>NC_090450.1:360632879-361277197 GCF_031143425.1 Pleurodeles waltl | reverse complement strand
CGGTTGGTTTGATTATAATTGCTCACAAGCACATAAGAAACTGAAAAAAGCTCTAAAAGCCCCAAAAAGATCTTCATCCGAGATACGTAAGTGTAGACAAGAATACAAAGCAGCAATGAAGGGAAGGAAAATGTCCCTAAAAAGAACCTCGTGGGAAACTCTTCATACAGCTAGCCGCACAAAAGATAATATTCTTTTTTGGAAAACCATTAATGCACCTATGCTTGGGGATAGAGACCCCCCCAGAATGGAAATAGCGATATCCGAAGAAGATTGGATAGCACACTTCTCCAAAATATATGCGCGAGTCAGCGTAGAGAACCCTACACTGTCCGCACATGATCAAGCCCTACAGGAAGGCACACGCCCGTTAATAACCCCGCAATTTAGCCTTGAGGAGGTAGAGGAAGCCATATCTCTAAGCAAATCAGGAAAAGCTCCGGGCCCCGATGGCGTCCCGATAGATATATACAAGGCCAACATCCACCTATGGGGCCCTGTACTAACGCAGTCACTAAGGGACATTTGCACCCAAGGTCCCCTACCATCTTGGCGAGATTCTAATATAATTCCTATATATAAAAAAGGTGACCGTCTCAACCCAGCCTGTTATAGACCCATCTCTCTGCTGGATTCAACAGCTAAACTAGCAGGGAGAATTATCTTGAATAGATTGCAAACATGGGCAGAAGAAAAAAGAGTCTTATCCCCTGTCCAATATGGATTTCGGAAAGGCATTGGGACAGTGGAACAAAGCCTGAATCTAAGCATCATTATAGGAAAATATACAAGGATCAAAGAAGGTAATCTGTACCTGGCTTTTATTGACCTATCATCAGCATTTGACTGTGTACTACACGACAAGTTATGGGACATTTTAACCAGCTTGGGGGTAGAACCAGCTATAATCCAGTTTATACGAGACATGTATTCAGGGTGCAGTGCAAGAGTGAGGTATGGCCTAAAGGGGGAGAGTACACGCCCTTTTGGCATATTTAGAGGTGTGCGCCAGGGCTGTGTTCTCGCCCCATTCCTATTCTCGATGTATATAAACAACCTAGAAAACGTATTGGCTACTAACTGCAACGATCTACCCCAAATAAGCAATCGCGCTGTCCCGGTTCTACTCTATGCAGACGATGCAGTTCTAATGGCCAGGACCCCGCTAGCCCTACAAAAATTATTAACTACTTGTATCACATTCATGTCACAACTGGGTCTCACTGTCAATCACTCAAAAACATTCATTATGAATTGTGGTGGGAAACGCAGAAAATCCTACAACATTACAACTGCGGAGGGGAGAGTAGAAACTGCGCGTTCCTTTTCCTATCTGGGCTTAATGTTTGACAATCAGGGCTCTTGGGCCAATTGTAGGAAGTCAAAAAAAAGCCCAGCTTATAAAAACAACGATGGCCATAAGGTTTTTTTCTAAAAGAATAGGGGGGATTACTCAGCCAAACATGATAAAAATTTACAAAGCAAAGTGCATCCCAGCAGTCACGTACGGGTCCGGCATCTGGGGACATACTGATTGTAACCTAGTACAGACGGTTGAAAACGACTTTTTAAGATATTTACTGATGGTCCCAAAAGGTACATCATCTTACATAATCCATTCAGAACTGGGATCCCCTTTTATTACCGATTTGATAAAGATTCAACCCTTACTGTTATGGCACAAAATCTGGACCTCGGAACATACTGAACTAAATAAGGCCATTTTGACCGACTGTATGGAATCTACATACGCAACAAGGGTGCCTTGGCTAAAATACATTATGACTTTTTTTTTTAAACATGGGCAATAAAGCTTTTTACACAAATCCAGCTCTTCTGGAAACAATCTCTAGGAAGTACCTGAGCGCTTTGGCATTAAAATATTTAGAAGACTTACGATGGGAGGCTGAATCAAAAAAGCCCACTGTCATTCATAATCAAATAATCCTGTCAACGGAGGCTATCCAGCCTTACCTGATGAACGTGATAAACTCCCGCCATCGTTTTGTGCTTACCAGACTGAGGCTGGATACATTCCATCGACTAGTAACCTTCCCAACCATGAATGATTGGAGCACCACCTTGAAGGCCTGCCCCTGTGACGCAAAGTCACTACAAACCACAATCCATGTGGTTTTATTTTGCAAACTGTATGCCAAGCAAAGAAAGTGCCTAGTAGCCCCTCTCTTAAGGATAATCAACCTCCCTCAGTGTCGTACTGCGTATGCAAGCCTCCAGGTTCTATCATCCATAGAGATGTGTGGAACCTTTTTTATGCTCCGTACTAAGCACAAGAAAGCACATGGGGGTAGCAATATAACCTGAACTATTTTAGACCTTTTATTATTGTAAACCATTAAGATTTTAGCCTATTTATTGTATTTATTTATTGTATATTGTATACTAAAATGTAAATTATTGTTACTTTTATGACTTGTTGAAAGTCGAATAAAGTCTTTGTTGTTGTTGTTGAGAATTAATAACCTGTCTAATTTTATTGTTTATGTTGGAGTGCCTTACTACACATACTAGTTAATTGGTAAACATGCTGTCACACTCATAAAATATAGCCCTTTTGAATGCATTGCTTACCATCCTTCTCGGGTAACCCCTTCTCAAATTTTTTGTCACCAAATCACAGCATTATTGTCATATTCCTCAAGGGAACAGCAGCTCCTCTGAATGCGGAGGAACTGGCTCAAAGGTATCCCCTGTCGTTGACATTGTGGGAGTGGCTTTCAAAATGTAATAGTGTATTACGTGCAGTTGGCTTGGTATAAAGGGATACTTAGAGCTGTTTTTCCTCTTCAGAAATCCAGAAGTCCAGAAACTCTACACTCCTACTGCCTATTGTGGGAGTAAATCGAAGATTGTCATCAACAGTATTGACCCACTCAATGAACTCGTTAAGGGGGTCCTTGTCCCATTCCCAAATAAAAAAAGATGTAATCTATGTATCTGGCCCAATTTTTAATGTTTTTAAAAAAAGGGCAATTTTGTTGTAAATGCATATCCTTTTAAACATACCCTTATATATATATTAGTCACACTTGGGGCCCAAGCTGCTCCCATGCTAACTCATTTTGTTTGTAGATGTTACTATTGAATTTAAAATAGTTCTCTTATAGTACTATCTTTAGGCATTGGAGGATGAAGCTTTTTGGGATCTCATAAATTTCCTTAAATAATACTGTTTTAACTGAATGTTATACTCCCTCTAAGGGGATATTTGAATAAATGGTTCAGATTACATGATTACCTTGAGTTCTCCATTGAAGTCAAATTCAAGGCCCTCTACTTTAGCGATCATATGAGCTGTATCGTTTACATAGGAAACAATCTTACAAGCCAGTGGTTTGAGGAAGGTGTAACTATATTTAGATAAAGGTTCCATCGCAGATCCTATTGTAGAAACAATGGGTCTCAGGAGTGGATCGTAAACATCCTTATGAGTCTTAGGTACTCCATAAATAACAGAGAGACTAGGGCTAGCAACCTGTAAATACTCAGCCTCTGATTTTGAGATCATGTTACTGCTTGAGGCCCTCACAAATATTTTCAATCATGGAGCATATTGACTTAGTAGGGTTGCTTGTAATGCTCCTGTAATGTTCTGTGTTTGGCAGCATGTGTTTTATCTTTATTTTATATTTCTCAGAATCTGAGATAGGGTTTACTGTGATTGAATCATTGTGCTGTAAAACACTGAGGGCTTTCCATTGTTCTTTAGAGAGATTGCTTCTAAGTTCAGGGACATGTTTTAATATTTTCTTTATCTTAGTGAGTACAGTTCAGGCCCCACTTTACCTAAACTCAGAATACAATCTGAGGGAGGTTTATGTCCAGACAGATTAGTTTCAGCTGTGTGCTCTCTATTATAATAGAACTTCTGGGGTCTAAGTCTCTGAAACAAATGCCTCATCAGTTCAAATTTATGTATTCCTTTACTGGGAACAAAAATTAACCCATTAGATAGTACTTTATTAGTGGTCTGACCAAAAGAAAAATTGGTAAGCTTGAAAATGGGGAGGTCATCCAACATATTTATGGTCTCCAGTATTGCTGTTGATGGGTCTGGAGGTATTGATGGGTCTGATCCAGATGGTAGTGAAACCTCCCTCTCCGTCTGTTTTGATATTGTCCACGTAGGCCACCTATCCCCATTTCCTGTTCTAAAAAAATATTATTATTACTGGGGATTGCTTGATATCTCTCAATAAAATAATCATGTCTGTTGGAGCCTCCTTCTCCATCAGACTCGGAAAAGTCTGAAAACGTGACACGCTGTTTTCTATTTACATTAGGGCCATTGCTCTTAACTGTAGATGAGTGCTCTTTGTAGAAGTTCTTACGCAGGCAAGGATACACTTTTTCCTGTGTAAAGAGTCTTATGTCTTTCTTCAGTTTGTTTTACTTTTAGTAAGTATTCGTTATAGATGGGAGGGTTACTGTTAAGCATTTATCCGTAATTTGTGAAATGCATTTATCTGTACCATTTGCAGAATACAATAAAACAGGACAATTGAATATAAATATATGTTTCATGTCTATATTGGATATAATTCTGATATATATATATATATATATGCATGATGTGCTTTTCTACTGATATAAAGATTTTTTATTTAGAATTTAAGGTAGGAGGTGGGTGTTCCTTCTTCTCTACTCTACCTTATAAAGTTTGCACTCAGTTCAAATAACATAACACAGGGTGAAGGGTTTCTCTCATATTTTCTACACAGACCATTTAATCTTTTAAGAGCTTTACCTACAGAGACTGCTTTTAACAAAAATCCCATTCACTCAAAAAATATATATTTGCAGAGGACGCAGTTTCCCAGTAAAGGCTACGGCAGTTATGGTTCACTCTTTTTAGAGGTTAAAAACATTGAAACATCCACCATGTATAGAGTTGTGGGAAGAAGAGCCAGTCTTATATGAAAGTCTATCATACAGAATCCTCACTCAGTTATAATAAAATAACACATGGCCGAGTCTTTCTCTAACTTCTTCTACACATAGGCCTTCATTGCGATCATGTCGGTTTGGCCATGCAGCAGCTGTCACCCACCGCCAGGCTCCTGCCGTCAGGCTGTGCTACCCTGTGGATAATGTTTCATTTCCCGCCAGCCTTTTCCTAGTGGGATATCCTGCCAGGAAAAGGCTGGCGGAGGGGGACCCCTGGGGGCCCCTGCACTTTGCATGGGCAGTGCAGGGGCCCCGGTGCAGAGCCCCATCGCACAGGTCACTGCCTGATTTTCGGGCAGTGATCTGCACGACAAGTGCAACTGCACCTGATGCACAGAGGCATTGACGGCGGCTCCAATGTCCCGGCCGAGCCTTTCTGTGAGCCGGCGGGCGGAAACAATTTTTACACCCGCCGGCCCACAGAACAGAGGTTCCGGGGTTGCTGGCGGTCAGTGTTTTGACCGCCAGCATGAACACGGCGGTTGTTTCTGCCGTGTTCATAATGACCACCATAGTCTTTACTGTGTACACAGTTTTCGATACAGAGGCTGCTCTTATGTATCCCAACAGTACATCCTATTGGCACACAGAAAGGTTCTTTGCAGAAGAGTGAGTTCCTAAGTAAAGCATTTTACACTCCGTTTTCACCCTGTACACAGGTTTTAGAAAAAAGGCTATTTTGTCCGAGAACCCAAGCGTATACTTTGTGTAGAGTTGTAGGACGAGGTATTACTTTTTCATCAAACTCTACCATACACAACCTCCATCCTGTTGAAATGTGACACCACATGGCTGTCTTCACGGACACTTTACTCTGTTCAAAGGTGTCACTAAGACACTACCCTTACTAAACAGAATGATACATCCTGAGGGTAGATTTATCAAGACAACTTGGTGAGCTGCGATGCAGGAATGGGCAGGAATTAACCCTATCAACCAAGATTGGGGCATTCTTATTCTCTCTGCCTGTGCTGACTCAATCTCCTGCTGAGTGCCAAATCAGGCACTGTTGCACCATGGCGCAAAGGTGCTTGCGTTGAGGCAGGATTTTATTTGTGCAGGAAGGGATACCTTCCTGCAAAAAAGCAATCCTCTGAGGCTTTGTCCTCTTTCTTAGTGTGTTGCATAATGCTGCAAACTTGGAAAGACAAAACAGTGAGGAAAAATTAAGATATTTCTCTCTGTTGTGCCTCCCCAGGGAAGGGGATGCATTTTGACACATTCCCAGGTTTACCAGTATTAGTAAATCTGAAAATGTTCCAAAATCCATGTGTGGATGGCTGGGAAAACCCATGCATCACCCAAAGAATTTGTTTCCAGGGCAAAGTACAAAGGCGTCTCCTTCGCAGTGGCAAAGGAACGTCACCCCCTGGTTAAGCCAGGAGCTGAAAGATAAAGCAATATTTAATTATTGTTTTATCTTTCAGCTGATGGCTCAGCCAGCAGTTTGTTCAGAGATGGGTGGGGCTAGGCCACGGGAGGTGGGAGGGGTGAGGAGGAGAGAGTACACCTAAGTGCGCATTTGTTTTTGCCCAGCCGTTTTAGGCAGGTAAAACCCACATGCCACTTAAGTTTCTCCTAACCCTAAGGCTGTGTCTGAGCTGCAGTCCAAGCCGCTCAGACCAATTCTGATGCTGCCTTCATGCTACGTTTAGCATGAAAGCAGCACCAGGATTGCTGGGGAGCCTGTGCTGGTGAATGCAGGGACACCAGACGAAGAAGAACAAGGCTTCTGCATCAGGGACAGGTACGTTAAAAAAAAAAATCTAATTTTTTTATTCCCCTCATCCCTCCCCCCTGCCTGCCCCTTCTCTTGAGATTTGCAGTTGCCGCAACTGGCAAAGTAATGGAAGGTGATGACTTGAGCTGCCTTGTGTTACTCCAGATTTACCATCTAAAGCAGGGCTACGCAAGGTGGTCCTGCGTTGCTTGGAAAATCTAACAGATATAGCGTTGCAGTTGCAACACCACACCTGATGCAACACCTTGATAAATCTGCACCCCTGTTTAAACAGAGAAACGGTCTTTGCAGAGGGGGAGTTCTTCACTAAGACATTTCACACTCACCCCTTACCCAGTAGAGAGGTCATGTTGTTATGAAACCCAAACATTCACTCTAGAGAGTTGCAAAAAAAGGAGACAGTCTTTCATCTAAGTCTATCATAGAGAATCTGTACTTATAGTATAATACAGGATCTAGTGTTTCTCACAAACCTTCTAGAAAGACCATTTACTCAGTTCAGAGGTGTCCCTTCAGAGGGTGCACTTAGCAAAAATAACCATACACCTCTTTCATTCAGATAAAGTACATTTGTAGGGGGGTCAGTTCCTCAGTCAAATCCATGATAGCTCAGGTTAATTCTGTTGATAGGTGTCAGCAGGTAGTCCATACTGTATTAAAACTGAAATACCTACCCTGTATAGAGTTGTAAGAAAATGAGGCACTCTCTTTTGAAACTGTACCATAGAGAATCTGCATCCTGTAAAAATGACAACACAGGACCTGCTGTTTCTTTAAATGCTTCTACACAAAGGCCCTCATTATGAGTGTGGCAGTCTTAAGACCACTACACTCGCAGTCGGACTGCTGCCATAGTGGCAGTCCGACCGCCACAATATGACCGTGGTGGAGTCACCACGGTCTGACCGCTGGCACCGCCAAGTTGCTGCCAGTTGACAGCCTGGCAGACTCGGCAGTCGTGATCTGCCAGGGCAGCTCTGCAAGCATCGCTGCCATCCAGATTATGAGTCCCCTTTTCGCCAGGCTTTGCATGGCGGTCGGACCTCCCATGGACAGTCCCATTGCGCTTTTCACTGCCCGAATTACGGGCAGGTAAAAAGCGCAACGGGTGCTATCACATCCGACGTACCGCAACATTGCCATCAGCTCAATGTTGTGGTGAGTTCCTGCTAGTCCAGCAGGAAACTAGTAATAGGGCCCGCGTAGGGATGGCCGCATAGGCAGTCATTCCGATGCTGGACTTTGGTGGAAGGTTTCCGCCACCAACCAAAGTCACAATGAGCCCCATACTCTTTACTGTGTAAAGAGTGGTCACTTCAGAGGCTGCTCTTAGCAAACACAATCATAGTCTGCGTCTGATATGCAGGCACGTTGGAATAGTTGAGGTCATATCCACTGCTCAAAATCTTCACAGGGGGAGACCAAAATAAAATGTACTTACCCCAAAGCACAGCTTTTTGAAGACATTGGATGAAAACACCAGTTCTTACCGAGAAGATTAGGTCACAAGGAGGAGAGATGGTGTGCCTGCCCATCATATCCGATCATATCTCAGTTTCTAAAAAGCACCAGTGAAGTGCAGTGCAGTGTACATCACCTTATATCTGATGCCCCTCGTTGTGCATAGACACCATAACAAATGTTTTATAGTCTGTTGCTTACATTTTACCAATAGTTTTCAGATGTGCTTGCCCAACTGATGCAAATCTACCCTACAGTATCTTGATCGCACATAGGTTTTGTTTGCAAATGTGTTTTTTTTCTATAAACTGTATAACTGAGCCATGAAATATTGATTTTGGTTTTTGCCCTTTACGTTCAAGTTGTGTACCAAGCTTTGCAAACATTAGAGCTACGCGTATGGTATAGTTTGATTTGCAAGGGGCCATAATTTTTTAAGGTGTTTATTTTTGCATGACTGCATTCATAGAGTTTTGTGCAGTGTACATTGTGTCACTTTTACTTTTCTCACTTCAATTTGGTATAGTACATTTATCTGTATATAGATATTACAATATTATTAACAGGTGTGTCTGCAAGCATATTTTAAATATTGTCTGTCAGAAGGTCACTATCCCTCCTCCATTTTTTATCATGACCGAGAAGTCCAGCTGCACATATTTGTGTGTGCATATTTGTGACTGCATGCATGTGTGTGGGTATTGTGAGTATTATTGTGTGTGTGTCTCTTCAATTGATCTGTCAGTGATATTTTATGCTGTAGCCCATGTTATTTAAACAGGGACATGGTTCAATGATATTACTACCGGAGATTTTGTGGAAAAGGTACTTGGAAAAGATGAGGTTTTAAAAAGCAATCTAATGAACATCATGGCCTGCCAACATGGTATCAATAAATAATCAATTCCATTGCCATGGTGAGCAAAAGTGTATGCTCTGTAAGCTTGGTACACCCACCTGGTTTGTTACTTTGAGCAATGCAGAGTATGTTTGAGATGATCTTCATGACTTTCTCAGGCCAGCTAATGCAAACTTTGCAGGAATTCATTTAAAAATTCCTGGTGTGTTCCATTGATCCTGGAAATGTTTGTAGGTACTTAAAGCATAGATCTGAAGCCATATGCCACTTTAACAGTAATAAAATAAATCCACCAATAGTTAAGGTTATAGACTTTTTCTTGTGAAATAAAGGAATATCAAACTACAGGTGCACAACATAGTCATATGATATTGTGGGTGAACCATGCATCAAAGTTTGGAGAACACACTGACGAATCATTGTTATCATTCATTAAGCAGTAGGTAACATGAGATTCCAGAAGAATCTCCGTATAGAACACTAGGACAACAATTCTTATGATTCCAGTCCCATTAATTGGGAAATATTGTCGATTGAGATACAGAGAAAAACAGAAATATTACATTAAGTATTGTTTTGAATTTGCTAGGCCTGTGATCTCAAAAGGTAGAGTGAACAGTTGTATGTCTAAAGTCAGACACACTGTTACTGGAAAATCACCTTAAAACACAGATAACCTGAAGAGAAGCGAGACATCAAAACTTATCACCGATTACAATCATGTAATCCTGTCTATGTAGAATGCCAACATGGATATTCAGTTTCTAGCAGAAGGTTTCTATTGCTATTGCTCAGTAAATCATTTTATACATCACACAGTCTGAAAAGACAGAAATGAAGGTGGTATGCGAAGAGATAGCAAAAGAGAAGTCTTTAAGTTAAAGACTTTACAGGTTCAGTTTAAAGATGCTTTCCCACAAGTAAACTGGATTTTATGAAGCCTGTAATATGCTAAGTTCTGCTATATGTCAACTCCAAATCAATATTTTGGGCAAGTTTAGGTCTAGCACCAACACAAAAAAGTGTGTTGAAATGATTTCCTTAAATTTAGTACCTTGCTCAGTTTGATCCAGTGAGTACTAGCCTACTTACATCCAATATGTTGGACACTTAGTACCCCAATTGCAGTGTTTACTTAGAAGATATGTGTCTATTTGAAGTATTGCAGTACTATGCATAGAAAAATAACTTGGATGAAAATATTGAACAAGGAACATTTGAAATGACTGTAATGTATGTTTAGTGAGATAGTCAAAGCCAAGTTTCACCAATCATTGCAAACTGAGCCTCCAAACAGCTGAAAAAGTGAATTATTTTAGCTGGCTCATTGACAACTTTCTAAACCATGGTGTACTGAGGCTGAACTGTTAGGTGAATATAACTGCTATGAAGATGCTTTCAACGTACTTAAAGATAATATTCAATGTACAGTGTTTCCCACACATCTGAAAATGTTGAATGACAAAATTCAACAGGAGGAAATAATTACTACAGAGGTTGCAGATGATAGTTTAGAAGGCAGTCAGAACTCAGACACTAATAGTCAAGATCCTCAGAACTATGATGTTCTCTTTGGTGTCATAGTTTTTGGTGATTGATTTTGCACAGTTCACTCCTGTCAATTATTAACAAACTGCTTCATGAAAAAAAAGTCCCGAGGATGTATTGGGAATGTTACCATATGGCTAAAGTTCCAGTACACTAAGTTGACAAAAAATATAAGACAGGCTGCAGATGTGGACTATAGCAGTATTTTAAAATACTTTAGAAAAACATTATTGAGAAAAGAAAAGTAAAGAAGCAAAGAAACCTCTTGCTTCTAGCATTGGGTAGGTCTCTGTTCCCACACAATGACCCACCTGCTTCTGTAACATCTCTTGAAAAGTCGCAGATTGTGTACCTCATGCTAACATTAGATGAGTGCACTCAATTGAACTTAGAATTGCTTCATTTGGAAAAACAAGAGTTTTTGAATACTGCTAGTAAAAAATAAAATGAAACATCAAGGTTTGAACTTACCACCATGTCAAACAGTGGTAAGGAAATTAGAATCACTAGAGAAAACAATTTCCCATACTGCTGGTTTGGAAAAGACTCTAACCCTGGGAAGGAATTGCAGAGTAATCCGGGATAAAAACTGCAGAGTTATTTTTCAATTAAATCTCAGAAGTCAATGAGGGATTAGCCAATGTTGCAATGGAAAATGTGATAGATTTCACCAGATATCCTAATAAAGCAGAATATGAGTATATTTTTATACATTTTGGCCACATTGAAGAGGGCAAAAAACTGTCAGGTACACTGCTACATTTCTGTTGGTAAATTTCTAAAAATGTCTAAACATTTCTATGTGAGAAGATAAACGTTTCCTCTGAGTTTGGCCTATGCTGTCACTATTCAGAACTCTTAAGGATTAGGTTTGGATGCAGAGATGATAAACATAGATCACAGAGTTTTCAAAGAATACATGTCATATTGCTTCATCATGGGTTAGGTAATTGTCATGACTGTACCTTTTTCAGTTTGATGGCAGCAAAGTGAATGCTGACACATCATGTGATAGAATACAATTGTTTCAGAGGGCTGTATGCTCCTCGTCTGGGTGTATATCACATTGTTGAACAACGTGGAAGTTATGAGAAGCAAAAAATGCTGAGTTTGTAGATTATTCAGAGTTTCAAAACTAAGGAAAGTCTCTACAAAGATTTTTAAAAATGAAAACTGATGAAGTGGAGAATGTCGTAGGTTTTGCTTTTTCAAACAGTTCAAGGGTTTTCTATTACTGTAATGTTGTAGTCAATTTTGTATTTTACTTACAACCAGGGGTTGAAAGCATTAAACAAAACAAAGAGAAAAGGATTGTGCCACGTTTTCACAACTCTACTCAGTTTAGGACAGACTCAAAAGCATCCGTGTTTTTCAATCATGTTTATATGTGCTATTATTGATCACTGTTATGGTGGTTCACAGTTCACTTTGAATTTGCAGCACGACCCACAGGAATGTTTAATGGTAGTGATAAATGTGCTAGAAAATGAGGAAATGCAGCATTGACTGGTTTGGAACAATCTATTCATGGTGTCGTGAATGTGTTAATTGTGCCTATTCAGACATAACAGACATTGATACAGAGTCTTGTGTACCTTACTGTACCACATTGAAAGTCAGTCCCTTTTGGAATTTCTTTGTTAAAGCTGTGCAGAATAACTCCTGTCCAGAGTACAGAGCAGAGGTGGTGTCTACACTAGTTGTGAGAGAGAGTTCAAACTATATTACTCTCTTGCTAGAAAGGTGTAGAGCAAATGGCAGTAAAATAAATACTGATATCACCAGCTTCAAAGATGGTCATATAATCAATTCACAAGAAAATGTACACTGCTCTTACCATTATTTTCCTCCACAGAGAGTCTGTCTACTCTGGTCACTACACTGTGTATCTAAAAATCATCTGGGTGGACTGAATGTAATGACACATGTCTTACATTAAAGCAAATGTTACCCTGGACACTTCCAAGCCTGTAATATCTTTGAACTAAAGTGCTATAAAATATATGTTTTATGTGACTTTGTCTACATTTAAACGTGCAAAACATGAGAAAGTTCATCATTGTTATGTGGCCTACCTAGGATAACAACCATCTAATGGATTAACTTTTTTATTAGTAATAAAGGAAGTTCCTATAAAATAACTTAATAGTTATAAATGTACACCAGGCATACATCTTACATTACCTTACTTATGGGCTTATTTTAGAACTTAAAGTTACAGTAGTAAGTTACTGGTGGTGATATCCAGTATGTACTCTTTAGTATTTTAGTCTGACTTACTTTAAAGATTTAGCCCCTCATTACAAGTACTGTCATCGGACCGGCAGTGCGGCCAGAACACCACTGGCTCTATTACAAGTTTCCCGCTGGTTTGGCAGATGGAAACCGCATTTCCGTCCGCCAGCCCAGCGGGAAACAGGGCCTTAACGTTGATACCAGCTCGAAATCGAACTGCGGCAATGTGGAGGTGCAGCGGGTGGCAGCTTCCTTGTACCCTCAGCTGGCATTTCCTGGGCTCCTGCCCACTCTCGACACTGTTGCGACTATTGGACTTGGTCCCCTTGTCTTACCGGTACTCAGGTCCAGAAATCCACTGTTGTTGCATTGCTGGTGTTTGTTCTTCCTGCAGAATCCCCCTATCACGACTTCTGTGCTCTCTGGGGGTAGTAGGTGCACTTCACACCTACCTTTCAGGGTCTTGGGGTGGGCTATTTTTCTAACCCTCACTGTTTTCTTACAGTCCCAGCGACCCTCTACAAGCTCACATAGGTTTGGGGTCCATTCGTGGCTCGCATTCTACTTTTGGAGAATATGGTTTGTGTTGCCCCTATACCTATGTGCTCCTATTGCAATCTATTGTAATCCTATACTGTTTGCATTACTTTTCTTGCTATTACTTACCTAATTTGGGTTTGTGTACATATATCTTGTGTATATAACTTATCCTCATACTGAGGGTACTCACTGAGATACTTTTGGCATATTGTCATAACATAAAGTACCTTTATTTTTAGTAACTGTGTATTGTGTTTTCTTATGATATTGTGCATATGACACCAGTGGTACAGTAGGAGCTTTACATGTCTCCTAGTTCAGCCTATGCTGCTTTTCCATAGCTACCTTCTATTAGCCTAAGCTGCTAGAAATACCTCTTCTACACTAATAAGGGATAACTGGACCTGGCGCAAGGTGTAAGTACCTCTGGTACCCACTAAAAGCCAGGCCAGCCTCCTAGACCTCACCATCACACTCTAACAGTGCCTCTCATCTCTCCATAGCCCCCCTCTCTCACATGTTTTTAATTTGTTTATAGCACTTTTCTTACCAAGGGTGTTGGAGCACTTTACAACACACACACAGACACACAGGGACAATGATTCAGGTGTGTATAAATCAGTGTATAGAAAATGTTACATAAGACAAAGGGGACTAAAAGGTATAGGATTCACATGCCATCCATACTTGTAGGCATGGTTTTAAAAGCACTTGTTCTACAGAAGCAACTCAGGATTCAGAACATAACACAGTGGTCAGAGTTGACTTTACTAATAACTATTTATCTCTACAGCAACAAACTCTTTTTCAAACTCTTTTTAGGAAAATTAGGATAATCAAAGATTGGGAAAAATACATAATTTGCTAACCTTTACCATACAGTTTGCATGCAGCTCTTCGATGGCAGTGCATAGCTCACTGTACTAGATTATGATTGTAACTTCTCTGAAACAAAAGTAGCATCTCACTGAGTATTGCACATGAAATACTGTTCTGTGATCTGCATAGTACACATTTTTTGCATAGGCATATTAACCCTCCGAGCTACCGAAGATGAGTCAAAACTGCCACTAGGCAAAACTCCACTCTCTTTCCATCAGAAACATTAATCACCAGAATTATCTTGGCATTTTTATTGTTGCTTGAAAACTGTTGGATATACAAGGAGTTCTACAGTGCTTTTAAAACTGTTGCACTGCTACAAATTGGCCCACCCAGTAACAAAAGTAGCTCCCACCCTTCCGGCCTCCCTGGAAAATGCCCTATGCCCGGTAGGACCCATCAACCTTGTCCATCACCCTGATTAAGATGCTCACACAAGAGATTAGTGTGTTCTCACACGCTACAATGAACACCTATCACCCTGATGAGGCTTCCTAGTAGAGAGGCTAATCTGTTCCTATCCTCTATTACACACTACTGTTACCCTGAGGATAAGTGTCATAGGATAAGCTAGTCTCTCCCTATACCCTACTATCAACATCCATCACTCCCAGATGCAGTCTGAACAGAAAGTTCAGTGTATCCCTTACCCTAGTACATACACCCATCAGTCTCAAAAGACTTTTCAGTTTAGAGTTCAGTACATCCACAGAACTTACTACCCACTTTTCTCAAACTTCAAGTAGAGGCCTTAGCAAACAACTAAGGTATTCTACACAACCCACTACATAGACTAGTAGTTCAAAAGAAAAGTCTGAATAGAGAGTTGACATCCTTCCCACAGCCTTCTGCACACATTCAGTGTTTAAGACAGAAGTGTCAGCATTGATGATGCTCTCTCCTTATAGTCTTCTATACACAGCTGTTGTGAAAGAGGCAACTCTCAGCATAGAGGCCAGTTACACTCCATACTGTACTACACACAGCCATGACCAAAGAGAACTCTCACTGAAGTGTTCAGTCTGTTTTCACAATGTACTACAGTCATCACCACAAAAAGAACTCCCACCAGAGATACCAGTCCCTCTTCACACCATAATGTGCACACCCATCATACTAGAGAGAGGTGACAGAGACAGGGTGCTCTCTCTCCACACTTACTATGCATGCTTGTCACCCGGAAAGAGGTCTCAGTAGAGGAGCCAGTCCATTTCCACACCCTATTATGCATGACTGTCAACCTGGGGAGAAATGTCAGCAGAGAGGTCTCTCCCTCCTTAAACCCTACTCACCTTACTATATAGAACTCCCACCCTAGGAAGCAGTCATAGTAGTGACATTAGTTCTTCTGCACACTCTAGTAAGCACAAATCTTAGGCTGGAGAAAAGTGTTTGTGAAGAAGGCAGTCTCTCCCAAAACATTGCTTTATATGTGTTACTGTTTACACATGTGTTACTGGAGAGAACAGTCCCTCTCTATATACCACTATACAAATACAGCATCCAAAATAAATGCCACAGCGGAGGGAGGAGTCACTCTATACACCCTACCAGAGTTGTCTATCAGTCTGAGGTATAGCCTGAGCAAAGAGGTCAGTGCCTCTGCACCGTCTAGTACCTATACTATCACACTCTGAGGCAGTATTACCACAGAGAGGTCATTACTTCGGTATATATTACAATGCACCTTTAGTATCAAAGACATAGCTCTCAGCAAAGACCCCTTTCTTTGCACACTGTAGATTGCACAGTTATTCAGTGTATAATTGTAGATGAGACATATGAGGTAATACTCTTCTAGCTAGAGTGCAACAAATAAAAGGGGGGGGTGGTCTCACAGGATTTCTCTGGGAGACTGCCTTAAAAAAAAATTAGTTGTAAGAAAAAAATCAAATAGTGAAAATTTAGGATAGCAGCTAAACAAGCATTTTAAAACACTTTTTACATTTTTTGTTTTTTACTTTTTATGGGGAAAAGGAAAACATGCATCTTTATTAGACAGATGCTTGAAAAAAACAGGAACTACAAGCTTGGAGACAAAAAAAAAGGTACATAAGCCTCCTGGCTTTATGGTCTTTTGTGGCTTCCCACCAGATTATCTCCGGCAGTACAGCTCATTTCTGAGGAGATTATTATTGTACAGCACAGATGGCAGCAGTAAGCCTTATTAAAGTAGGCTGCACCTCAGGAGGTACAAACTTTCCAGGCTGTGCAACTGTTATTGGACTGGAGGAAAGTGCTGCTTTACTCCTTTCAATCCCTGCATAGGCAATTTGTCTAGGATGCATTGAACTTCAATAGCACAACATGGCAGTGGTGTCAAAGGATTACTGATTATTTGTCCTGTGAGAGAGCTCCTATTGGCACAATTTGCAGGTACAACTCTTGATGACACTTTCTTCCTGCCAAGTAGCATTTTGAAACAATTTTAAACAAAGGATACATTGCTGGGTTTAATGGGCTCAGACCTAGATGGTACAGCCTCCTCTTCACTCTCTGAAGAGGGTGACATTTTTCTCCCGAAGAGAATAAGATCCACACAGCAAAAATAACTCCAACTAAATGCTGGGATCAGAAACAGATGACTGAACATCAATAGGCTTTTCCCAAAAGTAAAAAATATGATTGGTACTTCCTTAAACAATTACATCTCTTTGATGGATGTATCTACATTCTCATGGTTCTATCCAAGAGGCTCATAGGATCGTAAATTAAAATTAGTAATATTGTGTTCATTATAGGTTCTGGCCAACTATTATTTTTTTTGTAGAAGAGGTATATGGTGAGAATATATTTACATTCATTTTAATCTAATAGTTTGAACTTCTAATGCAGAGATCGGTCTCTTGGTTAGTCTGCAGGAGTGAAATGGGAAGTCCATCTCTCTTGGACTGCACGCAGAGGATTGTGTGACTGGCTCTTGGGAGCCTCCCATGAGAGATCTATATTGCAATCAAATTATAATAAATATAAGAAAGAGATTTAAATTACATCTTTATTGATAATTTGTATTAAATAAACAACATATGAATGTGATTACCGCATAGCATAGAACTAAATTCATGACTGTACAATCTCATGAGGGTCTTGCAAGAGGCTCGCAAGACTCTTGCGAGAGTAGAGACACACACACCCACAAAAGAGTTTTGCTTGGTTAACACTAATGCCATGCATTGTTAAAGAGAGTAGCCACCCTTCATTTCTTATTTAGGAACAGTTATCCAATGTTGAAAAATCTAGAGAACCCAGAAAGGGTCTTATCTGTTATTTTAGAAATGTCTTCATCTAAAGTGATGAACAAGGAGTAGCTGGACCACCTAAACATCATTAGCCACCTAAGGAGTCTGGTGCATGTAAAATGCAAACAGAGCCCTAAGGAATATAGTATGGGCCCTAGGAAAAATATATTATGAGGGACAACAACGATGTTGAGCCACTTAAGGCAATGCATCCTCAACATCTACCTTGAGCAGAGATGTAGAGGAGTGCAGAGATAGATGCCTCATCTGGTGCCTCCACAGCTGTTCAGGCAGGACAATCAGCACCATAAGCGGTTGTAGCAAGGCAGGCCAATGACAACCTGGCCTATTTAAATAAGGCACTATTTTGCTGCATTTGCAAGCCCATAATTTGTTCATCTGCGTTGAGTGCGGCAGCACATGACAAGTTGGCACAGGACCATAAATGCCTTCCTGTTTTTTTTGTTATGATATTTGCCCCAGTTTAGAGTTAACCATTGTTTCTGAAGGTTCTCACTTCTGCTTTCCATTCTAAAAAAGAAAAACACCAAAAATAAAATCAAGAAATGGTTACTAAACCCTAAAAGGCTCTTCTCAGAGCCACCTATTCTGGTTCAAACAAAGATAAACCTTGATATTGTTTGTGTTCTTTGAAACTATATGTTGTTAATGGCTACTAGTTTATACCCTTAAGTTACTTTACTCAAACAAAACTTAACTCTAAAGTTACTAGGGATTATTTTTCTTACTGACGTGTAATTTTAGATTTTAATATTATTATAACATTGGAATGTTAGGAGCTCCATTAAATATAATGAAATGTCTCACAGCTTATAAAGGAGACACCATTCCAATGTTTCTCTTTCTGAATGTCTTTTTGTAATTTACAATATTTCATCCTCAGTGGGTGGAACATTCTAATAGCTTTACAGCTGTTCTGCCTTTGGTTATACCAGTTGTTAAAGACCCTCTCCTTCATTATAGGCCTTTGCCTGTGGCTTCGGCCTATAACCCGAGTTCAGGAACCTTAACAACCGGTATAACCCCCACTAGCAGGCTATAAGCCTATGAACAACTAGATCAGTCTCTTTTCACATCCTAAAATACACACCCATCATTCAAGAGATAAAATCTCAGCAGAAAGGCTGTATTTCCCCACATTGTGCTACATACTCTTGTCTTTCAAGACAAGGGTCTGAGCAGAGAAAGTAGCCACTCCCCACACCCTATTCACTAAACCCAATATATAGTAGAAAGTAGGTGAGAGGCCTGTCACTCTACACACCATATTAAGCATGTCATCCAAGAGAGAAGCCTGAGCAGAGATGCCAGGCTCTCTCTATACCCTACTAAGCACATCTGTCATCCAAGAGAGAGGTCTTAGTAGAGAGGCCAGTTCCTCACAACATCTTCCTATGCACATCTGTTATCTGAGAGGAAAGTCTAAGCAAAGGATCCAGCCGCAACCCACAACCCACTATACAAGGCTGTTTTCTTAGAGTGAGGACTGTGTAGAGAGTCCAGTCCCTCTCTACACCACAATATGCATCCCCATTCTCTAGGACTGAGATGTGAGGAGAGAGGCCACTGTTTGCTCACATTCCTCTTTATATACATCCATCCATCATTTTGGGGAGGAATCTAAAAAGAGAGAGCAGTCCCTCATCACCCTATTACCCTCACCTATGACTCAACACAGAGGTTTCAGCAACAGTACAATCCCTTATCACACCCTACCATACACAGCTGGTCCCTAGGAAGAAGTGTGTGTGTGGACAGAACTGTTCCACCTACATACTACTATGTGCACCTTGGTAATGAAGTATACCTTTATGTCATAAAAACCCTAGAAATTCACTGAAAAAAAAAAAACAAGCGACATTATAGTTAGGAGCTGTTATTATATTTTACTTTACATTAAAAACCTTAGAAATTCACTGAAAACAACAAAGGTTAAAGGAATGTTATAGATAGATGAAAATGTCAATGGCAACAGAACATTTTGAACTTAAAAAAACACAGAAATTCACCCGTAATAGGTAGCAGAGCTAACTAAAACTTGTGCCACGCCATGTACTGCTTATGACCGCACATACTGCATCACTTATTACATGCTCTCTGACATCATTTAATGACATATATTCCCTGAAAAAAGCAAAGGTTACAGAGACGTATAGTTGGGTTGACACTTTACCCCCAAATAAACATAGAAATTCAGCAGTTATAGTTATGCTTATGTTAAGAAACTATAACTCATGGCCTAATGTTACCTAACGGCACAAGTAATAGTTTCTTCAGATAAGTATGACTATAAGTATAACTATAACTGCTGAATTTCTGTGATTTTGTATGGGTAAAACCTCAAACTAAGTAATGCCTCTGCAACCTTTGGTTTATTTAGTGAATTTCCATGTTTTTCAACATAACATATAATTACCATACATTAGTACAACCATACATTAATAATGGCCAAAGTCTGTGCGTGGTGGGGGATGGCCACAGGGCCTGGCCTGTGGCCCTGCACTGCAGCCAGCACCCTCCACATGAACCCAACCCCACATGCTCTACACTGTGGTGAATCCTGGATCTACAGGTCGGCTAAAAAAATAAAAGCATTTGCTTGAGTTAGAGCTATTAGCTTTGTACATGCATAACTGGACTTTTCTCTCGACAGAAAGTTTTCAACCGTGCTGCATAATTTGGTCCTCTCTGCTATATAACTCCAGTGGCACGGCAATATACCTGGTAATAGGGCTGAAAACAGTGAAGCCTCTCGCTACAGCACTTTGAAACTGGTATGAAACACTACATTAAACTAGAATAATATTAATAATAATACTGATAATAATAATAATTATAATAATAATTGTGGTTTTTATTAGTAGTAGTGTAAGTGTTCCTATAATGAACTTTGCTTTTGCTGATATTGGCTATGTTGTCCAGGTCGCATCAGAGAATAAACGGGTCCCATGTCATAAGACTGTTTTCAATTGCAAACTAATTCAAGATTGCCCGAGCTAGCATGGCCGTCTATCAGTCACTCAGTGTGACGCCTTCAGCGAGCGACTGCAGAAGGTTTGACAATTGCTTTTATTAATAGTTTTGTGTTGGTGTCTGCAGCGCTAACAGCTGATATTTACAGACTTTAGAAGTGTGAAGACCAACGTTAATTTCTTGCCTAAGGTTATACTTTGAAATTAACGCAGAGCCCCGAAGCCTCTTGACGTTCTTTGGGTGCATCCTTCCTGCAGAGCCTCGAATTACCCCAGTGTCGGCAGGGCACACCGATGCCCACCCACACTCTGTACAATTAAGTCGCCCACATATACGATTAATTCATGATTCTTTACTTTGTCTCAGACAGCAGATGTTGGCCTAGTGAAAGTGTCTTTTTTAAATTACACGCAGAATGCAATTTCTTTCCTCATTGATTCATTCAAATAGTATGAGGGAAGAGAAGAGGGGCCGGCGTGTCCTATCTAAGCAGTTTTGCACCAGCTGTGACACATGGTACATTTCCTGCTGCGTGGAGGGGGACAAAAGGTCGGGGATCTGTTAACTGCCCGTGATATCATTAGATGCGTTGAGATAGTCCACGGGTTTACGTCTATCTTGTAATTTTATCCGCATTAATACACCACATGGCTGTTTACGTAACTCAATTCAAAGCGCTATTTAAAGGCGTCGAACAGTGCCTCAGTGAGCGTCTCCGCTGCAGTAAGAATGGCTACATAAATGTGCAATGACCAGAGCATGAATGTGCGCTGCATGCAATGCAACCCCGGGTCATTCTAGACACAAATATTCCAGTGTCCCCACTGCTCGTTGTCCACGTTACTCCTGGATGCTATTACGTATGGGATGAAGCATCCCCCGCTGTCCCTTAAAGGATAGTGCACGTCACTGAGCATTTCTGTGACCATACAGAACTAGAGGGGTAAACGCCGGAGAAGGCATGATGTACGCATGCATTTCACTAACTGATGCACATGCATGTGTCAGGAGGCAGTGCAGACGAGTTGTGAATGGGTTTCCTTTAATAGTAAATACGTCCCAGGACTGGCAGATAGGCCCTAGAAAGTAGCAGCATTTTACGACTCCTCACTCTGCGATTGCCAGATGATTACTTTCAACCTGGACCTCCCGTGATGTGACATAAGTTTGTTTGCCAAGATATAGACTTGTTCCTTTGTAAATCACGCAAATAAATTTGTGCTTTCAGCCGTCTACCCGGGCAGGGCAGGAACCAACCGAGGCCACAACTCTTTCAAAGAAACTCCCGCCCCTGACGTCAAAGAGCCGTGGTCATACAGGGGTGACCCATGAGTGGCTTACGGACACAGTTTATGTTCTTTCTGCTGCAGCTTTGCAAAAAGGGCAATCACATTTTCATTATTTTAATTAGTTTCTAAGCACATGCACCTCCCATACCATGCTAAACAAGCTCGCGGAGGTAAACCAAAGTCAGCATTACACATACCTAGTGAGAGAGGAAAATGATAAGGTCTTACAGGGCCATTAGCTCATCCCTTTTAGTAATTAACATCAATAAAAATAACCTGTGTTTGTTGTTATGCAAAGTAGGAAGAGTATGTCAGCCTGAAAATGGCCTGCTGCAAAACAAAGAAGCCAGAGATTTCTATCAACTGGTGCTTAAACTGTATGGATTCCAAGGTCACTGGTGCCCTCTTGTGGCTGAGAAGGAAATACTTCTGCGATGTCGAATTACATGCTTTTTGTGCATTTTCAGTACAAGGTGGAATGTTTTCCATGAAACCCATTGGAGTAGAAGAAAGGAAAACTTTTCTAGCTTTCGAAAGGCACTTCAGCACAGCAGGAGCAGGTCAGATCATGTTTAGATGCAAAAGAACGTTGTAAACTCCTAACTGGACTTTTCATGCCACATAAATAGAAAAGAAACAACCATTTGGAATGCAATAGTCTGCTGTTTGCTTGAGTTAGAGCTCAGAGCACCACTGATGGACGAAGGGTCGGAATGTGCTGCTCCCCCCGACCAGCCCTTCTCCCTGTGATTCTGCTGGGCCTCGTAAATTGTGACATGCTGCGAATGGGCAGCGGGAGAGACCAGCTGTTTCACGTTTCTCTGGTTAATTTGCGAGACGCGTATCTAGCCCAGGGTTTGTTTTTGAAATCTGGGACATGTTTTAGCTCATAAAAGCAGGAAGACATGTCCCGGATGCCAAATGTTTTCCTGCCACACAAACTGAAAATAAAAAGTAAAACAGTTGACATAAGCGGCCGGTTCAAAGCAACGCCGTGAGTTTGCAGAGACAGACAAAAGGAACAAGCATTTGAAATGCAAGAACAGAAAATGTGCGAGGGAGAGTAAGGAATGGAGTAAACAAAGTCACACATGACTGCAAATGAAAATAAGTAATAGAGTAGAACCCTGTAAACAGAAACAGCCTGGAGCCACCGAAACATCCAGTGCTCTGGTCAAATGCTATTAGCCTTTGTAAAAAGTAATCCCTAAGCACATGCTAGATAGGCACAAGTAGAAGGGTACAAGTACTAGGGCCATGCTCCAGGGGAGTGTGCAACTGTGGAAAAGGTGGGACAAAGAGCAAATATTGACCACTAGCAAGCAAGGATTTTTTAAGGGCACTGAAACAAACCAATGAAAAAGCAGAGACCCCACAAAGAAGTATATACTAAAGTATATACATGAGGCCTTGAATGCTCGACCTAAAAAAGGGACATTTTTACCATGTCCCTCAGATACCCCTCCATATGTCATACGGGGTCAGAATACCTCTATCCTGACCCCTTATATGTGTTTTATTTATGTTTTCTCCCTGGAGGACCAGCCAAGATGGTAGGGTGCAACTTTCCTTTCAGGGCCTTCCTTTTTTGCCCAGATCTCTGGGTAGCCGTGGATACCCAAGGATCCAGGAAGGATCCGTGTCCCTAGATATCAATATTTTTCCTTTTAATACCTCTGAAACTACTGAACAGATTTACACCAAATTACAAAAAGGGCTCTTTCTGGACCAGGATATACCTTTCTCAAAAATTTGGTGTAATTCAGTTCAGAAGTTCCAGCTGTAGTAGTGTCTAAAACTGCAAAATCCCCATACACATTGCATGGGGAAAAAGCAGTGTGGGATCTCCTTTTTTTCTCAGCCCCCTTGTGACGAATCACCCCGCAACTTTCCAGACAGCAGCTATAACTGGTTCACTAGTTTTGAATTTGTTTGAAGATTCATGAAATGGTGTCAAAGTTATTAGCAAAAAAATTAAAAGGGGCCAGGGTACGGACACCCGGACCCCTTAGCTCAGATTCTGTGGCCCCAAAGGGACCCCCCAGGGCTAAAAATATATTTTTTTAATTTACAGTGGGAGTTGCGGCAGATCGATGGATCTGCCAATTTTTTTTTTTATTAAACAAACTGCAGCCTCCCACGATTTGTCTTTTTTAAGCCGCTGAGGGAGCCAAGTCCGGAGTGCATTGTTTATTTATAACCATAGCCCCGGGGATCGCCACCTCTGAGGCAGTTTTTTCAGAAAGGAAATCCCTCTGGTGCCCTTACCAGAGGGATTTCCTGCTCTTCTTCTGAGGATGGACGGTTCCGCCCTCAGCACCTGAGCGCCGTGGCTGAGGATGAAACCCTTCTGTCCTCAGCACAGAAGGGATTAAATGGAGGAGAGCAAGTAAAATAAAAAGGAACATATTTGATTGGATGGTGGAAATGTGCATGGAACTAAAATTAGGTAGTGTCTTTAAGGAAAAAGTAACTAACTGTGATTGGCTTTGGAAAAATAAAAAATTAAAGTGTTGTTGTTTTGGTATACTTGGAATTGCAAACAGACAACCACACCTGCTACAGTGAATGTGTACCTAGTATGTTGTTGAGAGAAAATCTTGTGAACTTTTGACCTACTGGTAGGCAGAGACTATCGAAACATGGTTACTATGGAAATTGAGCTAAAAGCGTGTGGTGGGAAGGTAACAAAATAGTGCAGTGTAAAACCGAAAAACAAACTGGTCTACAGAAAGTGATCAGCAGGATGTCTATGACTTGTAAGTGACAATATTTTATCAAATAAAATAGAAATGAAAAGCATTGACAGCAGATTGTTGAATGCTTTTAGGGACTGCTATGCAGAACAACAGATCCACCACAAACCACACAGGGGCAGGGCTAAGCACAGTGGTGGATCTGCAGAGCCACACAAAAACTTACCAAATTGAGCTTCCTCAAGGAAACAAGGAAAGGGTTAATAAATGGTGATCATTTAGAAGTGGTAGAGCAAAAATAATAGATGAAAGGAGGAAGTCTGTGATTTGCTAAGTACAGCAGTGTGTGTGTATATATATATATATATATATATATATATATATATATATACACACACATACATACATATACACACACATATATGCTGTATATATATATATATATATATATATATATATATATATATATACCTTTAATAATGTAAAAATGTTGTTCTTTTTCTGTGAATCGTCCAATTATTGTAGTTATCCTACTTTAGTAATACAATTTTCCCTGATGCCCCATGGGTCAAATATCATATGACATCACTTCTGTTGATGTCTCCGGGGCCAATGATCATGCATTGCCTCTTTCAGTAATATTGAAAGGATCAAAGGGTGTGTGAAGTCAGTTGCTTCCATTCCCCTGCAGTCCTTCTGAGATCAAAATAATGAGCATTAATATAAATTTAATAATGAAAAATATTTTACGGAGTGCTGATGAAATTGCTGTATACCTAAGGTTAATTATTATGGCCCTCATTCCAACCCTGGCGGTCTCTGACCGCCAGGGCGGAGGGCAATGGAAGCACCGCCAACAGGCTGGCGGTGCTTCCAGGGCTATTCTGACCGCGGCGATAAAGCCGCGGTCAGAAAAGGGGATCCAGCGGTTTCCCGCCGGATTACCCCTGGCCCAGAGAATCCTCCATGGTGGCGCTGCTTGCAGCGCCGCCATGGGGATTCCGACCCTCTTCCCGCCAGCCTGTTTCTGGCGGTTTACACCGCCAGGAACAGGATGGCGGGAACGGGTGTCGTGGGGCCCCCTAACAGGGCCCCACCATGATTTTCACTGTCTGCTTAGCAGACAGTGAAAATCGCGACGGGTGCAACTGCACCCGTCGCACCCCTGCAACTCCGCCGGCTCCATTCGGAGCCGGCTTCCTTGTTGCAGGGCCTTTCCCACTGGGCCGGCGGGTGCTCTTTTGGCGGTCGCCCGCCGGCCCAGCGGGAAAGCCAGAATGGCCTCCGCGGTCTTTTGACCGCGGAGCGGCCAAGTGGCGGTTCCCGCCCGGCGGGCGGCGCCGGCCGGCCGCCCTATTCAGAATGAGGGCCTATGTGTCCTATTTTCCCTGTTAATTAAAATGTTTGCATCTGACTGCACCACACTTGATTTAATATACCATTAGGTGCAGACCTAAATAAAATCCACGTTAGAAACAGTTATTCCCTCTACGGTGCCTCATAAGTCTCTTTTTATTAAATTTGAAAATGTTCGTGCAGTAACATTCAAAGTCATTCTCCTCAATCGAAATCCCTCAAAACATGCCCTGAGTTTTTTTTCTCACCTTGCTTTATTGCCTGAATCCATAAGGTCTTGAATATCATTGTAGGAAGTGACTGCCAACTTGGAGAGATCTTCCACATATGGTCCCAGAAGGGGGTGCTCCCTTACACGCAAGTTCCCTTTATTCTTTGGATTCAGTAGATCCCTCACACGTTCACAATATATCTCCATGTAGCTAACCTGTGGACAGGAAGATAATAGTGTGACATGGATAAGCCGTTTGTTTTGCATCAGCAGTGCAGTGTTCAGGCTTTGTATGGCACTATTAGATGAACATGACAGTCAGTTGTCATTAGAGCAGCATTATGGTCAATATTAATTATGTGTTACTGTGACAAAACAGGGTTAAATTGCCATGTCACACAACATTTAAGAGGGGAGGTCTGGCTAGAAGTTGGTGGTGTAGGGACACCCGCATCTTGATCATTATTTTTAGAACATTTAAATATTTACAGAGAATCATGGGGTTCTCACCTCCACAGAGTAAGACATGTTATCGTTGGTAGTGTCATTGATACGGGAGAAGAGATCTTCACACAGCTAAAGGGAGAAAGAAAAAAAATCAAATTACATATAATATAATACATTTTTGCCTAATTTCTGCATTCCTTTCCAAAAAATCGTGAAAAGAGCAGCAAGCCAAAATTATAGGAATTGAAACGAGTATTTAAAGGTAAAACAAGCAAATATTACAGCACCAAAAACATGTTTTAAAGCTGAAAAACACAAAAGGCCCTTCCTTAACATGCACTGAGAACCTAGTAGTTTGATGAAAGCTTATCATACAATGCTGCGACAAGTCTTCTACAAAATAAAAATGATCAGCCTACAAGAATTAACAGTCTATGAACACAAACAAATACAGTACAGATAAAGATAGTCTGCTAAAGGGTTATTAAGGTGGTTTGTAAAGTCTATGCCTAGCCATTAGGTTACTGCAGAGTGTTAGCATTGTTTATAGAGGTACATGCAAAAAGAGGAATTTGGGAATGAAAGAATCTGATTGGCAGGTTGGTTGAAAAATCCAATGTTCTTAGGCCACAGCTACTGTGTTTGTGCATACTTCAAATGAAAGTCTAAATATTCTCAATTTCAAAGTGTTCATGAACCACATGTAATTGGGTTCAGATCTCAGGCTGTAGTTGAGTGCATTCAACATCCTTGTACTTTTAACTCAAAAGGAGTGGGCTACTCGCTTCATCCTGCTGTGGGTACGTTGATCAATCAAATGGGCAGACACTGTATAGATGTTTCTTGAAAGTGCATAGTGAGGAGCAAGTTTGTGCAGGTATCCTTGGTCTTTGATACAGATTATTTGTGGATGTTGAAAAAGTCCCTAAATTTCAACCTGGCTCCAATTGAGAGCCAGAGGAGAGCTTACAGTGGATGGTTGATGTGGCCATGCTTGCAGAGGTTTAGGCACAGTTTATGGCCCTGATTCTGTAGTCTGTGGAGCCTGATGATGACCTTCTTGAAGATACCCTGCCATGCAATTTTGCCAGAGGTGATTGCTAGAGGAAAAATTGAGGAATTGTATACTTTACTTGCAGACATGGAATACAGTGAGAGAGTGCCATTAAGGAAGCTGCAGCTTTCTGCCAATGGGGGAGCGATGACTGCCTTGGATTTCAAAATGTATTACCTCACAGCAATTGCAGCGAGTAACTAAATGGGTGGCATCAGCTGATGCTTAAAAACTTCAGAAAAAGGAGAAAACCATTTTGGCAGGGTACTATAAGGGTTGTAAGGTACTGTTGCATGAGGAGCTTACAGAAAATAAGAACAGGGGTTCTGTATTCTCCAGTCAGTCCACTATGTCTAGCTATACTAATGTAAGTAAATAAAAAAGCAACGATGAAGACATGGAAAATAAGGCTTAGCAAGGCGGTCCAGAGAGCCCAAATCAAGATGGCTGTTTTTTAAAAATGTTTTAATGGCTGGAGCAATCATTTGTAATACCCATCCTTCTAATTTACCTATCAAACTATGCTTGATAACTATTTAGCATACATTAAACCTGCTGAAAGCATTGATCTTTCTGCTGGCCCGGTTATGAGCTGTGAGAGCCGAACTCTGGATGAAAGACTAACCAACCTGGTGCTGGGAACTGCAAGAGTTCCTGACTCGGGTCACGGCAGCCACAGACTACTGCTGTGGGACAAGTAGCCATGAGTGAAGACTGCCGGAAGTGAGCCCCTGCATGTGTGTACCCTCCTGCCCATAAGGGCGGTTAGAGCCAGACTCCTGGGATCGAAGAGTACAGGCTGCCAGGGCTGGATATGAGATGCAGCTTACATCCTTGATGGAAAACGGAGCTCAGCAAGGCATGCTGCAAAGGCTGGTAAGAACGGCAGTCTGATCTACGATCCAGTGGGTGTCAGACATGAGTTCACATAGGAAATTCTCACTGCTGAGGCATAGGTACAGCTGAAGCAGTAGTAGCTGGTGTCACCAATAGACTGGCCTAATCGCGTTGCTCTGCTGTGACTCATGAAACTCCTCTTTACTTTCATAAGAGAAGGGGCTTCAGAGACTACTCCTTGGGATGTTGTACGTTGCCCAGAAGTTGGTGATGTCTGTGTCACAGGGGAACCCCAGTCTTATGCTGCAGACTAGTAGGTAAACCTGAAGAGTGAGCGCACAGCAATCTACAATGCTGCAGTGCATGAGTTCTGTTTTTTCAGGGTTGAGGGTAGCACTGTTGCATGCCCTCACTGTGCAGATACTTAATAGAGGTCACTGTGAATCTACAGGCAAATCAGGATGGGGAAAACAGACGCCCACCACACCTGCCTAACATTTGATTCTCATAAGCTTGCAAAGCAGCCTGAGCAAGAAATTCCCCCAAATACTGTGCTGGACAGGAGAGGACTGAATAATTGTCGGCTACTGGAGTTGCAACTCTGTTGTTGGAGATGAAGCCTGGCTTCCCCTTGATCGATGGAAAAATAGATTCTATCATCCACTGATTACACAACATGAATGAAAGGCTTGTTAAGCAGTGTGCTTAACCAGACATGGCAAAACATGCATATCAGGCACTAAGGTCGACAATACTAGGCAGGTCAAAGAGGCGTAACAAATTACCAGCTAGATTGAAAAAAAATCAATCTTAAGAATGAAGACCTATAGGTGCATTCATGGAGGCATTACCTTAAGATCACAGGCATAGCCAAACATACTGAGATGGGATGCACTGAGGACTATATGGAAAATGCTGATAGTATTTGCCGCACATGGGAAAGGAAGGACATACAGTACCAAGTAATGTGCATATCCTTCTTTCCAGATTTCACTCTAGCTGTTTCTTGAAGCTGAACAAAAATTGATGACTGTGAAAAAGAAGCTGCAGGAGCATGGTGTGAAGTTGCTATGTATTACCCTGTGAGGTTGAGGTTTTCCATACAGGATACGTGACGTATGTTAACCTTTTCACTGCGGGCGTCGGCCAGTGGCCGACGCCCACACTCCCTCCCTGGTGCGGGTCACGACCAGTGGCCGACACCAGGGAGGGTATTAATAAATGCTCGGGTGCGTCGCACCCGAGGATTATTATTATTTTTTCCTTTCCCCGGGAGACAAGGAAGCTTCCGTGTCTCCCCCCTGCCCCCCACCCGCCCCTTTGTGACGTCAGCGCGCCGCGAGGCGCGCTGACGTTACAAAGTTGTTTTCCCCTTGGGCCAGGAAACACCACTAGACGCCAAGGATTTCACTTGGGGGGGTCGGACCCCTCGGAAAACAGGCCGTCTCCCCCCCCCCCCCCGGGGGCATATTTAAAAAAAATAAAAAGTAGGGGCCCCCAAGCTGGGCGGGGGAAAATGTATTTAAAAATAAAAATAAAAATGAATAAAATAAAATAAAAAGACAGGGGGTCGCCCGTGGGCAGGGTGACCCCCTGTGGGGGCAATATTTTTATTTAGATGCTGTAGGGTTTCACTGGGGGCCATTTTGGCCCCCAAGGAACCATACAACAACTAAAAAAAATAGAACTATATAGAGATCTATATAAATATAGATATATCTATGTAGATATATCTATGTACATGGATATATCTATAGATATATCTATGTAGATATATATATATATATATATATATATATATATATATATAGATAGATAGATAGATCTATATATATCAAGTCAATCAAAGAGATTTATAAAGCGCGCTACTCACCCGTGAGGGTCTCAAGGCGCAGGGGGTGGGGGGAGGGAAAGGGGCTGGGAGGTTCACTGTTCGAAAAGCCAGGTTTTGAGGCCCTTCCTGAAAAGAAGTAGGTTTTGGGTCTTGCGAAGGTGGGTTGGAAGGGCGTTCCAGGTTTTGGGTGCAAGGTAGGAGAAGGATCTGCCCCCGGTGGTGGTGTGTTTGATGCGGGGGACAGAGGCGAGAGAGAGGTCAGCTGAGCGGAGGTTTCGTGTAGGGGTGTGGAAGGTGACTCTCGTTGAGGTAGGCAGGGCCTGTGTTGTGGAGTGATTTGTGTGAGAGGATGAGGATCTTGAAGGTGATCCTTTTGTCAATGGGAGCCAGTGGAGGGATTTGAGGTGTGGAGAGATGTGTTCGTGTCCGGGGAGGTCGAGGATAGGTCGTGCTGCTGAGTTCTGGATGCGTGTAGTTTGCGCTTGAGTTTTAGAGTGGTGCCGGCGTAGAGGGCGTTTCCGTAATCAAGTCTGCTGCTGATGAGTGCGTGAGTGACAGTTTTTCTGGTCTCTGTGGGGATCCATTTGAATGTTTTTTTCAGTATACGGAGTGTGTTGAAGCATGAGGAGGTGAGAGCGTTGATTTGTTGGGTCATCGAGAGGAAGGAGTCTAGGATGATGCCGAGGTTGAGTGCGTGGGTGGCGGGGGTAGGTGCAGGGCCTAGCGTGGTGGGCCACCATGAGGGGTCCCAGGTGTTTTTGTGTGGGCCAAAGAGGATTATTTTGGTTTTGCTTGAGTTGAGTTTCAGGTGGTTGGCTGTCATATATATATCACTTTTGTCAATATGTGCGTGGTTTCCCTGGGGGGAAAAGGGTCAGACTTGTCTAGTGGCAGTTTTAGTGCCATAAAGAAGCGCAGAAGGTTTATATGCCTACTGCAAAGAGCAAATCTGTATTTTATGTAAATAGCTGAGTACATTAGTAAAGTCAGCCATTACCTGCGCTATAATACCAATGAAATGTATGTGCGCGGTGGAGGGCGGCTATGGAGAGATGAAGGGCACTTTTGCTGGGTGGTAATAAGGGAATCCTAGGAGGAGGGAGTGGGAGCACCAATAATGATTGTTGGACTGGGCGCAGGAGGTGCTAAAGACTGTGACGAATGGTATGTGAAAAGGTGTTTTTTGAGTGTCTTGAAAGAACGTGCTGATTGAAGGAAGAAGCGCAGGTAAGGTGGCCTCTACTGTTGCACATATCTCACACACACCATCGATTTTGTGACTGTCTACGTAGGCTAGTGTTTTAGAGCAACAGTTTAGCCAATAGCAGAGATGGCATCTTGGTGGATGACTGCTGCCTGCACTCGGGTTATAGAGGACCGCTCTGACATAGGCTCAGAGACTGAGACATCAGATACTGAGACAGCATCTGAGGGATAGGACAATGGCGCAGACTCTGGGAGTGATTTTTCAGTCAGAGGAGTCCCATTCGATAACTCCTCTTCCAGTACATTATGAGGGAGGTGATGAGGACAGTCCTGCTGTCCCTTCGCAAGCTGTTTGTGCAACTGGGTAATAGTGGGTTAGCCCAACCCAGAGAGCAGGTGAATGCGGCGGCAAGCAGAGAGAGAGAGAGAGAGAGAGAGAGAGAGAGTGCTCTCTTGGGAGCTCTCCAATTTAGTTCAGCCCCAAATTCCACCACCCAAATCATATTGTGGAGACATCAAAATTATCTATGGCAAAACAAACTGGTTTTGTAAGGCAGGCACCTGTGTTTTTGGTCCTGGATTCGGCGGCCATATAGAGAAACACACTAAACCCAAACATTTCTGGAAACTAGACATTCGGGGGAGTCCACAGAGGTGTGACTTGTGTGGATTCCCCAAAGTTTTCTTACCGAGAATACCCTGCAAAGCTGAAATGTTGAATAAAAACTCTATTTTTCTCGCATTTCTGTCAGACAAACTATAGGACTATGCTGGGATCCACAAAATTCCTACCACCCAGTGACTCCTCTCCTGTCCTGATAAAAACACTACCCCACTTGAGTGCCTACACCTAGTGCCTGCGTCAGGAATGGATCACCCCAGGGTCAACAGCTGCCTCACGTAAGGACCAACATTGACCGTTGTGTGATCTATTCCTGTCACGGGCACCAGGCCTACCCACACAAGTGAGGTATCATATTTATCGGAAGACTTGGGGGAACGCTGGGTGGAAGGAAATTTGTGGCTCCTCTCAGATTCCAGAACTTTCTGTCACCGAAATGTGAGGAAAACGTGTTATTTTAGCCACATTTTCAGGTTTGCAAAGGATTCTGGGTAACAGAACCTGGTCAGAGCCCCACAAGTCACCTCATCTTGGATTCCCCTGGGTTTCTAGTTTTCAAAAATGCGCTGGTTTGCTAGGTTTCCCCAGGTGCCGGCTGAGCTAGAGGCCAAAATCCACAGGTAGGCACTGTTTTCTATGAAAAATTTTTATGTGTCCACGTTGTGTTTTGGGGCATTTCCTGTCGCGGGCGCTAGGCCTACCCACACAAGTGAGGTATCATTTTTATCGGGAGACTTGGGGGAACGCTGGGTGGAAGGAAATTTGTGGCTCCTCTCAGATCCCAGAACTTTCTGTCACCCAAATGTGAGGAAAACTTGTTTTTTTAGCCACTTTTTGAGGTTTGCAAAGGATTCTGGGTAACAGAACCTTGTCAGAGCCCCACAAGTCACCCCATCTTGGATTCCCCAAGGTCTCTAGTTTTCAAAAATGCACAGGTTTGGTAGGTTTCCCTATGTGCCGGCTGAGCTAGAGGCCAAAATCTACAGGTAGGCACTTTGGAAAAAACAGCTGTGTTTTCCGTCAAAAAATGGGATGTGTCCACGTTGTGTTTTGGGGCATATCCTTTCGCGGGCACTAGGCCTACCCACACAAGTGAGGTATCATTTTTATCAGGAGACTTGGGGGAACATAGAATAGCAAAACAAGTGTTATTGCCCCTTATCTTTCTCTACATTTTTTCCTTCCAAATATAAGAGAGTTTGTAAAAAAGACGTCTATTTGAGAAATGCCCTGCAATTCACATGCTAGTATGGGCACCCCGGAATTCAGAGATGTGCAAATAACCACTGCTCCTCAAAACCTTATCTTGAGCCCATTTTGGAAATGCAAAGGTTTTCTTGATACCTATTTTTCACTCTTCATATTTCAGCAAATGAATTGCTGTATACCCAGTATAGAATGAAAACCAACTGCAGGGTGCAGCTCATTTATTGGCTCTGCGTACCTAAGGTTCTTGATGAACCTACAAGCCCTTTATATCCCCACAACCAGAAGTCTCCAGCAGACAAAACGGTATATTGCTTTTGGAAATCTGACATCGCAGGAAAAAGTTACAGAGTAAAACAAAGAAAAAAGGCTGTTGTTTTCAGCTCAATTTCAATATTTTTTTATTTCAGCTGTTATTTTCTATAGGAAAACCTTGTAGGATCTACACAAATGACCCCTTGCTGAATTCAGAATTTTGTCTAGTTTTCTGAAATGTTTAGCATTCCGGGATCCAACATTGGTTTCACACCCATTCCTGCCACTAACTGGAAGGAGGCTGAAAGCACCAAAAATAGTAAAAATGGGGTATGTCCCAGTAAAATGCCAAATTTGTGTTGAAAAATGTGGTTTTCTGATTCAAGTCTGCCCGTTCCTGAAAGGTGCGAAGATAGTGATTTCAGCACCAGAAACCCTTTGTTGATGGCATTTTCAGGGAAAAAACCACAAGCCTTCTTCGGCAGCCCTTTTTTCCCATTTTTTTGGAAAAAACGAAATTTTCTCTGTATTTTGGCTATTTTCTTGGTCTCCTCCAGGGGAAACCACAAACTCTGTGTACCATTAGAATCCCTAGGATGTTGGAAAAAAAGGACGCAAATTTGGCGTGGTTAGTTTATGTGGACAAAAAGTTATGAAGGCCTAAGCGCGAACTACCCCAAATATCCAAAAAAGGGCTCAGCACTGGGGGGGAAAAGGCCCAGCAGCTAAGGGGTTAAGGAAGCACATTACCTTCTAAATAAATGCTCAGGGTCCAGAAGATTTTAACAACCACAGAGGGTAACCCAAGAAAACCCAAAGGGGTCTGGGTAAAACTTAATTACAAAACAACAAGGACCCCTGGGCGTATAAAGTAAGATTCCAATCTCCTCACTCATCATATAAACACATACACCATTACTTGGATGAGGAAGCTATTAAAACCTGCCTCTCTAATGTGTTCAACTGGCTATTCACCAACCAATTAAAATGTAATCCTGAAAAAACTGAGAACGTGTTTCCTTGGCCCTACTTTGCCAGATTTTTGGAGGACCTTTTGGCCAAAGGACACACCCTCCCTAACTTCTAGACTTGACAATGGAAATGCACTATTCTTGGGTATTCCAGAATACTTTCTTAATAGAATTCAAGTGGTGCAGATTGCAGCAGCTCAAAATCTTCTTAATATTTTTCCTAGAACCAGTATGACCCCTCATCTGAAAGCTCTTTATTGGTATCCCATCAAAAAGAGGATAACTTTTAAATCCCTGGTCCTGGTTCATAAAGCACTACACAACAAAGTAGTGAGTTACTTGAGAAGGAAGATTAGTGACTATGCCACCCCCCAGGAATTTATGGTCAGCCTATGGTCATTTAGCCAGAATCTCAAAAATCCATTGGGCCAGGACCAGATCCTTCTCTTACCTCGGGTTGGTTTTCTGGAATAATCTTCCCCTGGAATTTCGCACCACAACTGAGCTATCTATCTTCAAGAAACTTTTTAAATCCGGGCTCTTAAAACAAGCTTAACAGGATAATCAGCAATTCTGCTAGCAGCCTTGCAATTAGCGTTGGGACTCTCATTGGAGTATGCATGAGCTCTATAATTATCATATCATATCATATGGTAGAGTGAATTATGGAATAAGGAAATATCACTGGACTAATTTAGGAATAGAACAGGTACTGATATATTGTGCCCCAATATTAGTGAATCTTTTTGACCTCATAAAATAAGACCTAGGGCCTGAGTACGACCTTGGGGGAGGGGATTACTCTGTCTCAAACGTGACAGATATCCCGCCTGCTGTTTTACAATTTCCATAGAATAAAATGGAACTTGTAATATGGCAGACAGGATATCTGTCACGTTTGGGACAGAGTAATCCCCTCCGCGAAGATCATAATCAGGCCCCTAAATGGTGAATTAACTGTAACACATGCCATTCCCGGGTATCTTGGATGTTACTCTAATCACTTCTTAAATTGCTTTTTTTCCCCTGGAGCACCCTATACTGCTGCTACTATGCATGGCATTGTGATTGTGCACCCCCATCTACTACTTAGCTCATCTGGCCTTCCCCTGCTATCAGCCAAATTGAAATTTATTTTATGAAAGTAATGTGTTTTCTGTTTATTTTGTAGATTATTGATTTTGTAGTTCTAAGGGATTTTGTTGGAATTTTGGGACCTGCTGTGGATTGGGGGTAGGTGAGGGTACAGTTTAAATTCATAGCAAGATGCTCGATGACATGCATGGATTCATGTTAAATGATGTACTACAACTATTGATAACATACATTGATGGCACTGGTCAACTGACATGTTCCTAACCATCCTAAAATGGATGTCATTTGACATACAGGAGATCATCTGGGGAGGTGACCACAATCTAATATTTATCCTAAACATGGATCAAATTGGAGGTGGACATAGGATACTTAGTAAAGCAAGCAACACATAATACAACATTATGACACACCATTTTCTTTCAGATCTGTAAAGCTTTAGATATCCACAGGCGCAAGCGTACACATTTCATTTCTTGGCTCACAGCTCCTCATGACATATTTTTTCTGACATTGTAACAAAGAAATCATGGGTTGGACACAATCAATTTTGCACTTGCCCACAATATGTTCAGATCACTCCCCAGAGATTCCAAGGTTAGGTATCCCCAGTGGAGACCAAGTGCACCCTGGAGGCTACAGTCAACATGTCTTTTAGATTCAGAGATTCAGGAGAAAATAAGGAGGGGTGTCCATTTACTAATTAACACTGCACGATTGGAACACCAAAGGGTCTGCTTTCTTTATAGTAAATGGAGGGATATCAAATTGCCAAGTAAAACTGCAAGGAGGAAATGTCAGGGGTGTCTGCTTTCTCCCATTCTGTTTACTCTAATTTCTAAAGCCCTGGAGTGTATACTTCGAGAATACCTCAAACGCACAAAAGGCGATCGGAGAAATACATGCAATTTATAACTATTGGCAATCACTCAGGGTAACATTCCAACTCACCCTTTTAGCCCACTGTGACACCTAAGATGGACCCAGACATATGCAAATGAGTCTTGAACCTGCTTCAATAGGAACATTTCATCCCAAACTGCCAGGGCAAGTCCTCCCTTAACCGGAACACAAGCAACCCAAGACCAGTTTAACTCCCATTGTGGCTCTTCAGTTGGGTTTTGCTTGGTTCTAGTGGATCTGTGATAATGGAACCCATGTCTGGGCATACCCCTGCTACTTAGGGCGGTACATCAAACACACAAATGTTGATGGGAGAAATGCTTGAAATTTGACTAACCACTTGCAATCACTCAGAGTAGCATCCCAACCCATTGGTCTTTTGCCCACCAGTGGTTATACTTAATGCAAGCATTCTCCCATCAACTTTGGTGTGTTTCACACTTCGAGAATACCATCACAGCAGAGGTGTCAGGCTGGGAAAACAGAATCTATTTTTGTCACACTATACAGATTTCTTTCTGTTCCTGGCAAAGAACCCAACCATATATCTGCAGCCAATAATACATAAGTGTTGGACCTGGCTTTTTGACAGGGACATCCCCAAACTTTTTGCCTCCTTCCTCCTATTTTTTCTGACCTGTTGTTGTTGGCTTTTGACCTCTGGGCACTTTACCACTGCTAACCAGTGCTAAAGTGCATATGCTCTCTGGGTAAATTGTACTACTGATTGGTTTATCCATGATTGACTATTTAATTTACTTGTAAGTCCCTGGTAGAGTGCACTACATGTGCCTAGGGCAGGTAGATTAAATGCTACTAGTGGGCCTGCAGCACTGGTTGTGCCACCCACCTCAGTAGCCCCTTAACCCTGTCTCAGGCCTGCCATTGCAAGGCCTGTGTGTGCAGTTTCACTGCCACTTCGACTTGGCATTTAAAAGTACTTGCCAAGCCTAGAACTCCCCTTTTACTACATATAAGTCATCCCTAATGTGTGCCCTAGGTAACCCCTAGAGCAGGGTGCGGTGTAGGTAAAAGGCAGGACATGTACCTGTGTAGTTATATGTCCTGGTAGTGTGAAACTCCTAAATTCGTTTTTACACTACTGTGAGGCCTGCTGCTTTCATAGGCTAACATTGGGGCTGCCCTCATACACTGTTGAAGTGGCAGCTGCTGATCTGAAAGGAGCAGGAAGGTCATATTTAGTATGGCCAGAATGGTAATACAAAATCCTGCTGACTGGTGAAGTCGGATTTAATATTACTATTCTAGAAATGCCACTTTTAGAAAGTGAGCATTTCTTTGCACTAAAATCTTGTTGTGCCCTTCAATCCACGTCTGGCTAGGTTTAGTGGACAGCTCCTTGTGCATTCACTCAGACACACCCCAAACACAGGGTACTCAGCCTCACTTGCATACATCTGCATTTTGAATGGGTCTTCCTGGGCTAGGAGGGTGGAGGGCCTGCCCTCACACAAAGGACTGCCACACCCCCTACTGGGACTCTGGCAGACAGGATTGAGCTGAAAGGGAACTTGGTGCATTTCTTAGAGACTCTTTGAAGTCACCCCCACTTCAAAGGCACAACTTAGTATAAAACAGGGCCTCTGCCCTACCTCATCAGACACTTGCTGGAGAAGAAACCTGAACCAGAAACTACATCCTGCCAAGAAGAACTGCCTGGCTGCTCAAAGGACTCACCTGTCTGCTTTTCTACAAAGGACTGCTGCCTTGCTGTTGGCCTGCTGCCTTGCTGAACTCTTGCCTGGCTGTAAAAGTGCTCTCCAAGGGCTTGGATAGAGCTTGCCTCCTGTTCCCTGAAGTCTCAGGACCAAAAAGACTTCACTCTTCCTCTTGGACGCTCCGTGCGCCGAACTTTTCGACGCACAGCTTGTTCCGCGGCAAGAAAAACGCCGCACACCGACGCTGATCAACGCGACGCCTTCGGGACGACCGAAACTTTGACGCATGGCCTCGCAAGGACAACGCCGCCCGACTTCCCGGGAGAAATCGACGCGACGCCTGCCGTGAGATCAAAACTTTGACGCACGGCCTCGCAAGGACAACGCCGCCCGACTCCGCAGGAGAAATCGACGCGACGCCTGCCGTGAGATCAAAACTTTGACGCACGGCCTCGCAAGGACAACGCCGCCCGACTCCGCAGGAGAAATCGACGCGACGCCTGCCGTGAGATCAAAACTTTGACGCACGGCCTCGCAAGGACAACGCCGCCCGACTCCGCAGGAGAAATCGACGCGACGCCTGCCGTGAGATCAAAACTTTGACGCACGGCCTCGCAAGGACAACGCCGCCCGACTCCGCAGGAGAAATCGACGCGACGCCTGCCGTGAGATCGAAACTTCGACGCGCAGCCCCGCAGAACGACGCGCAGCCGGAAAACAAGCAGGAAAATCCACGCACAGACCCGGGACATCTGGTAATCCCGCGACCCACAGAAAGAGACTGTCCGCGCGCCAGAAAACGACGCCCGACTTCCCCGCGTGGAAAATAACGACGCAAGTCCGTGTGTGCTGGGGAGAAATCGAAGCACACACCCTTTTTCCACGCACCTCTTCCTTTGTGGCCCTCTGAGGAGATTTTCCACCAGAAACCAGGTACTTTGTGTTTGAAAGAGACTCTGTTTACTTTCTAAAGACTTAAGACACTTTATATCACTTTTCAGTGATATCTTTACAAATTCATATTGCAACTTTGATCGTTTTGACCTGAAGATACCCAGATAAATATTATATATTTTTCTAAATACTGTGTGGTGTATTTTTGTGGTGTTATGCTATGGTGTTGTATGATTTTTTGCACAAATGCTTTACACATTGCCTTCTAAGTTAAGCCTGACTGCTCGTGCCAAGCTACCGGAGGGTGAGCACAGGCTGATTTTGGATTGTGTGTGACTTACCCTGACTAGAGTGAGGGTTCTTGCTTGGACAGAGGGCAACCTAACTGCCAACCAAAAACCCCATTTCTAACATTGGTGATCAGCGGTGAGGATAGGACTTGTGTTTGTGCAGTGACATACAGTAGCTAAGTATTTCACTACCTACCCACAGTTGAAGGTCAACTTGATTTTTCATCTTTTTTGGCTCTTGGTTCTCTGATGTCCTCCTGGATATTCTATTGATATTTTGGACTTTGGATTTTGGTTTTTGCTGATAAGATCTTATCAAAATGGGATTGTGTACCTACTCATTCTTTGTTCGTACTGACCACCTCACTAAGGCTGACCTAAGGAAGCTTTGCAGACAATGGGGCCTTCCTGTAGCAAGGAGATCTACTAAAGCGGAGATGCTCCATCACTACATAGTCTGGGGGGAGGAAAGATGGGCAGAGAGAGAGGCAGCAAGAAACCAAATGACTAAGTACCCCTCAGATGAGGAGGAGGACTACGCACATGAGGAGGAAGACTACTCAGATGAGGAGGAAGACTACTCAGAGTTGGACAGTGACCCAGAAATAGATGAATGGCTCCGAAGTCAAAGGCGACAGGAGCAACAATTAGAGGAGTATCTTGCAGAGGTTGAGGCAAAAAGACTCTTAGCCCTGGAAGAAGAAAAGATTGCAGCTCAAGAGCTGAGCTGTAAAGAGCTGAAACTGGAGGCCGGAAGGGCTGAGTCCAGTTCAGATGGTGGCAGCAAAAATCTTGCATCTAGTACTGCTGAAGAAGGGCACAAGCCCAGAGATGTGGTGCCCAACTTGAAGAAGGGAGTTGACACACCCCAGGCAGTTCAAGGGTATGAGGTAGTTCCCGTTATGCACAGGGTCCCTGAGAAGGATTGGGGAACTGGCACAGGGAGTCATATTCCTACTGGGGGGAGGGACACTTTACTGACTCTAGCAGAGAGTGACAGAGAAAAGGGTTCCCCCCTGGTGGACGTCCTGGATATAGAGTGTAGAGACATCCCAGAAGAGTTTGGGTTGAGTGTCAGGGACAGACAGATACTGTCTCACCAGTCTCAGGAGGGTGAAGTAGAGTGCTTTTCCAAGGTTGAGTTACTGGGTGGTTGGGTGAAGGGTACTGTGGTTAATACATGTGAAGGGCAGAGTGATGTAATTGCTGGAGAGCATATGTCTGGTCCTTATTTTCCAGAGCTACGCAAACACCAGGTGGAGTGTGAGTTCTCTGACCCCAGGGAACTTACAATGGAGGCAGACTTCTGGGTGAGTACCAGAGAGTCTGAAGAGGCATTTGGGGGTGCTCCTGAAGGAAGTGGTCTAGGTGGTTCCCAACCGAGTGTGGTGAGAGAGGATTGTAGTGTCCCAGGTAGGTCCCAGGTCCTAGAGGGTTCCATGAGGGAACATCAGGAGGGAAGCCTAGCCTGTACCGTAGGGCCACCTTTTGAGGGAAGCCCCGCAGTGTCAGAAGAACTTGGGGGGGTGACTGTAGCCAGCATCCCAACAGTTCTGGTGTCTGGCAGTACCCCTCCTAGTGAGGGGGTGCAGAAGTCCAGACATAGGGTTGAGAGGGGGTTGCAGACCCCAGTGGAGGACCTTGAGAGTCAGGGGACAGCTCTGAGAGCAGAGCCCCCCAGGAATGACCCAGGTGAAACCGTTTCTGGTTTGGGGGAAACCCAGACTCTGCCGGATGGGCAGAGGTCGGGAGACCTGCGCCAACCAGACTCTTGTGTGGCCCTTGGGGACGGTGTGTCCCTTGTGGGGGGTGAGAGTGCCCCCCAGGAAGTCCTGGCATGCCAGGCAAAGATTCAACCTCAGGGTGGTGACTCTGGGTTGGATACCCAGGTTCAGAGGTTAAACTCTGACCTGGTGGGAGGTAGATGTGCCTCCCAAGAAGTCCTGCTGTGCCAGGCAATTGTCCAACCTCAGGGTGTTGACTCTGGATTGGATGACCAGGTTCAGAGGTTAAACTCTGACCTGGTGGGGGGTAGGTGTGCCCCCCAGAAAGTCCTGGCATGCCAGGCAATTGCCCAACCTCAGGGTGGTGACCCTGGGTTGGGGAACCAGGCTCAGAGGTTAAACTCTGACCTGGTGGGAGGTAGGTGTGCCTCCCTGGAAGTCCTGGCCTGCCAGGCAATGGTTCAACCTCAGGGTGGTGACTCTGGGTTGGCTAACCAGGTTCAGGGGATAAGCTCTGACCTGTTGGGGGGTAGGCGTGCCCCCCAGAAAGTCCTGGTGTACCAGGCAGTGGTCCAACCTCAGAGTGCTGACTCTGGGTTGGATAACCGGGTTCAGAGGTTAAACTCTGACCTGGTGGGGGGTAGGTGTGCCCCCCAGAAAGTCCTGGCGTGCCAGGCAATTGTTCAACCTCAGAGTGCTGACTCTGGGTTGGATAACCGGGTTCAGAGGTTAAACTCTGACCTGGTGGGGGGTAGGTGTGCCCCCCAGAAAGTCCTGGCGTGCCAGGCAATTGTTCAACCTCAGGGTGGTGACTCTGGGTTGGATACCCAGGTTCAGAGGTTAAACTCTGACCTGGTGGGAGGTAGGTGTGCCTCCCAAGAAGCCCTGCTGTGCCAGGCAATTGTCCAACCTCAGGGTGTTGACTCTGGGTTGGATGACCAGGTTCAGAGGTTAAACTCTGACCTGGTGGGGGGTAGGTGTGCCCCCCAGAAAGTCCTGGCGTGCCAGGCAATTGCCCAACCTCAGGGTGGTGACCCTGGGTTGGGGAACCAGGCTCAGAGGTTAAACTCTGACCTGGTGGGAGGTAGGTGTGCCTCCCAGAAAGTCCTGGTGCGCCAGGCAATTGTTCAACTTCAGGGTGGTGACTCTGAGTTGAATGGCCCAGTTCAGAGGTTAAACTCTGACCTGGTGGAGGGTCAGTGTGCCCTCCAGGAAGTCCTGGTGTGCCAGGCAATTGTTCAACTTCAGGGTGATGACTCTGAGTTGAATGGCCAAGTTCAGAGGTTAAACTCTGACCTGGTGGAGGGTCAGTGTGCCCTCCAGGAAGTCCTGGCGTGCCAGGCAATTGTTCAACTTCAGGGTGGTGACTCTGAGTTGAATGGTCAGGTGCAGAAGTTAAACTCTGACCTGGTGGAGGGTCAGTGTGCCCTCCAGGAAGTCCTGGCGTGCCAGGCAATTGTTCAACTTCAGGGTGGTGACTCTGAGTTGAATGGGCAGGTGCAGAGGTTAAACTCTGACCTGGTGGGGGGTAGGTGTGCCTCCCAGGAAGTCCTGGTTTGCCAGGCAGTGATCCAGTCTGAGGGTACAGACCCTGGGCTGGAAGACCAGGTTCAGGGTGTCCCCCCGGACCTGGAGGGAGGGGCTACTGATAACAGTGCCCCTACCATGTTGTCTTCTGAGGAGGCCACTCCTAGTTGGAGGGTGCTGGACCCCAGAAGGGAGGGCAGGGGGAGGGAAGCCTCACCCCGGGCCCTAGTCCAACCTGAAGGTACAGGCCCCAGGTTGGAGGGCCAGTTGCAGGTTAACAGCCCTGCACTGGTGGAGGAATGGTACAGGGTGACTTCTGTAAGCACCCTGACCATGTTGGACTCTGGGGGTACCGCTCCAGGAGGGAGGGTACAAAGCCCCAGAGGGGAGGACCAGGTTCAGGCTGTCATCCCTGACCTGGTGGAAGGGAGAGTGGTTAAAGGGTGCCCAGCACCTGGGGCTACCACCCCCCACTCTCCACAGCCACAGTGGTTGGAGAGCTTTGAGAGGCCTGGGGCCTGGCTCTCATCCCTGGCAGCTGTCAGTAATCACTGTGGCTTGCTGTCCGGGTGGACAGAGTTATCCCTGGGTAGGGGACAAGTGTCACACCCCAGGGGTAGAGTGGGCAACACCACTGTGTTGGTCATGGTGGTACTATCCTGCTCCTGGGATACATCTGTGAGCAAAGTAAGATTAGGTGCTGCACAGATGGGATCCGCAGGTAAGGAGAAAGGTTCCCCATGGGTTGGCTTAGTGGGCCCTGAGAGTATGGACAGAGTGATCCAATTGGAGTCAGGAAGGCGAAGAACTGGAGCATGCCCCTGCTGTTGTGGGCCTGGGTCCTTGTTCTGTCGCCTCAAACAGGGAAGTACATCAGGATAGTGATTGTTCTCCCCTGGCTTTAGGCTGGTAGGGGGTCATGTTGGACCTGGCTTTTTGACAGGGACATCCCCAAACTTTTTGCCTCCTTCCTCCTATTTTTTCTGACCTGTTGTTGTTGGCTTTTGACCTCTGGGCACTTTACCACTGCTAACCAGTGCTAAAGTGCATATGCTCTCTGGGTAAATTGTACTACTGATTGGTTTATCCATGATTGACTATTTAATTTACTTGTAAGTCCCTGGTAGAGTGCACTACATGTGCCTAGGGCAGGTAGATTAAATGCTACTAGTGGGCCTGCAGCACTGGTTGTGCCACCCACCTCAGTAGCCCCTTAACCCTGTCTCAGGCCTGCCATTGCAAGGCCTGTGTGTGCAGTTTCACTGCCACTTCGACTTGGCATTTAAAAGTACTTGCCAAGCCTAGAACTCCCCTTTTACTACATATAAGTCATCCCTAATGTGTGCCCTAGGTAACCCCTAGAGCAGGGTGCGGTGTAGGTAAAAGGCAGGACATGTACCTGTGTAGTTATATGTCCTGGTAGTGTGAAACTCCTAAATTCGTTTTTACACTACTGTGAGGCCTGCTGCTTTCATAGGCTAACATTGGGGCTGCCCTCATACACTGTTGAAGTGGCAGCTGCTGATCTGAAAGGAGCAGGAAGGTCATATTTAGTATGGCCAGAATGGTAATACAAAATCCTGCTGACTGGTGAAGTCGGATTTAATATTACTATTCTAGAAATGCCACTTTTAGAAAGTGAGCATTTCTTTGCACTAAAATCTTGTTGTGCCCTTCAATCCACGTCTGGCTAGGTTTAGTTGACAGCTCCTTGTGCATTCACTCAGACACACCCCAAACACAGGGTACTCAGCCTCACTTGCATACATCTGCATTTTGAATGGGTCTTCCTGGGCTAGGAGGGTGGAGGGCCTGCCCTCACACAAAGGACTGCCACACCCCCTACTGGGACTCTGGCAGACAGGATTGAGCTGAAAGGGAACTTGGTGCATTTCTTAGAGACTCTTTGAAGTCACCCCCACTTCAAAGGCACAACTTAGTATAAAACAGGGCCTCTGCCCTACCTCATCAGACACTTGCTGGAGAAGAAACCTGAACCAGAAACTACATCCTGCCAAGAAGAACTGCCTGGCTGCTCAAAGGACTCACCTGTCTGCTTTTCTACAAAGGACTGCTGCCTTGCTGTTGGCCTGCTGCCTTGCTGAACTCTTGCCTGGCTGTAAAAGTGCTCTCCAAGGGCTTGGATAGAGCTTGCCTCCTGTTCCCTGAAGTCTCAGGACCAAAAAGACTTCACTCTTCCTCTTGGACGCTCCGTGCGCCGAACTTTTCGACGCACAGCTTGTTCCGCGGCAAGAAAAACGCCGCACACCAACGCTGATCAACGCGACGCCTTCGGGACGACCGAAACTTTGACGCATGGCCTCGCAAGGACAACGCCGCCCGACTTCCCGGGAGAAATCGACGCAACGCCTGCCGTGAGATCAAAACTTTGACGCACGGCCTCGCAAGGACAACGCCGCCCGACTCCGCAGGAGAAATCGACGCGACGCCTGCCGTGAGATCAAAACTTTGACGCACGGCCTCGCAAGGACAACGCCGCCCGACTCCGCAGGAGAAATCGACGCGACGCCTGCCGTGAGATCAAAACTTTGACGCACGGCCTCGCAAGGACAACGCCGCCCGACTCCGCAGGAGAAATCGACGCGACGCCTGCCGTGAGATCAAAACTTTGACGCACGGCCTCGCAAGGACAACGCCGCCCGACTCCGCAGGAGAAATCGACGCGACGCCTGCCGTGAGATCGAAACTTCGACGCGCAGCCCCGCAGAACGACGCGCAGCCGGAAAACAAGCAGGAAAATCCACGCACAGACCCGGGACATCTGGTAATCCCGCGACCCACAGAAAGACTGTCCGCGCGCCAGAAAACGACGCCCGACTTCCCCGCGTGGAAAATAACGACGCAAGTCCGTGTGTGCTGGGGAGAAATCGAAGCACACACCCTTTTTCCACGCACCTCTTCCTTTGTGGCCCTCTGAGGAGATTTTCCACCAGAAACCAGGTACTTTGTGTTTGAAAGAGACTCTGTTTACTTTCTAAAGACTTAAGACACTTTATATCACTTTTCAGTGATATCTTTACAAATTCATATTGCAACTTTGATCGTTTTGACCTGAAGATACCCAGATAAATATTATATATTTTTCTAAATACTGTGTGGTGTATTTTTGTGGTGTTATGCTATGGTGTTGTATGATTTTTTGCACAAATGCTTTACACATTGCCTTCTAAGTTAAGCCTGACTGCTCGTGCCAAGCTACCGGAGGGTGAGCACAGGCTGATTTTGGATTGTGTGTGACTTACCCTGACTAGAGTGAGGGTTCTTGCTTGGACAGAGGGCAACCTAACTGCCAACCAAAAACCCCATTTCTAACAATAAGATTATTACATTTTGGGTTAGTTGGCACTCCAGATAAATAGGTATAAAGCTGTAATGTATTTACTAACTAGGAACACTGCCCATTCTATACTGGAGTACCCTCTTTGCGGCAAACTGACTCCATTAGATATTTTGAAACACTTTACCAAGCACAGTGAACTATGGCAAAGCCTTTAATGTAATGGAGCAGAGGTTCTCACATTTTTAATGCCGCACCCCCCCCCAGGTGGAAAAACAATCATCGGCCCCACCTCTGAATTTTTCACAATTATTATAATAAGTTGGCAATGTTTAAATATGTCTACACTTGTTAAAACATGACAGTTAAATTCTGTTACCTTTTTAAAAATGCAATAAATTCATTTCTGCTTAAAACAAAGCACTGTAATCTGCATAATGCTTATTTTGGTCAGGATCTGCCCCCCCCGATCATTTGAGGCCCCCTGAGAGGGGCCCACCTCCCAGTTTAAAGACCCCTGGAATAGAGGCTCGATTTGTCAGTGTATCAGCTACTCCTGACAGTTGCTGGAAGAATGACCTTAATGAAGATGGTGATTCTGCCGAAATTTCTACATCTCTTTCAAAATATACCCATGCCACGCGACAGAGCATCTTTTGAACAGTTAAAGATGTTAATGATTAGACTGAGATGGGTAGGCAAACAGCCAAGGCTGAGTTGGGCAACTCTTTAGCTACCATTCTATAAAGTAGAATTTGCGACTCCTAACACTGAGGTGCATTACTTAATTGCCCAGGTCAAATTTGCAAATAATTGGGTATATAACTGTAAGCCTGTCCACGCCGTGATGTGGAAGAAGGTCTAAAAAAAAAGCCTGTCCCACTCAAACAAGCATTTGCAATGCTTAGGTCTTGCATTTTCTTGAGTTATAGCAACTGGCATTGTAAATGCACAACAGAAATTATCTTGCCACATAAATTGGTCAACCCTGACTCATAATTTCGTCTTTTCCTGCCATATAATTCCTGTGGTTTTGCATATAACTAAAGCACTTCCATTTACCTTCTTCCGCTACCTGCAGCAAAAAATGAAAAGGTTGCTATTTAGCATCTTAAATGAAATCTGCCATGCTAAGTCCTTTACTTATTCCTACAGTCTTCTAAGACCAGGAACAGCAGTATGTTTGTCGAGGTTGGTGTCAGAAGAAGCAAACGAGGATGCAAAAGAAAGCAAAAAGAATAAAACAGTGTATCACATGACATTTTCACCCTGAGCATTGTTGTGGAGAAGTGTACTATTGCTATATTATTTACAACACACAACGATGCTGTTTAAGCTTAGCGATCCCTTAAGGCACACACGGAGTAATGAAAATGAAGCTTCACAAAAATCAAATTTAACTGCATCAGGATTAATGCCAGTGACCCACAAGCCTCACCTTGCGACCCAGTCTGGATATGAGAGAAAAGCAATGCCAGGGGTTTTATCAAGGGCAGTCATGAGTGTTCAGTTACAAGGGTACACAACTGGTACCCTGTGTCTGCATCTTCAGGACAGGCTGGAAGTGCCTATAGCGTTCTGAATTTGCTGGATGGGGAGCCCTGGATGGCACAAATAAGAATGACAATGTAATGCATCTGTGTGTAGCACAAGTAGCGCACTGTACATATGTAACGGCATTCCCAATTCTATTATATAGCGTTAAACTTGTTTTCACACCAATCTCACGTTGAGCAGTGCACTGTAGCATTCAGAAAACAAGTCATGCTGAGAAACAATCTCGGGTGGGAAATGCACTACTATGAAACAGAATAGTGCAAATTTCCAAAGGTCTGCCTTCTCATGTATGTCAACAGAAGCATCAACCTATCAGCAAGGATGTAGGGTGTGCTAGCCTCGCACCCGGCTGGGTAAACAAAGGCTGCACCAAGAGGGAGAGGATAGCACATACATTGACCAGTCAGTCTTCTGCCTCACCCTCAAGTGCTTCAATAGCCATCGGCGGACTTGGAGGAGCTGAGCTCCGTTCCAGAGGGTTGGAGCCCGCAGATCTGCTCATGTCAGCCCCGAGGAATATAACACTGGCTTGACACAAATTCTAAACACATGGGCTAGTAAAGCAGCCCTCAGATCCACTGTACGTGTCATTCTGTGCAGTGAGGCTGCAGTGAAGGGTCACTGATGCGTGCAGCACAGGGGGGTTTACACCACAAGCAGGGCACCACATGGTTGCAAAGCACCCCTGGGTGTCAGGCCCCGTGCAGTGCACTTGTGACAAGGATCTGCTGCCGTATAGCAGTACTGAAAGGGGCACCCAGGAAGACTCGATCCTGTAATGGATGTGACAGCAGAAAGACGTGCAATACAAGAGGGCAGTACTGAAGGACATGCAGTATGGGGAATAGTACTGAAAGGGGCACCCCGGAGGACCTTCATGCATGGTGCCGCCCACAGCCATCACAAACACAGCCAGTCTAGGCATGACCAGCCTCTCTCTCCCAAGTCAGCTCCACAGTATACATGTTAATAACGAGCACGATTGTGCTGTGTAAAACCTTGAATTCACCAAAAATTGATAACTGAACTTTTTTGCCACATAAATCGTGCAGGCGTGAATACGACCCACTAGAGGATGCATGGCAATGCGCACGCGGAGCGACGGCCACTGCAAATTTCCATGGGAGGGGTGGGTGGATGTAGGGGTAGGGACTGGGATGGAGAAAAGAAACCAAAAAACAAACAAACAAAAAACGTGCTGTGTGAAATCATGAATTCGCCCAGGAGCGCTTGAATAAACAATAGAAGTAAACTGCTAGTCATGCAAAGCGCTCGATTATTGCCCAGCAGGATGGTGCTGTGTAGAATATGAAAAGAAAAAGAAGTCCAGAAACAAAGTGGAAAACAGAGCTGCATATGTTTTCAGTAATTTTCTGGTACGCTCGAGGAGGGCTGATCACTGGAAAAGGCATGAAGTATGATAGTCATTCACAACTAAAATCAAGGGAATTTTAAACGGAGGCAAGCCCACAAACTAATGAAAGTGGTGGGCATGACATGGGCGTGGTTAAAAGCCCAACAGAAAGACATCAGGTCGGAAGCGCTTGCGTGCTCGACCTAAAAAGCAATATATTAGAAAGCAGTGATGCCACACAAGGAAATACATACAGTTAGATGTACTACATGGGAGTGGTGAAGACTAGCTTTCATAAGTAACATGAATGTTCCATACTTGCCACATTCCTTGATTCATGGTTCTTGCTGATCACTGAAGGTCATTAACACTATCCTTGGCCCGAAAATATATACTGACGACTAGTGAGTTATTGTCAGAGCACTGTTTTTTCTCATATTCAGGGGCATATTTACATGCCACTTGCGCCACCAGAGCATCACTTTTTGTGACACTCTTGTGGCTCTGTACACTGCACATATTTACAAGGCAGCGCTAAGCCACTTTTTGTGGCTTAGCGCCACTTTGTAAATATGGCCCCTTACACGTACTGCTGAGTGTGGAAGGGGTGTGCAATGGCAATTGGTGTGGGTGTTTCGCCACACCAACCATTGCTTCTGACGCCGCCCAAGATTTACAAGAATTCATAAATCTGTGGCAGCACCACAAACTAATGCCATCCTCCCTGCACATAAACCATCATTCAATAATGACGATTTGCTACTTCTATGAGTGTTGAATTCTGCAACACACATAGAAGTGCCAAATTGCCATCGTAGATTGTTTATGTGCAGGAAGGGACACCTTCATGCACAAACAATCATTCCTTTCAACGCAGACATCATTGCATCATGGTGCAAGGAATCCTGCCTTGGCAGCTAAATTTAGCACCAGCACCAGTGGAAAGACAGGGGTGCGCTATATTTTTGTAAATAAGGCGAATCCCTGCATTTCAGGAGTGATGCAGCGCGGCACTGACTAATTTGGTGCAGCACCACGCCGCACCACTTCTGTGTAAATATGTTTCTCAGACATTTTGAGGGAAGATAAATTACATTACGGAATAATTTATCACATAACTGTGCCATGCCACAGTCCCACAGATCCTGACGTTCTCAGAAGAACCAAAAAAGTGGGATTTGCTCACGCTGCTACTGGTTGATCCCAATCCTAAAAATTTGGTGACCAAAATGTAGAATGTATTGAAGAGCAGGCTGGAGCGAATTGCAGGCATGTAAGGTCTAATGTTCAAAGGGTCTGGAATTAGAGGTTTTTTGAGGCTCAGTAGTCCTTCTGTTAGTAAACCAAAGTGGTGTCCCAAGTGGGAGATATTGCCTGATCTATTTTAAATTTCTTAATAAGGTTCACCATACACCGATTAGCTTCCCCACAACTGGAATGAGTGAACACACCCAATGCCGGCATTTCTTTATCCAGGACACTATCTTTATTCTTTTAGCATTGTGATGCCCAAATGTGGGGGAATTCTGGAGTGAATTGTGCAGAGTGCTGCTGATGATGCTAGGTGAGGAGGTTGTTATAGAGCCACAGATTGCATTGCAAAGCCATGTTAAGTTTAACCCCAAACTACACAGAAAGTTTGTTTTCACTACCCTATTCTTGAGAGGATGGAGATTGGCACTGACACGTGGGAGAGGTCACCCTTAATGCTTTAAAGACTGTCTTTCAGGAATATATGCATATATAAATATATGGACTCAACCCTCTGGAGCAGATCACAGCCACTACAATCCTTTCTGGTATACATAAACTTGCTGTGACCTGTTATGCAAATAATAAATGAATTAAAAAATGTGCCTTAGTGATTCGGCGACATACCAAGGACTCCGCGCTATGTACACTACCATGTGCATGAATAACACTATCATTCTCTTTTACCCAGCACTAGGTAAGGACATAGGCATACCGTTAGATTTCCTTAGAGAAAAATGAGTAGGTGATTTTAGTAATCCTATAGAAGACATAGAATAGGCAAGGATATTAAATGCACTCAGGCCATCTCAGAACTTACTTTTAAAATGAATTCACTATTACCACATTTACAGAGCCTACTTAACACCAGGCAGAATTAACAAATTTTACCAACAAACAGGAGTAGCATGCCCCCGGTGTGGGAATCTACAGCCATGTAAATAGTGACCTCCTCCGAGACATTCGTATAGGGGATGTACCCCGGAAGGCTCCTATGACCCTGAAATTTGAGAACTAGAAATGGAAAAACCTCCAATGGGCAGAAAGTGAAGGCAACCTACCATTGAGAGAGGCTAAAAGAGTGAAAGGGAAACTAGCAAAGATCATGCCTTGGGAACCATATCCATACGTGAAGGGGAAACTGCTTTGTTGAATAGCATGCCTACATGAGGTGCATCTGCTCAAAATGGCAGAAAAGATTCATCAGGGATAAGCCAGATGACAGGGTATATCTTTTCCCCTCTGACTATTGCAATATAGAACCACTACAAAGAAATTTATTTGTGAATGCATGAGGTGCCATTATTCCCTCTACTACTCAGCACACCACTACCTGTCTGGATGAAGCTAGAGCTACAAATATTTTATGCTTTATAATCTTGACTAATTATATGTTAATCAGTGTGTTATTTTGTGGATAAATATGTACAAATCAGCCACGATTTGTGTAACTGAGGAATAATCATTAACCTATTCTATGTTCTCATTTAACCAAATGTGGATTCTTAACATTGGCCTAACTGTTAATAGGCCTCTGCTGCCCAAACCCTTTCACTGTTAAATATAAAGTTGGTTTTGAATGTGCTTTCACATTTTCTTTCATGTTGATAGAGCAAGGTAACAGGCTTAATTAGAAGAGGCGATTACTGTTTTATGTAGAGAAAGTTAGAGTAGATAGATTTACTTGACAGTTGTGATTTACACTGTGTGTGGAGATTAGAATTTGTTTCCTGTACCATGCAATCCAGACTGATGATACATCCAAGGTCATGCAGCTGTGTGCGCTTTTATTCGATGATGGGAACAAGGGGAGTTTACTTGTTCCAAGGAGATGGCCAAACCTGACAGCCGCCTACCAGGGGCATAATTAAAATTGACTGCAGTGGGGACTGCTTGACCCACCACTGCCAGGGTGACCACAACCTCCCCAGGGCAAAGATAGAAATAAAAAGTAGAGGGGGTCCATTTCGTACTCCCTGTTGCCCCGGGGACCAACATCTCCCCTGGGCTATGAGTGTTGGATGGGGGCAACGCGTTCCCCCTCAAGGAGCCACTGATTGCCCTGGGACCACCACCCCCCAGGGCCAGCTCCTGCTATGTCCCGGGGTGCCCACCCCCAAGGACATAGCTGTTAGCCGTGGCTTGACTGCAACTTTGAAACTGCTTCCAAGCCACAGCTAGCACTCCGGTTTTGACAGTGTGCCCTGTCAAAGAAAATGAATAGCTCAGTGTGAAGGTCACAGACATTCGGACTGAGCCTTCAGAGTTCGAGTCAAACTGGACTTGTTTCCCTGTTTTATTTTTTTTTCAAACTAAAAATGTTTATGGGTCATATGAAAGGTGATTTTACTTTCAAAAAATTAAAAATACATTTTTCTTTTTAAATTGTGCAGAAATGTCACATTCTAACTGTATCACACATAACAACCTGAAAGAGTATCTGTTTCCCTCTCACTTTCTTTCTCTCTTTCAATCTTTCTCCCACTTCTACATCCAGTCAGACAGTTAAGCACCCACTCACAAACCCACTGACACCCTCATGCCCCCACTCACAGACCAGCGCACACACTGACACACCAACTAAAATACTGATGTATGCACTCTCACATCCAGAAAGCCACTCTCACAGCCACTCTCACTCCCATATAAACCTTCCCACACCTATTCTGACACCCAGAGAGGTCACTGCTAACTTCTTCCATGCACAACATGGGGTTGGGGTGGTTGGCCACAGGACTGGCTGCAGGCCAGCGCTTGTGGGAACCCCTGCTGCACATGGGTGAAGGCCATGCACGGTACGAGGTTAGCTGCTTATAGGCGTTGACCTCAGGGCCTGGGCCAACCACAGCTGCGCACAGCCAAAGGCCGTGCGTGGGGGTGGTTGGATTAACATATTGTACGAAAATTACTGAACATTAAAAAAGCATAGAAATTCACTGAAAAAACCCCCAAACTTTACAGGGGCATTATAGTTAGAAAATATAATAAAAAAATTAAAAAATTAAAAAACATGGAAGTTCACTTATAAACCAAAGGTTATAGCGACGTTATAGTTAGGTTCACATTTTAAATGTACAAAACCATAGAAATTCACCAGCTCTAGCTAGAGTTACCTCAAGTAACTGTAACTCATGTCCTAAGGTAACTATAACTCGTGTCCTAACCATGCACTGCTAATTACCCCACAAATTTCAGTCCTCATTAAATCTTTGATAACATCATTGATAATATCAATATAATATTTGCAGTAAAAAAAAATATGAAAAAACCGTGCATGGCGAGGGCGCGAGTTATAGTTAATATATGGCAACAGAACCTTGCAACATGGAAAAGCACAGACACTAGTGTACAGGGTATGTGGTGCACAAACAGTTTAACAAATCTTCACTGATATATATATATATATATATATATATATATATATATATTTGGACCTTGTTTCTATAGAAAGAACGTTTTTTGTTTTGCTAATAACATTGGTGTCGATTGATGAATCTCCACGAAATTGTCCAAGGAAATAAAATGCTCACTTCAGCTGCTGTCTGGAAAGTTTCAGAGCAATCTGTCAAGCAGGCCAAGAAAAAGGGGGAGTCCCAAAATGTGTTTTCCCCATTAATTTTTCTTTAGGGATTTTGAACGGCGATAGCGCCCAAATCACTGGAAGTAATTACACAAATTTTGGCCAAAAGGTAGCCATCTTGGTCCAGAAAGAGTCCTTTTTGTTATTTGGTGTAAATCCATTCAGTAGTTTTTGAGATATTAAAGAAGAGTAAAATTTGTATATATAGGGACCCGGATCCTCCGTGGATTCTCCTCGGATTTGCAAATCCACACACCAACGGCAATGTTGTGATTTGCAGGCCGGAATCTGAGACGAAAGTTGTGGCCACCATTTTGTTCATTCCGACTAGGTTCCCAGTAGGAAAAATAAAGATAAAAAGTGATAAAAGTGGTCAGGGTAAAGGTACCCTGACCCCATGAGACTAATGGGGTCTGTGAGGGACCCCTCATTGGCAACAAATTGTCCAAAAACCTTTTTGTGCCACGTGAGAAGCCACAGGAAAAACATACACTCACTCAGAGATCCTCACACCTACTCACACACTCACTTACACACCCACACAACTACCCACACACCCATACAGCCTCTTAAGCACCCATACAGCCACTCACACCTTTACAGCCACTCACACACTCACTCAGACACATACATAACCACTTACACACCCCACTCACACACCCATATAGCCATACACACACCCACACACACCCATGCAGCCACTCACACACCCATTCACCCACTCACACACCCAAAGACCCTCAAAACCCACTCACACATCCACTCACAGAGCCACACAGCTTTCACTCACATAACCATACAACCACTCACACAGCCACTCACACACCCACACAGCCACTCACACACCTACTCACACCCCCACATAGCCACTCACACACACACTCACACAACTACGCACACGCCCACTCACACACATCCTTTCGCACACCCAGGTTGCAGGGATGTTATAGTTAGAAAATAAAATGTAAACAATAAAAACCTTAGCAATTCTCTGAAAAAAACAAAGGTTACACAGATATTATTAGACGCAGATTTCACTCATACAAAACCATTAAAATTTAGCAGTATTGGTTAGAGTTTTTTCAAGTAACTATAACTCAAGTCAGTGCTGTAATATCTGGGGTAATTTAGCAATGGCGCGTGTTAAAGTTACTTGAAATAACTATAACGGCTGAATTTCAATGGTTTTGTATGAGTGAAATCTAAGTATAACATCCAAGTAGCCATTGTTTTTTTCAGTGAATATATATATATATATATATATATATATATATATATATGTATATATATATATATATATATATGTATATATATTTAAAATAAATAAAGTTTACAGGGGCGTTTTAGTTAGCTGCCATCAGGCATAGTTTTCTTATCAATAATTTTATTGCAAATGTTGCAGTGATATTATTAATGATGTCATAGAAGATGCCATTACTGATGTAATATGAGGGTTAATTAGAAGAGCACGGTGGGAGTGCAAGTTGTAGTTGTCTTAGGAAACATGTTATCTTTTCTTGAGATAACTATAACTGTTTCTGCTAAATTTCTATGTTTTTTGTGAGTAAAATATGAAACTATAACGTCCCTGTAACTTTTGTTTTTTTTTCATTGAATTTCTAGTTTTTTTAAAAATATAAAGTTACATTTATTTACCATATGTTAATCCAACCACTGCTGTGCATGGCTCCCGAATGCAGTCAACCCCACACCTGCAGCTAGTCCCTGTGTCCAACCCCCTAAAAAAGGCACACAACCGTGGGGCCCTTCCCTGGGCAACTTTTAACCCAAGGGACCCCATCTGTCAGGGCCTAGTGTATTTTTAGTGGAGGGAGGCACAGGGTACCACTCCCTTGGCTGCTTTTGGCCCCAGGGCCAATGGGGCAGGGTGGCACACAGCCCCCCTCCCAGACTGATTTTGGCCCCAGGGGCCCTTATTTCCAAGAGCCAAGCCAAAGTTAATAAAGGGGTAAAGGGCATACAGCCCCCCTCTCCAGCCCAATTTTGACAACAGGAACCCCATCCCCTGGGGCCTAGCAAGTTACTAAAGTGGATGGGGGCTGCTCTGTACCCCTCTATGGGCCGATATCAGCCCTGGGGATCCCATCCACCTGGGCCTAGCTAACAAAGGGTGTGGGCCTTAGTGTCCACAAAGGGCACCCACTATGTGCATGTCGGGGGCCACAGAGGGAGCCCTAAGACCCCCCACTGATCCAGCCAGTTCCCCACATCCAGCTGGAGCTGGCATTGCTCCTGTCTGCAGGAAGAGGCAAAAAATGCTGCCTCCCTGCAGGCGGGCTTAATGTTCAGATCTGTTTCCCTGCTGTCATCACTGTGGGCGGAGAAACAGATCTGAAATCCTCTCTCAGCGCATGGGAGCATTTTTCATGCTGGGAGTGGACTGTGTGTTTCCTCTTGCTTAGAGGGAGCTTTGAAATTGCTGCAGCAGTCAGGGATGCCACTATGTTCAGAGGGTGGGCACCCTGGGACATTGCAAGAGCCAACCCTGGGGGATGAGGTCCCCAGGGTCATTAATGGCCTGGCTGGCCCATCCCCTTTCTAATTGCATCTGGACAGTGGGAGACGGGATCCCCAGGGCTGAAATCAGCCTGGGGAGGGGGCTGCATGACCCTCTCCCCCTTCTTACCTATAGCTGTGCCCCAGGGGATGAGGTCCCTGGGGCTGAAATCAGCCCAGGGGGGCAGTATGTCCCCCCCCACTAATCTGTAAGGCTGGGCCCAATGAGATGGGGTCTTCCTCTGGGATAAGTGCTGGAAAATGTGCTTGTTTTTAACTCCAAGCAGGGTCCATGTGGGACTCCAACACCAGGCCTAGGGTATCAGGATATTGCTGCCCTCCCCCCTTATGTTTTTTTGATGAGTCCGAGTCCCAAGATGTCTGACACCACTTCCTGGTTGAGAGGAGTGGTGGCGGCCAATCAGATCTCATCATTAGATCTGGAGGATCCTCAGACCCTCTGCAAATCTAGACATACATAAATCTTTATTCTTTAAAAACTCTAAAACTATGGCACAGATTTACAAAAACCTCTCTTTCTGGACTGAAATCTAGCTTTCCGTCAAATTTGGTATAATTCCGTTCAGTAGTTCCAGCTGAAGTCGTGTCTAAAATCCCTATGGGAAATTGCTTGGAAAAAACATGTTTCTGGAATCACCTTTTTCTCAGCACCTTCCTTGACAAATAACTCCGAACCTTTCCAAACAGTAGCAGAAGTGAGTGTCAAACTCATTTTTAAAATGTTGTGAAGGTTCGTCAAGCAGCGTCAAAGTTATTAGCAAAATAAAAACTCCTTTTCCTATGAAAACAGGGTCCTAACTGGCACTACCTACTGACAACTGTCAGCTGCTTCTTCCAGCTGGCATCTTCAAGCAAGATTTGTCTGCGAAGACAAAACAAAGAAGCATGCTCACACTAGTGCTTTCAATGTAGAGTTTAATCAAATACTAAATTCTGGAAGGACCTTAAAGGACCTAACAACCTGGCTCTTCAACTTGAAGCATAGAGGACAAACCCCCTCAGCGTCTTGAGACCCTTACGGGTGACTAGTTGCGTTCAAAAATCCTGATTTGATACTCATTTTGTAGATGTGAAGGAATCTTGAGTGCTAGGCTATTTCATAAAGAAAATGCAAGCAATTGTGTTCTTCATGCGGGAGTCATCCTGGAAAGCTTAACTGGAGCCTCCCATATGGGGAGCTACTATGTATCAAACTTATCAGTTGTTTGATCAATGATTTTGAGGCGAGACAAACATAGATGATCAATACCTTTCAAGCCAGGGTTTACCATTCCTGGGTGTTAGAGAGGGGCAAGACTATGATGACTTTGAAAGATAAGAAACAATTAATATTCCCCGCTTTCAACCAGGAGGACTCTGATGATACACTCAGGTAACATTCACTGGTAGCATCCTGATCCCTGAAGCTCTACACCTCACCCACTGTGTGTGGTGCGGGTCCACTTAAAAACATGACATGGTACACTGTGCTGTGAATGTAGAACATACAATGTGGACGTGAGAAGCACAGTTAAGTGATTTAGCAATTGCTATGTGAATCTGCATCTTGATCAAGAAGCATATGGCACAGTTGACATGGCTTAATGAAATACATAGGTAAGGCAGGGTGATTTGTACATTGATGTGCTGTGCCTAATCATGCAGCTGGCACTCAGATTGTGGAATAAGTATAAATATATCACTACTTGAGAAATGGCACTAGGGTGCCTGTCTTTCATTGGTCTGTGAACCTAAAGATTTGCCATACCACACTCTGCAAGGCATTACATAAGCCCAGCCTTTCTCATGTTTATATGTCCATGACAATGCTATACACACCAAACAGTAGCCATGCTTGTTCCTTGCCTTCACTGAGCAAAGTACGTGTCAAAGCTGCACAGTAAATTCTGTGAACATCTGAACACCAACATGTGTGAGAAATATTCAGATGTGTCCCAAACAGCCTGTCAGACATTTGGAGATAATTACACCTGAGTGGGTTCACCTGTAACATACATTGGGCCTCGTTTACAAGAGGCCTGAGCATCATTTTTATTAATTTCTCCAGTGGCTCAGCTCTCTCAATCACATCTATGAGGCTATGAAAAGCCACCCTTTGTGGCTAGGCATAGGCAGGTAGCCTCTTTCTAGTATGGTTACCTCCACTTTTGGCCTGTTGTTGAGTGTGTGCTAGTGTGTTTTTACTGTGTCACTGGGATCCTGCTAGCCAGGACCCCAGTGCTCATAGATAAAAACCTATATGTCAGTGTGTTTTGCCTGTCTCACTGGGATCCTGCTAGCCAGGTCCCTGTGCTCACAGGTTGTCGTCTAATGTGTATGCCTGTCTAGTGCCTAACTGTGTCACTGAGGCTCTGCTAACCAGAACCTCAGTGCTTATGCTCTCCATACATTAAAATTTGTCACTGTAGGCCAGTGACTTAATTTACCAATTTATATTGGCACATTGGACCCCCCCCCCCCTTTGAAGTCCCTAGTATATGGTACCTAGGTACCCAGGGCATTGGGGTTCCAGGAGATCTGCAGCATTTCTTTTGCCACCCATAGGGAGCTCAGACAAACCCTTACACAGGACTGCCACTGCAGCCTGCGTGAAATAGTACACATACTATGTCACAGCCATTTTCACTGCACTTAAGTAACTTATATGTCACCTATATGTCTAACCTTCACTTGCTGAAGGTTAGGTGCTACATTACTAAGTGTGAGGGCACCCTTGCACCAGCAAAAGTGCCCCCACATAGTTCAGGGCTATTTCCCCGAACTTTGTGAGTGCGGGGACACCATTACGCGCATGCACTACATATAGGTAAATACCTATATGTAGCTTCACAATGGTAACTCCAAATATGGCCATGTAACATGTCTAAGATCATGGAATAGTCCCCCTATTACAAAACAGGTATTGGGGAGCCAATTCCATGCATCCTGGGGGCTCCACCATGGACCTGCAGTACTGCCAAACCAGCTCTCTGAGGCTTGCACTGCAGCTACAGCTGCTGCCATCTCACAGACAGGGTTCTGCCCTCATGGGGTCTGCGAAGCCCAGTCCCATGAAGGCAGAACAAAACATTTCCTTTGAGATCAGGTGTTACACCCTCTCCCTTTGGAAATAGGTGTTACAGGCTGGGGAGGGGTATCCTCCCCCAGCCTCTGGAAATGCTTTGAAGGGCACAGATGGTGCCCTCCTTGCATAAACCAGTCTACACCAGTTCAGGGACCCCTTCTCCCCTGCTCTGGTGGGAAACTGGACAAAGGAAAGAGGAGTGACCACTCCCCTGTCCATCACCACCCCAGGGGTAGTGCCCAGAGCTCCTCCAGTGTGTCCCAGACTTCAGCTATCTTGCTTTGCACGGTGTGGGGGCATTCTGGAGGGCTCTGAGTGGCCAGTGCCAGCAGGTGACATCAGAGACCCCTCCTGATAGTTCCATACCTGATAATGTAGCCAATCCCCTTCTCAAGGCTATTTAGGGTCTCTACTGTGGGTTCTTTTCAGATTCTGCTTGCACCTTTCCTACAGGCATCCTCTTCAACAACTTCAGTATCCTTTGACCTCGGATCAACCGCAGCCTGCTCCAAGAAACGCTGTAACTGCAACAAAGTGTCTACAAGAGACACTTTTTCTTCAGCAGCCTCAGCTCCAAGTCAGCAACTGCAACAGTTTCCATGGTGTGCATGCTCTGGGGACTCCCTGTCTTCATCCTGCACCAGAAGGACCAAAGAAATCACCCGTGGCGTGACGGAGTCACTCCCCTGCTCCAAGCAGGCACCTTCCAAGGCGATGACTGGTACCCTGGGACTCTTCTCATGGTGACGAGCGTGCTCCTAAGGACACAGAGGGTGGACTTCATTGACATAGACTGTCTTGAGGTCCTGCTGATGCAATTTGGAGGAGGTAAGATCTTGTCTTCCCAAAGAATGATGGTACCCCTGTGTTTTATGTCTTCTTCACCTCCTGAGGCCTCTGTGCACTCTTTGCAAATTCCTTTGTGTACAGCCTGGCCCAGATCCCCAGCACTCTACCCTGTGATGCTCAACTCACTCTCCGGTGGCATAGGACCTTCTTTTTATGTGCTGCATCAACTGCATTTTGCACCTCCTTTGAACCCAGATCCTGTGGCTTCTGGGGGTGCTGGCTGGCATCCTAAGGGCTCTCTGAAGTGCCAAGATGCTCGTCTTCCTCCTCACATAGAGTTGAGGCCCCCAGGTCCCTCCTGTGTCCATCCAGTGCCATTTTTAAGAAAAATTCACTTTTGCCGTAGCCAAGGCTTGTTGGCGACTTCCAACACAAAATCTCATCTGCAACAATGTTCACGCCGTGGGACATCTTTTGCATTGTGCAGAAACCCACTGGCATCTTCCTAGGGTGCATTTCTGCACTCTTCAACTAACCGGGGACTCTTCTTTTGCACCCTCTTCTGGGTTGGTAGGGGCTCCTGTCATTCCTGGTACTTCTTTCAACATCTGGACTCCTTCCTTTGTAGGTCTTCAGGTCCAATAATCCAGCAGTTGTTCTTTGCAGACTTGGTTGGCTGCTGAAAAATCCAAAAAATGAGGTATAGTGTCCTGAGAAAACTTGCAGTACTTTACTCCTGCTTTTCTGGGCTCTGGGGTGGGATAACTTACTTACCTTTACTGTATTCTTACTCTCCCAGCAATTCTGCACACAGTATACTTGTCCAGCGGGGGATTTGTGATCCACATTCCACTTTTTTAGTATATGGTTTGTGTTGCCCCTAGACCTTTTTTCTCACATTGCATTCTATAGGATTTCCTACTGTTTGCATTGTTCTATGACTATTTACTTGTCTCATTTTGATGTCTAGTGTATATATTGTGTATAATACTTACCCCCAGAAGGAGTATTGTCTCTAAGATATTTTTGGTACTGTGTCACCCAAATAAATCCCTTTATTTTTGTTAACACTGAGTATTTTCTTTACTTGTGTATAAGTACTGTGTAACTGTATGTGGTATTGCATGAGCTTTGCATATCTCCTAGTTCAGCCTAAGCTGCTCTGCTATAGCTACTTCAATCAGCCTAAGCTGCTAGAACACTACTACATTCACTAACAAGGGATAACTGGACCTGGTGTAAGGTGTAAGTACCCAAGTTACCCAGTACAAACCAGGCCAGCCTCCTACACTAGGCATGTCTTATTTTTTTTTTTTTTTTTTACAGAGTAAGGCAAGGTAGCACAAAGCACTGTATAGCCATACTCTACGTCAAGAGGGCATTCCGCGTGCATTGTGGTTGCTTTTCCAAACCAACACCCATTGATTTTGTCACCTGCCCAGATTCACAAGAATATGTAAACCTGGGAAGAAGTCATAACTGTGTGCCTTCCCAGGGGAGTCCTAACGAGGATGAACATCTTTTCTATCTTTATGTTTTTTTCAGGATTGTAAGTGTGCTGCATTCTGCAGCACACATAGAAAAAGGAAAACACCTCCATTGATTGTGTTTGTGCAGGAAGGTGTCCCTTCCTGCATACAAATATTTGTGCCATCAATGCAGACACCCTTGCACCATGGTTCAGGCACCAACTTGTGCACCAGTGCAGGCAGAAAGGACAGGAATGCCCCATATGTCATTAATAAAGGTCAGTCCTGCCTTTTCCGTTTGACGCAGGGCAGTGCAGCAGGAAACATTGTTGTACTGCCCTGTGCTATAAATTAGGAAATGAGGCTCACAGAGTTTGACACACACATTTGTGTGTCAGTAAAGACCTGGAATGCCCTTTGACAGCACTACCTGCCCAGTGCTGGTGGGACAAGAAGCACACCAGGGGCTGGCATGCACTACTTGGCCTGTATGGGATAATGCCAGACCAGTGTAAAATGCCAGTGTGGCATGCTTCTTCTTATTAACATAGTTTGGCAGAGGCATGGCCTTTTGAGTCTAAAACATATGTTACCCACAGAGTCATTGGATAGAAATCATATGCTAGAAAAGGAAACACAGGGAAGAACTCACAGTATATATGTACTTACCAATATCTCCACTCACTTTAACACCAAGGTGATCAAGGAGGTCAGCCTCCTGGCTGACCACGTGTCCAGTGATATTTTAGTTGGTGCATTGCCCCCTCAACCTTGAAGATCCGATACATGTGCTGCAGCACCTTCTCTCATTGTGCCTTCCTCTCCTGGGTTGGATAGTCATGCATGACCTGGCCACCACTGGCAATCAAGTTTGGGAGTAGGGTGTAATGAGTTACAGGAAGCTCCCAAACATCTGCCACGTTGTGTGCCTTGCCCCTCCCAGACATGTTGCTCCCCAAAAAAAGAATTACCCCAAATAAGTCTAAGCTATCCTAAGTACCCTTAACAAACAACACCTCAAAAGACAGACACTCAACTATACACAGGACAAAACTATACAAAAAACAATTACAATACACAAATGGAATTTTAACTACTCAACAGGGAAAGCACAGGCCCCAACACGACCAAAATACAACCACTCAGTCTCCAGCAAACACAAGGTACAACCTCCAGCTAGCACAGAAAGAAAGACTGTGAGGGAAAGTGAAAGTAACTTCACAATTCCTTGCTGGCATCATGGAAGAGCCACTGCATTATTTCCTGGACTGATGCATCACATTTTCACTAAGTGCGTTTTCTTTTTTATGCTTTTTACATGGCAACATGTGATTTTAACAGAAGACATGACAAGATACAATGCTGTATTTTTAATGTATAGACTGAGATGTGTGACATCCGGCTGAGGTGATTGGTGCAAAAATTATGCATTACACTATGCATTTTTTTATGAAATGGGCCACATGTGTTTTGTAGTGTAGTATGTGGTGCAATGTATGTAAACAATTACAGCAATCCGTGTATTGCCTTAGAATACTTGAGAGGACATGCTTGATGTCTTTGAATGTGTTGCATGTGTAAGGTAACAGTGCACATACGTGTGACTTCCTGCATTACTGGTGCCCTATTACTTACAGGCCGCACTTCCTCTATTTGTGTAACAGCACACCTTACAAGAGGTACTCCCTGAGCAAACTGAGAAAATTAACATAATTAAATTGAATATGCTTCCCTCTGGGCTGGCGGAAACTTGCATTGTCCTAGTGGCAGAGCATTCAAGTGTAAAACAGAGCAGCTTTGGTAAAGCTGCTCCGGCTTGCACAGTGCATGCAGCAACATGTCTGCAATTTAATAAGGGATCACAGATCCCCTTGCAGGTGAGGGCAGTGAGTGACTGCTCCCACTTGTAAGGGAATGTCTAGGTGGGCCATAGGACCCTGTTTCCCCCTACAGAATCCTGCCATCAATGGGTGCACTGTCAGTGATTCTCCTGACATCTTCTTTGCCTCTGCACCCACATTTTTGATACAGCACAGGCACAGAGACTAAGTGATTCCCTCATTTGCATGGGGCCAAGCCCCCTGCAAAAGAGGGATCACCCTCTGGTGATAGCGTAGGGACTATAAATGGCCCTGCCCTATTGCTTTTTTATGAGGGGTCGCACAAGAATCTGCAGACTCTTCTGGCATTACAAAGTGCCCCCGGGATGTACAAAGCAGGTGCAAAAGTTTGTTGTGAGCCCGCTGCACTTTTCTGATACAGCCCCTTCAGTGAATACTGGGGCACACAAAGTAGCATTTTCCAATTTGCTGGCATGTGAAGAGGCCTACTGACTCATCATTGATGCAATACAGGGCAGCAAGCCAAGTTGATGCACTGCATTGCATGAAAGGGAGAGGGCAGACCTGCTATATATAATTGTCACCTCCTGCTCCGTAAGGGGCCACAGACCCTGCAGGGCGGCCTGGGTTACTGGGGCGAAGCATCCCACAGAAAATATCTCCCAAACACGAAAAGCCCAGGCACCAGTCCATGTTAAAATCCAAGCATTTAATAGCATTTCTGAGCACCAAGACAAAAAATCCTGACATGTTTCGGCAACAGCATGCCTTGTTCACAGGTAAGTAAGAGCAGGTGTGAGTGAGCCAGTGCGTTTTAAATACACAGTCATGTGACTTCAATAACCAAACTCCAACTCCCATAATGCACAGTTCTATATAAATAACTTCCTGAACTGGAGCGCTTAATTTCCATATAGCTGCAATAGCGTCACAGGCACTTCAGTTCACCATACAAATGTTCTTATGTGCATTAGGTATCCATTACTTGATAGTCCACTTGCTTTTACAGTTGCTGCCCAGCATGATAACAGCAATACAAGGAATACATTAAAAGTAAGAGGAAGCAAGCCAAGTTGATGAACTGCATTGCATGAAAGGGAGAGGGCAGACCTGCCATATTATATATATATATATATATATATATAAAAAAGATTGAGGGAGGGCCAGATTTAAGAAGCCCCTAGTGCCACCTTGCGCCACATTTGCGTCTTTTTGTTTTACACAAATGCGGCATTAAGGTGGCATTTTCCTCACGCCATATTTACAAAGTGATGCAATGCATGCTTTGTGCCACTTTGTAACCCCTTGCACCACAATATGCCAGCGGCAGGCGTATTGTATGGAAGGGGGGCATTCCGACGCTAGGAGGACTGAAAACAATGGCACAGTGAAATTTAACAGATTTCACTGTGCCATTTTTTTTTTTCATTTTTAACGCCTGCTCAGAGCAGGCATTAAAATGATGCATCCATTTAAATCAATGGGCCTCCTTGCAATTTGCTACACTAGCGTCAACAATGTTGATGCTAGTGTAGCAAAGCGCCACAATAGCATAAAGAATTTTGAAACTATTGTTCAATCACCATGATGTGTCATATTTTAAATATGGCGCAACCATGGTGTCATTAGTTGCCAGTCAGGAACATTTCTTCTGTCTCCTTGCACTGATGCGCAGCATGCAGCCTAGCACCAACACAGTCACCCTTGCAGCATGGTGCCTGGGTTCCAGCGTTGCACAGAGAAGAGGTTTTGAGCAGGAAGGGATACATTCCTGCACAATAGCAAGCTCTCAAGGCATTTCCCTCTTTCTATGTGTGCTGCAGAATGCAGCACACATAGTTAGAGGAAATGACAAGGTCACAGACATATTTCTCACATGATTATGCCATCCTCTGTCATGCATGAAGAAATCATGCAATCCCTGGGGTACAAACTTTGCCTAATCTGGGATTGCATTAAATTCATGTGTTGATGCATGGGAACACATATGTTCTCCCAAGGAACACCTTTCAAAGTGTAAAGCTATGCAATGCAGCACAGGACGCTGACTTGCATTACATTTTATTTAAGCCCTCACAAGGTGGGGCAAATTGCTCCTTGCCTGGCTTTTTAATTCTCTAACAGTGTTTTGTGTCATGGATGGGCGACAACAGTGGTGCAAAGATGACACTGAATTGTATTAATGAGTGCTCTTGAGTAATTGACATTAAGGAGCTCACATACAAGGGCCCTGCCCTGCGGGAGACTCACCTTTAAGTTGGGAGGCACAGGACACTCATCCATACTGGTGGTACAATGCAAACCTAACATGCATGCCTATGTTGACCTCATAATCATTGCGCCAGGCAAGGCAGCGTGAATCACTACATTGCTGGACTTTGCATCAAGGAGATGTTGCATGTGTCTTGCAGTGGATGTTCACATGCAATACCCATGGAGTTTGACACTGACCCAGGTTATCAAACTCACGTAAACCTGATACTGCTCCAAAAAATGTACACATCCCCACAAGAGGCATAACCAGAAGAAATGTTTGAAGTTAACCTTGCTTTTTTCATATCCATGCGTGCTGCATTCTGAAACACACACAGACTATGCCAAACAAGTCCATGGATGGTTTATGTGCAGGAAGGTGCAGAGAGGACCATATTGGAACTTGACGACAGACTTGGTGAAGGCATAAGCCTTTTCTACAACACCAGGTTTACATCCATAAATTTATACAAGTCATTCAAAATATCCATGTGTGTTACCTGGCAACCCCTGTACCTTCCATAAGCCCCCTGCAACACACCCACAGCACATAGTTGATCAAGGCAGCCTAATGAGGTGCCTTCATTTATTCCATAGCCATCCGTCTAGGATGAGATACACAGGGTGACTTAGCATGACCTCATGGATATGGGTAAGAGGCTTGTGCCACCTGAGATCCAAGAGTAGTGGGACACCAGCAGCACAAGCCTGTGGTACATAGGCCCATTACCCGGTCAGGGACTGACATGCACTGGCTAATGAAGCCAGTCTACAGTATGCGTGACATCGAGGAGGAAGATTCTAGGCAGATATGACACATGTTGATATGTGCATACCAACAGAGAGACATATCCAACAACCACCATATCATGTTGTGGTGCACACACATCTTCTGTATGGACTTGGGTCTGGAAGGATATGTGTGGCACGGCCACAGTGCCAATACACATTAGTGTTTGCCTCAAATGTTTCTCTATATTTTAGTGTTCACTAGGCCAGCCTGGGTAGCCAAAATGAGCCAGATTTATTCCAAGGAGGTATCTGTTTGCTGTTGGCATGCATCACAATATGTTGCTTTATTGATGGATTACTTGTACTTAGGGTGTAAATATGCATTTACACAAAATTGTCACCTGGGCATTTATTGTCACATTCTGCCACTATGACCTGGAATGCATCAGTGCATAGTACCTTGGCTGGATTCACCCTGCATTTAGAATTGCTTCTGGGCAAATGTTTCATATTCTGTCACTTTGTGTGTTTTTATAATCACAGATAAAATGTAGTGGTAGGAGTGAACCCATTATTTGTATCTGAGTGCAACTCACTGGCATGGTAGGATACATTCCTGTTTGGTCCATTTGATGCATTGCATATTAGCCTAGTGGGGGCAAGCATGGTGGCATTGGTACTAAGTAGCCAATCTTGCACTGTCACAGTTGAGTATTTTGTATTTATATGTGTGTTGTGAGATGTCACAATGAATTTAATATGTGCCTGCAAACATTGATGTAGCGTATCTAGCTTTTATGGGTTGGACTGTGTTCCCCTGCACTACTATCCTCCACAAGTATAAGGCTGTACAAATGGCTACCTGTACAAACACACACACCGTCATTGCACACAATTGACTTAAGCACACCATTTGGATTTTGTTTGGATGTCTAACGATCATTACACTGCAACAGAACATATCATGACCTGTCTAAACTCCCACATTGCAATCTTTGTTTGGTGTCTAACTTTGGTGGAATGACTGAAGATGTATGCATCATCAGCACTTCCTAGGTACTTTGCTAGCACAACAATGGACATCCCCAGATGATCCACTATTCCCTGCATGTTGATTGAATATGTGTGCTTTTGACTGCAGTACAGGTGGGATGTAGCAGCAAGAGGCACCAGTTGCACATGAGTGCAGTCCATTGCCCCGAACACATGTGGACATTCAGCAATGGTACAAAAGCCCTGCTTGTTTTCCAGTTGTTTCTGCTGTTTGTTGGGGAACATAATGTACTGGAGTGTGAGACTTATGACGGCATCAAGATGGAGGTGAGGAATGCGGAGAAGGATGGCTGAGATATTCCAGCCTCTCTGGCTCTGGTGGTTTGGAACAACCCAGGCACCAGCATGTGTAGTACTGCCAGCAGCTTGGACTGCAGAGTGATGTTAGTGCATCTCTGGGATATTGTCTGCAGCATTGGTGCAATCTGGTGCAGGAACTGGAAAATGGACTCCCTCCTGAGCCTGTGATAAGTGATGACCTCCTCCTCCTGGAGGTCAATGAGGGTTTTTTTCTGCTGGTATGTCTACTCCCTTCTCTTGCACTGTCTCTTGCACTGCCTCTGTGGTGGTGATCTTCTTACTCTCTGAGCTGCAGTATGAGTAGCTCCATGGTGTACTTGAGCTTGCCAAAGTGTTTTGGATATGTTCTGCTTATGTGCCAGGGTCAATGCATAATTTTTACCCCCGGGTTGCTGATGTGGAGCCATTTAGACACATTTTGAACTCTGCACGTCATTTTCCAATGATGCGTCACTTTCCTAAATTCTTGTAAATATGGATGCATCAGTTCTGAGTTGGATTGTAAGGGGCATGCCTACCTTGCATATGATTAATGTACCTGATGCACCTGGTTGTAGTGCAAGTAAAAAATGACACAGGACAGAGAAGAGTGACACGTTTTGCAAAATGTGTCACTTTGTAAACATGGAGCACTGAATGCGCCACTGCTGCACAAAAAAAAAATAGCCAGTGGTGGCGCAAGATGCTTGTAAATATGCCCTTAGCTTCTAGCTGCAGCCAACCACTCAAATTCTTTGGTACTGCAGCACCAGCGTAAGTACCATGACACAGAAATAGCTCTAGGGAGAAAATGCTCCCTATGCCAATCATATGGCTCAATTTTAGAAAACAGATGGTCCCAATGGGTGCTCTGTTGGCACCAGCCATTCACATATCATTACAATTTGAACCCCTTCATGACTATCCCAAGCACCCCTTAAACATGAACTTCTAAAAAATGGCTAAACTGATTTACACCGAATTATGAAATGCATGCTTTCTGAGTAAAATTCTACTTTTTTGCCAAATTTAGTGTAATTCTATCCAGCCATTTTTTTCAGTACTGCTTACCAAAATTTCCTACGGGAATTAACCTGGCAAATCAAGGTTTTGAGGCCCTGCTTTTTCTTGGCACCCACTTGACGGATTACACTGAAACTTTCCAGTTTTGGGGTGAGGGGGATAAGAACATGCCACATATTTCTCTGGTAGAAATACTTTCTAACCGCAGATTTCTCCCTTTTTGAATATTCCCTAGTGCCAGACAAGATCTGGAAATGTTTAAGCAACACCTCTGCATGCCAGTAGGTGGTGCAGTGTGGATCCACACTGATGCCATTCTGCTCCGGAAATGAGGTATGGGGCTCAAATGGGCACTACTCCCATGTGCTGATGACAGTTGCTTTCAAGGCTCTCCATGCTTCCAAATGCAGAACCCCAATAAGCAGATTGGAATTGATTTATGTAAAAATTCCAAGACTTGGGAGCTTATTCTTGGATAGATACAAATTCACAGAATGAGGAAGATGGAAGGGTTGATGAGGGCTCTGCTGTCAGGTAGAGTATCTAGAGGAAAAAGCATCAACAAGTAACCTGTTCTTCTGATAGAGACTTCTGCAGATTTCTCACCTCTTGAATATATACCAGAGCAATACCGAATGGGAGACGGTTTGGAAAGTGGCTCAAACCAAAATGTCCTGCAGGACTGAGTGAGCAAAATGCCTCTCTTGGCTAACCAGGCTGTCCAGACAGTAGTGTTTCGTGAACATATGGAGTGACCCCCACATAGTCATCTGATTGATGTCCAGAACAGAAACTACACGTGGGGATAGCAGCTTTGGCCCTGGTGGAATGAGCTTGCAGTCCTTCTGGAAACTGTTTTTTGGCCAGTGCATAGCAGATCTTGATGCAAAGATTATTTTCTATACAGCCTTGCCTTTTTTCACCAGCAAATCCAAACATAGCCCTGATTGTTCCCCCGGTCTTCTAAACTCCCAGAGCTCATTCAGGATGCAAGCAATGGAGTCTCTCCAACTACTTAGAGTGGTGAGGCAGAGCACAGAACGTGAGCAGAGTAACGGTTTCACTAACGTGGAGTGCTGTCACAACTTTCACAAGAAGGATGTTCATGTGCGCAGAACCAGTTTATCAGAAAAGAAGGTGGTGTAGGGCAGAGTGATGCACGGAGTCTGCAGCTCATTCACTCCCTCAGTGTGCCCATGTGATGGCAGCAAGGAACATTGTCTTGAGGGTAAGAAGCTGCAAAGGGTAGCTGTGAAGCAGCTCAAAGTGTGATCACATCAAATATGACAGGCTCAAGTTAATGTCCGACTGTAGAATGACAAACTGAGATGGAAGAAACAAGTCTTGCAGACCTTTCAAAAAGTGCATCACAACCAGTGATTTGAAAAAGGGAGGGCTACTCCAGCAATCATAAAAAGGACAAAAGAGCTGAAAGGTCATTTTAACTGTGACCAAAGCAAAACTTTGCTGGGTGAGAGATAAAGCAAACAGAACACCAGTTAGCTTGGCTTGGAATGTGCCATTCTGACATGTGCTACACTAAACCACAAATCAGTCACAATGTCAGGCATCTACAGTTTTTATTGGGGGAGGCCTATCTGCCAAGATGACATCAACCCCCTCAAGATGAAGGTCTAAGATGTTCAGTTGTCAGCGCTCAATCTCCATTCCTGAAGGTGGATATTGAGAAGGCATTGGTACAGAACACTGCCTTGCTGCTGTGAAAGGATATCCTACCAGAGGGGCAGCCCACTCATAAAACACATGCTCAAGCCCAGGTGATTGAGATTCCATACTCTCAGTGCCAAATCCGGAGCCCCTAGGATGACCTGGGCCTAGTCGGACTTCGGGTAGAGGAGGTTTTGGCAGGAAGGCATACAGGAGCTCCAAGTTACTCTCTAGAGAGATGGACCTCCCAGTGAGAGACTCCTAGGAAACTCCAATGCACAGAATTGCTGACATTGCACATTCCCTGGGCTATGCAAACAGATAAAGCCAAGGTTCTCCCTGTCTGCTGAGGCCTTGTGCCACCTCCAGATATAACTGCTACTCATGACTTGCTAGGCGTCACAGGCTGAATTCGTTGGCACTGGCAGTCAAAGATCCTGCCAAGTGGTTCACCACCAGGAAAATCCTCTGATGGTCTAGCTCTTTCCAGAGGCGCAGTGCCTCCTGGCACAGGGCCCAGGACTCCACTCTACTTTTCTTGTTACAATACCACATGGTGGTGATGGTGTTCATAACTGCAGGGCCTTTCTGCAGGGTCATCCACGAACCTTTTGCTTTAACCCTCCTGTTTTCTGAACCTGAATTTTGAAGGCTTTTAGGACTCAGCGCACTTTATCACTGATAACTAATGCTGACATGCTTGTGCTCTCTCCTTTAAACATGGATAAATTGGCTTACACCCAATTGACAAATTTTATTTACATGTAAGTCCCAGGAAAAGTGGTACTACAGGGACCCAGGGCTGGTCAATTAAATGCTAATAGTGGGCCTGCAGCACTGATTGCGCCACCCACTTCAGTAGCCTTGCACAACATTTTCTAGAAATGCCATTGCAGCCAGTGTGTTCAGTGTTAGGCAACTATTGTGACCTAGTCAGGCCTAAACCTTCCTTTTTAACACATATATTACCCCTGGGGTAGGCCTTAAACAGCCCATAGGGCAGCATGTGTTGTATTTAAAAAGCTGGACATGTTCATTTAGGTTTACATGTCCTGGTAATGAGAAACTCCTAAATTTGTTTATCACTACTGCAAGGCCTATCTCTCCCATAGGTCAACACTGGGTTACCCTATTACATTTGATAATTGATAAAGTTGACGTACGGGAGCAGGTGGGACTGCCAGGTTTGGTCTCTGAGGAACTATAATTTAAATCCCTTTTAAATAGTAATGTCAGAATTTATGTCACTATTTTGAAGATGTAATTTAGAAAGTTGTCATTTGCTTGTCATATTTGATGCCTGCCACAGGTTCGTGAGTCACATAACTATTCCCTTACTATTTAATCATGTATTTATATATTACTTTAGTCCTACTGTATAAGAAGAAAAGAAACAAAAGACAAAAAATCTCTTAAAAGTTTTTCTTTGTCTCACCATCACCCTATACCTCTCTCAATCTATCCTCTATCTCCACTCTCTGACTCATCCCAAACCCATTCTACTACTATGATCTCCAAAACAACCCTTTCTAGACTCTTCCCTCCTCTAACCCTTCTGGCTTACCTCAGTTTAATACATGATCTTCTAAACAATCATACTAAATTCTCCCTCATTTATATCTCCTTTAACACTTCTCAAACCCCATTTTACTGCTGTAATCTCCCCAATCCCTTTCTAAAGACTCTTCCCACCTCCATCTCTCCTTTACTCATCCCAAACCTCATCTTGCTACTATGATTCTAGATTAACACTTGTATATTCGTCCCTTCTCTATACCTCCATTATTCTATTCAGTGCAACTTACAGAATCACATCCCTGCTCAAATTAAATTATGCCTCTGTGTACTAATGCTGCACTCAAATTCCCCTATACTAATCCACCACAAATCCTTTTGGGTTCCAGAGTAGCATGCTATTTGCTGAAAAGTGATTTGATGCCATGTCAGGGGTAGTAAGAACTATACAAGCACAATTACAACTAGGTGCAGTTAGCCTTTGTTAGGTTTTCCTAAATAGTTCCACAATGGAAGGTCTGAGTGCTGGCAGGATGGGCCAGCTGGGGTGTGGAGGAGCTGTCAATTACCAGACTTGCACTTCAAAGACATGTGGCCAGCTCACACACAAAGGTTCCAACACTAGCCTATTATGTTCCCAGAAAGTCTGAGACCAAGGCTGGGAGGCAACAATTTCCTGACACGTCTGTAGGGCGGAAACTCCAGAAGCTTCTCCCACTTCAAAGTGGGTACCAGGTATAAAAAGAGGACCCTCAAACCCATTCTTCAGTACACTGATGGAATAGATAGAAACTACAAAAGAAGGATGCCCTTCTGCCCTGCTGCTTGAGGCCTGTTCTGCTTTCTGAGAAGGTAGACTGCATCTGCACCATTCATTCAGGCTGAAGTAACTCCAACGGTTAGTTGACTGACCTCCCATTCCGAGCTATAGGTATACCATAAGTTCCAGACATCCCTCGGCAACTGCTCAGTTGCAAATGGAATTGCCTGGACCTGCATCTGGATTTGCTTGAGTTCTGCAGGCCGCTGCTGGAGTGGGTTCCTTATCCTCAAGAGTTGTCTTCCTTGTCTTGAAACCTTGGCGTCTCATCGGCTGAGGTCCTCTTTGAACAACAGGAGGGAAGATCTTGCCGCCCACACAGACCACCAACGCGAAGTGTCAGTGGAACGGACTCTTCACGCTACAGCGAGCAATGACAGACAATGTGAGGTTTCCTTTTTGCACTACAGCATCAACAAACAGCGGTGATTGCCAACACGAATCTCCATCAACAACCATCTGTGACGCCCAACAGGATCTTCGCACTACAGTGACAACCATCTATGAGGGCTGCCCTGCTCTTTGCAATACAGCGACAAACATCCACAATGCTCTCCCTGCTCTTTGCGGCCTCCTCCACCACAAACAGAACTCTTTGTGCTAAACTTTTGAAGATAGCTTTTTCAGTGGGTCTAACCTGGTCCCCACTGTATTTGGCTCTCGTTCCATTGCAGTTTCTTAAACTTGTGACTTTCACCTGATCCTTTTGTGATACTTCGTAATAAATCACATTTGAGATCTTCATTTAGAGTGCTGCTTTCGGTTTTCAATACAAGAAGACTGGTGTGTGTAGATATATATATATATGTATATATATATTATTTATATATATATATTCCCCAAAAAAGCCAAAGCTTACAGGAATGGTATGGTTGGGTTCACATTTTAAACATACAACACCACTGAAATTCAGCTAATATAGCTAGAGCTATTTCACATAACTATAACTCATGCTCTAAGGTAACTATAACTTGAATCCCCCCCATGCACAGTTATTTCATCAATAATTTTACTGGAAATGTTACAGTAATATTACCAATGGTGTTCTAAAAGATGACATGAGTGCTGTAACATCTGGGGTAATTAGCAGTACATGACAAGGGTGTGAGTTATATTTACCTTAGTGCACAAGTTATAGTTACTTAAAATAACTAAATATAATAGCTGAATTTTAACTACAACACCTCTGTAACCTTTGTTATTTTAAGTTAATTGCTAATTTTTAATTCTATTTCTGAACTATAACACCCCTGTAACCTTTGTTTTTTTACAGTGAATTTCTATGTTTTTTGATGTATAGTCATTTTAGTTACTATCGGGGTTATTACAACTTTGGAGGAGGTGTTGATCCGTCCCAAAAGTGACGGTAAAGTGACGGATATACCACCAGCCGTATTACGAGTCCATTATCTCCTATGGAACTCGTAATACGGCTGGTGGTATATACACCTCCTCCAAAGTTGTAATAACCCCCTATATGTTAATCTCACCACCTCCCGTACCTACCCTAAACCCCCAAAACACTGTAAACATCAAAAACCCCTACCCACCCTAAACTCTAAAAATTCCCTTGCCACCCAAAAAAAACTCATACCCATCCATAATCCTAAAAATACCCTTGCTTCCCAAAAAACCAACACCCACCCAAACCCTACAAATTCACTTGCCACTCAAAACCCTATACTCACCCTAAACCCTAAAATTATCATTCCTACCCAAAAAACCATGCGTACCCTAAACCGTAAAAAACCCTTGCCACCCAAAAACAGATACCCACCCTGAAATTACCCTTGCCACTCAAAAACCCATACCCACACCAAACCCTGAAAATCCCCTTGCCACCCAAAAACCCATACCCACCCTAAACCCTATGATTACCCTACCCACTCAAAAACCCTACCCAACCTAAACCCTAAAATTGCCATAGCCACCCAAAAGCCCATCCCACCTAACCCTAAAATTTACCCTTGCCACCCAAAAACTCATACCCACCATAAAACCTAAACATTTTCCTTGCCACCCAAAAACCCATACCTACCCTAAGCCCTAAAATTACCCTTGCCACCTAAAAACCTATCCACACCCTAAACACTTATGACACAAAAACCCATATCCACTCTAAAATCTCAAAATTACTTTTCCTACATATACATATATATATACCTAATACTTACCTGTAAATACGTAAAGCCTTTATAATAAATATGCCTTTACTATTCATTATTTGAAAACAAAATGTAATGTAATGGCATGTGTTGTGAAGGCATATTTATTGTAAAAGCACACGTGGCAATGGCATGCCTGGCATTGTCACATGTGTGGTTAAGGCTGTGTGGTAATGACTTGCGGGGTTCAGCCTTCATTGTAAAGGTTGTTTCACCTACAGCACTAACCATAATTTCTATGACAAAATGAAATGCCTCATTTGTTCCTTTCAAAATGTAATATTTTGAGTTTTACCAGTTTGACTCAATCAAGATGGCTTCAGGTGTGCCACACGTTTGTCATAGGTAACACTGTTAGCACTCTAGTTTTTCTTTAGTACACTTTGGAAGGCTGCAGTAGAACACAAGGTAATCAACTGACAGCCTGCTCTTATTGGAAGTGCATGTTTCACTGAGAATTTAAACTGTTCTAGCTGTTGCAACAAGAATTTTCAATTATATTAAGGACAAGGAGGTGAGTATTAGACTTCTCTTTCTTTACTGTCATTTTCACAGCAGCCAATCACTATACCATAAGAAAAAAACGACATCCCTCATGAACCCAATGTCACATGATCCAAATCAGTAACAACACAGCCCTTTAAGAACCACTGCCACCATCTTGACCTCTTCTTCCTTTGCAGAACAGGCCGAAGTAGGAATATAACTCAAGACAACACAACTCCACTCCAAAACGAACAGGATCTCTTCCGAACACAAAACAAGAGCCGTAGGATCCCTACAGGAAGCTCTCCAATCTTAGCAGCTGAAAATGTAGTTGGCAGACTGGAAGACCTTCAATTACTATCAAACCTTGACTAATGTGACGTAGCTTAAAGTCTGCTTTCGCTCGTTGCCTAAAATAAAAGAACAAGAGTTGTAAAAACTACTACCCTACCGATACTCAAATGTTCAGAAATGGGTAAGAATGAACAATTTCTGCAGTCAAGACATTTTTAAATAGAAGAAAAAACATATTTATACCTTACGTAGCACAGAAAACCCATCAGGGTGGGATAATCCTCACCTCCGTGCCCTTAACAGAATTGAAAATTATTTTTGCAACAGTTAGAAAATGTTACATTCTATGTCAGGACTGGAGGCTCTGATTATGCTTATTCAAAGCTTTGGTACCACTCCATAAGATCCTCACCAATAGGTTTACCCTTAACTGGAACATGACCTGCCGAAATGGCGGATCTGTAATTGTTCACAGACCGGTAAGCCAATCCTGATTCTGCCAAGGAAGACAAAAAATTGATTACAAGACAGACATCCACTTGAGAGGGATACAAACACCTTTCGTTACTCAAACTGACCCATCTCCGCCATGCCAAAGCATATCACATATGGGTACTACAGGACCAAGCCTGGTCGATGTAAGCAGAAGCTTGTGATGAAATGCCAGTCAATTTCCAACTACTTCTGAAACCCTCCAGGACATGAATTTCAGCTGATCTGACAAGATCAGTGGATTCAACAATGATCGAAATCCGATGTTGTAGATAATAATGCAAAAATCCTTCACAATCTCTGCCAACATCTGAGATTTCGCTACCCCCAGTCTGTTGACATAGCGAACTGCTGAAATGTTGTCCATTCTCATCAGATTGCAACAGTCAGTCTTCGAAGGAGAAAGGCTCCTGATAGCAAAGGAACCCACCAACAGTTCCAGGGAGTTTATAAGAAGCTTAAGTTTGGCCTCCTAACAGCAAACACCTATGGAGAGGTGGTGCATCTGGTGCCCCAACCACACCTGCTGGCATCCAATTCCAGGATTATATGCGGGGCGCTGCCTAAAATTGCCCTGCCATTCCAGGCCTCCATGGGAGTCAACCACCAATTAATTTCCATCCTGGCTTCCGGCGAGAGCTGAATCTGATCCGAGTACATCAACCTCTTCTGCAGGTGTTGTAATTTGAGACATTAAAGGGCCATTTAATGGAGGGGGCCCGATAATATAGCCTGAATGGATGAGGCCAAGAGGCACACAATCAGAGCTATTGACCTCAATGATATTGTGTGGTCTCGCATTGCAGACCTCAACTCCCTCTTGATATTCTGAATCTTTTGGGAAGGGAAAATCAACTGGGACAACACCAAATCTGTCTAGAATCCCAAAAATTCCATCTGTTGGGAGGGGATCAGACAAGATTTTGGCTGATTGATAACAAACCCCAGTTCTTGCAATAGTCGGATTGTCCAAGACCGGTGGAGAGATACTGTCTGAGGAGCCATAGGAATCCAATTGTCGAGATAAACGATTAGCCTGATGCTTTTGGCACCAAGGGCCTCTACCACCGGTCTCATCAGCTTAATGACGCCCCATGGGGCTGAAGAGAGACCGAAGGAAAGGAGTTTGTTCTCGCAGCACTGACCGAGCCAGAAGAAGGAAGGAAGTGCCTGTGGGGGGCAAAAATAGGAACCAAGAGGTACAGGTCCTTTAGGTCGAGCCAGACCATCCAGTCGCCCTCTTGAAGCAGATCTGAAAGGAAGTGAATACCTTCCATCTTGAAATGCCTGTACACAATCCATGAATTAAAATTCTTTAGAATGAGTACTAGGCAAGAGCCTCTTTTGCTGACCTAGAAAATGGTGCTGATGAATCTCACAGTGTGAGGGGAGGAAAGAAATATCACATCTTTCTGGAGCAAAGAAAGAATCTCCCTTGACATGAGCTCTTGTTCTTGTAGTGAAAAATACAGCTCCTGAGGTGGAGAAGTCTGAACTGGGGAGCTGTAGAATTCCAGTTTGTAGCACAGAACAGAATCGAGGACCAACAGATCCTGAGTCAAAAGCACCCAATTGTGCGCAAAAAATTGATCCTTCCCCAAAATCACTTCTGTTGAAGGTCAAATTCTCACCTGAGTGTCCTGACTCATGGGAGCCTCTCAGTTGTCCTCTGCTGTAGCATCTATGAAAACGTTGATGACCTCCCTGACCTCAGTGGGGTAGAATGTCTGGTCTGAATACTGCTCGTGCCAGTTTCAGTGGAAACGGAGGTAGGATTGATGTTGGGAGCCCTGGTAAGTGCCTCGGGCTGATGAACGGGCTCTATATCATCTGGCTCTTCCAAAAGGGGTGTTTCAGAATACTTTCTTTAGTGAGAGATGCACTTTGTCCAGCGTATTATAGGTCTCAGTGAACTTGGCCTTATCCTTGACAAAGGAACCTCTGAAGAGGAGACTCTGCACGAATGCTCCAGACTCAGAAGAAGCAAGGTCATTTAATTTGGGGTCAATGTGAATCAAAATAGATCACCGCCTTTCAGTAGACATCACCACATTGGCATTACCCAACTGGAAGACGGCATGTTGCATCAATCCAAATAGAATGTCCGGATCAACCACTATACCAGATTCGTTGGACTGGAAGCCCAATTCCAGCATTTTTGTAACTGGCCCTGAGAGGTCTAGTACTTTATCTTGACAGGATTGCAAAGCTCTATCTAGCCTTTTCTTGGGGTCCTTAGCCAATTTTTTCATCAAATTGACCATGGTGGGGTCCACCTCGGGCATATGTGAGACCCTACCAGCTAGATCTAAGCCTCACCCTGACCTCCTTTTCAAAGTCCTGTCAGAGATGTGATTGGACATAGCTGCCTACCTTGGGGAGGGGGGGGGTCCAACTGGTAGAACGAGGATGTATAATCTTTGCTGGATCAAAGGTTAGTACCTTTGGCTGACTTAGACAGGGATCCAATCCACGTTCAGGACAGCTTTTCTTGCTGGGTTCTGAAACCTCCTCCTGGTCACTCTCAGAGGAAACATGGGAAGAGTCAGAGTTGATTGGCTCAGATAACCTAAATGACTTGTCTAAGTTGGGTGCTTGGGATTGGGAATGACTATACCCATGCTACCCCAAAAGAGCCACAGACAGTTGCTCAAATGCCTTGGAATGCCACCTTTTTTCCTTTGATTTTTCTTTTTGATTTTCCATTTGATTGATTAGGAGACTGGGATGCCCACTATGCGGAGGAAGTGAGGCAAGAGCCAGCATTGCTGGTGAGCAAATTCCTTGAGGTGGGAGGTCAGGGGGCTGAGGGCTTTGGTCAAAGCCCTATTCACTGAGAGCTGAACACTGTTGTTCAACACTTCCACAATGTTCTCCTCAAAGCAGGGAGAAAACTCCTGATATCCCCCTCTGTCCTCCTCAAAGGGGTCATATGGAGCCATGGAGAAGGAACTATGTGCGGGTACATACAAGTCATGCTGCAATAGCCAACTAGCTATTATGCAAGGGGGAGTGCAACCGCAGACGCAGATCAAATTGTTAAGTGTGGAGGGTGGCACCTGCAATCACACTTTAGGCAGAACCAGTGCCAATTATTACAATCCTGGGCACTCTCTGATGACCAAGGGCGTGGGAAGCAGTGTAGCAGCACACAGGAGGACAAGTAAAATTAAACTGGTAAGTCAACGAGCAGAAATGCCTTGGAATCTGCTCAGAACAGTGACGCACACCCCAACACCCCGGCTGTCTGAACCTCCATTGCTGCATTTAAAAGATGCACGTGGTTGTGCATGTGCTTTTTTGTCCGAGGGGAGTAGACAAGGGATCACAGACGATCCAAGATGGCGGCCACGTCCTGCTCCCCCTCTCGTGCTACAGAAGGAGGTCGACGAGAGCTCTCGTGGCCTCGGAGGCCTAAGCGCTCCCCACCAAAAGACATAATACATCAAAATGCTGCAAAGCAAGCAAGTGAAATGCCTCAAACAATGCCACGCGATAACCAAAACACAAGGCTCTGGGGGCCTGGGGACTAATTATGAATATATAGATTGTGAGCAACCAGTGCTATCTCGTAACTAATATGCAGCTATTGCTAGAAGTACCCATCAAACACAAGCATGAGCCAAGTAATAAAAAAATAAATGTGCACTTTTCTGTGCTGCCGACCTGTGACCTGCTTCCTGGTGGGACTCGCTGTCCCAGGATCCCTGCTGCATTGGGGGCTGGACCTTGAAGGTGGGCGCTCAAAAGCACACAGCGTAGCCCCATTGTTTTTTCTGTACTGCCGACCTGTGACCTGTTTCCTGGTGGGACCCGCTGTCCCAGGATCCCTGCTGCATTGGGGGCTGGACCTTGAACGGGGGCGCTCAAAAGCACGCCATGCCTGGGCAAAGCACAGGCCAAGGGCATGCCCGTCCACGCCCATCTGAGACCGTCTTGAGGCATGGCCGGGCCACCCCTCTGACCTCTAAGGTAGGATTTCTGAAGGTCCCTTTATCTGTTAAGTACTGCTATTTCTGCTGTGCGGCTTTACATCATATTCGATGAAGAAGCAGAAGGCTAAAGAAGTCCTGTTGCAGGCCCTGCCAAAACAAAAATACCAAAGCTTCTTCAAACTCTGTATCCTCTCTCTAATTGTGTAGTTAACGAAATTGACACCTTGATTTAAGAGGTAGAATCCATTTTAAACAAAAAGGAGAAAATTCCGCGGAAGGGACCGAAAAATTGTACCATCACGTTGTTCTTGACTACCAGACCTTTTTGCGAGAGCAATATGCAAGTTAATAGAGTCCCTGTGCTGATATCTCAGGATGGCAGCACGAATGCAAGCCCACAAAGCATCCAATGCAGTCCATCAAAATCAAAAGCTCCCTTAGAAAGCGCAATTATTTCTGAAATTCCCTGTACCAATCACTTTTTTCCTTTGGAACTTCAGGATCATATGCATGATCAAGGGGGCCCTCCTCATTCTTGCAAAACACCAATCAATTTCGCCCTGGAGCCTTTAGTACTTTGCCCCAGGAGGATCTGGTTCCCTTAGTGATTGACCTGAATAAAGAAGTGAAATCACTAATGGAATAAATACTTAATACTCTCAGATCTATTGGTCCGAGGAGGGTCTTTTCTCATATTGTTGAGAGCGAGACAGCCTCTCCGAATGTCTGGCTCCCCTCATCTCATGGAACTGTGTCAAACACAAGTGGCTCTTGTCATCCTAAAAGGCACGCTTATGCCTCTGGAGTTTCTCTAGTTGAGCCTGCCACTGTACCATGTGCCAGGAGGTCTGTTAAAGTTCCACTGGGGCAACATCCATGTGTGGAATTAGAGTGGGATTCGACTACTGCTTATGGTCACCGTACATGTTCCAATAAGGGTTATTCGATTAACATGTGTAAAGTTCCTCCACTACCCCCTAATTCTCGGGAAGATAAATCCTCACTCATAAATAAGGCCTCACACTGGTTACGCCACACTAGGCATTGTGGTTCCATTAGTCATTCGGAAATATTATCGGATGACCGATTCAGCAGCAACCAAGGCCGCTGGGGTGTTATAAGACGAAAACTTGCTAGCCCTCATCTGGTAAAGAGCCTGATGTCCATGGAAGCACGGAACACCATGTGGAAGGGAACCAAAATTTTTCTCAGTGGTAGCTGGCCCCTGAACAGACCTTTGGGGATGATTTTTCCTCCCTCCTTGAAGCCTACGACTCCTAATGAGGGCCCTGGACCTTTAGCCTTCTGTGATGAAATGCCTTGTGTGGCCCCAACAAAGGAATATGATCCTTCGTCCGAGAGATACATTCTACGTGAGACAGACCATTTGGCTGTTGTATCAGATATCGATTGACTGTCTCCCCCTAAAATAAATAAGGGTGTTAAGGGTGCTAATATTTCTCCTTCTATTGTTACACCCCTTTCTGATGTCACCCAACGTTTGGAACCTGTGGCTCTAAGGAATAAGGCACCACTTACCAATCACATCAAGGTGACTGTAAATCTTGTGGAGAACTCTGCTAAGCCTAATATCTCAGTTAAATCCGATGCAGGTCTTTATCTTATTGAACCTTTAGTGATTAAGTTTTTGTCCTGGAATGTGTCTGGAATTCACAATAAATCTGCTGATGCTGATTGGGGAGAACACATAGACAAATTTAACCTTTGTTTATTTCAGGAAACTTTGGCCCCCTCTAATGTGTACAGGCAGGGGTTTTGTTCCTTTTTTAAGGAAGCTAAACAGTCTTCTGCTGGTAGGGCATCAGGGGGCCTTATCACCTGGATAAGAATATCTGAAGTGGGTAGGGTAAAGGAAATACATGTGGATTTGCCTGATATTATGGCTATATCAATACAGTCTAACCATGGTCAATCAGTGTTGTGTATAAATATCTATACCAGACCAGATTCCCCTAATCAGTTGTCTCCGACTATCCAGATGCTGAATTCTATTGTGCTGGACTTCCACCCAACGCATAATATTATTATAGCCGGGGATTTTAATGCATCTATTAAGCCCAATTCAGTCTTCTCTGAGGTCACACAGTTAGAAGATTCTATTTGGAATATCCCCCCTTATTCAACTCAGATGAAGTACCCTAAAACCAGTAACAGGGCTCTCCAGATCATTGATCCTATGATATTCTATGGTCTTTGCCCAGGTAATGGGCGTTTTCCCTCAGATAACCCTGCAAAACCTACTTTTAGAGGATCATATAGTAGCATCCTAGACCTCGTACTCCTTGACATGAGGATTTGGCACCTTATAAAATATGTAAGAGTAGTAAACCAATATACTAGTACTCATGCCTCTCTTCTAGTAATGTATGACAGACAGCTCTTCTCAAGCACAGAAGTCTGCCCTGACCATGCAGCCCCCAAAGTTCTGGAGGTGTCTACTAACAAGTGGGTGGTGAGATGGGAGTCATTTAGAAATTCTCACAAATTATGGGGTAAAATGTGTGTTCTGGTATCCACCCATCTGTTATTTGATGGTTCTTCCCCATACACTCCAAATGAGGTTATGAACCTTCATTCAGACTTTTTCTCCTCCCTCAAAGAGTTATTCCTCAAAACTATTAGGGAGAACAAGCGTCCAGGAGTTCATCCCGGTCACAGGTGGTTTGACAAGGCATGCAAGAAGGCTAAGAGTTCCTTGATAAAAGCGATAAGATCGAAAAACAGAGGCAAGATAATCTGCGTTAGGCGCAATTATGCTTGCGTACATAAGTCCAGCAAAAACCACTGGGAAGAGAATTCATGGAAAGAACTTGCTCTGGCTGCCAGGGACTCAGATACGAAACGTTTCCGGTCCCTGGTGGCCAGAAATGGCCGTAATGAAGATTCTAGGCCGGTGTATCATATTCGCCCGGAAATCTGGCCTAGTTATTTTGCTGAGTTGTATAGATCTGTGCCCGACTGCGTTACTGCTAATTATGGCAAACCATTATATCTCTCCTCTCCCTTGGCTAGTTTGACACCTTTTACTTTGAAGGAAACTGAGATTGCTATTAAGGCCCAAAAATCGGGAAAGGCGCCAGGGCTAGACAGTGTACCCTTGGACATGTGTAAATCGGACCCGAACCTTTGGGGTCCTTATGTCAATAGGGTTTAAAATACTGTTTTGGCAAGTGGAATTTATCCTTGGTCCTGGAAAGGAGAAATCATCGTCCCTATACATAAAAAAAGGGGAGAGGGGTATCCTGGGAAATTATAGACATATTAGTCTTCTGGACAACTTACAAAAGATCTTCTGTTACCAGATACTAAGTAGGGTAAAAGAGCGGATTGAAGAAAACCAATCTCTTAGCCACTTACAGGTGGGTTTTAGGATTAAAATAAGTACAGTTGATCAGGGTATTTCGTTTCCTTACCATTAAATGGAAAACTGTGGATGCGGACGCAGGGAAGCTTTTTGTTGCGTTCGTAGACCTGGCGTCCGCCTTCGATCTTGTCCCACGCCATAAGTTATGAGAGGTTATGATTAAAGTGGGGGTGCCAGGCCCCATGTTAAATATAATTAAAGATCTGTATTCTGAGAACTATGCCAGAATTCAATGGGGGACAAAAGGAGAGTTAACAACTGGGATTCCTATACATCGAGGGGTGTGGCAGGGGTGTGTGCTGGCCCCTACTCTCTTCCTCTTGTTTATTAACGCATGCATCCCCTACCTCCTGGACTGTGTCAATGATGCTCCCAGAATAGGCGGGTTAAAGACTCCATGTTTGCTATTTGCAGATGACACTGTTATTATCCCAAACGGCCAATGGTCTCTCTAACTTGCTTACAAAATGTTTGGATTTTTGTAAAGATCATGGTCTAGAAATCAATTCAACCAAAACCAAGTATATGGTATTTGGGGATGCAAGACATAAAATGAAGAAATGCATACATCTTGAGGGCGTTGTATTAGAAAGAGTTAGAGATTTTGACTACTTAGGGATCAGACTGGAGAACTCACATAAATGGCAGGCACATTTATTAAAATCATCTTTAAGCCTAAAACAGAATTCAGGGGGTATTCTGAGTTATGCAGCTAGGTCTTCCAGATTTTCCATTACTCCTGCCATGGAAATATATAAATCACAAGCAAGGGGGGGGGGGAGCCTTATATGGAGGAGAGCTATGGGGCTATTGCAATTTGGAAGACCTAGAAAGAGTTGAAAATGATTTTCTAAAAATGTTACCGAACATACCTACTAGCACTCCTACTTTGCCAATCCAGATGGATTTAAATCTCCACTCCATTGTGCATATTGCTGCTTTAAGGCCATTAACATACTGGATCCGGATTTGGTCATCAGATACCTTCATTCTGAATCGAGCCTGGCTGAGCAATTTGATGAGTACTAGCACTACAAATAAAGTCAGGTGGTGCACTTACGTCAAAAAAACTCTTATCAGTCTTGGGTTGGGAGATTTTTGGACAGACCCTTCCCTCCTCCCAAAAAATGCTACTCAGGTTGTGAAGGAGCCTATTGGATACATGTACAAGCAGGCAAACTAAAAGAAGTGCCCACATTGTGTATGATTAATAATTATTTACTAATTAAATGCCACTAGGAGTTTGAGCATTGTATGGATGCTATTTCATCCCCACTTGCACGTGCACTTTATATTAGATTCAGATTAGGGTCTCTTCCTTTATGCACCTTAACTCATAGATGGTCCAAGTCTTTTTTTTAAAATTTTTGTTGCAAAAGGGATTGAAAAAGTTCCAGATAAGGGGTCGGATCATCTATTAAGGGTGCATAAAAACTGACAAAAATAAATGTCTCTTTGGAAATTAGGCAATGTCCCAGCACCATCACCCAGCAGGGTTGGCAAGAAAATCGAGTATCCGAGCCCCAAGGTTCTTAGCTAGAAAAACCGCTACATCTCTATGAGCAACTGGGGCTGCGGCAACAGCCTTAAAATCAACCGAGCTTTTAAACATATTAAAGCCCGCTACCTTTTTTTAACAGGGATATGGGTTTCTTTTACTAAGATAACAGAGGGGTATAAAGCATTTACCCTATCCTCGATGACAGCCCTTTTTCTGCGATTATTCAACCCATTAACATTCCAGGAGACTATTTTTAATGTAGAGGTTAACCTTGCCATTATCTTTTTATAAAGAATTGCCTAAATATTAGGTGATCAAATACCAACAGAAAGTGTGAGTTGAGGCGTGAGCCTAGGTCTGGATCAAATGAAGTTATCCGCACCAGAGACTTAATAATTCTGCATTGTAAGTAGCTATATTTTAGTCCGAAAATGAAGGATCCTGTAACCCTAACCCTCTCCCCCACCCCCCTCCCTACCCTTCTACCCCACCCCTGGGGTGGCCAACACCGGGTGCCCTCCCGTCTGGACAATCCGGAGCCACCCCCCACCCCCTGACTCCCTTCTTCCTTAATCAGGTACCTTGACATGGCACCCTAATGCCAATGACTACAGAGAACTGGAAAATAAGTGCCATAATAATAGAGCCCCTTCCTGGAGAGTCTCAATCCTCTTAGCACCTGGTGCATGCTCCATCTTTCATTAATATTTTGAGTTATTAGTTTAAGTTTTAGTTTAAGTTTCCCCCCCAGACCTCCCCCTTGTCCTGAACTATCAGAATTTTAAATCAAAGGCAAGAGAGTTTTAGAAGCTTCCACTGTGTGGACCAAATTAGAGTGTCCTTGAAAAAAAACTTTTAGTTTAGATTGTTGCATGAGTCCTGCCGGGGCCCCGGCTTTTTGAAATGCGGGGATCATCCCCTTCAGTTCTCTCCTCCGGTGTGCGGCAGCGACTGACGTATCCGAAAAAACTTTAAAGGAGTAATCGCCAGGGATCTGGTGAATTTTACTCTTGATTGCTTGCTGTAGAATACGTTCCTTAATACGGAAGTCGCTGAAGTTGACGAGCATAGTTCGAGGATACTTTGCATTGGATGACTGTACTGCAGGGACCCGATGGGCCCGCATAATAGTGAGATCCAAATGTTTATCCTTTGGTTCTGAGAGAACATGCTGTAAAACGAAATCAGAGATTAAATCTGTAACAGTCTGTCCATTTTCGCGTCCTTCAGGGATCCCCGTGAATCTCAAATTAGACCTGCATGAGCAGTTCTCAGCATCATCTAACCAAATCTGTAAATCAGCAAGATCTGCTTGACATTTGGCGACTGACGGGTTCAGGGAAGATCATGAATCTTCCAAATCGGATACTCGTTGCTCTACCTCTTTAATACATCAATTAAGTTGCTGAATATTACCAGAGATTAAATTTAATTGCGATTCTGTTTTCTGATTTGCTTCTTCTTGCGAGATTTTGAAAGTTCTTCGTTCCGATAGAATTTGAAGGAGCATGTTTTCTGAAGAAGTGCCAACGCCTGTCTTGTCTCGATATTCCTGAGATGAATGCCGAGCTTGTGGGTTCCGCTGATCTCGAGTCTCCTGAAGGGGCTCGGTTGCGCTGGTATTCTTAAGGGACCCGTCACAGTATTATTCCCAGCGACATGAGCTAGGCCACAGAGTACACTGGAAGAAGAACTGTCCAACTGGGAGGTGTTGTTAGTTGACAAGGAAACAACATCTTTTGTGCCCCTCCCTATCCCTCCACCAAACAAGGGGTACAACTGCTTGGATGCAGAGCCTGTGTCGTGGATTTTGCTGTCATTAGACTCAAAATTCAAGCTGAGCATTGAACGATCCCAGGATGAACAAGCTCTATTAACCAATTCTGAATTCAAGTCCGGGTCTGGATCTGAGGATGAGATTGGATCTGGCTCTCTTGCGACCTCAGAAGGAGGATCAGAGCTAAGATGCTGATTTGCCATATTAATGATTAAAGGCGGGGAGCTGTGAGGCAGGGAAGTGCTGTAAGAAGAATCAGTAATTAACGTAGCAGTAGTGCTAGGCGGTGAGTCTTATATGGTTGTCGGAGGGAGTGGGTCGCTTAACTTTCACATTTCGTGCCATCTTATCAACCTTTGAAGCAGGGCATCCTCTGCCCTGAAACTGATGCGGGGATCGACGCATCGTGTTTTCTTTTCTTTTTCTTCCCCCCTTTCTCTCTCCTCCCCTCTCCTTTCTTCTCTTTTCGTCCTTCTGCCCGGGAAACTCCGGTTTCTGGCTAAGAAAGTACTTGACGTAATCCAGATATGCCCAAAAACAATATATATTACGGAGCCAAGTTAGTGTCCTTTGGTAACTAGCTTAAAAGTACAATGTCTACTGATTGGATAAAGCAACTAGAGTGCTGAAAGCACTGTAAGTGGGTAAAATACTCTAATATGCTCGCAGCAATTGTGAAAACAATGCTCCTTCAGGCCGAGCAAGTTCCACTTAATTCACATTCACATTCACATCCAGATCAGTATCTCTGGAGGATAGGTTTCCAACCAGATATTTATTCTTCAAAGAAGAGGGGGAAAGGGAGTCGCCATATACTTCAAGATTGTTGAAGGATTTTCTCTGTTTGGAAAAAAAGACAGCCAAAAAAAAACACAGGCGAGTCCCAGCGATCCCCTGCCTCACCTCCCTTCTCCTCTGTGTTGATTTGATCTGGTCTGATCCAGCCTGGGCTCCTCTCGTAGGAACAAAGCGGGGTTTAAGCACCGGAGGCCTTTTCTGCCTCCTCTGTTTTGCCAGGTCCCAGGCTCAGAGCGACGTACATCAAGCTGGATGGGGGGGGAGCAGCGACCGGCATTCGGTGAAGCATTCCACGCTTCTGTGATGAGGGTGAGAGCGCTGCAGTCTAGCGCGTCCATGCTCCGACGCGCATCCCCTCCTCTGAGTCAACGGCTAGCCGGAGCATGACGTGAGCTCCAACGCGGCACTTCGTTGTTGACCAGATGGTCCAAGTCTGATAACTATTCTAAATTATGTCCAACGGGCTGTGGAACTGTAGAATGTGTTGTTCATGTTATTTTTCAATGTCCAGCGTATCTTAACCAGAGGGCTCGCTGGATTGTGCCACTATGCAAAGCTATGGGTCTTAGGAATCGTTTACTAGCTCTCAGGATTTGTAAATCAGACCCAAATGTGACAGTGGCATGTTCTCTAGCAAAGTTTCTTGAAGCCATCTGGCATTTTAGACTTAAAATTTTAAACTTATATTTATAGTGTTGCGAAATAATTTGTATGGGGAATTGCATCATAATAGCTTAAGCTCTTACACATAATCCATGAATAGTAGCACTTAATCAGGTGATGCATTGTTGTTCAGTAGTTTAGGAATGGATTTGGGTCTTAATTGTATATATACTTAATATATATTGCATTTTAATGTTTCGTTAAAAAGATAGTGGTTTATATTTTATTTATATTTTTTAAATGTTTTTGTACTGTGCTTTTATGGTATGATTTTACCGAAATAAAGCAGAATTGAATTGAATGGAATTGAATTGAAATGTGCACTTAACTGGCTGTAGAGCAGCAGAGAAAGGTGGTGGCAGTGGTTCTGTGGGCTGTGTTGTTACTGATTGGACCATGTGACATGGGGTTCATGGGGAATGCAATTTTGTTTCTCATGTTATTGTGATTGGCTGCTGGGAAAATTACAGTAAAGAAAGAGAAGCAAAATCTGAGCCTCCGGTCCTGACACAGAATGTCAGACTTCATTCTCACATGACTGAGAATTTCCAGAAAATATGCTCTCATTTTAGCTTCTGGACCTTCCATAACCTCAATGAGATTCCAAGAGGGTAAAATCACCTTAGAACACACAATTCCTAAAATTAGTATAGTACCATAAACAAATATTTTATTTTCAAACTAAAATCTGGTGTCACCCTTTAAAAGTTCTCCTTTTTGTGACCCTCAAAACCTTCCATGTATTACAATACATTTCAATGGTGTGCTATCATGTATATTGGTCCCAAGATGGCTGTCAGCACTTCCTGGTTAAAGTGGTGACGGACAATCAGATCTCATCATGAGATCTGTGCATAGGTGTTCTGCTTTACTTCAGACCAAGAGGGAAAGGAATGCAAAGAATGCTGCACTCCTAGTCTGAGTAATACATTTTTAAGGCACTTCCTAAGTTTTATAAACAAAAAGAATAACGTGAGCTTTTATTTCAAATGCAGCAACACATGTGCAATTCTCATAATAATCACAGCAGCAGGATAATAATGTTCAAAGAAAATAAGAAAATGCAATATTTTAACAATGAACATAATATATATATGGGGACTCCATAAAGCTAAAAACCCGAATTAAAAATACATCACCATGGGGCTTGACTCAGACATCATCCCTTGTCTGCCAACTTCAAGTTATGAAACCCTGGACAACCGAAACAAGAAGGAGACCACCCTCAATGGAATTATTCTCTGGGCAATGCATCCATTTCCAGATGAGTTCCTTCTTCTCCCAGCAGGCAAGCTTCCCCACCTTATACACTTTAAACAAACTTAATAGGAAGGTTCTAGAAACCCCCTCCCGCTGAGTAAGTTGTTGTTCAAATGCTGGCCATATCAGGTCAGTGTTGCAAGAACACGCTAGAGACTGTCCAGGTCCCAAGGTGTACTCCCAAGACTGAGCTATACCCTGCTCTACCACAAAATTGTCAGCCTGGTACATCCTTATCTCTATTACCCTCCCATGTTATGTACCCGTCCTTTCTGAGAAAAAGCTAAAACACTTTAACAAGCTGTGAGAGGAAAAATACATCTGCCACCAATGTGATGGTGTTTGAAGCTAAGCTAGGCACAAAATGAAGTCAGTGGTCAAGAAGGAGCAGGTGGTTAAATACAGATAGCTTTACATTAGGTTACACCCAGAGATACAAATAAATATTTCCTTAAAATTCTGTTAAATTAATTAATACATTTACACCAAATAAAAAACAATCTAGATTTCTGCCAAATTTGGTGTAATTCAGTCCATCGGTTTGGGTTGTATTTGTGTTCGAAACTCCTATGGGAATTAAAATGGGCCACTCACCTTTTTTTTGGCCTCTCCGTTTTCTCGGCCCCCGCTTGACAGATGTCCCTGAAACTTTCATGCAAAACACACTTTTTCTGGAAAATTTTGTGAAGATTCATCAAACGAGGCCAAAGATATTGGCAAGTCAAAAAATGCTTTTTATATATATATATAAATAGCTGTGACGGCCGCTACTAGGTAGTTATAGTTAGGACATAGCTTTCATAGATGGAGCGTTTTTTGTTTTCTCTACAACTTTGGTACTGGCACAAATCTTCATTACATTTTAAAGCTTATTCTTTGGTCAGTTCAGCTTCTGCCATGTGAGCTTCATTGTGATCCGTCAAGCAGGGGCCAAGAAAAAGGGGGGAAGAGTTCACAAAACTTCTTTTCCCCATTCATTTTTCCATAGGACATTTAGATTTGCCTACAGTCCAAACCGCTGAACGTAACTACACCAAATTTGGCAGGAAGCTAGATCCTAGGCCGCAGATTGTGCTTTGGTGTAAATCCGTTCTGTGGTTTCTGAGATATTAGAGTTGATTTGTGGATATGGATTCACAGACTGGGGGAAAAGCAGGCCCTGATTGGCTGGCCACAACCTGACGGAAAAATTGCGGCTGCCATTTTCTTTGTCGCATCAGCTCGGGGCTGAGAAAAGAAGAGTGAAAAAACACAGAAGGGCTCAGGATACAGGTATAGTGACCCCCACAGGACACGTAGGACATGTAGCTGGGTCCCTTGGGGAACCCTTGTGGGCAGAAATTGCTCAATTATTGTTTTTGTCTGACTTCTAGACCCGCAGATCCACGGATCCTGGATTCGCGAATCCACTTGAGTATCCGCAAAACCAGAGAAAAATTGAAAATAAAACACCCACTGCATCCAACTCATGCTGCGCACAGCCTTTAGCTTTTCACAGCTTGGTTTTGAGTGCATGCAGGAGAGTTGGCCGCCGGAGTCTAGGCCCTGCTTATATTTACGTAGTTTATGCTAAACACAAACATAGCAATTCAGTGAAAAAAACAAAGGTTACAAAAACGTTCTAGTTAGGTTCTGAATTTACTAACACAAAACCTTAGAAATTCAGCAGTTATAGTTATGGTTAACTCAAGTTACTATAACTCATGCCCTAAAGGTAACTATGCATTGTAGGCATTACTGTGTTCATGGGTGTATTAATGTAAGCATCAGTGTGTGCCTGGGTGTGTTGGTGTATGCATGAGTGTGTGCTGGGGTGTGTCCATGTATGCATTACTGTGTGACTGGCTGTGTCAGTATAGGCATCAGCGTGTGCATGGGTGTGTCGGTGTATACATTCGAGTATGCCTGGGTGTGCCAGCCTATACATCAGTGTGTGAATGGGTGTGTTAGTGTAAGTATGAGTATGAGCCTTGGTGTGCCATTGTATGCATCAGTGTGTGCCCTGGTGTGTCAGTGTATTTATTAGTGTGTGCCTGAGTGTGTCAGTGTATACGTCAGTATGTGCCTGCGTGTTGCAGCATACACATAGGTGTGTGCCTGGGTGTGTCAGTGTATGCCTCAGTTTGTGTCTGCATGTGTAGGTATATGCATCAGTGAGTGCTTGGCTGTGTCAGCCTACACATCGGTGGGTGCCTGGGTGTGTCAGTGTATGTGTACCTGCATGCCTGGGTGTGTCCGGTATGCATCAGTGTGTGTCTGGGTGTTTTACTGGATGCGTTAGTGTTTGGTTGGGTGTGCCAGTGTCTCCATTAGTGTGTCCATGGGCATGTGAATGTCTGCATCAGTGTGTGTCTGGGTGTGTCAGTGGTATACCACTGTCTGTCTCAGTGCATACCTTAACTATATGATTTTTTTTTGCCATGAGGGAAAGCACTAATTGGTAATCTGCATTACTTCAATAGATGGTTCTATTGATCTGTTTAAAAAGGATGCAAAACATATGTTAATATTAAACTTCATAAAATTAGAGAGTAAACTTTTACTTTCTGTAATGCAAAACTTCACGTTATTAAACATTACACCTTTCTCATACTGTAATGCAATCTTATAGGGCATTTAAACATTTCATTTTCCCTTTTTTACTGTTCACATTGTTTACACTTATACACCACAAATGATGTACTGTATAAAGAATCATCCTTAAACAGTGGGGGAAAACAATCATAGATTGTAAAAATAAAAAACAGGACTGCATAATATGTCACTGTAAATAAGTGACACTATACATTGCACTCACTACAATTATATAAGTGATAGTTTTACCTATACCTACTCAACTAATCTAATGAAATGTATACTAAAAGTAACTGTGTTTTTTTATTAACGGTGATACAGTACCACTATGATATATAAAGGAGACTAGGATATTAAGAGCCTTATAAAGTCATCATCCCTGGTAGGCTGTCTGATGTCTTAAAAACCGATAATACATGAGGTAGAACTACACTATTTCACTTTTGCAATTGTAATGTCCCTTAAAACTTGGTAGGTTATGATGGAATGTCTGATTGTGGTGTGGTTTGTATTACATTCTGCTCATTCAGTTTTAGTTTTTAAATAAATTTCTCTGAATATATTTCTGTACTTGATGTCGAAGAACAGTCTTCTCACTTGTGATTCCCCGAGTAACTAAGTCCAAATAAGTTGTTCATAGGTACTTTATCTTCTTCCAAAATACCAACAATTACCATTGGAAACTGTTTTGTATTGTCTTGAGTGTTTTGAGTAAACTTTCCAGATGTTCTCAATGTGTGATGTTCGATGTGTTTTACTTCTTTCACTGGAGACATGTTATAACAAAGCAAAGAGTGCGGCGCACAATCTCTTCTCTTTTGTCTGTTCAATTGCATGAACAACATGAGGTAATGTAAACAGTGCATTGAGAACTACATTGGATTAGCAGTTGACACCAGCAGGGTTTGGCAAATGATAACCCACAATTTATCTGGCATTGTCATGTTTTTTTTCCTATCTAGTTCCTTTTTGCTTTTCTTTCCCTTCTTCTCAAAAACATCAGTACCATCCTTTGAAAGCTTTGGGCAGATGGTAGCCTTTTGTTAAACCTGATATTGTCCTAAGAGAGGAGCATAAATACTTCTCAACCGATTATACTCTTTTATACAACTTGGACAGGTATTTACTTTTCTGTCATCAAACTCAAAAGTGCTTCCGCTGAATATACAAGCCTTAAACAAGCAAAAAATGTGCAATGGACCTTCCAATCTTTTTATGTCATCTTTGTGGGAAACAGTTTCATTACAAGTTGACTTACCAAGCAAAGTTTCCCCTCTTTCCAACTCTACTATCCTTGAGAATATGTGTGTATTCAACATCAGATGCTTGTCACATATTCCTAAGTAGTTCTTTGTACTGGAAGTTCAAGCAAATGTTTATGTTTCCAATACTTCCTAAAGAGTTCAGAGTTTCATCATGGAGAGTTGTCTTGAACAAAGGCTCTCTTTTGATGGGGGTAAGTTGTAGTAGATCACCAAATACAATCAAGTGCTTCCCTCCAAATAGCACATCATAGTCTGTGTTTAGAACCTGTTGCATTCTCGAGTGTACATAGGCAAGCATTACTTTTGAGACTATGCTCACGTAATTAATTATTAAAAGCTTCAATTTCTTCAGTACTGTTGAGAATTCATGACAAGCTTCACTGGATAATGTTTGGTACTCCAGTTTGTTATGTCCCACAAGCAGCATGAGTAGGTGATGTGAATTAAGTCATTTAATGTTGTGTGCAGCTAATCCAATGAGTGGTGTTACTACACACAACAAATTAGAACCCATATTCCTCTATAGGAAAGCAGGAAGAACTTCTATTAAAAAGCTTTTTCTGGGGCCAGCTTGACCGCTGACATACAATAGTATTGGCCTAAATGAGGTGCATGTACACTGTATCTTCTCATGCAGGTATCCATGTTCAACTCTGTCTTTTACCCCCATATACATGTATTTTTGTTCATCATTTATTTGTGCAACTAACTGTTCCAAATCAACACTTTCCTGTCTTGCTTGTTGCATTGCAGTCTCGACCTCATTCATGGCAGCTTAATTTTCAATAATTGGTTGTCTAAGTGGATCTTGACTTAGAGGTCCTAAACTTTGGCTGCTTTGTGAACTCCCCTTAGCTATCTCAGCAGCAATTGTTCCTTTCTGTTCAATCTCACCATTTAACATTTTCAAATAGTTAGCACACAGTCAACACTGAATTCTGTCTTTTGCAGCGTTTAAAGAATCTTTGTAGCAGTCAAGTAATTATGATTGAGAACGGCAAGGCTTGAACAGTTCTAGAATTTCAAATAGAAAAACTCTTATCAGAAGTTTGGAAACTACGTTTTCTGTGGTGAATCAGAGTGCCTTTTGTGTATCATACCAAACAGCAGGTGCGGCTAACTACTGTATATTTCCCTTCATCTATATGTTCTGTTACATTGTTTCTAAATCTGCAGTGTTGATTTATTTCATAAAGACACGTTTTCGAGATGTGAACTCCTTCTTGGATAGTTAGTCTCCAACATATTGGTTTTCACAATGTCTGTACTTTCTGGGTCAAACTCTGCTAGGTACTGAATTTCTTGAAAATACTTCAACACTCCATTTCACATGCTTGCAAGGCCTAGATTTACCCAAGCAATTCCTCTTGACTTTGAGTACAAACTAGCTGAGTTCAACCAATCACAGCATTTATAGGAACCAATTTGCCTATGTGAAAGCATCTTCAAACTGAAGATGTACAATTTCTTGGTTAGAGAATTTTCAGCAGACATCTCCTCCCACATCTCTTTCTTCTCTGTCTTTTCTGATGTTGTTATGTAGGAAGTTACATAATGAGCAGCAGCTATGAGTTGCCTGCCACAAACTGAATATCCATATTGGCATTTCACATTTAGGGAATCACTGGATTATAGTCATTAATATATTTGGAGGCCTCTTTTCTTCTGAGGTTATATGTGTTTTTCAGTGATTTATGAGAAAGTGTATGTCTCACTGCAGAAACAAATGCTGTTTACTCTTCCTTTGGAAATTACAGGCCTTGGAACTGCAAACAACACTTTTTGTAAAATCTGATATACTTCAGCGTGGGCAAACAAATTCTTCCTTTTGTCTCTCCTCTTTGCACACATGGCCGCCAAGGCGCTCACAGCGCAAACAGTACAGAAAGCGCGCTGGTCACATTGTTCACTGTGTTACCTAATTAGAGTAATTTCTTTTGGCTCTCCCCTCAATATATTCTCTCCCCAGAAAGAACATTAATCGCGAGAGTTATTTTGACATTCTTAACATTACATGCACTTCGTGATTTACCTAGTACATGTTCTTTGCAGCAGGCACATTATCCCTCAGCACTTCCTTATGATGACTCCAGGTGTCCACTAGACAAAAGTATGTTCTCAGACCAGAAAGAACATAAATCGCCAGAGTTATTTTGACATTTTTACATTGCATGCACTTTGTGATTGGCCAAGTACATATTCTTGGCAGCAGGCACATTAACCCTGTGCACTACCTTATAATGAGCCTCAGCTCCGACTAGACAAAAGTAAGTTCTCTCTCAAGAAAGAACATTAATCACCAGTTAGTTTGACATTTTTACATAGATGAACTCTGTGATCTGCCTAGTACCCATTCTTTGCAGCAGGCATATTAACCCACTGTACTACCTTATGATGAGTCCAAGCTTTCACTAGGTAAAAGTACCTTCTCTCTCCAGAAAGAACGTTAATCAACAGTTATTTTGAAATTTGTATATTATATGCACTTTGATCTGCATAGTACATGTTCTTTGCAGGAGGTACATTAACCCTGTGTACTACCATATGATGACTGGAAGCTTCTACTAAACAAAAGTACATTCTCTCTCCAGAAAGAACATTAATTGCCAGCATTATTTTGACATGTTTACATTATATGCACTTTGTGATCTGCCTAGTAAATGTTCTTTGCAGCAGGCACATTGGCCCTCTGCACTACCTTATTACGATTCCAACCTTCCACTCGATAAAACTACATTCTCTCTCTCCTGAAACAACATTAATCACCAGAGTTATGTTGCCCTTTTTACATTATATGCACATTGTTATCTGCCTAGTACATGTTATTTGCAGCAGGCATATTAACACTCTGCGCTACCTTATCATGAGTCCAAGCTTCCACTAGACAAATGCACGTTCTCTCTCCAGAAGGAACATAAATTGCCACAGTTATATTGACAATTTCACATTACATGCAATTTGTGATTTGCCTCGTACATGTTCTTTGCAGCAGGCATATTAACCCTCTACACTACCTTATAATGAGTCCAAGCTTCCAATAGAGAAAAGTATGTTCTCTCTCCAGAAACAGCATTAACCCTCTGGGCTACCTGATAATGAGTCCAAGCTTCCACTAGATAAAACTGCGTTAAAACTATGTTCTCTCTCCAGAAACAACATTATTCACGAGTTAGTTTGACATTTTTACATTATCTAAACTCTGTGATCTGCCTAGTATGCATTCTTTGCAGCAGGCATATTAACCCTCTGTCCAAGATGAGAGAGAGAGGACATAAGGGGATAAGTTATCTTCATCCAGATATAATGAGAAAAAATGTCCAATTCTTCCAAATTCAGCCAAAACTCAGCCGACACGTGTTTCGTCCTTATACAGGACTTTATCAAGGCTGATAAAGACAAACAACGGAAAATTTATTATGTACCTTGTTTATCGTAAATAACACAAGTGGCAACCTGAACATGTAATGCCACACACTATGCCAACATGCTACCCACGGTGTGAGTGTCATAGAATTAAAGACATTTTTTTTTTTTAAATATATTAAAATGTGTACCAATACCACAAGTGAAAGTTATTGCCATCAGAGTATTTTTTTAAAACAAGCAGAAATGATGTTTGTGACTGCCATAGGTTTTGTATCATGGTCACCTGAAATGAGCTGGGTAACTTTAGATGTCAGCTCATTATACACTTGCATACCCAAATATAAAGGTTTGGAAGCGATTCAACATTTTTTGGCTAGCAGGTCGGCCTCACATTCTGAACATACTAACATGTTAGTGGATATGATTGCATTCATATTAGACAATATTAGACAATAACGTATTTACCCATGATAGTAGATGGTATAGACAGTCACAAGGAGTTGCGATGGGCTCACGCTTCTCACCGTCCTACGCCAATCTTTACATGGGCCTCTTTGAAAAAACACGTCTGGCTCAATGGCCCCCCATATCTCACAGAACATATATTTTTTTGGGGAAGGTACATAGACGATGTACTCATGATTTGGACCGGCGATGAACCACAACTAATACAATTCATAGATCACATTAATGACAATGATTTCAATATTAAGATGACGCATGAATATAGTAGGGATCGGATTCACTTTTTAGATCTAGAGATTTTTGTTGAGAACAACAATGTACATTCCAAACTATATCGGAAATCCACCGCCTGCAATGCATTGTTACATGCAGGAAGTGCTCATCCAACAACACAAAAGAATGCAATTCCATTTGGAGAAATGATTCGGTGAAAAGGAATTGCAGTAACAGTGTAATCTGTGATCTTGAATTAGACAAACTAGAAAACAGATTTATTCAAAGAGGATATTCCAAACAAACTATTAACAAAGCTAGGAAAAAGATCAATAAAATCCAAAGGTCTTCTCTTCTTAAAAATGGTACAACAAAACAAAATAGGGACAAAGGATGTGTTTCATTTTGTACTTCTTTCAGACAGAACAGTCAGGACATTTACAAAATCCTTTGCAAACATTGGAATATCTTACATACTGACAATACCCTCAAACAGTTATTGATGACCAAACCCACTATGATTCATAAAAGAGGGACCACCATTCGGGACATTGTATGTAAAAGCTATCTACCACCTTTAAATGAAAAATTGAGTACTTGGCTACCTGCTAAACCGAAGGGTTTCTTCTGTTGTAGCAAATGTAACATATGTAATCTTGCGCTACATAAGACTTTTAGTTTCAACTTTAATGGTAGCAAGACTTATCAAATTCAGGAATTCATCAATTGTAACACCAAATATGTAATTTACATACTTATATGTGAATGTGGAAAAATTTACGTGGGCAGTACGATTAGACCTCTGAAAGAAAGGATCCAAGAACATGTGCGAGCTTTGAGAAACAAGGATCCTTGGTCACCTTTAGTACGCCACGTCAACAATGAACATTCCACAATAGAAATCCCTAAAATAAAATATCAGGGTATTAGTCAAACACGGGTACATCCCAGAGGAGGAAACCGTGAATTGCAACTGAGAAGAAATGAAGCTAAATGGATTCTGAGATTGAAAAGTATACGAATCGGAATAAATATTGACCATGAACTGCACTATTTTCTGTGACATGGTCATGACAAGTCTGCTAGATATTGTTGCTGGAGGACTGTTGCTGTGCCAAAATGTATCAATAGAAATATGTGTTTCATGCTTTGTAAATAGAATCACCATCTGTTTTGATATACAATGGACATGCGATCTATTTTGTACATTTCATTAATGGATACCAATCTGTCATGGATATATGATTCAATCTATGCAATTCACCAATGAACATCAACTGGCCAGATATATCTCTGACTTCTATATATGCCATTATATCACATTTCTATATTGATGATTAGAATATAGATACACTGAACAGAGCTTTGTGAGACTTCATACTCTATATTTATAGAGATTTAACATTTCTTAAGGTACAACTTGAATTTCTCAATGACTGATCACAACTTTATCAACTCCAATAATAAGAACATTATGGTATTCCGTACAGTAAAAATATGACATAATTAAGGACCATACAAGATGACCTCATGGTAAGATATAGAGAGAATGTGTTTTTGAGACAACATTTAGAGATCTGTGAATGGATTTTTCCTTTTAGTCCATTTTAACTAAGTATAGATGCCTATTTATGGCATACGAACCTTCGCTCATTCACCTTGTGTGTGCATAATATTTTCAAGCACCAAATAACTTTGTGCCGCGCTTTATCAGATAATCCATATATATCCTTTCAAGTTACGGATTGCAATAGGAGTCTCCACCTCCCTTTCCAAAATCCTAACTAGCCAGAGGACTGTTTACCGCTTTACATCTCACTGAGTTTGAATTAAGCGATAATAGCTACAAATACCGGCTTCTACTTTCAAGATGGCGCTTATACGTGTGACACAACTCTCGTTTATTTACGAGTGTAGCTGGGAAGACTAAGTCCTTCTTCCATTACGCTTTCTTCCTCAAAAAAGGACGTTCGGGTGACGTCCGATTTTCAGAATAGTCGTTATCGGAGGAACTACAGTCAGGACAACTCGCTTCTTACAAAGGTAAAGTTAGATACACTATTCAATGAGGACTCCAATTTAAGTTGCCTTATTAATTCTATTTAAGGAGCGACCCAAAGTTATTATTTATTGGCAATACCCTTTTTTTTTTGTTATTTCAAAGAATTTGAGACATTCTATCGACTAGTTTCATTCCCCTTTCCGAGTTTACACGCGCAATTCTTTGTTATTCTGACTTATTTCAGGAACCCTAAAAATGAAATTATTGGATGAATTTGGGATCCATATTCACATCCTCGCATATTAGATATCTATGAAATACAGGTTAGTGCTAAAATCTCTGACCTAGTGTATATACGATACAACAACATTTCTCTTGTTCAAGTATTAAGTCCAGGTTTTCTTTCTTGTTTCTTTAACAGAAATCTTTTTTCTGAAATTTGGAACACAGTTTGGTTCGACCCTTTTGTTTTCTATTAAACAACAATCATACCATTAAGAAAGGTATCAAATTCAGTGTATCTCTTTAATTATCAATTACTAGCTTTTTCAAATGTCGCATGGCATACAACACATTCTCATTAATTTGGGACTTTTTTAAAGCATCAAACACGCATGAGGTGATCCTACTTATTGGTGTATCTCTTAATAGTAACTTGGTTCTATATCTATGCTATCTTTACTATTTTCCTCATTCTCGATGGAAAACGATTTATTGATACAAAACCTATGGCAGTCACAAACATCATTTCTGCTTGTTTTAAAAAATACTCTGATGGCAATAACTTTCACTTGTGGTATTGGTACACATTTTAATATATAAAAAAAGAAAATGTCTTTAATTCTATGACACTCACACCGTGGGTAGCATGTTGGCATAGTGTGTGGCATTACATGTTCAGGTTGCCACTTGTGTTATTTACGATAAACAAGGTACATAATAAATTTTCCGTTGTTTGTCTTTATCAGCCTTGATAAAGTCCTGTATAAGGACGAAACACGTGTCGGCTGAGTTTTTGCTGAATTTGGAAGAATTGGAAATTTTTTCTCATTATATCTGGATGAAGATAACTTATCCCCTTATGTCCTCTCTCTCTCATCTTGGACATTAAATGGACTTGTTTTGGGGACCACCGCTCTTGCGTTGATTCAACACTCTATGTGTTTTATGTTGAACTAATTTGTGTATACAATGTACAGACTATTTGTTACCAATTCTAGCTTACTTTTTGTATTAGGTTTCTATGGATAAAACCCTTTTCTTCCTTAAATTACATTCATTTTATTTTTCACTTATTAAAATATACTTGTGCTTTTTCTAAATTTTGCAACGGTCGCATCTGTTATTGATACCATGATTGTGGGAAGTCATGATATGATCTTATTAATAAGACCAAATATTTAGAATCTTTGATTATTGTGAATAGAGGGATCATATTCATCATTTGTGTGCTCCATTCGTTCTGTTTTCTATAGATTTAATATGGTGGCACGGGTGTATCCCGTCCCGTTACACATGCTGGACAACAGGCATGTTTTGAATGTATGAGCACCCTAACAATACTCGACATTATAGGAATGTGCGTCAATTCTTGGGCTTTCTCTGTTGTCTAAGTTCTCTAATAGAAAGAATATTAACCCTCTGTGCTATATTATTATGAGTCCAAGATTCCACTAGACAAAAGTATGTTCACTCTCAGGAAAGAACATTAATTGCCAGAGTTATTTTGACATTTTTACATTACATGCACTTTGTGATTTGCCCAGTACACGTTCTTTACAACAGGCATATTAACCCTCTGCGCTATCTAATTATGAGTCCAAGCTTCCACTAGACAAAAGTACGTTCTCTCTCCAGAATGAACATTAATCGACACAGTTATTTTGAAATTTTTACATTAAATGCACTCTGATCTGCATAGTACATGTTCTTTGCAGGAGGGATATTAACCCTGTGTGCTACCTTATGATGACTGAGTTTTCACTAGACAAAAGTACATTCTCTCTCTAGAAAGAACATAAATTGCAAATGTTATTTTGACCTTTTTACATTACATGCACTTTGTGATCTGCGTAGTACACGTTCTTTGCAGCAGGCACATTAACCCTCAGTGCTACCTTATGATGAATCTAAGTTTCCACTAGATAAAAGTACTTTCGTTCTCCAAAAAGAACACTAATTACCAGCGTTATTTTGACATTTTTACATTGTATGCTCTGTGTGATCTGCCTAATACAAGTTTTTTTCCACAGGCACATTTGCCCCCTGAGCTACCTTATGATGAGTCCAAGATTCCACTAGATAAAACTACATTCTCGCTCCAGAAACACATTAATCATGAGTTATTTTGACATTTTTACATTATATGCACTCTGTGATCTGCCTAGTATGCGTTCTTTGCAGCAGGCATATTAACCCTCTGCACTACCTTATCATGAGTTCAAGCTTCCACTACACAAAAGTATGTTCCCTCTCCGGAAAGAACATCAATCGTCAGAGTTATTTTGACAATTTCACATTATATGCACATTGTGATTTGCCTAGTACATGTTCTTTGCAGCAGGCACATTAACCCTCTGCGCTACCTTATAATGAGTCCAAGCTTCCACTAGATAAAACTATGCTAAAACTACGTTCTCGCTCCAGAAACACATGAATCATGAGTCATTTTGACAGTTTTACATTATATGCACCCTGTGATCTGCCTAGTATGGTTTCTTCGCAGCAGGCATAATAACCCTCAGCACTACCTTATCATGAGTTCAAGCTTCCACTAGACAGAAGTAAGTTCCCTCTCCAGAAAGAACATTCATCGCCAGAGTTATGTTGACATATTCACATTAAAGGCACTTTGTGATTTGCCTAGTAAACATTCTTAACAACAGGCATATCAACCCTCTGCGCTATCTTATTATGAGTCCAAGCATCCACAACACAAAAGTACGTTCTCCCTCCAGGAAGAACATTAATCACCAAAGTAATTTTGACATTTTTACATTATATGCACTATGATCTGCTTAGTACACGTTCTTTACGAGAGGTTTATTAACCCTCTGTGCTACCTTACTATGAGTCCAAGCTTCCATTAGTCAAAAATATATTCTCGCTCCAGAAAGAACATTAATCAACAGAGCAATTTAGACATTTTTACATTATATGCACTTTGCAATTTGCCTAGTAAACGTTCTTTGCAGCAGGTACATTAACCCTCTGCGCTACCTTGTGATGAGTCCAAGCTTCCAATAGACAAAAGTATGTTCTCTCTCCAGAAAGATCATTAAACACTAGAGGTATTTTGACATTTTACATTAGATGCACTCTAAACAGAAAAACATCACAAATGGAAAAAACAGCTGTAACAGTGAGCTGAAGGCGCCAGGAGTGGCTGGACATGGAATATATAGGGTTTATATGGCTTTATAATTACGCTGCCTCAGTTTTTAGTGCTTTAACATTTATATGCAGCAACCGTGTTACTGTATAGTGCTTTAAAGCTATTTTCGGATTTGAAGAGGTTTATATTTTTTGGGCCTCCAGGAACAATGAGTTATTTGTTTGAACGCAATATTACAACTTTACTGAACTCCTTAATAAATACGTTTGAAATTTATGCACTGCGTCCCCTTCCAAACCCTGTGCAGGGCATCCAACCCCAACTCATGAGCTGTAGCTGGAGTCCATGATGAAAACAGTCAGATAAAACGCTGATATCCTGTCTTTGCTGGATTTTTACTGTGATACACTACTTTTCAAAAGGGCATTCTGGCTTTCATATTGTAAAGTTGCAAGCCAGCCCTTGGAGTAGTATTCGTAGCGTTGTCTAGCTCCCAGGTTCAAAAAGTGATTTATTCATTTAGTTTATGTTTCTGCTTTGCATTCTGGGAGTTGTACTTTCAACTTTATAAAGTGGTACTAGCTGACAATTAATGTGTCAGAAAAAGTCCAGTTATGCATTTACAATGCCAATAGCTCCAACTCAAGTAAGTGCGAGACCTATTGCATTGCAAATGCTTGTTAACTTCATTAACATCCACTAGCTCTTGCCAGATTTTTTTTGTTTTTGGTAGGCACACCACTTACTAGAATGATAATTAGTTCATCAATATATCTCTCTATATATACCCACAGTTTCAATATTCCACAAAAAATCTAAAGGTAAGTAGGCAACCCTTCCTTTATGACATTCTGTAAACTTCTTGGTTGTAATTTCCCAGTCTTTGGTTCCATATGAACGATTGCTTGAAAAGGGTGTATAGATTGCATTGGAATTGATTCACAAATATGTAATTCTCAATGTTCTTCTGGAATTCAAACCAATTACAACTTGTTATGTATTGCTCTGGCAGGCATTTTGTTATCCTCTAATGTATCATAGCAATACTTATATATAATTTACCGCACTGACAAATCAAAGTGTTCCTCCACAAATAAATATACAGCAAATTCTTGCCACTTGTCTCTGGTCCATTGTTCAGTTTTTGAGAACAAAACAACATTGCGAGTTTGGTTTTTGTAGCGAGTGTTTTGAAAACAAATGCAAATACATTTTGGTTTCTCTGAAGAAACTGTGTCAAACTTTGCAATCTCTTGTGTAAAGTTATCAATACTAATACCTGTGTCGTGGTCTTCTGCAGCTGCACTTACTAACACCACATTTTCCCTATACTCATGTTCAGGACCAAAGAAACATAACTGAACATCTTCAGAAACCTTTTCTACCTTTGCGAGTGTACCACACAATAGAGCTCATTTCTCCTAAACATAAGGGGAGAGTTTTCACAAAGTAAAGTCTCCTATCTAAATTTCGCATTTTAGTGTGATGAACAGCCAACATTCTTAAGTGATGAAAGATGCTTGTGCGCACGTTCATGGGTAAACACACCAGTGAATGTCCTTGTTTATTAGTATAATTGCAACTTTCAGCTTCATACTTCCATCTGGAAATTGACTTAGAAAATGTCTTAATAGGTCAATTGATTCCTGCCGAGCACTACAAATACTACTACAGTTCCATTTATATACATGAGCATGTCTAGGCCTACCTGATGTCTAGGATGACATTTTCAGCTATCGCTTGCTCTACATTTCCAGGGGCCATCTGCTGTTTTGCAATTAGAATACCATCTTTAACCTCATAGGACCGACCAGTTGTTTCAACTGCATGCACTAATGTGTTCTCTTAGAAATACATTTCTTCATTAAAAGAATGCTCATTAATAGACTTGTGCTTGCATTCTCTTCTGAAAATTTTACAATAATTATTTCTATTTACAAGTCTTTTTTTGCTTCTTCTCTTCATGGACAACACTGTTTTATCCAGTGTTCTCATCCTGTTCAGTATCAAAATAAATATTTTCTGCTGCAGGACAAATACTTTGGCAAATACAGTTGTATTTGTTTGACTGCTTCCCATCTCCTTTTATGCTGTCTCATAGTTTATACCAAATTCTGAATTACCCTACTACAAAACGTTTTTGCTCATATTCCCTAAAATAATGGGTCTTCTTGTTAGAGTCTGTTTTCTTATAAGATTTATTCGCTTTATTGTTACTTACTCCTTCTTCTGTCTTATTTGATTTAAAACTTTGCTTTTTATTTTCATGTTTTGCACACTTTCCATTTTTCCACATACTATTTAAAGTAACTTCTTAGTTTTCCTATCAGTAGCTCTTTTCTCTTTAAGCACATTCTCCACATTATGTCTCTTTTCACTATGACTTGCAAAGAGATGGTATTCTTTGCTCAGTTCATTTCTTGTTTCTGTCTTTTTGGCATTCTTACTCTAAATGCAGATAGATATTTGAAAAACAAAAAACACAATACATTGAGTGTTACATTAGTACAATTAAATTAAATAGCTTAAACAATTATATACCTACATAAATAGTTATAACACTATGTAACAGCCACTCTAAGTGTGTTACTTTGCATATATAAATGAGTGAGCCATTGTCTGCATCAGTGTTTGGCTGGGTGTGTCAGTGTCTGCATCTGTGTTTACATGGGTGTGTCAGTGGCTCCATTAGTGTTTCGCTAGGTGTCTCAGCGTTTGCATCAGTGTGTGTCTGGGTGTGTAACTAACTGTATTAGTGTTTGGTTGTGTGTGTCAGTGGCTATATCAGCGTGGGCCTGGCTGTGCCATTGCCTACACAGGAGTGTGTCAGTGGCTGGATTACTGTTTGGCTGAGTGTGTCAGGGACTGCATCAGTGGGTGCCTGTGTGTCTCAGTAGCTTTATTAGTTTTTTAGGTGGTTGTATTAGTGGCTCTATCAGTGTGATCCTGAGTGTGCCAGTCTCCATATCAGTGTATGCCTGGGTGTATCAGTGCCTGCATTGGGGTGTGACTGGGTGTTAGTGTCTATATTGCTGTGTAGCTGGGTGTCTCAGTGCCTGGATCTATGTGTCTCTGAATGTGTCAGTGGCTGCATTAGTGTCAATAAGTATGTTAGTGGATGTATACGTGATTAAATGGGTGCACATATAGGGCCAGATGTAGCATCAAGGCCCTCTGCGATTCGGAAATAGCGCTTTTTAAGATATCGCTATTTGCGACTCGTAAAGTGCCATGCATCGCACTTGCGATTCGGTAATAGCGATTTCTTAAAAATCGCAAATGCTGTTACCGAATCGCAAATCGTGATACCGGCCCCATTCGCAGCTATGGGCTGTTGGCCCATATCTGCAAATTTTTTGCATTTCCAAAATTGGGATTTCTGAACCAGAAATCGCAATTTTGGAAATGCAAAACCCCAGGGTGCTGGTTGGCTAAGGCCCCCTCTGCTACACCCCAAACATTTTTTGGGGGACATGTAAGGTGCACACATGCCAAAAGGGCATGTGTGCTTTACATGTACAATTTAAAAATGCATTTTAAATGCATTTTTAAATTTTGCACATGGTTACCACCAAGTTCAACTTGGTGGTAATTAGCGATTCCTAAATGCCAAAATCGCATTTAGGAATTGCTTCATACATGTGCTGAGGAATCGCAAATAAGGAATCCTTATTTGCGATTTCTAATTTAGAGAGTCGCAATTTGCGAATCTCTAAACAGGGTTGCAATTTTAAGGAATCGCTATTTTAGCGATTCCTTAAAATTGCGTTCAGAATGTATTTCATACATTCTGAACTGGTATTTTGCATTCACAAACGGGCATTCGCACCGTTTGCGAATGGAAAATGCTTTCATACATCTGGCCCATAGTTTTTTAAGTGTCCTTCTCAGTGTGTCATTTACTGCCTACCTATAACACTTTGGGGTTCATAAGCATTTGTCTGAGGCTTTAAGTGGATGTGTAAGTGCAGTGGTTACACAGTGTGTAACATAATCTAAGTTTGTCATTCTTGATTTATACATGTGTTAATGAATTACTGTATAGACAAGTTACTAGGTGTATCAGTACTTGAGTACATATCTCAGTGACTGTATGTGTGCCTCTGTGGCTATCTCACTGGATTTGCATGTAACTATCTCAGCGTATGACTGCCTGTCTTAGTACCTATATGAGTCTCTAAATGGGTATGCAAGTGCCTCTATGGTTTGGTCACTGGCTGTGTTAGTGAGGGCTGGGTTATGTAATATTGTGTAAAGTGGCTCTATTTGTTTTGTGTACGTAACCGCTGTCTAGATATCCAAGTAAATGTACAAATGCCTCTGTCATAATGAGACAGCAAGTATAAGGGGCTCTATAGGTTTTAGGAAAGGTATATCAGTAGCTACATTAGTCAATGAGTACCTTTATACCTGGATGAATGGTTCTCTACATCTGTCTGTAACAAACTTCTTTCATGATTGAGGGAGCTATGTGAGTGAAGCACACAATGTCTGTTTGGTAGTCTGAAAGAATATTTTACTACAGTGTGGCAGTCACTCTGGCTATACAAGCATGCTTGTCATTCACTTCTGTAAAACTGAAACTTGGTACACAAGCACCTGCTTTTTTTTGTCAGTCGATACAAAATATGTACTAATCGGATATTTACTATAATAAATATCTATATATACTTTCAAAACAAATTAATTTGTAGCAGCTTGGTAAAATAACTTATATTACTATACAAAATATTCTTCCTTCTTTGCTGCTCATTGTACTTTTCCTCATCTTATTATCATCATGTACTTTCCTTTTTATATTCCCTTGCACTCTTGTGGACATCCTAGAATGTTTAATTCAACTTATATGCACACATGCCTTTTCAAACGCATACTCTTTTTTAAAGTAAATCCTAATTCACATACCTGTTAAATATGTTTGTTGGTCTGGAATTTGTTTTGTCAAAATCAGTTAAAATCTATTCTCACTGAAAATGTGAATGCTGAAGCACAAGAATGGTATACAACTCCCATACAAAGGACCCTTAATAGCAACCTTTTAAACTTTGCTTTCATGGTTACTGAGGCAGAAAACAAATCACAACCATCCTTTCATATTTGACTCATGCTATACTACTGTTCAGTGGTCAGCATTGTTAACCCTTTCTACAACTCCTGTAAAGAAGTTTAGATAGGAGTTTTGGGCAGATCAATGGATCCACCGCTGCGTTCAGTGCGATCCCCTGTGTGAATTTGTAGCAGATCTATGGATCCAAACAGGAACCCATACATCAATTTCAAAATCTGCTATTAAACAATGTCATTTATGCTCTACTTGGAGTAAATAACTTAACTTGACCACAGATTCTGCGTATTCAGCATTTCCTGCAATTATTGCTCTCCTGTTACTTTAACAGTCTAGTATTTTTTGTTACCTTCCCTCAGATGCTCTTGTTGCTGTTTCCATGTTGACGACCACATTTGAAACATTCTCTGTCAGTACTAGGTGAAAAGTTCATACCAGTGGGCATGGCCAACAACATTGCAAAATAGTCGCAACCTCCGTGAGCTCCATTTGGCGACAATGAATCTGATGATAATGCTGTCTCAGAAGGGACATCCACTACAGCCTTGAAGACATGCATGCCAGTGTGGCAACACCGAGTGGCTACTTGGCGATATATGATCCTAGACCCACTGAAAATCGACATTTGGTGAAAAGGAAATCTTGGACGGCTGGGAAGGTGCAAAATGGTGGCATGCATCAAATGAAGAACTCCTGGGCCTGATTGCTACCATCCCACATCACACCCGGCAGTGGATTCCAACCTGCAAAACAGACCACTGGGGGAACTCTTGAAGACTATCTGGCCCGCAACGTCGAACCTCCCTCTCTCCCCCAGTAAGGACTTGTGCAGTGCAGGGGGCCACACGAGTGATGGGGGCCGTGCGCCGAGGCCCGGTGTGGAAGAAGTGAAGGAGGGGCCAGGTGGGGGTGCCGGCACTTGCCGAGAGATGGACCTAGGGGTCGGACCGCTGCTCACCATCTCCACCCACAGTAGCAGGTGCCCTTGCAAGACCGCCGTACTGGGACAGCCCATGCAGATTGCTGGGCCCAGAAGTGCCAATACTGCTTCCCCCAGCAGGGGCCTGTAATGTATACGAGACTGCATGGGGGACTAGGGCCATGCTGCCTAGGCCCAGTGAGACACACCTGGAAGGAGGGCTGGAAGAAAGGATGGGCCTAGGGTAGGAGAAGAAGCACAAGGAGATCCAAATGCAGTGAGGATAAATGCCTGGGCCCAGCCATGTGAATCTCTTAGAAGAGGCCGAGTGGTGGGACGGGCTCCCAGAGGAATAAAATAACAGTAGACTGTTTGAGCATTATTCACAGCCTAACACAGGGGCACTTTGAGACCCCCCCTCGAGAAGGTGCACGGGGGAGGCGCCGGGTTCCCCGAGTAACATGACTGCCTAAGGAAACTGAGAGACCTGATGGCTGCTGAATACTAGGTGGGTACAGGTTTGCGGGCTGCCAGCCCCGGCCTACAGTTGCAGGGCACTGCAAGACTCAAACTTACTAAGCCCAGAGATGGTGAACCAGAGAATGAACCGTGGGTGAGTGGCTCTTGGTTCCCCATACCCAGCCTGACTGCTGAGTGCTGCTGAGTAAAGGAGATACCACTGAGAATCGGTGCCTGCTACATTTGGGGCATGTGTTTTGCTGCATAGTCGTTACATCATACCAGCTTCTGAGACAGACAGAGGGAGACCTCCCTTTTAGACATTCCTAGAAGCCCTGACTGTGACCCAGAGACTACTCTGCGGTGGCGTAGATCACATTGTTGCACAGTGCCTGGCCCGTGGCACCTGCAGAGTGCTCTTGTGGTTTGCTGATGGGCCCAACCTGAGCCTACCATATGAATACCTAGTGAGATGTCAGTGAAAGGGGGCAAACCTGATGCATGACACGACAGAAGAAGAAGTGGCTCGGGGAGAGGCCCATGAAAACACCAGCTGGGGGCCCTGCTCCTTACGGCAGAGTGATAACTCCTGGCATCTCCTTATGCTGACTCTGACTAGAGCGGTAGAGAAAGGGAGCAGGCTGGAGACTGAGCCAGCACAGACCTTTGGCACCTACTGTGTTGCAATGTGGGCTAACACTACAGGACTTTGTCTGTCCCACATGACCCACTGCTGTGGCCCTCCTCCCGCTTTCAAAAGGGCACAGCACAGCACCCTCCCTGCCTTGAAGCTGATTGGAAGATATCCGTGGCTATGGCAAAGGACAAGGAGGTCAAACAAACGCAACAAGACAAACTGGACAGACACATAAGGGCAGTGGCCCCTTCACCAGAGTGAGAAGTCAACGCATCCTCCGTACCTAATAATGCAACCCTTCTCTGAGTAATTCAGTCCTCTAAGGAGGCCATTGAGGGCAAGATAGGTGAGGTATGCTCTGAAGTATCCCTATTGCACCAAGACTTATGTAACGGATTGGAGAGGGTAACAATAGCCAAGACTAGAGTCTCAGAAGTGGAGGACATGGTACATAGCCGTAAGAAGGGAATGGAGGAGACCCGCAAGACCAACGTGGACATCGTGTACTGCTTGAGAGCACGTAGAAAATCAGGAGTGCAGTAATAATCTCCACTTCATTGGTTTCCTGGAAGGGGTGGAGGGCACCAACAAGTTCTTGACTAACTGGCTGCGGACCACCTTCCCATCTGATAAGTTCGCCATATGCTTTGTAATGGAAAGGGTGCCTAGGGGTCTTTGCATGAAACCTCCCCTGGGGGTCTCACCTCACCCCCTAATAGCAAAGTTTCTTAACTTTTTGGATAGAGACATGATACTTTGTGAGGCCCACCGCAAGGAAGACCAACGCCATAATAATTCCAAAATTCTGGTGCTCCCTTATTACACTCAAGAGGTTCAACATCAGTGCTTCATATGAGACTCAGTAAAAACTAAATTACATGCCCTCCAACTCCAATACATGTTGCTATTCTGCGCCAATCTGAAGGTCCTTTATCAAGATAGGGCCATCTTCTTTCAGATGCTGGAGGAGGCATGGGCCCGGTTGGAGGAGTAAAGCAGATTCCCGCAGTGGCAAGATTGGAGACCCAGTCAGCAGCGGTCTAGAGAACCCAGAGTCAGACCAAAAACCTGTAAACAACAGCGATGGCGGTAGACCTGCAGACCTACACCATCCAAAGGGGATACTTTGTACCCACAGAAAGTGACAAGATATGGGGGGAGGACCAATAACATGTCAAAAATGCCCCTGCCCGGATCTGGTGGAGGGGAATCATCCTTGGGGGGTCAAAAGTCCTCATCCCCTTGCTGTTGAGATCACAGCACTAGAAGCATATATGGTAGACAAGGGTCTATGGTCGCAGATCCACGGTTAAGATTGAGAACACTCTAATCCCTGAAGTGGCATCCCTATAGCCAGAGGTCTGGACAGTGTTCAACGCTGTTCAATATCTACCTGGCCCCCCTCGCACAAGTGGCCCGACAACACAACCTCAACATCATCTCCTATGCCGACGACACCCAACTAATCCTTTCCCTCACCAAAGACCCGCACACCGCCAAAACCAACCTTCACGAGGGTATGAAGGACATCGCCGACTGGATGAGAGGCAGCCGTCTGAAACTGAAATCGGACAAGACGGAGGTCCTCATCCTAGGGCCCACCCCCTCCGCCTGGGACGACTCGTGGTGGCCAACCTCGCTGGGTGCCCCACCAACTCCAACCGACCACGCACGCAACCTTGGCTTCATCCTCGACTCATCCCTCTCCATGTCAAAACAGGTCAAGGCCATCTCCTCCTCCTGCTGCTACAACACCCTCTGCATGCTCCGCAGGATCTGCAAGTGGATCCCGACCGAAACAAGAAAAACTGTGACACAGGCCCTCGGCAGCAGCAGCAGGCTTGACTATGGCAACATACTCTACGCAGGCATCCTGTCCAAGCCCCTGAAACGCCTCCAATGCATCCAAAGAGCCTCCGCTCGACTAATCCTCAACGCACCTTGCCGCAACCACATCACCCCCCACCTGAGAAACCTTCACTGGCTCTCCACCGGGCCAGCCTAACTCAACAGCAGACTCAGCTTCTACACCTCCACCCGACAACTCCGCTCCTCCAACCTCGCCCTCGCCACCGTCCCCTGCATCCAACGAACATCCTCCGGCGGCAGATCCTTCTCCTACTTCGCCGCAAAGACCTGGAACTCCCTCCCGACCAACCTAAGAAAGACTCAAGACCTGCTCACCTTCAGAAGACACCTCAAGACCTGGCTCTTCGAGCATAAGCAGCACCCCCCCCCGCGCAGCGCCTTGAGACCCTTGCGGGTATGTAGTGCGCTTTACAAGTATTATGATTGATTGATTGATTGATTGATTGGACAGTGACTAGACAACAGTAGGCCATAACATCCCCCACTTTGAGAGAGCAGAGCTGAACCCTGCTTTTAAGCTGCATATATAGTTCTGCTTTCTTGTTTCCTTTTCTTTTGTCCCTTCTCTTCCTTTTTTTCATCTCCATCCCCTGTTCTCTTTCTCTCATTTATTGTTTCAATATTCCTGTATGTTCTTGGGGGTCAGGTGACAGACCTCTCTATATCTTCTTGTGCATGGTTGCTATATGTTGAAGCAGTTTGATTTGCCCTGGGGATTGTGGGGGGTGGGGAGGGGGTTGGTTATAGAGGAGGTGAGTTTTACTGTCTTCCCTTGTTTTCTGAGTTATGGTGGTGGCTCTCAGAGAGCATGTGTGGAAGCAGAGATGATTGGGTTATGGGAGTCAGTTTACAATGGACAGGACACCAACATATTTAAGCAATGGCTGTGACATCCACTGACACCACCCATGGGCTCACTGTACGGACATGGAATGCCAACGGGTTGGGAAACAAAGTTAAACATGGGTTGGTGGTGACCTAGTTTAAACATTTGCAACCTGACAGTCATGCTGCAGGAGAAACATCTATACAGCATTTAGTGTTTTTTTTTCTGGGAAGCCCATTTGGGCTACACCTCCAGCTTTAGGGGCATGGCAATATTAATAAAAATATCTCCCCCTTTACAGTGACTCAGAGATGTACTGACCCACAGAATCGATATGTGGGTGTTACGGTCACATGGGCTGGGCAAGAGCTTACCTTGATTTCTGTCTATGCACCTCCATGTCTCTAGGTCCCCACATTGGCCAAAGTGGTAGATATCCTGCTAGAGTCCCCCTGCTCCCTCCATATTCTAGGCGGAATTAACGATGTGATGCAAATATCATTGGACTAATCTGAAACTCTGGTGGGATCCCCACATGGTGGCCCACTTTGCTGAGACATTGGGGCTATTCGATATATGGAGACACTAGCATCCTCATCCCAATAGTAGTCTTATTTCTCCAGTGCTCAAAGTATACTCATGATTAAATCATGTCTTTGTGTCAGAGGGAAAAGTGGCCAGGGCAGATTACATTGCAAGGGGTTTGACTGACCACTCACTGCTTCTTCTTCAACTAGGTGCAAAATTCAGAACTCCGGGCATAGGTTGGAAACTGAATGCATGGGAACCAGGGAAGTGGACAGGTACCTTCAGGCAGGTATTTAACTCTTTTTTGAGGAAAAAAAAGGACTTATATTATGGGAAGCTGACAAAACTGCCCTAAGAGGCAAGGCACAGAACCTTGTCCCCTAAAAAAGAAGTGAGAGGTGGCAGAGCTGGAGCACCTACAGCAACAGATCCTTCACCTAGAGGAGAGGTCGATCGGCTCATCAGACCCCCTTCTTTTGGGACAATTAGAGGCCCTGCACACGGAATACCATGACCTGGCACAAACCAATGCTAGTTAGCAAAGATTGGCAAACTTGCACCTTTTATATGAAGTTGGTGACGAAGCTGGGAAATGTCTTGCCTGGATTAGTAAAAAGGAAATGGAGGCTAGATGGGCCAGTGAGATCCAACACAATGAAGGAAACTCCAACAGGGCAGACGCCAGATAATTGAGGCATTTGCCATTTATTATAGTTCATGTTACGAGGCCCGAACATTATGTGACCAAGCAGCCATCACTCATTATTTAGATAGTATTCTGACCTCAATGATATGACCTGAAAAGGTTGGCACCCTGGAGAGTGACCTTACCCTTGCTGAGGTAGGGGCAGCGGTCTCCATACTCAAGATGGGCAAATCTCCAGGGCTTAACTGCATACCCACCAAGTTTTTCAAATGATGTCCTGATATCTTGGGTCCCCATCTGCTCACTTTTTTTTCTTTTAACAGAAATAAATGAGACCAGCACCCCCGATCTTCCGACTGCCACCATCACAATTATTCACAAAGAAAGCAAACCACATGTAGGAAAGTGCCTCTCTTGACATGGTCAACTTCCCAAGTTTGAAATAAAATCCAAGTCCCTCCAAATGGCGGAGATCACCAACCCCTCTGTCCTGACCCTACGTTTGGTGGCAGCACCGGTGGAAAAATTAGGCAGATTAGGTGGTTTGCCCACTTCATGCCAGTCCCACCCCTCAGGTGGACATGCTGAAGTGGACACTAAATTCCTCCATCTTGCTTGGAAAATATTACGCCACTAGGGTTAGGGTTAGTCCCACTTCCCATTGGAAGTGGACATAGAAAGGGTGTAGTCACTCTAAAGGTGGCCAGCCTATTGACTACCACCTAGCACTCCCTGTAACACCCCTAAATTGAGTATTTAGGTGGCACCCTCGAACCCTAGAATTCAGACACTGACTACCTATGAAGAAGTAGGACAAAGAAGAGTGGCCCCCCAGAAGAAGAGGAAAGAGAAGCAACTGACCTGGTAACAACCCTTCTGGCCTGCCTGCTGACCTCAATGGACTCTGCATACAAAAAGACTTGTCCTGCAGCTTCAGCTTCAAGAAACCCACAGGAAGCCTGCCTGCCTTCTAAAAAGATTCAGACTCATGTCAGCAGAGGACCTGTTCAGCAATAAAATATCCAACAAGGCAGTCTGGAGACCCTACATCTGTCATGACCTCTGCACCTAATGACCTTGACCTGGTGAGACGCCAACCAATGGAGCCAGCATGGCTCCCCTGCTGTCCTGAGCCCAAGGTCACCCGAGAGTCATCTCTCCTGGACATACGCATGTCACCAGCAGCCTCTGCAACAGGCCCCCTCTTCTACAGCTGGGTGGTAAGAGAAAACCCACCACCTACAGCAACTACTGCATCCGTTGCCCCGGACACCAACTGAGGAGGAGCATCAGCACCAATGCGTCCCCAAGCTTCCCTGAGCTTGAGTCCACCTCGGGTAACTACCTACTGGATTCCCAGACAAGGCCTGCAGCCTCAAATCCAGGACCCCCTGACAGCGAGTACTCCCGAAAGGTGAAACAGGACACCAAAGGACACCCTTGCATCCGTCGCCACTGGACCCTGGAGACAAGGATCAACAGTGCACCTACCTTCCTGGTCATCTCAAGTCTTCAACCTACCTTGTCGTCCCTCACTGGCTTCCTAGCCAGAGCCTGCAGCCTGTCTTTGCGAGGACCAAACTCCTGTAGGAAGCCATTGGGCACCTGACACCTTACGGCACCTCTGCACCCGGATGCCGCAGTCCTGCCCTGTATGATCTGTTGGTCTAGTTCTGATCACTGCCCAGAACTTACCTTAACTCCCTAAGATTGGCTTTTTTAAGTTGTTGTTAACCCTGTGTTTGCTGAACCTTGTTTTTTCGCAATATGATTGAGAGAACTCTGAAAACTGCACTAATGGTCTATTTTTGAAAATGCAAAGTAGTTATGCTAAAAAGTCTACTAACCTGACTACAACGTTCTTGGGTTTGAAATTTCCATAAAACAGATTTTTTTTTTTAAATATGTCTCGGATTTATTCATTGCATGTGTGTCTCATTTATTGCCTCTGTGAGTACAGCAATTGCTTAGCATTAGCACTATCCTCTGATAAGCCTAACTGCTCACCTACCACAAATAGAGCATTAGTCCTATCTACTTTTGTCTCTGCAATACCAATTGGGGATCCACTGGACTCTCTGCACAGTGTACTTCATTTTAGTGCACTATTTAGAAAGCCAGCTTTCTACATCACAAGACAGGTGTGCCTGTTTTACTGCCCAAAATCACTCTTAAATATCGATTTAAAAATACTAACTACTGTATTGGTGGCATGATTACTCTGGATCATAACTTCCCTCATCCACAGAGATCAGTCATGGTTCATGGCAGGATATTCCACCTGACTGAATTTGCGCCATACTCACAAATGGATTTTAGAGGTTAAAAACCAACCGTCCGCTCATGTCTTTTTCTCCTTAGACGCAGAGAAAGCATTAGAGTCGGTCCATTGGCCATTTCTATAATGCATGCTGATCAAATTCAGACCTCAATTTAGACAGAGGATAACAATTCTCTATTGAGCTCCGAGGGCAGCAGTCTGAGTTAATGGGTTGTGTCTTTGGAATTTCCCATTGGCAGGGGTTTCCGACAAGGCTGCCACCTGTACCCCCTCCTATTTGCCATTGCAGTAGAATCTCGGGCGTGCCAGGTTCCGATGCACCCTGATAGCCGTGCATTTTGAGTCACAGCCACTGAAGAGGTTGAGGAGAAATATCCTGCTATGGCAATTACATCCTTGTGTACATTATCAAACTCCTGACTACCATCCGCACACTATTTCACATTCTAGGAAAATATTGCAAGCATTCAGGAAACAAAATAAAATGGGACAAGTCCACTATATTCTAGCAGGGGCCTCTACAAGAGTGGCCTCCCCTGCTGGGTAACTTAGAGGTGGTGCTCGAGGTTTTCAAATACCTTGGTATCTTCATTACACCCAATAGAGAAACCTGTTAATGCTGCAGTCTTGGGAGGGTTGTGTCCAACTTCCAGAACGATGCTGACAAGAGGAACGATCTGCCACTATCACTATTAGGGTGGGACGCCCTTGTTAAGATGAATACTTAACCACAATTATTATATGCCCCACAAAATACATACTTCCCACTCTCGAGGAACACGTTCACGCACATTTAGAGAGATGTGCTATGCCTTCTGTGGCAGGGTGGACATCAGAGGATAGCTCTAAAGACTTTGCAGTGAAAACCCTATAATGGTGGGATAGCTCTCCCAGATATAGAGGCCTACAACTGGTGGCGCACTTGATCCCAAATAACCACTTGACACATACACCACTGAATCACCCTGCATACAGACTAGAGAGGGGCACCTTGGCACACCGTTCACACTGTGGCAGAGGTGCACAAAGCATGCTCCCGGTGACATAGGTGAGATTGGCAGTGTAGGAAAGGGCAAAAAGAACAATAGGTTGAGCCTGGAAAATTACACAGGCAACACCACTTTGGAAGAGGTCAAAGGTCAGTTAGATTAACTAACTTTACAGTTTTGGGGCATGGAATCTAATTGAAAATCCACTATTAGAGATATCCGGGAGAATGGGTATGTTAAATCCTTGACGACTCTTTGCTCCGAAAATAAATTGCACATGTCACAAGTCTTTAAGTATGCACAACTAAAACATCCTTGGATCTGAGGGTCTATCCAGCAATGAGTTCCCAGAATATGCCCCACTGGAGGGGGAGACTACTGCAGGAAGAACTCCTCAAAGGGGGTATATCTGTCACTGATTAAACATTAAATAAAAACATAACCTTAGGGACTGGTGGATTAGGAATGTGAGTGAACTGGAAGTCATTGATTGGGAGACGGTGCTCATGCATCCCAGGGCCATTGCCAACAAGTCCTGGTTGGGCCTAATTAATACAAAATCCTGCAGTGGATGTACCACTTTCCCACCTTACCTTCAGTGCTCAAGACTTTGTAGTTGCAAAACAGGATATAGCACAGTGATGGGGGGTGGCAGAAGTTCCAACCATTCAAGAATGGAGGAAAGGTACAGACCTCTATTTCGCGGTGGAGAAGGTAACATGCGCCAACAGGGGCTGCCCTCGAAAGTTCTGTAACATATGGAGCCCGTGGATCACCTATTATGGGCTTGATCTTGTGGATGATAGCCAGAACTACACATCAGCCTCGGGGCTAAGCGGCTAATTCAAAAGATTGGGGCATTGAGGAGATGGGTGAAAGATCAGGACTGCCTGCGCTGTAACGCCATGATTCTTGTGTACTGCCTATTGCAAATGGATACCCTGTATTATGGTTTACTGCACTCCATATCAGTGTCCTCCACACCACTATTTTTAATATTAACTCTACAATGTAGTTACATTGAACACATTTAAATGAAAAAGATATTTTAAAAAGGTTTAGAACAATTTCTGATAGGACAATACTACCTTCAAAATCAACTTTAGGTGTGGTTGAGTATTTGGAATTATAAACATATCCCAAACAGCATTACTTTTATGTTATTTCGATAAAGCCAATCACACATCTACATACTTTCATCTTAATATTACTACCAAATATTAGGCACAATCATATTTACACCATCCAATCAAATTTGATCTTTTAAATTTAAGGTTCTTGCCTCCATTTTAACTGCCTTTTATTTTAAATCTGTCTCATTCCACTGCAGCCTTCTCCTGTGTGCTACTCCAGCTTCTCTTCAAAAAGCTCAGAGTATGGATTGTGGATCATAGTCTTGACAGTGACATGGGCAGGGACCTGAGTTTACCTAATGTGTATTTTACTGGGGTGGGCCAGAGAGGGTTAAAGTGGCATCAAATTGCTGTCTTTGGATTTCGAACATGCAGACCTCATTATTGTGCACTGTGGAAGCAATGACCTGAGCACAGTTACTTGGGTAGGACTAGAAATCCTAATGAAGGATAACCTTGGTAAATTAATAGCACTTTGCCCACACAAAGCCTTGATATTTTCCAACATTTCCCAAAGACAGAAATGGAAGGGGTTAACTGAATTCTGTCCACAGATAGACAAATTAAGGAAACATGTGAATAAAACAGTTTCTGCTTTCCTCAGAGACCACAACATGGGCTCTATATGGCACAACAATTTAGGCTTTGATATAGATGGCATATATAGAAATGATGGAGTTCACTTGACGGAGTAAAGCATCAGGATGTTCCTCTAGTACTTGAAAGACTGCACCTTGTTTTATGTGCAGTTATGACCTGCACATCATAAACGCAAAGGCTCTTTTCTGAGCCAATCCTTTTATCAAACGCAGATTTCTTTTTTTTTCCAATTCCAGATCTTTAAATCGTATTCAGATCTGCAGACCCAACACAGATTCACAAACCAAAAAGTACTCATCCAATACACACCAGAAACACTTCTAGATGTCTAAGTGGAGGTCTGAATGGTTTCGTCACTGTATCAGTGGATATGTGCGTCAGTGAGTAGGTGTTTGAGTATCTGTGTGAGTCTGTGAGAGGGTGTGATGGTGTGTGTGGATCTGTGAGTGGGTGTGTGGGTCAGTAAACATGTATATGACTGTCTGTGGGTCTATAAGTGTGTGTGAATCAGTGAGTGGGTGTCAAAGTGGGTCTGGGATTAGCTCTGAGAGTCTCTTGTGTGGGTCTGTGAGTCAGTTTGAGAGTGTCAACAGGGTCCTGTGAGCGGGTGTGAGTGTGTCTGTGTGAGCCATTAAGTGGGTGTTTAAGTATGTATGTGGGTCTTTGAGTGGGTATGTGAGTGTGAGGGGGTCTCTGAGTAGGTGTGAGAATACTTGTGTGGGTGTGTGAGTATCTGTGTGGGTCTGTGAATGGGTCTAAGTGGGTGTAGGAGTGTCAGAGTAGGTCTGTGAGTGGCCACAAAAAGGACTCTTCTGGACCAAGTACTAGCTTTCTGCCTAATGTAGTCTAATTTGGGCTGTAGTCATGTTCAAACTCTCTATAGGAAACTGCATGGGGAAAATGTGTTTTGGGAACTCCCTGTTTTCTTGGCCCCCTATTTACATATCACCCCCAAACTTTCAAGACAGCAGCTGAGGTGAATGGCAAACTAGTTGTAAAACTTTCATGAGGATTCATCATATAGCGCCAATGTTATTGGCACAACAAAAAACGCTTTCCCTATGGAAACTAGGTGTGTGTGTGTATATATATATATATATATATATATATATATATATATATGTATATTAGATACAGATTTATTTTTTCACTAAAAAAACAAACGTTACAGGGACGTTATAGTAAGGTTCTGAATTGTACTCATACAAAACAATAAAAAAAACAGCAGTTAGAGTTCTTTCAAGTAACTATAACTCGCTCCCTAAGGTAAATATAACTCACGTCCTCACAATTCACTGCTAATTACCCCAGATATTACAGCAATCATGACAACTTCTATAATGTCCTTAAAACTATAAAAGAAAGCAGTCAAATTTTTGAAGAAAAAACTGTGCATGGCGGGGGTGCGAGTTATAGTTACCATAGGGCATGAGTGGTTCTGTGAGTCGGTGCATGAGGGTATGAGTGGGTTGTGACTGCATGCATGAGTGTGAGTGGGTCTTGAGTGGGTGCATGAGGGTCTGAGCGGGTCTGTGAGTGGGTGCATGGGGGTTTTAGCAGGTCTGAGAGTGGGTGCGTGAGGGTATCAGTGGGTCGGAGTGGGTGAGTCAGTGTCTGAGTGGGTCTGTGAGTGGGTGCATCAATGTCTGAGTGGGTCTGTGAGTGGGTGCATGAGGGTCTGAATGGGTTTCTGAGAGGGTGCCTGAATCTCTGAGTGGGTGCGTGAGTGGGTGCATGAGTGAGTGAGTCTGTTCGTGGGTGCATCAGTGTATGAGAGGGTCTGTGAGTGGGTGCATCAGTGTCTGAGCAGGTCTGTGAGTGGGTGCATGGAGGTATTGGCAGGTTTGTGAGTGGGTGTGTGAGGGTCTGAGTGGGTCTTGGAGTGGGTGCATCAGTATCTGAGTGGGTCCGTGAGTGGGTGTATGAGGGTCTGAGTAGGTCTCTGAGTGGGTGCATGAGTTTGAGTGGATCTGTGAGTGGGTGCATCAATATCTGAGTGGATGCATGAGGGCCTGAGTGGGTTTGTGAGTGGGTGCATAAGTGGTTCTGTGAATGGGTGTGTGAGGGTCTGTGTGGTTCTGTGAGAGGGTGTGTCAGTATCAGAGTGGGTCTATCAGTGGGTTCATGAGCTCCTGAGTGGGTTCATGAGTGGGTACATGAGTGTGAGTGGGTCTGAATGCGGGTGTGGGAGTATATCAGTGGGTCTAAGTAGGTCCATGAGTGTCTGAGTGAGCGTGTGAGTGGGCGCATGTGTTTATGAGTGCATGTATGAGTGAATGAATTAGTGTATGAATGAGTCTGTGAATTTGTTTCTAATGTTCTTTTTTGCTAATGCGTGATTAATCATGATTAATTGTGAATATCACACAAGGTGAAGAAAAATAATTTTAAATCCATAATTTGACCCTCAAACACCCCCATTTCACACTCCTGGGATTAGGGTACCTCCACCCTGACCCCTTATGATACTTTTCATTTTGTGTTCCATCCCCAGGGACTGTGTCCTTAGACCTTAAAATGGCATCACAATCTTCTGTTCAGGATGTGGCCAGCCAATTACAGCACTTCTATTCGTACACACATTCAACAAAATTTGAGATTATTTGTGAATAATGTGTGACTGTGGATATACAAATTTGGATTTTGTTCAATTTCTCATAAACTACTGAATGGATTTCCACCAAATATGGAAAAGAGTAATCTGCATACAGAAAGCTAGCTTTGGTGTAATTCTGTCCAATGGTTTGGGCTGTAGTTGTGTCTAAGGGTCCTATGGGAATTAACAAAGGAAACGCAGCTTTTTGACCCCCTTTTCTCAGAAAATTTCGTGAAGATTCGTCAAACGGTGCCAAAGATGTAGGCAAGTCAAAAAATGCTTTTTCTATGGAAACATGGTCATATATATTATATATATATATATATATATATATATATATATATATATATATATATATGTGTGTGTGTGTGTGTGTGTATGTGTGTGTGTGTGTATATCTCCCAGTAGAGGACTATGGCCCAAAATGCGTACTTTCAATTTTGAATGAGTAAATTGGATTTTTTCCATTGGAAGTTCTGCTTCTTGCTTCTTTGCCGCTGTGGAGAAGTGAAAAGGTTTCTGGAGAAATTGCCTTGTTCAGCAGAAGTATTGTATGCAATATATATATATATATATATATATATACACACACACACACACGTGTATTTTCACATGAGTATGTATATGAATATGTACTCAATGTAAAAAAAAAAAAAAAAATACGGTTGGGAATGTTATAGTTAGGAAAACGTAGCTATTGGTATAGAAAACCAACGTAAACTATCCAAACCTTAGACATTCGAAAGTTATAATTACAACTTAAAGTTATAGCTATGACTAAGGTATCATTTTTAATCTGCAATTTAGACCTGGTGAAATGAACCTTTTTCCAGGCCTAAACCATCCTTTTTAGGTTTTGCCTGTACAGCCTGCATGTGCTGTCAGTTAAAGCTATTGTAAATTTAAAAAAAAAGCTTAAAACATGCTCACAGCCCAGCCTTACTTACTGTTACTTACCATTGGTTGATTCCCAAGTTGCTCTCCTCTCCTTGCAACTGATTGGTCATAGCCGCCTGCTGCTTCTACTTTCTCTTTGGTGCTTGCTGAGGTCCAGTCATACATGGAGCTTGGACCAAGTACGGTTTCCGGTGTCTGCAGCTCTGTCCTTCCCCTGGTCACAGCTTGTAAATGTACTATTTTTTTCTTTTTAATCAGGCACTCCTTAAGGGTGCATGTGTCTGCAGGCTCTAGCTACCCCTCTTAATCCCTCCCACCCATCTTCTGTGTTTTTTGTTTGCCGTATCCTTCCTACCTCCTGCTGCTTCGCTGTTATCATTCCTCCCACCCCCTTGCACGCTTTTCTCCCTCTCGTCCTCCCACCCATCTTCCAACAAAAGCACAATGCGGCCATGCCATAGCACTTTGCTTACTTTAAGCCATAGTGCTTTGATTTGCTTAATTTAAGACATTTTTAAATATATTAACAGACAAATAGCTTGTGCAAAGGTATTTGACTTTGTTATTGTTGAAATATTACATTGACAAGGCAATCTGCCTTTTTCTGCAATTAGGTCCTATCACTTTTTCCTCAAGAAAGGCTGTTGTTTATGGAGATCATGCAAGGGCACCCCAGGAGACTCATCATCAGTGCTTATGCAGGTAAAAAGCCCTTCTGCTTGTAATTCTCTCCCACGGGTCTGCAGGATGCTTTTAAACTAGAGGGTGCTGCACAGGAATGATGAAGATGTAGGATGGTTTTCAATACATTTATTGAAAAGACTGCAATTTACTACAAAATGCATGTGTTGCAATGATTATGACAATGAGCAACAATAGAAGCATAAAGGTGAGGATGAGTGTGGTGAATATGAAAACCCCCAACATATTGCAATAAACATGAAATATGCAGGTCCTAATGAAAAGGCCTAACCTCTACCCTAAAGTGAAAACTGGGAGCGATAAGCCTAATCTGCCAATATAGTGTTTGTGAGAAGCTAGCCTAGCCCCCGTTACTTTGGGATGATGTTGGTCTCTTAGTCTCCAGATCTTGAATCATAGAGACACAAAGGTTGAGTATAGCTGCAAAGTGTTGTGGAGTCTAGTTGGCGTATCCTGGTGGGACCTCTCAAACGACCTTGGTCTCATGAAGTGCATTTACAAAGCACTAGTTATTGTTTGTGCAGGAATCCTGACACAAGTATGTACCTAAACATCAGATTGTGTCTGCGCAAACTTGTGTCAGTAATTACATAACAAATACCTGACATGTTTGCATTCTGTTTTTGTCAAAGTAAAGCAAAAGAACATGATGACACTACCCACATACATCACTGATAATTACGCTTTCTCGGAATGACACTAATTAGGAAAATAAAAAAACTTCACTAAAATGCAAGCATTTGCAAGCAGTGCTAGAAGGGAAGAAATGAAATAAAAAAGAGCACAATATGTTGGTCAAAGGGGACTAGGTAAAAAGGGCAACATGCCTGCAAGCTAAAAGCTAAGTTAACTCCTGTGCTCAGGCAGGGAACTAAAATGAGCCTACGACACTGGTACCAGGTATAAATATTGGATCCTCAGACCCATCTCTTCAGTACAGTCCTGGACCTGCAGATATTACAGAAGATGGACTGAAGTGCTGCTTTGCTTCAAAGCTGGCATCAGGTATAAATATTGGGCCCTCAGACCCAACTCTTCAGTACACTCCTGGACCTGTGGATACTACAGAAACTGGACTGGTGTGCTGCTTTGCTTCCAGAAGGACTACACTGCTGCCCTGTAACTCTGCTGCCTGCTGCCTTGCTTACTGAGAAGGAAGACTGGACCTGTACATTTTTTACCAGGTTGAAGTGACTCGAAGGGTCAGCTGATTGGCCTCTTGTTCTGAAATATCAGGACATAACAAGCTCTAGAGGTTACCTGCAACTGCCTAGCTGACCTGCTGCCTGGACCTGCAACTGGAACTGCCTCACCCCTGCCGGCCTCTGCTGGATTGAGTTCCTGACCCCCATGATGCGCCCTTCAGGTTCCAGACCTCGGTGTGCCCTCAGTTGTGCTTTTCTTCAAAGAAAAGAAGAATTCCTGAAGTTTTGAGCTCTTCGCGAACATGAATGGACCTGTTCATGACAAGATCGTGCTGCCCACCAATGGGAAATTCTGGTGAACCTGACTCTTCATGCCACAGCAACCGCCAACCATTCTTGACACCCGACAGGATCTTCCCACTCCAGAGGTAACCTTCTGTGACACCCTGTCTGCCCTTGACACTACCATCATGACATTCTGTGACACTTACTTACCTAGTTATTATGACATCTTCCACAGCAAATGGAACTCTTTGTTGCTGGTCTTTGAAGGTAACTCTTTCAGCAATACTAACCTGGTCCCTGTATCTGTCCCGTGCTCTATCACGGTCTGCCTCAAGTTATGACTTTCACCCGGTCTCACAAGACCAGATAACCGTGACTGGCACTTTGTACATTTACGGCTTTTACTTACCTGTAGTCTTTAGAATTATCTATCTCTGGTTCTACTGATTAGGTTTTTGTTGTTTTGGTCTCAAATAATATGTAAATGTTACTCTATTTTTCTAAATTTGTATGGGATAGTTCTTGGCTTGTGTTTTTACATTATTACTTAATGAAGTGCTGCATAAATACTTTGGACATTGCCTTTAAGTTAAGCCTGAATGCTTTTCTGCCAGGCTACCAGAGGATTAAGCACAGGTTAATTTGGGGTTTGCTTCTGTGTCACACTGACAGAGATCATGGTTTCTGCTTGAGTAGGGTTCCCACCGTCGACCACTAAACCCGTTTCAAACAAGCTGTACATATGAGGAGCTTGGTCACCTAATACGACTTGGGTATCTGGAGGTTTTGGGCACTAAATAATAGTTGTACACAGGGTGAAGGCTGTGCACAGTATGGGCTTTGCCACCTAATAGGGCTTGAGGGTCTAGATGGTATAGGGTCTCAATGAACAGTGGTGTATGTGATGAGGGCTGTACATAGTAGAGACTTGTCAATGTAAAGGGGTTGCGTAGTTTGAAGGACTGGACTATACTATAATTATTTTAAATATGCACATACGTGTATGTAATTTATTTCTAAAGTATTCAGTACCATTTAAAACGTATGTACATATTTGAAAGGTTGTACTGTAGAGTAAATTGAATCCTATTAGGTTGGATTATGTGATCAGTGGTCATCAATGATATAATTTGAGATGTCACCAGTGATGTCATCAATGATGCCAATATTCATGTCATCAGTGATGTAACATGTGAGGTCATAAGCAGTGTATGAAGGAGTGCGAGTTATAGTTAGGGTTATAGTTAGCTGCTGAATTATAATTGGTGAATTTTAGTTTTTTTGGGGGGTTTAAAACATCATGTTAGGACTGACAGTTTCACCCAACTATAATGTCCCTTGATCGTTTGCTTTTTTCAGGAAAATCATATTGTTTTTTTCACAGATGTTAGGGCTTTTTTTCTATATCTGGCAATAACTCACCTTAAATTTTGTTTTTTTTCAGTAAATGTCAGTGATTATTTTAAAGTAAATTAAGATGGTATTACCAGACCTAATTATAACATATCTTTGACCATTGTTTTTTTCAGTACCGTTCTGTTGTGTATTTTTGTTTATGTAAAGTAAAAAATTTCTGTAATAGTTTGGTATAACGTTAAAGTTATCTTCAGTTTTTCTTCTGAATTCTCAATAGCGGGCTTTGATTTTCCAACGTAGGGCCTGTTATTCATTTTGCTATTTTTTACTTTTTTTCAAAACTTTCCACAGGTCCTGACGTACTCCTGCAGGACCAACTAGAGAGATCCGCGTGGGTTCTGGGTGGGTTTTGCTTCCTGTTCTGAGTCTCACATGACTACAATGGCACCACCAAAAAAGTTATAGTTTATTTAAATCCTTTTTTTTAAAATGTAAGTTTGATCCTGGAGCTATTTTAACTTGTTTCGCTAATGGTTATTCAATGACTCATTTTGCAAATTTGGCTCATTTTTGGGTGTCATTTATGGGTGCCAAAATCACTTGAGTACTTCAAGACCTATTGCACACACTAAAAGGCATCTGATTAGTTGAAATCACCGTCTTGTTCCATTTAGAGCAAGGTCTCACCCTTTTAACCACAACTGGGATCAGCATGTGACTGGTAAAGCATCTTGTGCTAGGTTCTCGTGCTTTTTTTGTGTGTTTCACATTTTTTGGTGGGAATTCCTTTTTAAAAGGCATCAAGAGAAAAGAGGGAAGATCTTGAAGAAAAGCAGAAACCAACAGTGTTCCATTTGAGGTCCTCCTCTAGTGCCAACTCAACACCATCCCTGCATACCAAAATATGGTGATATATTATGGAAAGTGTCAGAAAGTGTTGGTCGTCATTGAGAAAAGTACTGTTACCCCAAGAAAGCTGGTGATCAAACACCAGCATGGGCAAACGTAGTTGGGGGGTTCTTTTAGCTCCAGGTTTTGGTGCCTCTTTTGTAGTTTTATGTTGAATTCTCATTAAAAATAATAAAAAACACAAAATAATTTACAAATATTTAAACAAAAAATTCAAAAAGGTTCTTGTGTGAACCTCCTTTCTTGGTTTAAAAACATGACATTTTATGTTGTTCTTCATGTGTGTCTTTATGTCAGTATATCATAGTAGTTTGCTATAGAAGTCTATTTATAATAATATTAGGTAAGTCTGGTTTTTATAAGTAGTTAATACCCAAAGAATGATAGCAATAGATTTACAGCAGATTTACTAAAATTTTGCTTCACATTTGTGTTACTTTTTTAATGCAGACCTGACAAAAACTTCAGCTTGGTATTTATAAATCAACAGAAATCACTAAAAAAAAGTAATTAAATGTAGTGCAACACTCTGCCTTGCATTACTATTTGTCAATGGGATATTCCATTGGTGTTATATGGCCATTCCCCTGCATCCACCCATGGATTTTTATTGAGGCTCCCAGTTTTATTGTAATTATTTTATTAATATTTCCATCTGTATTTATGCATATTTATTTTTTAGCCATCTTATTGGCTTTTATCCCAATTTATTTTGTCTTTTGAGAATAAGTGTAGTCATACAATGGTATATTTCTACATTTATTTATTTAACTGATAAACACTACACCCATAGGCAAATATAAGTATTATACTATAAATGTTAACCTCTGCCTGTATTTAGGGACATCTCAACCTGTTTTAACTTCCCAGGCTATCTACCTGCTCAGCTGTTGTCCTGGAATTCACAAAAGACATCATGGAGAGTCACTCATAAGAAGCACAATTTTCAGTATTTTCTGCTTTCAAAAGAAAATACAGACAGGAAACATTATTTTCTGTCTGTATTTCTCTGTAAAAATCAGTAAAAATGGAAAACAGGAAGCCTTATTTTTATTTAACCCCATAGCTAAAATGACTTGTAGAGCTGGATTTACATGAATATTCTGCATCTCTTTGAGACTAGCATAAAGAGGAGAAATATTTTTCTTCCTCCTATTTTTTTCCCTTTGCATATGTGCACAGTTCTATACTACACCTACATAAAGATATAGCCTTAAGACAGGATTTGTACAGCAAGAGAACCCTTTGCTTAACTAAAAACTACTACCACTACAATTCTGTTACCCTTGCTCTATAGCACAAATGTGCCTGCATCGGCGAAACGTTGCATTAAATGTGTCAGCACACAGAGAGCACAACACTGTCATTTCTTTGTAGATATACCACAATTCTGCACAGCTGGAAGGCTTTGTATAGTAGGGGCTTGGCCACCTAATGAGGCTTTGGTGTCTCGAGTGACTAGACTCTCTGTGAAGACATCTGTACGAGGTGAAGGGTGTGCATAGCAAAGGCTTGGTTACCTAATGGGCTTGGGTATCTGGAGGGAGTGAGCTCTCCATGAAAACTTCTGTAGAAGCCAGCCAAAGGTGGGTGTAGTAGAGGCTTGGACACCTTAGGGGCCCTGGCTGCCTTGACGGTGTGGGCCCTCCATGAAGGCTTCTGTACAGGATATATATATATATATATATATATATATATATATATATGTGTAAATAATGGAAGATGCCAAATGTCCTTCTGCAAAGTTAATTGTGACAATCTAGAATATTCGTTTTGCAATACAAAGCAAAATATAAATACCTATAAACTGTGTGCATCCTGCAGTTAAATAAAACAAACTTTTTCTGTAATTCTGAAGTGTGCTGTAAATCGAAGAAATATAGATTTTAATTGGATCAGAACAAATAAAGACACTTACTTGGTGATGAACAAATATATATATGCAAAGACCCCAATTTACACTCAGTATCATTTGTGTGCTGTGTAGATTTATCAGTAAAACTATGTGTCCAAATTTAGTTGCCATTTCAATGGAAAAGGTGCTGTCAATAAATGACAATGTGATGCCAAATTTAGGACTGATTTAGAGCTTGGCGGAGGGGATTACTCACAAACCTGACGGATATCCCATCTACTTTATTACGATCCTATTATAGCCTATGGAGATCGTAATACGACAGACAGATTACCTGTCACATTTTTGACAGAATAACCAGTGTCTCAAACCTCAAATTAAGCCCTTAATTACATTAGAAAAAATCATCATGTCTCCCTGCCCAGTAAAGGCAGGTAAGCCACAATACTGTTCTAAAAAGTGGGTCCCGATTCTAAAACGTTTGGAAACCACTGACCTCGATGGTCTGGTCATTTTTACCCATTAGAAGGAACACTGTGCCCTTTTGTATAATTTTTTACGGAAAGGAAAACGTGTGATAAAAGATATTTTCACCCATCTGACATGAGAGAAAGCTTGAAAAATGATATTGGAAGAACGCTTACATACAAGGCCTACTGGTATAATGTAAACCATGCATGTGCATGGCATACATAGATTGTAGGCACTCTATCATAAAGAAGGCTAATAATAAAAACTAGGCGTAACATTGCAATATCCAGTACGGCATTGTGCAATAGCTATTAGAGCATTATGTAAAAGGGTACAGGTTATTGCGGAATGGTAAGAGATCATAAATGCCTACGTAGACATGAAAGTTACGTGCATGAGACAGACTTTCAGGTGGGACTATCAACCTCAAACAGTGAAGTACTAACGAGTGAAAGAGAAAGGATTCAGAATGTCCCTTTTCATATACAAACCCTTCCTTCGACAAAAGGCTGTCAGTGTACGCAGTATTTGGCAGGCATATAAGTACTCTGAATGATTTACGACCACACTCAACATTAAACATTCACAGTTTCATGGCATGTGTTTAAAATATTTACTCTCAACATAAACGTTTGAGGTATATTTTAGAATGAGTCATGTCTCAAACTTAGTTTACATACTGGAGTTAGTACTGCTGTATTGGCCTGTAAAATAAAAATATGATTTACAACATCATTCCAACATAATTATTTAAGAGGCAAAATGAATACACTGTGTATTGTATATGTGTAACTAGTTGGACAGTAAAGTATTCAGGATGACTTAGCCTCATTCAGCTTTCTAAGACAGTGAGACCCCATCTCCTATTTACATCATAGGCACACGAAGTATGGGGAAAGTAGGAGGGCAAAATTGAATGAGTATTAAAGATGACTTTAAATTTTGTTTTTATCTTGTCACATTTGCAATGCTTCAAAGACTCAAAAAGTTAGTCTAATCTTCCGAAAAATTGTAGCTTAGTCATGGAGATGGTTTTAACTTTTCTTTCTGTTACTGCAAAGTGTGAGGATTTTGTAAAGTGAAATCTTGCTGATGTGGAAGAAAAGACTGTAGAGAGTTGTTTCCTTCTATACCCATCAAAATGTAAACATCTAGAAATGATCAGCACAAATATTTCAAAGTACAAAAAAACAGTCAGGAAAACACAAATATAGTGTTTTTTCTAATTCTGAAGTGTGATGGAAACAAACATCTTATTAGGATCGAAAGAAAGCAAGACACTTTACTTAAATGTTCAAATCGCAAAAATTATCTGAAACCCAATTTTCACACATTATCTCTTGTGTGCTACATAGTTTTAGCAGAGGAACTGTTTGTCTATGCAAATTTAGTGTTCACTTCAATTGAAAGTGTGCTGTCTGTAAATGAGTGTGCTACGCCTCATGATTTAGTAATAGAGTTGTGATAGTGTGCTCCAAAATGCAACACTAACTACATACAATACATTATCACTCTTTTGCCCAATGGGCATGGCTCATTTGTGACACTTGTTGTTTGTGTGATGGTTGGATTTTTCTGAATCCCTATGGGTTTAGTGAAGTAACACTTATGGCACCACCCCCTCTATGACAATTGGTCCAGCACCACTGCATCATACAGCACCGATAATTATAATGTGGAACTGCTCTTTGAAATATTATCTAGCTACATAAATATCGTAACAATAAAACATGAAGGATTAACTAGAAGAACAGAAATAAGAAAAAGAGCTGCAAAAAGACACCTAATTTACTAATACACTAGAGAGCCTTTACCAGTGGAATGATGCCTTGCTGATCGGACTCTTGTTTTCCCATCATGGTGTAGGACTTCCCTGCTCCTGTCTGGCCGTAGGCAAAAATACAGACATTGTAGCCTTCAAAAGCATGTTGCAGCATCTCCTCACCAATATCCTGGTACACCTGTCTCTGCGAAGCAAAGTTGAAATCTTGAGGCTGCAAAAAAGCACAATAGGATTAAGAAATGAAATAAAGGGGGAGAGGGATAGAGCAAAAGAGAGTAAGTGAAAGAGAAGCAAAGAAGGGAGTAAATGAAAAAGGGGTTAAGTGGGAAGGAGAAAATGATTCTGAGAAAAAGCAAGGCTCGAATGGAGAGAAGAGCTTGGTATACGATAATCAGACATGAAGAATAGGAGAGACTGAATGAGGAACAGAAATTGAGCTGAGGAAAGGAAGGCCAGGAAAGGGTGAAAGAGAAGACAGCAATGGTGATTGTGAATGAAGTAATTTCTGTTTATAACAGCTTTGAACTCTTATCAAAATATCCTCTTGTCATTATCTTACTTCTGGGACTCACAAGCTCCCTAATTTAATGGAGGAAAAAGACACAGTAATTACAGCACTGAAATCTACATTATTCCCCAAAAAGTCAAAATAGGAGATAATTACCTCACTCGATAAATTCTGAAAATCTCTGTCTCCAATTTTAGCTGGTGCATAATTACAGCATCTAACATGGGCAACTTGTCCATTATGCCCCACCAAGCTAGATAACCACTATGCTGCGATTCATGATTGCCCACAGGCATAATACATTTGCACTACCACAATCTGAGAGGACCAAAGAAACATGTGACCTATGACTTTTCTTGTAAGTTGGGTCAGGAGAGCAGTGTGGGGTCTTGCGGGTAGAGTTATTTTGGGTCATTTTTGTCCATTGAGGAAAAATCTGTCTTCTTTTATCATTTTATGGATAGTTGTATCTTGTTTTAAAATGGAAACAAAAGTATTCAAATTTGAGTGTCTTATGTATGAGGTGTCTACTGACATTTTTGAGCAACACTGATTGCTAACCGAAGCATCTGACTGACACAGTGGTGAGTGGGTTGTTGGAACAATTGGACTTCAGCAGTGAGTGCTGATTATCTTACAACTGTTTTGCAAATGCATAATTTGCAAACAGGGCAAGCATTTTTTTGATTACAACTCCATCCAATGATGATTATCTTGTACCGGAAAATGTAATGAAGATTCATCAAATGGCACTAAAGTTACAGGCAAGTAAAACAAACTTTTTTCCTATGGAAATTAGGTCCTAACTGTATCTACCTACTGGAAACCACCACTAGTGTGTGTGTGTATATATATATATATATATATATATATATATATATATATTCACACACACAAACATACACATATATATATATTTTACCTGCTGGCGGTTACCAGTAGGTAATTATAGTTAGGACCAAGTTTTCAAAGAAATCTTTGGCACCATTTGATGAATCTTCAGAAAGCTTTCACAAAAAAAAGAGTGCTTGTGACTTGTGTTGTGCATGGGAAGTTTGGGGGGTGATCCATCAAACGGGCAGGAGAAAAAGGGGAGGTAAAAAAACATGTGTTACCCATGTACCCATGTTAATTCCCATAGGAGTTTTGAACACGACCACAGCCCAAACTGCTAGACGGAATTACATCAAATTTGGCAGAAACCTAGATTTTTTCTGCAGATTGTGGTTTTGGTTATTTTGTGTGTTGAAGCGGAAATTTTAGCAATGCTTTTAGTGCACCAGATGTCAGCATTAGGTGACATTTATATTCAAGTTCAAAAGCCTAATATAGACAAAAAGCTGCATTGACACATTTTAAAAGTGTGCATGTTTATATTTATAGTAGACATTGTGCTACCAGAACCGACAAAGTGCTAACATGATTTAAAACAATGTTGAAATACATTTTATTCATTAGAATGAATTATTATATGCAGAAAAATAAATGCACATCTGTCATACTTATGATGCTTTAGTAAAGTTTGCATTTATTAATGAAATGCTTTTGCATATTCTGATGATATATTATTAATGCTGAATTAATAAGTTTGCATCCAATGTGTGTTTTATTAATGAAAATATTAATGTGTTTTATTTCTTATGTTAGCATAACTAGGCCTGAAGTCTTCATATTAGCAACAGGGAATGTTGACTCATTTCTTTCTCTTTAACAAGAATTTTTCCTTTGGTTGTTTCACATGATTAATAAAGAGCCCTATTGTTTTACGTGTAAGTTTTATACTGCAGTGTCTTTCAATGTTGCAATATTGGAACATGATGAATGAAATGAGAGTAGTAATATGGTTTAACAGACTTAAAACTGTCTTGTTCTGTGGGAAGGTACATGGATTGCAACAAGTGATGTACAAATTGTTAAATCATTGGAGTCATGCGGATAGGAGAGATTACTTCACACTAAATCTAGGAACTTAACAGGATGTTGCAAACTTGATTTGTGTAATTATTTGATTGGACAGTGAGCCTCTTGCATAATGTGGACTAATCGAATGGACCAAACAAACTGATTTGAGTAATTCAAAGTAAGGGAAGAACGTGTAAGTTTAAGTGGCAGTCCCCTCTTGAATCTTGTTCTGTTAATGTGTCCTCTTGGACGTTTCCTGATTTCCATGTGAAGACCGTGTTCTGCACTTTTCCCCCGATGGTGCTTCTAACAAACTGTGCTGGTGATCTACATGCTTTGCTGACAAAAATTAATTGAATGCTGAACATAGGAGAGATATATTCTAATGCAATGTTATTTTCACTTAACCTCCTTTTCTGAGTACGAGTTAGCATGTGGACACCTCTATTTTATTTTTCTTAGTTAGGTTAACTTAACCCGAGTTAGATGTTTTTCCAAATTATATTTGTCTTTTCTTTTTGACTTTTGCCCACATGTGTAGCCCACAGCCACACTTGCTTTTCCTAATTTGCTTAGTAGTAGGGAAAACCCAGTGGCTTGGAAACCTGTGCGCACTACCGCAGTGCGGGACATTCATCAGAAAGAGCAGAAGGCACTCTTGTACCAGGGCAGGACCACAAGCTCCAGACTGCAGAGGGGGAGGAGAGGAGGCGGGAACCCGGCGGCTTGAAAACTTGATCTGCACTCCTGCAGAGCGGGACGCTCATCGGAAAGCACGGAAGGAGCTCCGGTACCAGGGCTGGACCATGAGCTCCAGACTGCACAGAGGGAGTGGAGGAGGCTGGAACCCGGAAGCTTGAAAACGTGAGCCGAACTCCTGCAGAGTGGGATGCTCATCAGAAAGCACTGAAGGCGCTTTGGTACTGGGACAGGACCACAACCTCCAGACTGCACAGAGGGAGTAGAGGAGGCATGAACCCAGCGGTTTGAAAACTTGTGCTGCAGTCCTACAGCGTGGGACATGCCCAGGCTTGCACCTGGGCCAAGAACGTGGCCGTCTTCGCCTGTCATCAGCCGGAAGAGGCCGGGACCTCTCTCTTTCAGTGTGTTTCTGGACTGACTTTGTCCACATGGGACAAATATGGCATGTGAGTACTTAAATCCAAATGGGGAAGAGGAAGACCAATGGTCATAGTGACAAAAGTAGCTTGGGCTCTTTTGCCCAACCGTCTATTACAAACTACTTATCTGTCATGGGGACCATAGATTCTGAATTGGAGCAAGTGGAGGTCAGGATTGGGGTGGTGCAGAAATTGTCACAGAGGCCTCCCCTGGAACCTCTTGTTTTAATAAAGTCCTCTGCACCTGCGCTTCTACTGTGGACCTCCCTGGAAAGAGATCCTCTCCAGGATGGGTCAAAAGTTCTTCCTCTGCCTCCAGCCCCGCAGGAGGAGAGCCCAACAAGGGACTTACTGAAGGCTTTAACACCAAATCTCTCCCCTGTGGTTTCTCCACCACCGAAGAAAAGAAGGGCAGGGGCAAAAGAGCAGTCAAGAACATTAGGGAAAAGGGGATGCATTACACATGCACTTACAAAAGAAACAAAGGATGCCCACATGATCGATGATATGGTGAGGGGATCTGAAATGGGAAAATATATTTTAAATGAAATTTGTGATAAAACTGACTCTATATTAAAATAATTTTGCATGACTCCAGGGGTGAAACTTACTAAGCTGATTAACGAAAAGATGGAACTTTTGAATGCAAATTTGACCAGTCTATTTTCTCAGATAACCTACCCTGAGCCACTTATACGTGAGAAAACCCAGGCAAATAATTGAGAGTTATCCTAGCAAGGCAACACGCAGAGCCTGGAAGTCCCTGCAAGGGCAGAAATATTCCAGCATAACCTAGGCCCACTCGTGTTTGGCACACCCTCAGCGCACGTTTGTGCTAACTCCCTACAACCAGAATCAATATATACTTTAGGAAAACAGATTTGGGTTAATTCTTAAAGCCTAAATAATCGCCCATGTTTCAATACCAATGTTATCTCAGAAGGAGGTTTTGCATCAACCTCCGGAAAGTGAGCCGTTTGTGATGGTAATGAAAACGTGGCACCCCTAACAGAGTGTATTAAGGAGAAAGTGTTTCCAATGGCTGAGGGCCAAATCCAGCTACCCTGTGGACTTAAACAACATGACCCAATTGGTGCATAGAGTGAAATTGGTCGATCCGTCAAGGAGGGAGACCGTATTGTGTTAAATTTTAAAGACCCTCAGTTGGTGAGACGCTTGGTGGGGATTCTGGACAATCCGGCAGGAACCAAAAGAGGGATTAAAGTGCATTTTTATGATCCATCTGTTTTAGCCATAGACAGCTCAAAGGCACCACGAAATAAACCAGCCCCTCAAATCCAGGCAAATGTACCAATCGTGAATCGTTTTGAACCACTGAGCACACTAGGTGAAAACGACTGACTGGCAAAGAAACTCTTGCATGGTAGCGATGTTCTGGATGGATTAGAAGGAGAATCAAAACAAGAATTATCTCCCCCACATGGAAAGACAAGAGCCCGGATCTTTCCCCCATATGTCCGTGCACTGTCCCCCATACTGGAAGAGATAGACTCTAGAACAAGTACCAAACCCTTATCCTTGGTCAGCTGGAACATTGCGGGAGTCCGGCCAAAAGTAAAAAATTCAGATTGGCTACATTTTGTGTCCACGCATGATATCCTTTGCCTTCAAGGGACTTGGTTGACTGATCCTTTGTATCTGGATGGCTTTCTAACCCATCAACCTGCAATTCCATCTACAGCAGGAAGGGCCAGCGGGGGCCTTGCCGTCCTTGTCTCCCTGGATTTACACATGACAAGGGCATCATTAAAATGGGGCCTCTCCTTATTTTATGATGGTTATATTAATAGCTGCGGGGAGTAAAATATCCTTTTAATACATTTCTATAATAATGCGCCTTATAGTTCCATAAAGAAAATTCAAGGAAGTAATGGATTTTCTGGAGTCCTCCCCCTAGTTTCAAGATGATGATGTAATCATGGTTTGGGTAGGAGATTTTAATATGCCTTTATGTCCAGTAGCAGATATTAATTGGTGCAGTTTTTTGTTTGAGGGCATTGAAATGTCAACTCATTTCAGACATTCAGAAGCAGGGGATGTGCTGAACTCTTATTAGTATTATTAGTAAATATCATCTTTTGTTCTCCAGTGAGGTAAGCCCCAAAGTACACAGAAAATCCCCACATTCACAGAGAAATTTAATAGACTTTATTCTCATTAGCCCTGCTGACTCATTTAGTTTTAGAGTTTAAGATACTTCCTCATTTCACAAGTGATCACAACTCTCTATGTATTAATTTATCCTATATCATCAAACCAGGCATAAAGAGAAGGAATAGGAGTGATAACTTAACTTTTAATAGAAACTTTGGCATGCGTATTAAATGGGAAATGTGGATCAAATGGCCTTTAATCAGAGAATTATTAAAGAGAAGTTGGACTCGGTTAATACCTGCTTAGCCACTCGACCAAATAACAAGCTCCTAGTGCAGGAATACGAGCAGTTGTGTGGTGCCATTTCCACTGCTTTGGTCACTGATAGGTCAAAGCCAGCTCCAGCAGTTCAGCGCTGGTTTAATGCCGTGTGTATGGCTGCCCATCTGAACCTAAAAAAAGCCCTAAAAGAGGTCCCCTGGTCTCGCGTTTCAGTTAAAATGGGAAGGAGTCACAATAGAAGAGAGGAAAACCGAAATTAGAACCAAGGCTTGGTCTGATCTAATGGCAGCCACCCAACTGAAGGACACTTCCAAGTTGTGGGGGGTGGTAAATCACCCTTATTTCTCTGAGCAAAACACAAAATCAGATGTTTGTTTGACCCCAGAGGAGGTTTGGGTACAACATTATGAAAGGGTCTTTCAGGAGGAAAATGTAAAGACCCATGAAGGGGCTGATAGTCTAAACCAAAACAGCGTGGATGTAAATCCAATCCCATTATCCCACCCCCCCATTGATGCACAGGAGGTTATTACAGCAATGAACCGCTCTAGGGCGGGGAAAGCGCTGGGGCCCGATGGAGTTCCAGGGGATTTATTTAAAACTCTGCCGCACCTGTGTGGCCCTTAAATCACAAATGTTCTGAGAAGTGCGACAATGAACCAGATTCTCCCTTCTTGAAAAACGGCCCTAATAATTCCCATTTTCAAGAAAGTTAATAGACAAGATTCAACGTGCGATAGGCCTAACTCCCTCATAGATTCCTCCGCAAAATATTAGGTAGAGTGATCCTTTCAAGACTGGAGGAGTGGGTGATGGAGTAAAAGATTCTTTCCTAAAGCCAGTATGGTTTTAGGCCGTCTTTAAGCGCAATAGATCAAATTTTAAATCTACAACTCATTCTTAGCAAATATGTAATAGCAAAAAAAAGGAGCCATTCATATGGCATTCATTGACCTATCTACCGTTTTTGACCTGGTAAACAGAGATAAACTCTAGCAGAAAATGTAAGTCCTGGGTATCGACCCAAATCTATTAAAAGTAATTAAAAGCTTATACACAGACCTCAGTGTGACCGTGAGATATGGCCTAAATGGAGAAAGAACACGTCCAATTCCCTCTAAGCAGGGAATAAGACAGGGATGCCCCCTATGGTATTCTTATTATAAATAAATGGGCTTTATGACTTCCTACTTAGTCATGGGAAGGATTTCCCTAGGATGAGACAGAGCGAGCTTCTAGTCTTATTATATGTAGATGACGCTGTTCTAATCTCACACACTGCAAATGGTCTTCAAGGTCTTCTAGATCTCTTCTTATCTTTTATGCAGCCCCTTGATTTGAAGGTAAATGTTGCCAAATCTTACGTAATGACAAGTGGGCCTTTGAATACAAAGTCTAAACAATACAGAATAGGTGACAAAATTCTTAATAAGGTGAAGGATTTTTGTTCTCTGGGTATGCATCTAAATTCTTCCCTGATGGAACGCCCATCTGAGGGTTATATCCCAACAGTTGGAAAGGAATATAAAGGTGATTTTCCTTTTTGCCTATCAACTAGGCCATAAACCCATACCACAGATGGTGACCCTCTATAACACTAAAGGGCCGCCAGGGAAAGGCTAGCGGAAGGGGTGCACCGGGGCACCCCTGAGGACCCCTGCACTGCCCATGCACTTGGCATGGGCAGTGCAGGGGCCCCTGTGCAGTGCCCCATCACGCAGGTCACTGCCCGATTTACAGGCAGTGATCTGCGCAACGGTTACAGCTGCATCAGCCGCACAGAGGCTTTGGCGGCGGCCCCATGTGGAGCCGCCGTCAATGTCCCGGCCAGGCATTCCTGTGGGCCGGTGGGCCCACAGGAATGTACATTATACGGCCGGTGGGGATCCACGGACGCTGACGGTTAGTGGTTTGACTGCCAGCATGAACACAGCGGTTTCGACTGCTGTGTTCATAATGAGGGCCAAAATGTCTAATGGCAGCTATGTATGGGGTGTGCTTGTGGGGCCACAGCAAAGCGGATTCCTTACAATGCATTGAGAACAAATTTGTCCACAGACTGCTGTCGGTACCCAAAAATGTAGCAAATATATGTCAAGAGGAACTGGGGTTGCAGTACCTAGAGAATTCATTTGCAGTCTCTCCACTCCTTTTGTGGATTCTATGCTGGAGCAACAAAGAGGCTACTTTGGTCCAGGACTGCTTAAATGACTGCTTACAACCGGCTAATTCATATAGGATCCCATGGCTTTCCTATTTAAAAAAGATCTTTCAAAATCTTCGGCTTGAAAACATGTTTAGAGACCCCAAGTCCCTGCATAGTAACGCAAAAGAGGTCGTAAAATTGCTCCTTTTGAGAGTATATGTTGACCCACAGATTCCAGGCTGAACTAAACGTGAGATCTTTTGACCCTTAGAGACAGATTTCAACCACAGATGCCATGGAACCCTAGTTAGCCTAGTTTGAGAGCGCATTAGCATGCTCCCTCTTGACTTCAGTCAGGCTAAGCCTAATTCACTTTAGAGTAGCTTTTCCACACAGGCTACCTGGCACAGAGAACTCCCCCCATGTCCCTGTGACTCAAAATGTAAGTAGAGCACAATTCACTTTATATTATTCTGCACATTGAATGCTAACCCAAGATCTGTTTTTATATTGCCAATGTTGCGCAGGGCAAAGGTTAGGCATTACAAGGAAGCAAAGACCGATATACAAAATCTTTCAATGATCAAAACTGGTCACTCTATTTTAAAATGTATTAGATCTGCTATAGTTATCAGGAAACGCTATGAATTGGTTAACGTATTTATATAATTGTATTTGGACACATGTTATTAGCTTAGGATGTTGTAGAACCGTGACTAGCAAGAAAAGGTATGCTCTATTAGGGTATTTTGTTTTATAATTTGCTATTTTAGTCTAAATTATGTAACAAAACATGTTTTTTTTTTTTAACATGAAGTTATATGTTTTAGAATTTTTAACTGTATTTCAATGTGTTTTTTATGTGATTCTATGGCAAATGCTGAATGGAGAATGATTGACTGACTGCTTTATTAATATGTTTCTATTCTTCTTGAGTGTTTAATGGTGTTGATGTTGAGTAGATTGAACTTGTTTCATAGATTTGGTCAGCCTATGGTGTTCATTTATCTTTACAATTTGATTTTGCACACAATTTATGTGACTTTGGCTTTGTAGTTATAAAATAAAGCCTTGAAACTTTCACTGATTGGAGCATTTCTTCAATGGCCAAATGGGTCATTTTGTTGTTTAGGTTTGAATTGATTGTGAATAGTTACCATGCTCTTCACTGAGCGATAAAATCCATTGACCTGAGGGAGAAGAAAAGAAGTGTTTTTGGAATCCTGCGAAGGGTGAGGAAAATGTTTTAGCAGGCACAAATCCATTCAGTAGCTTAAGATATTAAAGGAAAAATAAACGTGTACATCTAGGTCTGAGAATCCTCCCGAATGACTTTGCGAATAATAAGAGCTTGTGCAGAGTGCTGCAGAGCTGTGACTGGCTGCCAACACTTCAAACTAGGATGTGCTGTCAGTCATCGTGGGGTTCGACTTAGTAACAGGAAAAAAAGAAAAGGGGCCAGGGTAGGGAAACCCTGACACCTTAGTCCTGTGCTGGGCGTCCCAGAGGGTCCCCGCCAGTGCAAAGAATCACTTATGTTTGAATTTTTGCATCAAATTCATGACAACATCGCAAACTCACGACAAAAAAAACCCTCCCAAGGCTTAAATCATAATGAATACAGGGGGTGCACGCCCCCCTTGCAGCTCTAGGGACTGCCACCTCCCCAGGGTTTTTAATTATAATGAATGGGAGTGTGGAGCAGCCTACTCCTGCAGCTCTGAGGATTGCCAGCTCCCCGGGGCTTTGATCAAAATGAAGGTGGGGGTGCGCAGCCCCCCCACAGCCCCAGGGACTACCACTTCCCTGGGGTTGAATTCAAAGAAGGAAGGGGGTCAGGACTACTTCACGTTGGAGGGGGGGCCCTGCAGTCCCTCTCGTGGAGCCAATAAGGGCAGTGAGGACCACAACTCACCAGGGCCAGCTCTTTCTAATTCCCAGGGTACCATCTCTGGGACATGGCTGTTTCCTCTGACTTGGCAGGAGCTCGGACAACATATATATATATATGTATATGTGTATATATATATATATATATATATATAAAAACATAGTGGCGCTTGCGCTAAGTAGTTAGAGTTAGGACCCAGTCTCGAAAGAAAAATATATATATATTTATTTATTTTATTTGCCTTTACCTTTGGTGCCGTTTGACGAATCTTCCCTGTACCCTTTGTTTTTTAAAGTATATATATATATATATATATATATATATATATATGGTGCTTGCACTAAGTAGTTATAGTTATGACCCAGTTTCGAAGTTTCCGGGTAATCTATTGAGTGGGGGCTGAGAAAAAGAGGTGTCCCAAAACGGGTTTTCTCCTTGTTAATTTCCATAGGGATTTTGAAGAGGAATAGCGGCCAAACCACTGGACGAATTTACATCAAGTTAGCAAAAAAGCTAGCTCTTGGTCCAGAAAGCTACCTTTTTGTTCAGTAGTTTTTTAAATAATAAAGAAAAAACACATTTGTAAATATAGGGATGCAAAGGCTCCTTGAACCCTGATTGACTGCCAACAAAGAAGTGTTGCCAGCTGTTTTGGGGCTCTGCTTCAGCAGAATCCTAGAAAAAAGGTAACATATAGGAAAATGGGCTAGGGTAGGGTTACCGTGACCCCTTAGCTCTGGTGCTGGGGTCCCAGAGAGACCCTCCCCCAAGTCAAAAAAGTCTTTAAAAAAAAATAAAAAAATTGGCATTCAATCACAACAGGGTCGCGAATCCAAGGAAAAAAATAAAAAAACAAAAACAAGCGCAAGCTGAATAGCTTGTTTTAATGAAGCCTCCGGATCCCAGGAGCATGGGGACCCCCTCATAGGGTATTTTCATGCCACGGGGACCACCACCTACCCGGGGCTTAATATTATACAGGCGGGCCCACAGGGCCCACCTGTGCTCCAGGGACTGCTGCCTCCCATGGGATTAATGCTTTAATTGAAATAGGGGGGTCCTTCTGACCCCCCCGTGCCTGCCACCTCCCTGGGGACGTTGTGATTAGATGGGGGGGCATGTGGCTCCTCGCAGCTCCAGAGACTGCCACATCCTCTGGGCAAACATTGAATTTCATGCAGCGGTGAATGCTGCCCTCCCCTGCAGACATGGGGACCACCCCTTACCCGGGGCAAAACATTTAATTCCATGCAGGGGCAACACAGCACCCTGCAATCCCAGAGACAAACACCTCCCCGGGGCTAACATTAAATTATATGTGGGCGGTGCAGACCGCACAGCCCTATGGACTGCCACCTCCCCATGGCCAACTTTCAATTATATGCGGGGCAGCACAGTCCTACCGCAGCCCTGGGGACCACCACCTCCACAGGGCCAACTTTCAGGTATATGCTGGGGGCCCACACAGCCCCTTGGCAGCCACAGGGACCGCCAACCCCCAGGGCTAAATTTAAAGAATGAAGGGGATCCGTTGTTGACACCCAGCCCCTAGAACCACCACCTCTATGGGGCCAATTCTAATTTTGGAGGAGGGCCACATGGCTCCAATGGAGAGGCCAATAAAAGCCCCGGGGACTGCCTCCCTGCAGGGCCAGGTCCTGCTATGTCCCAGTGTGCCTTCCCCCAGGACATAGCTGTTTGCTCTGACTTGGTGGGAGCTTTGACAGCTCCTGCCAAGTAAGAGCAATTACGCTGCTTGCTGCGAGCGGAGGATTCCTCCTTTTCCCTGCCTGCAGACATGCAGACATAGAAACAGAGGAAACAATTGCTCTCACAGAGAGGAAGCAGCATCTTTAGCAGCTCCCTCTCTGTGAGAGCAATGCCGACTCGTGCAGGAGGCAGGGGGCAGGCTGTTCTGTTGCACAATTGGTACCCTGGAGGGCACCCAGGACATATGGCTGGGCTCCAGGAGATGGGATCCACAGGGCCAAAATATATCCTGGGGAGGGGGCAGCCCCCCTCCTCTCCCCATAATTCAATGTTTAGGCTGGGCCTTGGGGGATGGGGACCCCTGGCCAAAATCAGCTAGAAAGTGTTCCTTCTTACACCCACTCTCACATCCACATAGACCCTTTCACACCCAGTCAGACACTCTCGCAGCCATTATCACACCCAGAGACACCCTCTCACACCTTTTCTCACACCCAGAGAGACAGGTGCTGCAGCCAACTCCCGCCTCAACATGGCGAAATGCCGTCCGAGGCATGGGGTTGGGTGGCTATGGAAGGTTGGCCAAAGGGCCTGGCTGCAAGAAAGGTCCTGCTGCCAAACCCCAGGCCATGCGTGGCAGTGGTTGGCTTAACATATAATAATGAAAATTACTGTAAGTTAAAAAAAATCTTAGAAATGTACTTATAAAACCAAAGGTTACAGGGACGTTAGAGCTTAGGTTCTGAATTTACTCACACAAAACCAGAGAAATTCAGTGCCTGTTTACTTTACTTTTTCTGACCTCAAAGTGAGACAGCTTCGCTGCTTGAGCTGTCCCTCACCCCCCCCCCCCCCCCTCACTGCTGCTTGCAGGCTCCGTCCATCATTGCTGTTACATAAGCTACCAAACCACAGTTCCTAGCTCATGCAAAGGCAGGTTATTACTAGTATTTTTTGCAGATGAACGTTATCAGCCGTATTGTTCTCCATATCTGTTAATTTATGACGGCTATATGAATGTATAGCTTCATGCTCTCTGCCGGCAGTCTTGAGTGGTGAGGCCTTCCAACGTGGTCCACTGTTACTTAAATAAACAGGCTGTGCTGCCCTTTCCATATCTGCGCAAGTGAACAAATGTTACATTATTTGACCATCCATTGTACACCGGTGGTTGTCACTAATTGTGACCATCAGAGCCATTTGACATCTGTGCTGAAGCCTGAATGCGCCGTGAGTCAGGCAGCCCCTGACTTGCATGACTGATTAGGAGCTCAACTGTTTTTAATGTTTTAAAGGGAGGTTTTGTGTGAATTTGCAACAAGTCGCTGTTACTTAACACATTAAGGCCCGAATTTAAGAAAAGTGGCGCTGCATGCAATGCAGCGCCACATTCTTGCGACCCTTAGCGCCCCCTACCTTCATCATATGTGTGTCATATTTAATATACGGCACACCATATCGCACGGTAGGGGCAATAGTGTCACAATTTGACGCTATTGACGTACTGTGCAGGACTAGCACCAAAATGTAGACGCTAATCCTGCAGAGTACACAGGGGCCCATAGAAAACAATGGTATGCCAGCTTTAAATACCTGCTCTGTACAGGCATTAAAAATAGCTACTAAATATGGTGCAGTGGAATCTCTTAGATTCCATTGTGCCAGTTTTGCGGTTCCCGTAACAGGGGAGTTCCCCCCCCTTGAAGACATTATGCCTGGCACAAGCATAATGTGGAGCAAACGGTTACAAAATGGTGCAATATATGCATTGGACAACTTTGTAAATATGGCTCAGCGAATTTGACATCGTTGGGCCGCATTAACTTAAAAAACGGACACTAGTGGGGCACAAGGAAGTCCTAAGTTCTCTTAAATCTGTGCCTAATATTTAGGCCACAAAATAGGCCATGGTGTGTATGCCAACCTGGTTGCCAATTTCACCTAGCAAGCCTGCACAATCTGCATTAAAAGAAGAAATCACTCCTATCAAGCTTAGAATTCTTTCTAAAACTGTCCCCAACAGAGATTGGTCTCCTCCTGTTTTGCAACTTGAGCTCTGTTCACGATCTGTACGCCATTATTCATCACACTTTATGGGGTTCTGAGCTATCATAAAGAGCTGAAAATAATTAATTAGCAAAAAACAAATGTCTCCTAGCAACTTAAGAAAACCTAAGGGGATTAAACACGTGATCCAAGTTTGAGTCACTCTGAAGTGCAACTGAACCACATCTGATCTTGAATTGCATGCTTTCTTTCCCCGGACTGAATGCATTTGTTGCTTAATTGTCTTCAGGTTAAGCCCTCTACATGTGATGCCATCACAAGAATGCCTATGTTCAAACTCACTCCTCTCAACTGAAGAATATTTTATATTTAACAGTTAAGAAAACCTTCTCCCTGGTACACATACAAAATGATGAATTAGTTAGAGGAAAATGTTAGCAGTATAGAGTTCCAGAGGAAGGGTGCCAGTTATACACACATATCCTCTGTTTGTAGGAAGCCTGTGGGCCCTTGTCTCTAGAACAGGTTGCAGTTGGAAAGAGCTTTCATAGCACATAAATCCATGCCACATAGTTCCACTACACACAACACATTTAAATCTCTTAATTCCAAGCCACACAATTTAATCACATACACCTCTATTCCACATCATTCCACTTTATGGCAGGTAATCACACTCCATTTAGGTCAACTCCACATAATTTTCAATCTGCTCTATGCTTCAAAATTTCACTTCACATAAATCCATTCCACTGCACATAATTCCACTCCCCTCCAACACATATAATTACACTCCACACAACACAACTCAACTTCAGATAATTCCACTACACATAATTCAACTCCAACCTACATAATTACACTTCACACCACATATCTACACTCCACATACATTTATTGAACTCCAAAACACATAATTACACTTCACAAAGTTCAGCATCACAACATGCCACATAATTTCACACTACACAATACCACACCATGCCACATATTTAACCTCCACATAATTTTACTCACACAACCATATAATTCCACTCCACACCATAGTTCCAAAAACTGCCCCACAATTCCACACCACAGAATTCAACGCTACACAATTCCACACTGCAAACCATATTTTTACGCACCATATACCACTCAAAATCATATCATTCAACTCAACCTAATTACACTCTACCTACAGTAATACACTCCACATACATTCACTCTATCCCTCATAACAATCAACTCCACACAATGCCACATAATTACACAACATAATTTCACTCAATGCCACACAGTCCCATGCCATGCAACTCAACTCCACACTATTCCATAATTCTACACCAATCCCCATATATCCACTCCACAACACAATTCCACTAGACACCCCATATATTGAATGCACAACACAGAATTCCACACCATGCCACAAAATATAACACCACACCACATAATTTTCCGCCACTACATGCCACTCCATGACACGCACTACTACTCCACATATTTACAATCCATAACACACAATCCCTCTCCACAAATTTTCTATTACACCCTATACCACATAATTATTAACCACATAATTCCACTGTACACCATGCCACATAATTCCACTACAGATAACTCCACTCAACACCACGCAATTGTACACCACACAATTTCACAAGAAACAAGTTCAATCCAAACCATATAAGTCCAATCCACACCACATACATCCATTCCACTCCATAAGACATGGAGAAAGGACATCAACAACACCAATAGCTCTCAAATTGCCAAGACCTGTTGGCTTTGCCAATGCTTGTTATGCTTTGAGAATTGATGCTAGGGCAACTGCTCTCCACCTCCTTGGTTGTTTATGCCACCATCCTGTAGCAGGATGCATTATGCACCTTTGAGCAGAGGAAAATACACAATATTGTTGAAGGACTCCCATTGTTCAAACAGGACTGCTAGATTAGGGGCAGCAGCACAACCGTTTGTGGGTGACTGAGTCAGTCCCACAGCATCTTGGTAGCGGTCGGCACAACCCTTTTCGCTAGCTAGCGGCACCTCACCTAAACCTGACAGAGAAGGTGATTTGTGACAGCCTGAACATGACACTCTGTGACTTCTATGGGGAAGCTGTGGTCAATAAGTCCTACCGCTTTCTGTCATTAGCAAAGGTCTCATACACACACACCCAGGCAACAAAGAGATGCACAATGGTTTTTAATATATTTATTGAAAAGACTGCAATCTATTATAAAATATATGTGCTGCAATTAGAGTCATGGTGACCAGCGAGAAGAAAATTAATAGTCCTAACATATTGGAATAAAATAATAGATGAATTATACCAAGCCCCTAACTTCTAAGTCAGAGCATCGCAGTGATGGCCCAATCTGTTTGTACTTAGTCCACGAGAGGAGCACCCATCCTCATTACCTGAAGAACAGGGGTCTGCACACCATCTCCGGGGTTGTCAGTGGATACAGGGCTGAGGTCAGTAATGAAACAGCATGCAGCATAGACGGTATCCTGGCTGGAATGACCTCCCTGTTATCCCTTGGCCTACACACTGTTTTTATAAGAAAACCTATTTTTGTTCTGTGAAAAAAGGCCTGACCTGGGCAAATGTCTAAGTGTCAGGCTGATTACAAACTCTTGCGGTGACAACTGCTAGCTGGATTATCATGTACTCAGACACGACAATCTTGGTCAAGGGTACATGGTGAAATGTTGAGCAAGGAATAATAATGTTTTCACAGAGTCAGCTAGTTACAGCTGATTAGAAATTAAACATCTCCGCTGAAAGCAGGTTAACTAACAATGAATAAAACAGAAAAAATGAAATCAGAGAACATATGTATGTAAAAGGGCACAGGCCGTAGGCCTAAGTTAAGCTAAAATAAGTGTGCCCAAGCAGAGTGTAAAATGAATCCATGACACTATTTGTTCTTTGGGAAACTCTTGCTGACAACAATTCATGGACAAACCAGCAAATACCGCCCCACACCCAGAAACTGCCTCTTCTAAACAACTTAAAAGGCATTTTCCAGGACTCAAACACCATATATGTAAGCATGGTGCACTCTTTCAATAAAAAGAAAGCCATTACGACTACAGGTGGGATGACCTTCCACTCATCTGAAATACATGTAGCACAAGCTTCATCAGTGAAAAATAATCAAAACACCTCCATTCTCTGGAAAGAGCTCACTACCCGGCAAACACTAGCCCGATTTGAGCAGTCCCACCTGCACAGAGTCAGCCTTTTTCAGGGTAGCGCCCTGACAGAAAGAAATGTAGGCACCCTTGCTGCTGATAAATAAAATGAGTCAGCAGTGAGATCCTTTTGAGTTCAGCAGTTAGCCTTTGACTGACCTCATTAGAGTAGTGACTGACCTCTCACATTTCTCTGCACCATCCCACACTCACTTACCTGAATTATACACATAATATCATCTTGCACTGGTGCCAAGTTGTTTGTAGGAGGATGGTTAATAGTGTGTGGCAGCAGAGGGTGAGAGGAGATGGAAGTGCAAGAAAGCAGGCTGGTGCAGTATTAAAAACCTTGCCTGCAGCACTGGAGCCAGGTGACAGGGACTCTGCTGTCTGTATGACCTTAATACAGACAGCTCCTTACCCCCTCTGAACACTGGTGCCCTGGGCCTGGGCCCAGCTCGCCCTTGACAAAAGATGGCCCGGTCTCTGCATAAAGGTAGGCGAGACAGCAAATTACTAGGGAGAGCCAAGCCAAGAGTCTGGCTCAGATCTTCGAGGCCATGAACAAGCTGAGCCCTGAAAATGTCAAAGCATGTGGAAGCTTTGGCATTAATAAGGCACGATATATAACACTGTACTGAGAAGTACTTATCAAAAGTGATGGTTTTATACTACTGGTAGTCAGAACTCACATATTTGAAAGTGGTTTTATACGTGATAATGAAGAAAAAAATAGTTTGTGAAATGAAATATTTGCCTAAGATTGCACAATTTGCGAGAGGATGCCACGATTTATCCAGGTTTAATGGTTTCACTTTGTACAAATCAGCCAGTAACTGGATATATAGCTGGTTTTTATTGTGTTAAAGCTTTGTTTTTCCTTTGAATGCATTTTTTGTAGTTTTTAAATATAGCACAAACTCAACTCAAATGCTGAGCGTTTTAAAGGAACACCAGTTACATTACGCAAGGTCACATGTTTATAGGGATGGGGAGATTAAGTGATTTTCCAAACATCACAAAATGTTAAGCTGATGCAGAGACTCAAACCAGGTTCTCCAGTTCCACAGTTTGCATCTCAGACAGTAATGCCACAGCCTGGTTAGAGGGAGAGAGGCAGGCAGAAGCCACATCAAAGCCTGGCTACTTATGGGCTTGAGGTCCCAATGGGCCCTCAAGCTTCTGGGCTCAAACCTGGCTTGAGCTTTCAGTGGCTCATCCACCTCTACCTCTGCAGCACTAGTCATTATTGAAATGCCAATTCTAAAATTGTGTCTGATCAAAGCTAGATCATTCAGCAAACAGATTTCCAGCACAAATTTATGCTTAGCTTCTCCATTTGGCATCATCGCGGTCTATCAGCCTCAGCCTCATGGGGGAAAACAAGCATTGACAAAGCCAATAGATTTCACATGTGTGAGAGCTGTTGGCTTTGCCAGTGTCTTTTATCCATGTTGTACAGTAGAGTGGCTGCTGTTCAGCATTCTTAAATGTTAGTGGTATAGAGTAGAGTGGCATAGCGATGAGACGAGTGGAGTGGCATAAAGTGGAGTGGTGTAAAGTAGAGGGCTATAGAGTAGTGGAGTGGAATGGCGTGTTTCATATAGTGGAGTAGAGTGGCGTGAAGTAAAGTAAAGCGGCTTGGAGTGGAATGGTATAGGGTAGCATTGTGTGGAGTAGAATGGCATAGAGTGGAGTAGAGTGTCCTGGAGTGCAATGGCATTGAGTGGCATACAGTTAAGTGGTGTAGAGTGGAGTAGCGTGGAATGGTGTGAGTGGCACTGTGTGGATGAGAGTGGCACAGAATGGAACAACGTAGAGTTACATAAAGGAGAGTGATGTAGAGTGGCGTAAAATACAGTGGCATTGAGTTGTGAGGAGTAGAGTGGCATAGTGTAGAGTGATGAAGAGTAGAGGGATGTAGAGGGGTGTAGAGTAGAGGGGTGTCGAGTTGCATTGTGTGGAGTGGCATAGAGTGGAGTGGTGTAAAGTAGGGTGGCAAAGAGTAGAGTGGAATAGAGTAGAGTCGAATAGAGCAGAGTACAGTGGTGTAGAGTACAGTTGGGTCGAGGGAGTGGTACATAGTGGAGTGGGGTAGATTACAGTGGCATGGACTGGAGTGATGTAGAGTGATGTGGTGTTGAGCAGAATGGCATGGGGGAATGGTGCAGTGACATTGTGTGGTCTAGAATGGTCTGGTGTAGAGTAGAGAGAGGTAGAGTGGAATGGCATAGAGAGGAGTGGTGTAGACTCAAGTGGCATACAGTGGCACAGAGTAGAGTAATGTAGAGTGGCATGGAGTAGAGTGGCATAGAGTACAGCAGCATCGAGCAGAGTGACAGAGTAGAGAGGGGTATAGTGGCATGGAGTAGACTGGCACAGAGCAGAGTGTATAGAGAGTGGTGGAGCGGAGTAGAGTGGCATGGCAGAGTGACATGGAGTAGTGTACAGTAGAGGGATGGAGTGGAGTATAGTGGCATAGAGTGGGGTGGAGTTGAGTGATGAAGTGGGGTAGAGTGGTGTAGAATGGAAGGCATGTAGTAGAGTGTAATGGCAGAGTGGAGTGGCGTAAAGTACAGTGGTGGAGAGTAGAATGGAGTAGTAAAGAGTGGAATGGCAGAGTGGAGTGACAGAATGGAGTGGCATTAGAGTAGAATTGAGTGGTGTATAGTAGAGTGGCATAGAGCAGAGTGACATAGTAGACTGCAGCAGCATAGAGTGGTGGAGAGTGGAATAAAGTGGAGTGGTGCAGAGTAGAGTGCCATAGAGTAGTGGCATAGAGTGGATCGGTGTAGAGTGGCATTGTTTGGCATGGGGTAGAGAGGCATGGCATAAAGTAGAATCGCATTGAGTGGAACAGCATAGAGTGGCAGAGAACAGAATGGCATAGAGTGAGGTGGAGTAGCATGGCATGGAGTGTGTGATGGGGTAGACAGGCATGGAATAAAGTGGCAAGGTTTAGAGTGAAGCGGGGTAGAGGGGAATGACTGAGTGGAGCAGCATAAACTGCTGTGAAGTAGTGTTGAGTAGAGTAGCATAGTGTAGAGTGGAGTAGAGTGGCATGGAGGAGAGTGACGTAGGATGGGGTAAAGTAGAGTGGTGTGGAGTAGATTGGAGCGGTGTAGAGTGGTAGAAAGTAGATTGACGTAGCATACAGTGGAGTATGATAAAGTAGAGTGGAGTGGCGTAAAGTGGAGTACAGTGGCATAGAGTGGAGTGACATACGGTGAATTGGTGTAAATTGGCATAGAGTAAAGTAGAGTGGCTTAGAGCAGAATGGAATAGAATGGCATAGAGTGGAATGGCATACAGCAGTATGGTGCAGAGTAGTACAGCTGTAAGTAACTAAAGCATCAGAGACAGCAGATAGTGTTAAAGCAACATAAACAAGAAGTTGTATACCTGTGTTAAAAGTAGGACATCACATTGCAATCCAGGCGGACTACTGAAATGTTTAATACATTTTAAAAGATAGTGTGTGTCAACATCAGGGCAGTGCGCGCTCCACGGGCGACTAGAATTCAAAAACCCAGCACTTTCAAGATAACATAATTTATGCATTGTGTTGATATGCTGTTGTTTAACCTTTTGCATTGCAGAGTGTAATCCTGAAGACTTATGTTCAAGGTGCTTATAAATACTGTTCATTTGCAATGTACTGCTGCAGGCTTTCAGAGTGTGTCAGGGTGTGGTCCCTTTCCAGGGCCTTCTATAAGCTTTCCCTGCAGCATGCCTGGGTGTGGTTTGTGGGCTGGGCCAAGACTCTATATAAGGGAGCCAGCCCAGCTCCACGCGCTCACTATTCAGAGGCCCCGGTGCAGAGCAGCAGCAACTTCCTGAGCTCCTGTTCCGGAGGCCTACTTTGATCTTCCAGGCCTTGCCCTTTCATCTTTGGCGATTCTTGATCAGGGCGGTAAGATGGAGGTCGGGCTTGGCCCACGATCCTGTTCTCGAAGGCTTTTGAGTTCTTGGACCTAATTTGCATGACAAAGCAATTTTGCTCTTGTGCGTGTGAATGTGTGCTTGATGTTTTATGGCATTTACATGCTGACATTCGAATCGGCAAGACGCGCGATTCTTTACTCGTGTGCAAATCTTGATATTCATTGTACGCTACCATTTCATGGCATTCTCATGGTGGCATTCGAATCGGCAAGACGCGCGATGAATTTCTTGTGCTTAATTCATGTTATTCATTGTACGCTACCATTTCATGGCATTCTCATGGTGGCATTTGAATCAGCAAGACGCGCAATTCATTTCTTGTGCTTAATTCATGTTATTCATTGTACGCTACTATTTCATGGCATTCACATGGCGGCCTTCGAATCGGCAAGACGTGCGATTCATTCCTTGTGTTTAGTTCACGAATATTCAGTGTGCGCTACCATTTAATGGCATTAGCAAGGTAGCATTCGAATCATCAAAACACACGATTCATTTCTTGTGCTTAATTCATGATATTCATTGTGTGTTACCATTTCATGGCATTTACGTGGTGACATTTGAATCGGCAGGACGCGCAATTCATTTCTTGTGCTAAATTCATGTTACTCATTGTGCGCTACCATTTCGTGGCACTCACATGGGGGTATTCGAATCGGCAAGACGCTTGATTCATTTCTTGTGATTAAATCACGATGTTCATTGTGCTCTACCGCTTCATGGCATTTACTTGGTGGCCTTCGAATCGGCAAGACGTGCGATTCATTTCTTGTGTTTAACTCATGTTAATTCATTGTGCACAATCATTTCATGGCATTTACAAAACCATGTGGAAATCTGCAATGTGCGCAATTCATATTCCTGCATTTTAAGAAAAACTAAAGTGTTAGAATTCTAGGTGTTATATTTTATGTGCATAATAAGTTCCCTTTAGTACAATTCATATGGTGTTATAGAAATCATTCAGATTATTTCCTGGTCCTCATGCAAAAGTCTATGCTTGAATTTGAAAGCGTAATTCTAGAAGTTTCTGATGTTTCTAATCCATGTGTAACATTTAATTGAGAGGTTCATTGGAAAGTTGTATTAATCTTTCTTGATTCCTCCACAGGTGTCCAGACATCTTGAGGCCTAGTTATTTTAGTCTGTGCTTAAGTTATCCATGTTTCCAGTATGACAATGCTTAGAATCATAGTCTAGTAATGATTAAAATAATATAATCTTGATATTGTGTGTTTTAACCTTTTTGCTTCCTACAGGTCTCCTTCCCAGCTGTTCCCTTCCTATTCCCCTTTTCCCCACTTGGACTCTTAGACTCTGTGACATTCTAATCAGAGTATTGGAGCTGTCTTGTCGTGGACGTGTTGAGAACGTGCGCAGACCCCGAGGATCTGGTGACTGACAGAATAGTGAGCCCACAAATTATTATCCTCCTGGTTTGCATATGTTCTCAGCACGGCCACATTGGACAAGCTAGTCAAGGCTATCACACAGCTCCAAACAGAGGTAATGTCATCCAAAGATTTAGCAGCTAGCCTGGCTGAGAGCTTAAGTCAGTTACAGGAAAATATAGAGAAGAAGGAAAAAAAAGCCCATAGGTGTGCCTTGGTCTGGTCCTTCTTCTCAGGCTTCTGGAGGTAATCCTACTAACATTTCCCTCAGTGTTACTCCAGCCATTCCCCTAGTTCCTCCAGAACGTTTCTCAGACGATCCCTTGAAAGCGCAATCTTTCCTGGTTCAAGTGGAACTGCATTTTACCTGCCGCCCACACACTTTCCCTGATGCCGAATCCAGAGTGGCTTTCTTGTTATCATACCTGAGTGGGGATGCAGCTACCTGGGCTATTCCTCTGGTGCGTAAAGACAGTCCCCTGCTTTACAATTGGAAAAATGTTGTTCATGAGTTTGAAAGGGTATTTGATCGTAGAACTGTGACATTGTCGGCAGATCGTGAATTATTAGACGTGCAACTAGGTAATCAGGATCTAGTATCATATTTAGCTAACTTTAACCGGCTGGTAGCCGAGACATCCTGGCCTGAAGAAAAGCAAGCAGCCTTGTTCCACAAGGGACTCAAGGAGGAGCTAAATGATATTCTAGCTCAAATAGACCCGCAGCTTACAGACCATCAAGACCTGATAGACCTTGTTTTAAGATTGGATCATCGTTTAGCGGAAATAAGAGGAACACGCAAAAAGACTCCGAAATATTCTTGGCTTGTTCCCGATTATAGAGACTCAAGAACTCAAAAAGAGAGAACGCCAGAACCTATGGAAATCGGAACAATCAGGAGGCCTCTGACCCAAGACGAAAAATGTTGCCAGAGAATGTCCAATCAAAACAAAGAGCAAATGAGGTCCTGTCAAGAAACTTGCAGCCAATGCACAAGTCAAGCTGGAAAACTCAAATCACCCAAGATGTAAAGAAGGGTTGCTCTTGGGTGTCACCGTGGGCCCTTCACAATATAGACATCTCAAGCTGGGCATAAAAGTTCAAGTAAAGGAAAAGACCTATTTCAAGAAGGCCCTAGTAGATTCTGGGGCTACCGGGAACTTTGTTAATGCCCAATTGGTTTGTGCATGGGGGATCCCATGTACTGAGAAGAAGACTCCAGAAATAATACAGGCAGTAGATGGAACACTCTTGACTGGAGGTCCAGTAACTCTTCAGACTGTCCCCTTGTCGGTGATCTGTGAGGGTAAGAACCAAAGAAGTAAACATAAAGAGAAACTCATCCTTGACGTGATCCATGCTCCCCAGTATGGAATTATCCTTGGCTTACCATGGTTAACTCATCACAATCCTGAGATTAATTGGGCAGAACGAAAGGTCGTGTTCTCATCAGCGCTATGTAAAGAACAATGCCTCCAAAATTCTCAAGTACCAAAAGTTTACAACTCTAACATAGCCACTGCCACGGAGAAAGAAGTTACATTGCCCAAACAGTATTCATCCTATGAGGATGTATTCGATGAAAAAGAAGCAGAATCTGGTGACTCTGACAGTGTGTTGGAACAAATATAAGGAAGAGAATATGTACTTGGTCCATGCTCCAGGGAGGAGCGGACACAAAAAAAGGAAGCTAAACTATAAAAATATTGCAAATGAGAGTGTCAACGAGAACAATTAATGGTATGCTGTTGGCAGGTAGTAAGCCCACAGAATTGTAAGGAATACATCCCACAGCACAGTGCATGCTCTGTGTAGTCAAGACCAAGGAAGTGGAGGTCTTGCCACTATCCATAAGGATTCATTTATTCTTTCCCTCTCTTCCTTGACCTCTTCCCTGAAATTTAATTATTTGGCCTTAAAGGTGGGACACCCATTAAAAATTTGGGGAGGAGGATGAATTCTGCTCCGCTGGCAGGGTTTTAGTTCTGGCCAAATTCCTTGCCCGACTAGTAGTGGAGATTTTTTCTCACACATAGCTTGCCCAGTGTAAGTTGGCAAGCCAGTACTGCCATGCCCTAGTGTGGTTTTTAGGTGCTAGTAGAGCACCCTGTGAGATTTTCCCAATGCGGCTGGTCATGGGTGGTCGCATTGAGAAAGATGCGGCTGAAGTAGAAAATCTACTTGAGTGGCAGTAAAGCCAATTGAGCAGCAGTGCCCTTCAACTGACTGTGTGCTCCTGATTGCACTGATTTTTCAGTGCAGAACAAGCTCCCGGCGCTAAAAAAATAAGTATGAGCAACACTATGTGTTGATTTACACCTGTTTGCGGAACTCCGTAGAATCTTGCTGAGTTTTCATGTAACTCCACGGAATCCCACAGAGTGAAACTCTGCAAGTTCCACCCACCCCTACTAAAATCTACCAAAATTCATTATCATCAATAACCTTTCTGTCTTTCTTAGCCCTGTTGTACTTAGATCTCGCAACCTAATCTGCCTTTGAGATTTTAACATTTGGACCGACCTACCTTCTTTATCTGATGCCACTCTTGCATATGTCTATTGTGTTTGTGTGTGTGCTTTATTGTGAATGGGAAAAGAATGAGTGCAAGATATGAGTCAACGGGTGGATAAACTAATTCATTAATATAAGAATGTTTTGCAGAGTGCATGAATGATGATGACCTTCTGTGTGCCTAGACGCCCCAGTGACAGAAGACAGTTGCATATATAGGCTTGTTTGTATTTATTGTATTTTTCTAGTATTCATCCTTTTCCTTTTTAATGGATCCACTTATTAATATGAAAGGTTATGAATAATATAATAAGAATCATGGATAGTGAAAAAGGAAATTAAAGATAGTATCCTGAGGCTATGAGTGATGTATAAGGAGGAAGGAAGGAGAAAAAGAAGTCAAATTTGGAGAAAGGGTAGGTAGATGTATTAGGCATGCCTAAGTCACTGCTGTACTTACCGATGTATGTGACCAGTAAGAATAGTCGAAGCTGAAGCTTTTTGGAGTATCCTTGGGTTGTTTTGGGTTGATGATGGCTGCCAAAATAAAACGATATTGTCAAATCACGGAATAGATTAATCTGCCATGTTTACTGTGAGTTACTTTGAGCATAACATTGGCATCGCAGCTGCCCGCTACTGGTATTTACTCTTTTCCGGAGGCCATTTCTAGGGTGGTTTTTAGTAATCAATTGGTTGACTTATACATTGGCAATTTACCGATAATTCAATATCACATAATAGGAAGACAAGGTATCCAACATTTCCTATAAAAGAAAGGCTCCTAATATAGCATTGTTGTCGGTCTGCATGGGTGTGTACACATAATCGTGCCACAATCAGGGCCTTCTATATACCAACCGGTCTGTGTGTCACCCTAGATTAATCGTGTTATTTATAGTGCTATGTGTGCTAATTTCCCAAATGATGAAGCACTTTCTATCTTCCAGCACTAAGCACATTATACAGCGTAATGATACCAGGCAACTTATACTTATTACACGATGCATATATTTGTTTAACAGAAAAACGTAAAAGAGAAGGTATTAATGTCAAGTAACAGACACGCGTTGATGAATACACAACATAAATTTTTAAAAACAAGCAATAGCAAAGCCAGTAAATCGTTTTTGTCAGTGAAAGTGTTTGGCTGTAGTTGGAGGACATTGTGTGTGTTGCTACTTGCTGTCTTAGAAAGAAAATCTTCAGTGTTGTGCCTGTATATAAAGGTAAGGTAGTCAAGCAGCAAACACTAATTAAAAAAAGCTACAAAACATTTACGCTCACATTTAAGAAAAGTGGTGCTGCATATAATGCAGCACCACTTTTTTGCTCCCCTTATCACCCCCTAATACCACCATGTCTGCGACGTATTAAACATACAGCACAGCATGGCGCAGGTTAGGGACAATAGCATCAAAATGTAAGCAACTGTTGTACTTTGCAGGATTAGCACTAAAAATTTGACAGGCATAATGGCATAATGTAGCGCAAGGATTTACAAAGTGGTACAATGCATGCATTGCGCCACTTTGTAAATAGGGCGTGGCGAATTTGGCCTTGTTGAGCCACATTGGCGTTAAAAATTACGCTAATGTGGCGCAAAGAGGCGCTAGGCCATTTTAAATCAGGGCCTAAGTAAAATATTATTTTCAAACTACATAAAAAACACACATTGTCTCAATTACAAGCTACAGGTCAGGCCGCACCTACAGTGAAACAAAAATAATACTTGATGGTCTATCACCGAAACCTAATAGGAACAAAAGTGGGACAATGCCACCTTCCATGAAATGCCATGACCTCCACAGACAACCAATCCAAGTAATAGCAAATCATGAAAAGCACATGAAAGCTAATGTCTAAGGGGTAATGGCACAAAGCCCACTTCTGTAATTTTATTGTAATTTTTTGAAGAATTTATGACATTAGGTCATCCTGACATATATAGCTATTTATAGCCAGACGCAATGAGTGACAAAACAATCTGCATTTTGCTAATACAGTCACAGTTAGGTAAAGAACTTCTTTGCGGCTTTAATATACACAACAAAGCACCTGTACAGAAATGGGCGTAAAACATAAGAAAATACAAAATTGGCATTTTGTGGCTTTGGAAGAAATAACTGAGAAGCATGGCTTAGTAGTGCAGTAAAATATACATACTGCTGGAATGCTGCACCCACCGCTGATGTACTGGAGGCCCCATAATATTGTAGCCCTTGTTGAAATAATGTTTTTTTCCTGTAAAATCATTGTCATGTATGCCACGGTCACAGATGTTGTCTGATCTTATCTTTCTAAGAATCTAGAAAGTGGCAAGTCATTCAGCTAATTACAGATATAACACCAGATGAGGAATCCGTCTGGGTCAAGTTTATACTTATCACCAGGTCGACATCAAATAGGAACAAATGCAGACATATAGCAAAATAGTTTAGTGCGAATTGACACCTCATGACCGTATATGTTCATATGGAAATGTCTGGAACTTACCCCTTGATGCACATAATCTGTCAGACATTCCTTAACATATGTTAGAAATTCCAATCCCTGTTAGGATTTAATTTGTAAGAGCTGACATTTGACCCCTTGTCAGGAGAGGTCATACCCCCAGATTATCAATCGAGATTTTGCTAGAGACAGTCTAATCTACTGTGAGCACACTTCGAAGATGCTACATATCGCCGTTGGGCTTCCTTCCCTGTCTTGCTCCTGTGTAATTCACACCACCTTACCCACGGGTTTTGGATTAATCATCTCTGGGTGGTTTCTGCCAACTGCCATGGAAGGGGTTGCTTGTTTCCTGCTTTTTTTCCCTTCCTTATGGGTTGATGTTGCCAATGCTTATTTCATATTTGTTGCTATGACACAGTGTTAGTTTTTCCAAGGCTTATTTGTAGCCTTGTATTACTATCCCCGTGTGTAGTGTTGGTTTTGCTCAGGCTTGTTCAGCTCATGCCTACACATGTTTCAGGCCTGCTGTTTCCTTTTGCTGCTGGGCAACAGCCTTATTCTCTTTGTTGTCCCACCTCTAGCCCATGCTCAGCTATAAAAAAAATACTTCTCTCACACTGGGCGGTGCTGGACTTTCTCTCCGATTCCTGCTACACTGAACAGCTGACATGGTGCGACGGCTCCAGAAAAAATCCCTGCAGCGTTGCACAATTACCAAGCAACCTACTCAGCCCGGCTCCCGGGTTACCAGTGGATCTTTGCCCTGGACAAATAAGTGACTCATTCGTGCACAAGACTTGTATGATTGCTGGCTGAGTTTTCTGAGACTTATTGAGAGATCTAAACTGTGACTATGCGACCTTATTGAGTGACTCGAGCACAGAGCTTCTGTGTGTGTGTTTTAAATTAACACTCTGAACACAGTATTGTTGTTTGCTTTGAAGTACTTAGTTACGCTTCTGAGACCAACATCCTGGAACTGTGTGAAGTGGGCTTTAAAAGCAGAGACTTCCAGACTATTGAAGTTGGAATAATTATGGATTTCTGATTGTTTGAAAATACCAGGCATATTTGGGTTAGCCTTGTCATATTTAGACTGCTAAAAACACTCTCACCGTTCTGCTGAGGGAGGTCTTCCCCTCTTGTTTTTTGTTGTTATGTTTATGGTATAATAATGTACAGTGTGTTACAAATAACTCTAAGAAAACTACTATCTTGAGACATAAAGAGAGTCTGAAAGCCCTGAAGGCATTTACAGTGCATTTCCGGAATATCTCGTTCTGAAAGAATTCTACTCCGTGAAGAGAGAGTACATTTAACAGTGTTGAGTGTAAGGTGATTATTGTGTGGTCTATGCAAGTCACTGTGTAGCACCTGTGCATCACTTATACCTGTGTTCTTTTCCCCAACATAGAGGCTGATCCTCTCAAACAGCGCTATTGTCAACTACCTCCTGCCCTCCCAAAGCTTTGGGTGCCCAACTGGATCAGGCAGCAATGACAGTGTCTCTATCTCTCTTATCTCTCTATCTGCCAAGCTCCCTTCCCTTTTGGGTCACCTGCCCTGACTTCTGAGACATTCCAGCAGTGCTGAGAGGTGTCCCACGAAGACAGGAGGGCATTCATCACCCATGCAGACAACCTGCTTTTCAGGTGAGTGGCTGAACCATTATACTCACTTGATGCTGATAAATCTGAGTCCCAGAGGAAGCCCGCTACTTTTGAGCGGAGGTGAGTGCTTGATAAGTGATAACTGGATTAAAAGACCAGGATCTGCGCCCGGGCCGTGCCCAGCGCCACCCCCCCTGGTCCGCGAGACCCCTGCACCTCCAGACGCCGCTACACGGCCGACCAACTCAACACCCTCAATCTCGGCCGCACCACAGCATGCTCCCAGTCCTCACCAAGGAACACCCATGGACCCTTCGTATGCAGCACCTGCAGATTCACCTGCGAGAGAACAACTAAACCAACAAAGACCAAAACCAACCACCTCCACTGCATACTCCTCAACACCCGCTCCGCACGCAAGCACGCCATCGAGCTCTGGGACCTGCTCGACTCCACCGCCCCAGATGTAGCCTTCCTGACCGAAACCTGGTGGAACGACTCCTCGGCGCCCGACATCGCAATAGCCATCCCAAACAGCTACAAGATCATCCGTAGGGATCGCAACAACGGAATCAGAGGAGGCATAGCCATCGCCCACAAATCCTCCCTCAAAGTCAACACCCACACCGACGGCTCCCTCAAGACCACCGAACACCTACACTTCCGCATCCACACCGACCCCAACACCACTCTCAGAGGAACGCTCATCTACAGACCCCCCGGACCACGAGCACCATTCAGCGAATCCCTCACCGACCTCACCAGCACCCACGCACTCACCTCAATGAATTACATCCTTCTCGGGGACCTAAACTTCCACCTGGAGAACAACGACGACACCAACTCCACTACTCTAATCAACAACCTCACCAACCATGGCCTCAGACAACTCATCAACACACCAACCCACATCGCCGGCCACACGCTTGATCCCATCTTCTCCTCAAGCGCCCACGTCACCTTCAACCATACCACCGTACTCCACTGGACCTACCACCACTGCATCCACTTCACCTACAAGAAACACACCGAGCACCACCGCACCCAACAACCACCCGCCGATGCTGGTGCAAAGTTACGGAAGACCAGCTTACCAACGCCCTCGTCCAGAACCCACCCCCCGACTCCACCGACCCAGACACCGCCGCTAACAACCTCACCCTGTGGATCAACGACTGCGCCAACACCCTCGCGCCACTCAAAAAACCCACCGACAACCAAGCCAGAAGAAAAGCCACCTGGTTCACCGACGAGCTCCTAAATTCCAAACGCGACTGTCGGAAGCTAAAAAGAGGAATGGCTCCTCAAACGCACACCTGACAGCCTCACAGCCCACAAGGATGCCACCAGCAAGCACCACCAACTCATCAGACAAGCCAAACGATCCCACTTCAAAGACCGCCTGGACAACAACGCACACAACAGCAAAGAGCTCTTGAGCATCGTGAAAGAACTCTCCAACCCCAGCGCCAACATCAATGACATCCCTCCATCCCAAGAACTCTGCAACGCACTGTCCACCTTCTTCCACCGGAAGATCACCGACATCCACAACAGTTTTGACGCCACTCCCATGCCAGACCCCACCCCCGAACACTCCACCTGTGCAAACCACCTGACCTCCTGGACCAACGTGAACGACACAGAGACACGCAAGATCATGAACTCCATCCACTCAGGATCTCCGTCAGACTCCTGCCCCCACCACATATACAACAAAGCAGACTCCACCATCGCTCCCCAACTACGGAAGGTTATCAACCTCTCCTTCGAAACAGCGACATTCCCTGAAAAATGGAAACACGCCGAAATCCGCGCCCTCCTCAAGAAGCCCAAAGCAGACCCAAACGACCTCAAGAACTTCCGACCCATCTCCCTGCTCCCCTTTCCAGCAAAGGTGATTGAAAAAATCGTCAAAACACAACTAACCAGCCACCTCGAAGACAACAGCCTCCTAGACCCCTCCCAGTCCGGCTTCAGACGAAACCACAGCACCGAAACCGCCCTTCTCGCCACCACAGATGACATCAGACGCCAAATGGACAACGGCGAAACATCAGTCCTCATCCTCCTGGACCTATCTGCCGCCTTTGACACAGTCTGCCACCGCACCCTGGATCACGCTTCCATGAAACCGGAATTCAAGAAAAAAGCTCTCGACTGGATCTCCTCATTCCTCTCCGGCAGAACCCAGAGAGTCCGCCTCCCCCCCTTCCGCTCCGAAGCCACCAACAGCAGCTGCAGCGTCCCCCAAGGCTCATCCCTCAGCCCGACTCTGTTCAACATCTACATGGTCCCCCTCGCACAAGTGGCCCGACAACACAACCTCAACATTCTCACCTATGCCGACGACACCCAGCTCATCCTCTCACTCACCAAAGACCAGCGCACCGCCAAAACCAACCTCCACGAGGGAATGAAATCCATCGCCGAATGAATGAGAAACAGCACCAAGTATTCCTCAATCCACACTACATACAACACATGTTGTATGTAGTGTGGATTGAGGTATACTTGGTGCACATAAAAATGTGTTAACCAGAAACGAGCACTCCAAGACACCCCCGCACTTGAACCACTACATTGCTCCATTGCTTGGGCGTAATCACTGTAGCAAGATCTTTCTCTCACTTCACCCTGTGTCTGGAAGAGGGAGTTTGTGACTGCACCAGGAGAAGTACATACAAGGTTATTACCACCCTCCTGCCCATGCCTTGAGTGAAGAGGTGACAGCTCCAATGGAGCGGTCTCCCTAATGTTTGAGAACAATGTGCACAACGCCATTATGTGTGAGGACCTGACCATGCAGGATCCTGTACAACTCAACCAATTCTTGGAATGTCCTAAGCCTACTGTCCAGGAACAGGTGTCAAAGCCCAGCTCACCTGAGTTCTTGTTCAGTTCTGATGGAGGTTGAAGACAATCCGACCCCACCCTGAAACTGCTTGTTCCAGCACACTAGTTTTTTAACACAGTGCTGTACTGCCATTTGATAAAGTTTGTTTTGACCAATGACTTTGTGTTTCACCACTGCGCATATTAGTTGCTCAATGTTCACCAGTAGCACATGGTATGTTTTGTTCAGTTGAGCCGCCTATGGGCTTTGACATGGCATTAGCCATTACTTTCTGTATTCAGTTTAGCCGCCTATGGGCTTTGACATTGCATTAGTCATTACATTCTGTATTCTGCCTATTGGCTTTGACATGGCATTAGCCATTACTTTCTGTATTCAGTTGAGCCGCCTATGGGCTTTGACATCGCATTAGCCATTACATTCTGTATTCTGCCTATTGGCTTTGACATGCTGTATCCAGTCTAGCCGCCTATTGGCTTTGACATTGCATGCCTATTGACTTTGACATGATGTATTCAGTTTAGCTGCCTATTGACTTTGACATGCTATTAGATATTCTGCCTATTGGCTTTGACATGATATCATATATTACATTTTGTATTCAGCTCCGCTGCCTATTGGCTTTGACATGATATCACATATTGCATTTTGTATTCAGCTCAGCTGCCTATTGGCTTTGACATGATATTAGACATTGCATTTTGTATTCAGCTCAGCTGCCTATCGGCTTTGACATGATATAAGACATTGCATTTTGTATTCAGCTTAGATGCCTATTGGCTTTGACATGACACTAGACATTGCATTTGATATTTAGGTTAGCTGCCTATTGCCATTAACATGACATTGCATTTGATATTTAGGTTAGCTGCCTATTGCCTTTAACGTGGAGTTAGACATTGCAGTTGAGAATCCAAGCTGTATTTTTCCAAGCTGTGTTTTTGAACCAAGATGTTTTTCTCACAGTAGACTAGACATGATAAGAGAGAGTACATGGGTGTTGTTTTTTCTTCGCTTGAGCTTGGGAACAGGAGTAGTCTTGGAGACCTGGCCAGTCTCCAAAAGGCTTGCTCAGTTTCCCAGGTCTGAGAGGAGGGGGCACACCTTTGTAACGAATGTAACAGGCTGCAGAGAGTCAGATTCGAATCTGCCGGACCTCGTGCTGGAGCTTGGCGCAGGCTGCCAGCAATCCCGTGTGGGTAGATGAATCTCTCTTTCTCGCGGCTGACAGGGGTCATCAGCTTGCAGACCTTAGAAAGATGAAGCTGTAGATAGTTCCCACACGGTGAAGTATTTGTTTTGCTTTGCATTCAATATCTTATAAATATAACCTGCTGTGTATATTGCAAACTGATATATTTTGTTTGATTAACGCGGACTTGAAAGCTACTAATTCGTCATTCATAAATATTGTGGTTGGGGAAGAATTAACAACAATAAAAGTCTTCTTTGACCTCAGAAGTGCATTTCTGTTGTGTTATGTTAGTGCTTAGAAACTAGATAAGAGGAAAGCACTACAATTGGTACCAGGAGTCGTGGGGTCGGTCATTAAGAGGTGATTAAGAGGGTGTTGACGAGTTGGTAGATTTCTAAGTGCACACTTTAAAAGTGTAATTGTTTTTGTTGTTTGGAGAATTACAGAAATTGTTTTTTTTGGAGAATCACAGTAGCACGGCAGACCATGTCTGAGAATTCATGTGTTGATAAACTGCCTGATGGTGCTAAGAAAAACTGTGAATTGTTTTCTGTTTGGGGAATTACAGAAGCACTGCAGACCATGTCTGAAGATGCATGTGTAGCTAAAATGCCTGATAATGCTTTGAGAAATAATTTCTGTTGTACATATGTAGAAAATGTGTCTTTTGGAAGTAATGATGACAGAAAGGTCTGGATACCTTTATCTGCTTACAGAGAAATGCAGGAGAAATGTAGGAAGTTGGAACATGAAAATAGGAATTTACGTGAGCAAATTAGCCCGACTGAAAGTTATAAAAGGGCTGTTTTTGAAGAATCTTTCTTGTCCCATTCCAGTAATGAGGGGGTTAAGACAGCTCCGAGCTGCACTGAGTTTTCGTGTGAGCCAGGGTTTTTGGCAGCCAAAATGCATTCCTTAACTGATAACACGGACGAGAGAGACCAGAATGTGATTTACGAGTTACCGTTGCAAAATGCACAAGTAAAACGAAGGATTTTAGAGCAAGACACCCCGAGTTTCATTAGCTTGTTTGATTTTTGGAAAAAGAATAGCCCTCATTTGAGTGAAATCCTAACACTTTTGTATATGGTCACTGTGAAAAATTATATGCAGCTGCGCGCTTGTGATTTGGCAAATGAAATAATGCAGACTTTAGGTTTCTGCGCAGTGCAAGAAGGAAATACTTATGTACATATAACTCAAGAACAAGGAAAGAAAATAGTGCCCCTAGCTAGACTCATACAATGGATCTGGTACTTGCAAGACAGGGCTAGAGTACCACAGGTAAAAGAGTTACCAATGAAGTTGTGTGCACCATTTGAATTCGTGTCTACGGAAGATAAAAAGCATGTTTGTTTTACTAATGATTCATTGACTGAAATGTTGCTTTCTGGCACAGTAGAAGGAACAGCGTTGTATAATGTGTGTCAGATTTTAAAGCAAGAGCTACGTGAGATGTGTCATTTTTACGCTGATTTTTGGTTCATTGCTAATGTTTTAGCTGCTTGTTTTTACATATGGCTTGTACCTAACTGGTTCAATTACCTTGCAGATGTTAATGAGAAAAATTCAGAGAGAGAAGTGTACACCCAGAATTCTGCCTTAGTGGGGATGGCTAAGTGGGTGCCCCAGAAATGTGAACAGCTGAGAGAAAAAGCCACTTACAGGTGGGCAGAGATGAGAGAGATGCACATTCCCCTAGATTTGATAAAAACTGTGCAGCACGCACAAAAGCAATCTGTCATGCAAGCAGTCACAGAGCAGTTGGGGAGAGGAAAGTTACCAGGACAAAAATGGCAAATTGATCAGGTTTTAGGGAGAGTGATTGCTGCAAATTACCAAGGAAAAATCGAAATTATGCTGATACCTAGAAAAGAATCTGATTCATTGATACAAATTGGAGACAGAATGGCCCAAATTGACAAAAGTGCAGTGAATGGAGGTTTGGTAAAGAAGGAGTCTGCCCCAGCCCTTCTGACAGTGCAAGAAAAGGGAAGCTGTGGCGCAGCAGATAAAAACCTCAGTGCTGATGTGTGGGCTGAAGCCCAAAGTGACCCTGCAGAACCTGCAGTGAATATAACAAAGGGCCCCAAAAACGTCCTGCTGATTATAAAACAGGGAAAGAAAGAGGAAGGGTGCAGTTTAAATGAAAAATGTTATTTGCAAGAAAAGTCATACTTGTTTCTTTTGCAGATCCTACCACGTTTCGCCACTGTCCCTGAGTGTGCTGTGTGGTCCCCCTTCCGGTGTGTGCGTGTGGGGTCGGGGAAGGGACCGAATCCCCAACCTGAACCTGGCTGAGTAAAGTGCCAGCACCATGGATCCATTTTGCGCAAACTGCGCCTTCAGTTCAAGTTCAACTTGTTTGATTGCATTCTTCCACTGGAACTAAGCTGCGATATATTTTTTTTTTTTCCCTCTCATATGGAACTCTGACTTTTGCTTACCTTCCAGCAAACCTTTCAGGTGGACCGTGCATCTTGACATGAGTAGAACTCATGCCACATCAAATTGCTAACACTGTTGAATTAGAGACTCATTCAGAGAAAAAAAAATTGCCCAGTCTTTTCTGTATAGATGTATCTGATGTGAAAGGTTATGAAATCAATGTGTTAATTCACTTCTATTGCTTTACAGGGATTGCTTTGATCATAATGTTTTTTTTTTGTTTGTGCTGATGTTTTTTGTTTTTGTTTGAAACAGGAGATATGTGAAACAAAAATTAATTGGTCAAAGGGCGGAATGTACTGCCATTTGATAAAGTTTGTTTTGACCAATGACTTTGTGTTTCACCACTGCGCATATTAGTTGCTCAATGTTCACCAGTAGCACATGGTATGTTTTGTTCAGTTGAGCCGCCTATGGGCTTTGACATGGCATTAGCCATTACTTTCTGTATTCAGTTTAGCCGCCTATGGGCTTTGACATTGCATTAGTCATTACATTCTGTATTCTGCCTATTGGCTTTGACATGGCATTAGCCATTACTTTCTGTATTCAGTTGAGCCGCCTATGGGCTTTGACATCGCATTAGCCATTACATTCTGTATTCTGCCTATTGGCTTTGACATGCTGTATCCAGTCTAGCCGCCTATTGGCTTTGACATTGCATGCCTATTGACTTTGACATGATGTATTCAGTTTAGCTGCCTATTGACTTTGACATGCTATTAGATATTCTGCCTATTGGCTTTGACATGATATCATATATTACATTTTGTATTCAGCTCCGCTGCCTATTGGCTTTGACATGATATCACATATTGCATTTTGTATTCAGCTCAGCTGCCTATTGGCTTTGACATGATATTAGACATTGCATTTTGTATTCAGCTCAGCTGCCTATGGGCTTTGACATGATATAAGACATTGCATTTTGTATTCAGCTTAGATGCCTATTGGCTTTGACATGACACTAGACATTGCATTTGATATTTAGGTTAGCTGCCTATTGCCTTTAACATGACATTGCATTTGATATTTAGGTTAGCTGCCTATTGCCTTTAACGTGGAGTTAGACATTGCAGTTGAGAATCCAAGCTGTATTTTTCCAAGCTGTGTTTTTGAACCAAGATGTTTTTCTCACAGTAGACTAGACATGATAAGAGAGAGTACATGGGTGTTGTTTTTTCTTCGCTTGAGCTTGGGAACAGGAGTAGTCTTGGAGACCTGGCCAGTCTCCAAAAGGCTTGCTCAGTTTCCCAGGTCTGAGAGGAGGGGGCACACCTTTGTAACGAATGTAACAGGCTGCAGAGAGTCAGATTCGAATCTGCCGGACCTCGTGCTGGAGCTTGGCGCAGGCTGCCAGCAATCCCGTGTGGGTAGATGAATCTCTCTTTCTCGCGGCTGACAGGGGTCATCAGCTTGCAGACCTTAGAAAGATGAAGCTGTAGATAGTTCCCACACAGTGAAGTATTTGTTTTGCTTTGCATTCAATATCTTATAAATATAACCTGCTGTGTATATTGCAAACTGATATATTTTGTTTGATTAACGCGGACTTGAAAGCTACTAATTCGTCATTCATAAATATTGTGGTTGGGGAAGAATTAACAACAATAAAAGTCTTCTTTGACCTCAGAAGTGCATTTCTGTTGTGTTATGTTAGTACTTAGAAACTACATAAGAGGAAAGCACTACAAGTGCACTAAGAACAGAAGCTCAAGGGAAGGGGGGAAGTGGATAAAATAAAAAATAGAGAGACAACACCGTTCTTGCGTTTCCACTGTTGAAGTGCTGCACAAATCTGCGGCCCTTTCTGACTTCTGTAGAAACTGGTGCCTAATGAAACATAAACAAAGAACAGATAAGTGCAACCTATTCCTAAATGAGTTCCTGACTATCCCTTTATTTATTAGAAATTCTCTTCTAAAAGTACCTCTTGGATCCTGGTCTCTAGTTTCCAGGTTTGGAATGTGTTACTGCTCTGGAATGTGCTTTCTATTACTGTAAAGCTTCTAAAACATTAAACAAATACCGTTATCAGAATTACCAATATCAAACATTCATCTTAATATAACTAAAGCCTAAATTCCCAATAGCAGACTCACTTTTCCCATATTTCCAGAATCTTTTATAAAACAAATACTGTACTTTTACATCAAAATACAGCATGTAATTTGTGCAAGTCCTTGATTTACTGTTTGCCTTGCTGTTAATGGTTCTTAAAAGTTCCACAAAGATCCGCAAAGTATTCTTGTAACAAAGAGTTTGAATCACAATGTTCGTGGAAGGTATCTTGTTTCCAATTGTCTATACACGAATCCAGAAATTGTTGTCAAAGTTCTTTCAGGTAATAAAAAGTTTTGCACTTACTTGTTGCTGGCAAGAGATACTGATCAGTCTAACCTTGTCTTTTTTCTCTTTTGCAGGTTGCTTGTAGGAGAGAGGCTGAGGCAAGGAGGAACCGGAAACCGGCAGAAGGAAGAGTCAGCAGCTGCGCCCATTGAAGCCAATGAAAGTCTGTAGAGAGCAGGAGTGCCAGCGCCGAGGGATCTGTTCTCAGGTAAGCGGGAGGTAGACGAGCACAAGCACTGGGTGAGGCTCGGGGGCTGCCTTTTATAGACAGGGCTGGGTGTGGTTCGAAGAGCTGGGTGTGGTTTGAAGGGCTGGGTGTGGTCCTCACATGCTGCACATGTTCTTGAAAGGTGAGCAGAGCTGGGTGTGGTTTGAAGAGCTGGGTGTGGTCCTCACATGCTGCACATGTTCTTGAAAGGTGTGCAGAGTTTCAGTTATTATGCAAATGAGTTGAATTAACACATGGCCTAGGGAGGAGTGTTTTAAAGAAGCCTTGGTAAAAGCAAGGCCCAATGTGTAAACAAAACAGCACATTAAACAACATACACAGAAGCCTAGGGGGGGGGGAGGTAAGATAACAAGAAAGGCTTTCAATAGTAAGTTTAAAAGGGAGCTATTACAGAACCCACTAGTGCAGTGAGAGGGGACATGCTCTTTGCGGTGCACAAACCCTAACAGTTGCCCCCCTTAAAGGCCCTCCTACAGGACGGGGTTTTCCTGGATTTTTTAAATAAAACCGTCTAATCAGCTGTGGGGCATGTACATATGATGCTGGTTCCCATGAATTCTCAGATTCATCATATCCTTTCCATTCTACTAAATAAAACAGACGTCCACTAATTCTTTTTGAGTCTTTTATGCTTTTCACTTCATATTCTAGATTTCCCTTAATTGGTATGGGTGGAGGTGGTGGTTCAGGTCGGGTTTTTGGGTTGTACGGCTTAAGCAAGGACACATGGAATGTAGTATGTACTGGATATTCTTTTGGTAAGTCTAATTTTACTGTTACCGGGTTTACTATGGCAGTTATACTAAAGGGTCCAATGAAACGTGGTTGCAGCTTTCGGGATCCCTCTATGTTTAGGTTCTTTGTGGAGAGCCATACCTTGTCACCAATTTTATACATTGGGGCCTCAGATCTGTGTTTGTCTGCTTGTCTTTTCATGCTTTCCTTGTACTTTAATAAATGTTTCCTGGCTTTGTCTTGTATGTCATCTAACCTCGTTAGTCTATCCGTTACTGTAGGCAACAGGGAATCTTCTAACAAAATGGGTATAGCTCTTGGATGATACCCCTGCAAAAAATAGAATGGTGAGCAAAGTAGAGCTGAATGCTCAGTATTATTATAAACAAACTCCGCTACAGGGAGAGCTTCCAACCATTCACTAGAATAATCAGCCAATAAACAACGTAGCGTTTGAAGTAAGGTTTGGTTCAGTCGTTCAGACTGTCCATCTGTCTCTGGGTGGAAAGCAGTGGATAATGCCACATCTATTTTCAGTTTTTCACATAATTTTTTCCAAAATCTAGAGTTGAACTGGCTCCCTCGGTCTGACACCACTTTGCTTGGCAAACCATGTAAACGCACAATTTCCCTTATAAAAATATCGGCAAATTCTGCCGCCGTGGGTAATTTCCGTAATGGTACAAAATGTGCCATTTTAGATAAAAAAATCCACTATAACCAACACTGTTGTGAAGGATTTTACAGGTGGTAAACCTACAATAAAGTCTACGCTCACAGTGTGCCAAGGTTGTTTGGGTGTTGGCATTGGTATTAACAAGCCGTCAGGGGCCTTATGAGAAGATTTATGTCTTGCACAAATTGGACAGGTAGTGACAAATTGCTTAATGTCCTTTCTTATAGTGTCCCACCAAAAGTGTTTTTGCACATTTTCCAGGGTTTTTACCCAACCAGGATGACCTGCCAACGGTGAGGCGTGATGCCAAATTATCACCTGTGTTTGTAATTCAGAGGTGGGCACTAACAGCATGTTGTCGTGATACAATAAACCTCGTTGTATTGTGTTACGGGAATCCTTTAACCAATCCTGAGGTGCTATTTGCATGTGTGCATTATATAGATCTGTGATGAAATCCTTCTGTTGTACTGGTGCCAAAAACTTTTGGGGAGGAATAATGGGTTCTCCTATTTTATCTTGTTTCATGTCTGAGGTATGTCCGTATCTAGATAACACATCAGATTGAATTTGTTGTGCACCTGGTCTATAGGTTATAACAAAGTCAAATGTGCTAAAAAAAATTAACCAGCGCATCTGACGTGGTGTTAGTGCTTTAAGTGATCCAAAAAACTGTAGGTTCTTATGGTCAGAAAAGATTGTAACTGGGTACTTGGCTCCCATTAAATGATGCCTCCATTCTGAAAAGGCTACTTTGATAGCTAGTAGTTCCCTTTCAGCCACAGTGTAATTTTGTTCAGCGGGTAATAACTTTTTGGAATAGAAGGCTATAGGATGTAACTGGCCATCTACTGCATCTCGTTGAGAGAGAACTCCTCCTAAAGCTACTTGTGAAGCATCCGCTTCAACAAAAAAGGGCAAGTCAGGATCAGGATGTTTCAGAATTGGGGCTGAAGTGAACTTTTGTTTTAGGAGTTGAAAGGCGTGTGCCGCCTCATCAGTCCAAAGAAATCGTTGCCCTTTCCGCAACAAGGTAGTTATTGGGGCCGCAATGTCTGCAAAATGTGCAATAAACCTCCTATAAAAATTGGCGAAACCCAGAAATTTCTGAATATCTTTTACAGAGGATGGTTCTGGCCAATCAGCAATAGCACTGATTTTCTTTACATCCATAGTTATTCCTTGAGGTGACAGGCAGTATCCTAAAAAGTCCACCTTGCTGACATTAAAAGTACACTTTTCTAACTTAGCAAAAAGATGATTTTCTTTTAACTTTGATAATACTGCACGAACATGTTGGGTATGTTCTTCTGAGTTCTTAGAGTAAATGAGGATGTCGCCTATGTATACTATGACACAAACGTCCAGGAATTCATGTAGGACCTCATTTATAAAGAACTGAAAGGCCGCAGGGGCATTACGTAACCCAAAGGGCATTACTGTGTACTCAAATAAACCAAACTTTGTCTTGAAAGCTGTCTTCCACTCATCCCCCTCTTTTACTCGGACCAGGTGGTAAGCTCCCCGCAGATCTAGTTTAGTGTATACAGTAGAATGTCTTAATTGATCCAACAACACAGGTATTAGAGGAAGAGGATATTTATTCTTTATTGTAGCCTTATTTAGTCCTCTATAATCAATACACGCGCGCAGGGATTTATCCGGCTTCGGGATAAAAAAGAGTGGAGATGATACCGGGGATGTGGAATGACGGATGAACCCAGACTGTAGTAGGTCATCTAGGTAGGTTCTTAAGTATTTGGTTTCTTCGTCAGTCAAAGCATATACTCTGTTATTAGGTAAAGGGGCCCCTGGGATAAGATCTATACGGCAGTCATAAGACCGATGTGGGGGCAGCACACTAGCCTTTACTGGATCAAAGACGTCTTTAAAGTCAGAATATTCAGGAGGGAGACTTGGTTCATCTTGTGTAACACTAGCACAGTGTAATACTGTGCTCTGTTCTGTACCTGCTTCTTGATAGCAATTGGTTCTACAGAAAGAGGAATCCAAAGTAGCAGTTCTATTCACCCAATCAATTTTTGGGTAATGAGTTGTTAACCAGGGTACCCCGAGAATCAAACCAAAATTAGGAGTATCTATCAGATCAAAGCTAATCACCTCTGTGTGCCCGTTCTGACAGACCATAACAAGTGGACTTGTTTGTTTTGTGATTAATCCAGAGGTCAATTCTGACCCATCCACTGCACATACTGCTTCTGGACAAGGCTTTAGGCACATAGGAAGTCCTAAGTTTTCAGCTAACTTATTATCCACAAAATTTCCTGTCGCGCCTGAGTCCAGTAGGACAGGGAGAGAATGCCTCACTTGGGTAGTAACAATTAAAACGACCTGAATTATGAAATGTCTGGGTATGTGCGGTACCATGAAGGCTGCAGCATTAGAGGTTTGATTACGATGTTTTCTCGAACAAGTAACCTCTCCCCTTGTCGAGCTTAATCGTTTCCCGATTTAGTTGAGGAGGTGGAGGAAACAGCACCCTTTCGTGGAGTTTTAGGCTTTACTGGACATTCTCTGGCAAAGTGACCTGCCCTGCCACAATATAAACATAATTGAAGTTTTCTCCTTCTTTCTTTTTCCTCTGATGTGAGTGGACCTCTGAGTGTCCCTATTTGCATAGGCTCAGGGAGTTTATTATCTGTGTCTTTCTTCTCATGTCTAATAAAAGTTAACCGTGATTCCAGTTTGTATTTATCTCCCTTTCTTTCTCCTAGTCTATGTTCTAATTTCACAACTAAATCTACAAAGTCCGAATAGTCTTCTGGCAAATCAACGATATGAGTCAGCGCGTCTTTTAACTCGTCTCTCAAACCTTTATAAAAAAGGGAGACACGCTTTTCTTTTGGCCACTGTGTCTCGGTGAGTAAACGATTAAAACTAGTGAGATAGGTCAATAAATCCTTGTTACCTTGTTTAAGATTTAAAAGCTCATTATCACTTGCCTGCATGAAAGTGTGTTTTGCAAAAAGGCTGGTCATGGTACGTTTAAATTGATTCCAATTATGGAGGATGGGATCATCTCTATCCACTAAAGGAAATGACCAATTGGCTGCTGTGCCACCCAAATAAGACAAGACGAATGCCACTTTCGTAGCATCAGTAGGGAACTGTTGTGGTTTACAAATGAAGTGTAATTGACATTGATTGATAAAAACATGGAATTTGTTACTATCTCCATGAAAACGTTCAGGTGCTGCTAAGGGCACAGCATTAGGAACATTAACAGTAACCTCAACTGGGGGAGGCAAAGTTGTATGTTTTGATGGTGCCCCTGTCTCTGAGGAGGTTTTAAACAAAGGCGTAAAAGCTGTGTTCCACTGAGATCCCCTAAATTTATACCTACTTAAATCCTGTTTTAAAGAGGTATTCTCCATCTTTAATCTCTCTATTTCCTCTTGCATATGTTGCAAGATGCCAGACACTGATTCATTATGAGCCAAGTCCTCATTTAGGGCCTGCGCCATATCCGTGACGTCAATGCCCTCTATTTCTTCCCCGGTATTCATCGTCCACCAGAACTGAAATTTTTTGAGTGCTTGTGCTTCTGTCAAAGCCCAGCTCACCTGAGTTCTTGTTCAGTTCTGATGGAGGTTGAAGACAATCCGACCCCACCCTGAAACTGCTTGTTCCAGCACACTAGTTTTTTAACACAGTGCACTAAGAACAGAAGCTCAAGGGAAGGGGGGAAGTGGATAAAATAAAAAATAGAGAGACAACACCGTTCTTGCGTTTCCACTGTTGAAGTGCTGCACAAATCTGCGGCCCTTTCTGACTTCTGTAGAAACTGGTGCCTAATGAAACATAAACAAAGAACAGATAAGTGCAACCTATTCCTAAATGAGTTCCTGACTATCCCTTTATTTATTAGAAATTCTCTTCTAAAAGTACCTCTTGGATCCTGGTCTCTAGTTTCCAGGTTTGGAATGTGTTACTGCTCTGGAATGTGCTTTCTATTACTGTAAAGCTTCTAAAACATTAAACAAATACAGTTATCAGAATTACCAATATCAAACATTCATCTTAATATAACTAAAGCCTAAATTCCCAATAGCAGACTCACTTTTCCCATATTTCCTGAATCTTTTATAAAACAAATACTGTACTTTTACATCAAAATACAGCATGTAATTTGTGCAAGTCCTTGATTTACTGTTTGCCTTGCTGTTAATGGTTCTTAAAAGTTCCACAAAGATCCGCAAAGTATTCTTGTAACAAAGAGTTTGAATCACAATGTTCGTGGAAGGTATCTTGTTTCCAATTGTCTATACACGAATCCAGAAATTGTTGTCAAAGTTCTTTCAGGTAATAAAAAGTTTTGCACTTACTTGTTGCTGGCAAGAGATACTGATCAGTCTAACCTTGTCTTTTTTCTCTTTTGCAGGTTGCTTGTAGGAGAGAGGCAGAGGCAAGGAGGAACCGGAAACCGGCAGAAGGAAGAGTCAGCAGCTGCGCCCATTGAAGTCAATGAAAGTCTGTAGAGAGCAGGAGTGCCAGCGCCGAGGGATCTGTTCTCAGGTAAGCGGGAGGTAGACGAGCACAAGCACTGGGTGAGGCTCGGGGGCTGCCTTTTATAGACAGGGCTGGGTGTGGTTCGAAGAGCTGGGTGTGGTTTGAAGGGCTGGGTGTGGTCCTCACATGCTGCACATGTTCTTGAAAGGTGAGCAGAGCTGGGTGTGGTTTGAAGAGCTGGGTGTGGTCCTCACATGCTGCACATGTTCTTGAAAGGTGTGCAGAGTTTCAGTTATTATACAAATGAGTTGAATTAACACATGGCCAAGGGAGGAGTGTTTTAAAGAAGCCTTGGTAAAAGCAAGGCCCAATGTGTAAACAAAACAGCACATTAAACAACATACACAGAAGCCTAGGGGGGGGGGGGGAAGGTGAGATAACAAGAAAGGCTTTCAATAGTAAGTTTAAAAGGGAGCTATTACAGAACCCACTAGTGCAGTGAGAGGGGACATGCTCTTTGCGGTGCACAAACCCTAACAGGTCCCCCACCCTCCCTCCATATCTGGGTCTGGAGCTGACCTGCCAGATCCCAAGCTTCCGGCAATGCCTGCATGTCCAGCTCTGCGGCTTACCAGCAAGGCCTTCTAACAGCATGGACATAGTGCCGTCAGCAGGGGTGATCCGTTTTCAACAGGGTGGTGGTGAAAACCCTCCTGTCTGTGGGCTGAAGTAACCAAGTCATGAGAGGTGTATCTCCCAGCACACCCACCACCTCTCACCATTTGTTATTGGGACCAGCCCCTAACCATTTTTTCGGCCACTGCCCAGTGCAACTGATAATTGGGAGCCCTGATGCCCCTTCCAACAAAGGATGTTGCAACTCATGCAAAGCCACCCGTCTTTTGCCGTTCCGTCAGATGAGATCGGAGAGGAGGCTGATCAACGTACGAAAAAAGGACCAGGGAGGAACCACAGGTAATTCCAGGAAAAAATACAGCAGCCAAGGCAAGATCAGCATCTTTGTGATCATAACCATCCCCACCTGGGAGACAGGAAGGGAGGTTCAGAAAGGTAGAGTGGAGCAAATCTATCTCAGTGCTTTACCCAGGTTACCATCCAGCAAAGCAGTCACAGTGTGGTACACCTGCACCCCCAGATAATTAGAGTTGTATTGCCAGACAAGTAGAGCTAGTGGAACCTCCAGATGCAGGCAGGACTTGCACAAAATAACATGAAGGCCTAAAAGCCTCTCAAAAGCGTCCAACAACTTCTTAAGCAGAGGTAAGGTTGCTGCTGCATCCCATTAATACATCAGAGCATCATTAGTATATAAGAAGATCATGTGCCAGTATCCCATCACCAGTATTGCCCATGCTTCTGGCCTGGTCCTAAGCAAACATGCAAGGGGCTCCATGGCCAGCATGAAGAGCAATAGGAACAGTGGGCAACCCTGGGGAATCGATCAGAGATGGTCCTACCAGTTTTACCCCTGGCCGGTGGATGGCTATAGAGGGTCCGGATCTACCCCAGGAGCGCAGCGCCCACCTCCATTTTAGTCAGGATGGATGGGAGGAAAGACCACCCCAACATGTCAATATCTCTCTCAATGTCTAGCACCTGAAGGATGGAAGCATCCCCTATGAGCCAAACCAAGCACCTGACATTGGTGAACAAGTGGACCAGAACCCCCATCAGCAGCAGCAGCTGATTTGCTAAGACCTTGCCCAAAAACTTGCAGTTCAGGTTTTGAAGGGAGAGAGAACTATACAGTGTTACTTCATGTGGGTCATGACCAGGTTTTGGAAGCACCACTATCAGAACCTCCCTTAGGGACTCCGGATGCACCTCTGATGTATGTGCAGTGTTATACACCTGCAACAATTTGGGACACAGTTGGGTGCTGTATGCTTAATAAAATTCAGCCAGCAACTCATCCATACCTGGTCTTATTACATACCATCTGCGCCATGGCCGCTGAATCTCCTCAATCTGAATAGTATCATCCAGCTTGCCAACCTGCAGGGGGTTAATGCAGGGCACAGGTAGGTCATGGAGATGGGCCAGCAGGTGGTCTGTGGACTGCTCAGGTACCGATGAATTAAGTATAGTGTAAAAGTTGACAAAGACATCATTAATGTCAGCCTGGGACATGACCACAACTCCATCAGGGCAAGTTGTCGCTGCTACTGGACTATGTGGCACTGACTCCCGCAACAGTCCTGTCAGCCCCCTCCCAGCGTGATCACCCTTAATGTGATGCTTGGTTAAATAGTGTGGGAAGTTGGCTCTGTATGTACTATTTCAAAGTAAGAAATAGCATGCACAGAGTCCAAGTGTTCCCCTTAGAGGTAAGATAGTGGCAAAAAGAGATAATTCTAATGCTCTATTTTATGGTAGTGTGGTCGAGCAGTAGGCTTATCAGGGGGTAGTGTTAAGCATTTGTTGTACACACACAGGCAATAAATGAGGAACACACACTCAAGGACAATTCCAGGCCAATAGGTTTTTATATAGAAAAATATATTTTCTTAGTTTATTTTAAGAACCACAGGTTTAAAATTTACAAACAATACTTTAAATGAAAGGTATTTCACTTAGGAACTTTGGATTAGCAAAATAGCATATACAGTTTTCACACAAATAGCTATTTTAAAACTGGACACTGCAATTTTGAACAGTTCCTGGGGGAGGTAAGTGTTTGTTAGTTTTGCAGGTAAGTAAACCACCTACAGGGTTAAAAGTTGGGTCCAAGGTAGCCCACCGTTATGGGTTCAGGGCAACCCCAAAGTTACCACACCAGCAGCTCAGGGCCGGTCAGGTGCAGAGGTCAAAGTGGTGCCCAAAACGCATAGGCTTCAATGGAGAAGGGGGTGCCCTGGTCCCAGTCTGCCAGCAGGTAAGTACCCTCGTCTTCGAAGGGCAGACCAGGGGGGTTTTGTAGGGCACCGGGGGGGACACAAGTCAGCACAAAAGTACACCCTCAGCAGCACGGGGGCGGCCGGGTGCAGTGTGCAAACAGGGGTCGGTTTGCAATGGAGTTCAATGGGAAACCAAGGGGTCTCTTCAGCGATGCAGTCAGGCAAGGGGGGGGGGCTCCTCGGGGTAGCCACCACCTGGGCAAGGGAGAGGGCCACCTGGGGGTCGCTCCTGCACTGGAGATCGGATCCTTCAGGTCCTGGGGGCTGCGGGTGCAGTGTCCTTACCAGGCGTCGGGTTTTTGAAGCAGGCTGTCGCGGTCAGGGGGAGCCTTTGAATTCCCTCTGCAGACGTCGCTGTAGGGGCGCAGGGGGGTCAACTCTGGCTACTTACGGGCTCGCAGTCGCCGGGGAGTCCTCCCTGTAGTGTTTGCTCTTCACAAGTCGAGCCGGGGGCGTCGGGTGCAGAGTGCAAAGTCTCACGCTTCCGGAGGGAAACGTGTGTTCTTTCAAAGTTGCTTCTTTGTTGCAAAGATGCTTCTTTCTTGGAGCGGAGCCGCTGTCCTCGGGAATTCTTGGTCCTTTTAGATGCAGGGTAGTCCTCTGAGGCTTCAGAGGTTGCTGGGCCCTGTGCAACGCGTCGCTGGAGCAGTTCTTGTGAAGTGGGGAGACAGGCCGATAGAGCTGGGGCCAAAGCAGTTGGTGTCTCCGTCTTCTCTGCAGGTTTTTCAGCTCAGCAGTCCTTCTTTGTCTTAGGTTGCAGGAATCTATCTTGCTGGGTTCTGGGAGCCCCTAAATACTCAATTTAGGGGTGTGTTTAGGTCTGGGTGGTTAGTAGCCAATGGCTACTAGACCTGAGGGTGGCTACACCCTCTTTGTGCCTCCTCCCTGAGGGGAGGGGGCACAACCCTAATCCTATTGGGGGAATCCTCCATCTGCAAGATGGAGGATTTCTAAAAGTCAGAGTCACCTCAGCTCAGGACACCTTAGGGGCTGTCCTGACTGGCCAGTGACTCCTCCTTGTTTTTCTCATTATCTCCTCCGGCCTTGCCGCCAAAAGTGGGGCCGTGGCCGGAGGGGGGCGGGCAACTCCACTAGCTGGAGTGCCCTGGGGTGCTGTAACAAAGGGGGTGTGCCTTTGAGGCTCACCACCAGGTGTTACAGTTCCTGCAGGGGGAGGTGAGAAGCACCTCCACACAGTACAGGCTTTGTTACTAGCCACAGAGTGACAAAGGCACTCTCCCCATGTGGCCAGCAACATGTCTGGTGTGTGGCAGGCTGCTGAAACTAGTCAGCCCACACTGGTAGTCGGGTATGGTTTCAGGGGGCATCTCTAAGATGCCCTCTGGGGTATATTTTACAATAAAATGTACACTGGCATCAGTGTGCATTTATTGTGCTGAGAAGTTTGATACGAAACTTCCCAGTTTTCAGTGTAGCCATTAGGGTGCTGTGGAGTTCGTGCATGACAGACTCCCAGACCATATACTCTTATGGCTACCCTGCACTTACAATGTCTAAGGTTTTGCTTAGACACTGTAGGGGCATAGTGCTCATGCACTTATGCCCTCATCTAGGGTATAGTGCACCCTGCCTTAGGGCTGTAAGGCCTGCTAGAGGGGTGACTTCTCTATACCTATAGGCAGTGTGAGGTTGGCATGGCACCCTGAGGGGAGTGCCATGTCGACTTAGTCATTTTATCCCCACCAGCACACACAAGCTGGCAAGCAGTGTGTCTGTGCTGAGTGAGGGGTCTCCAGGGTGGCATAAGACATGCTGCAGCCCTTAGAGACCTTCCCTGGCATTAGGGCCCTTGGTACCAGAGGTACCAGTTACAAGGGACTTACCTGGATGCCAGGGTGTGCCAATTGAGGAAACAAAGGTACAGGTTAGGGAAAGAACACTGGTGCTGGGGCCTGGTTAGCAGGCCTCAGCACACTTCGAAATCATAACTTGGCATCAGCAAAGGCAAAAAGTCACAGGGTAACCATGCCAAGGAGGCATTTCCTTACACAACCCCCCCCCCCAAACGAAAGAGGATGAGACTAACCTTTCCCAAGAGAGTCTTCATTTTCTAAGTGGAAGAACCTGGAAAGGCCATCTGCATTGGCAGGGGCAGTCCCAGGTCTGTGTTCCACTATAAAGTCCATTCCCTGTAGGGAGATGGACAACCTCAACAGTTTTGGGTTTTCACCTTTCATTTGCATTAGCCATCTGAGAGGTCTGTGGTCAGTCTGAACTACATAGTGTTTACCAAAGAGGTATGGTCTTAGCTTCTTCAGGGACCAAACCACAGCAAAGGCCTCCCTCTCAATGGCACTCCAACGCTGCTCCCTGGGGAGTAACCTCCTGCTAATGGAAGCAACAGGCTGGTCAAGGCCATCATCATTTGTTTGGGGCAAAACTGCCTCTATCCCATGTTCAGAGGCATCAGTCTGCACAATGAACTGCTTGGAGTAATCTGGAGCTTTGAGAACTGGTGCTGTGCACATAGCTTGTTTCAGGGTGTCAAAGGCCTGTTGGCATCCACAGTCCAGTTTACCTTCTTGGGCATTTTCTTGGAGGTAAGTTCTGTGAGTGGTGTCACTATGGATCCATATCCCTTCACAAACCTCCTGTAGTACCCAGTCAAGCCAAGGAATGCCCTGACTTGAGTCTGGGTTTTTGGAGCAGCCCAGTCCAGAATAGTCTGGATCTTGGGCTGGAGTGGCTGGACTTGGCCTCCACCTACAAGGTGTCCTAAGTAAACCACAGTTCCCTGCCCTATCTGACATTTGGATGCCTTGATAGAGAGGCCTGCTGCTTGCAGGGCCTTCAAAACCTTCTTCAGGTCGACCAGGTGATCCTGCCAGCTGGAGCTAAAGACAGCAATATTGTCGAGATAAGCTGCACTAAAGGACTCCAAGCCAGCAAGGACTTGATTCGCCAACCTTTGGAAGGTGGCATGGGCATTCTTTAAACCAAAGGGCATAACAGTAAACTGATAATGCCCATCAGGTGTGGAGAATGCTGTCTTTTCTTTTGCTCCTGGTGCCATTTTGTTTTGCCAGTACCCTGCTGTCAAGTCAAAGGTACTTAAGTATCTGGCAGCACCTAGTTTGTCTATCAATTCATCTGCCCTTGGAATGGGATGGGCATCTGTCTTGGTGACAGAATTAAGTCCTCTGTAGTCCACACAAAACCTCAACTCTCTCTTTCCATCTTTGGTGTGAGGTTTGGGGATTAAGACCACTGGGCTAGCTCGGGGGCTGTCAGAGTGCCCAATGACACCCAATTCCAGCATCTTGTGGACTTCCACCTTGATGCTTTCCTTAACTTGGTCAGACTGTCGAAAATTTTTGTTTTTGACAGGCATGCTGTCTCCTGTGTCCACATCATGGGTGCACAGGTGTGTCTAACCAAGGGTTAGGGAAAAGAGCTCAGCAAACTGTTTCAGGACCTTCCTACAGTCAGATTGCTGTTGGCCAGAGAGGGTGTCACTCCATCAACTGAGCCGTCTTTTGGGTCTGTGGAGAGGAGATCAGGGAGAGGTTCACTCGCAGCTTCCTGGTCCTCATCTGTTACCATCAACAGATTCACATCTGCCCTATCATGGAAGAGTTTGAGGTGGTTCACATGGATCACCCTTTTGTGCGTCCTGCTAGTGCCTAGGTCTACCAGGTAGGTGACCTGACTCTTCCTCTCTAGCACTGGGTAAGGGCCACTCCATCTGTCCTGAAGTGCTCTGGGAGCCACAGGCTCCAGAACCCAGACTTTCTGCCCTGGCTGAAACTCAACCATAGCAGCCTTTTGGTCATACCACAACTTCTGGAGTTGTTGGCTGGCCTCAAGGTTTTTACTTGCCTTTTCCATATACTCTGCCATCCTTGAACGTAGGCCTAGTACATAGTCCACTATCTCTTGTTTAGGCTCAAGAAGAGGTCTCTCCCAGCCTTCTTTTACAAGAGCTAGTGGTCCCCTTACAGGATGGCCAAACAGAAGTTCAAAGGGGGGAAAACCCTACTCCCTTCTGAGGCAAATCTCTCTGTAGGTGAAAAGCAGACATGGCAAGAGGACATCCCATCTCCTTTTGAGTTTTTCAGGGAGCCCCATGATCATGCCTTTCAATGTCTTGTTAAATCTTTCAACAAGACCATTTGTTTGTGGATGGTATGGTGTGGTGAATTTGTAAGTCACCCCACACTCATTCCACATGTGTTTCAGGTATGCTGATATGAAGTTGGTACCTCTGTCAGACACCACCTCCTTAGGAAATCCCACTCTGGTAAAAATACCAATGAGTGCTTTGGCTACTGCAGGGGCAGTAGTCGACCTAAGGGGAATTGCTTCAGGGTATCTAGTAGCATGATCCACTACTACTAGTATGTATTGGTTCCCTGAGGCTGTGGGAGGTTCAAGTGGACCCACTATGTCCACACCCACTCTTTCAAAGGAGACCCCCACCATTGCAAGTGGAATGAGGGGGGCCTTTGGGTGTCCACCTGTCTTTCCACTGGCTTGACAGGTGGTACAGGAAACACAAAAATCCTTGACCTTCTGGGACATGTTGGGCCAATAGATGTGGTTGAATAATCTCTCCCACGTCTTGGTCTGTCCCAAATGCCCAGCAAGAGGAATATCATGAGCTAAGTTCAGAATGACCTCCCTAAACTCCTGAGGCACTACCACTCTCCTAGTGGCACCAGGTTTGGGATCTCTTACCTCAGAGTACAGGAGTCCATCTTCCCAATAGACTCTGTGTGTTCCTGTTATTTGTCCTTTGGACTCTTCAGCAGCTTGTTGCCTAAGGCCTTCAAGAGAGGGACAGGTTTCTTGCCCCTTACACAACTGTTCCCTTGAGGGTCCCCCTGGGCCTAGGAGATCAACCTGATAAGGTTCTAAATCCATGGGCTCAGTTCCCTCAGAAGGCAGAACTTCTTCCTGGGAAGAGAGGTTCTCTTTCTCTTGTTGTATTGAAGCTGGTTGCCCAGTCTTCTTTCCTTTTCTCTTGGAGGGTTGGGCCCTTTTTCCAGGCTCCAACACCTCTTTTTCACCCTGCGCCTTGCACTGTGCCCTTGTCTCGACACACACCAGTTCAGGGATACCCAGCATGGCTGCATGGGTTTTGAGTTCTACCTCAGCCCATGTTGAAGACTCCAGGCCATTTCCAAGCAAACAGTCTACAGGGATATTTGAGGAGACCACCACCTGTTTCAGGCCATGGACCCATCCCCACTCTAAAGTTACCATAGCCACGGGATGTACTTTAGTCTGATTGTCAGCGTTGGTGACTGGATAAGTTTTTCCAGCCAGGTATTGACCAGGGGAAAACAGTTTCTCGGACACCATGGTGACACTGGCACCTGTATCCCTCAGGCCTTCTACACTTGTCCCATTAATTAAGAGCTGCTGCCTGTATTTTTGCATATTAGGGTGCCAGGCAGCCAGTGTGGCTAAATCCACCCCACCCCCAGAGACTAATGTAGCTTCAGTGTGAACCCTGATTTGCTCTGGGCACACTGTTGATCCCACTTGGAGACTGGCCATTCCAGTGTTAGCTGGAAGAGAGTTAGAAGTGGAACCTTTCTTGGGACAGGCCTTGTCTCCAGTTTGGTGTCCTTGCTAATTACAGCTACGACACACCAGTCCTTTTTGGGATCAAAGTTTTTACCCTTGTACCCAAAATTGGATTGTGAAGAGGCTCTGTACCCTCCCGCCTGAGCAGGTTTTTGGGGCCCTATAGAAGACTCTTTACTTTTTCCCTTGGATGTCTCAACACTCTTCCCCTGGGGAGTCTTTGTGGCCCCTTTCTTTTGGTCACCCCCCTGTGGAGGTCTTGGTCACCCTAGTCTTGACCCAATGGTCCGCCTTCTTTCCCAGTTCTTGGGGAGAAATTGGTCCTAGGTCTACCAGATGCTGATGCAGTTTATCATTGAAACAATTACTTAACAGGTGTTCTTTCACAAATAAATTGTACAGCCCATCATAATCATTTACACCACTGCCATGAATCCAACCATCCAGTGTTCTCACTGAGTAGTCTACAAAATCAACCCAGGTCTGGCTCGAGGATTTTTGAGCCCACCCGAACCTAATTCTATACTCCTCAGTGGAGAATCCAAAGCCCTCAACACGGGTAGCCTTCATGAGGTCATAGGATTCTGAATCTTTTCCAGAGAGTGTGAGGAGTCTATCCCTACACTTTCCAGTGAACATTTCCCAAAGGAGAGCACCCCAGTGAGATCTGTTTACTTTTCTGGTTGCACAAGCCCTCTCAAAAGCTGTGAACCATTTGGTGATGTCATCACCATCTTCATATTTAGTTACAATCCCTTTTGGGATTTTCAACATGTCAGGAGAATCTCTGACCCTATTTATGTTGCTGCCACCATTGATGGGACCAAAACCCATCTCTTGTCTTTCCCTTTCTATGGCTAGGAGCTGTCTGTCTAAAGCCAATCTTTTGACCATCCTGGCTAGCAGTAGGTCCTCTTCATTGAGGCTGCCCTCAATGCTTCCAGAGTTGCTGGACTCTGAGAGAAGCAGCATCTCTGACTATCACTTGTGGAGACAGGGTATGAGGGACCCTGTTCTCCCTAACTAGGAGTGGGGGTGGGAAATCCTCCACATCACTAGCTTCCTCCTCTGGGAAGGTATCCTCAGAGGGGTTGTTCTTAGAAAACTCTGCCAAAAGCTCCTGGAGCTGTACTTTGGTAGGGTTTGAACCAGTTTTAATCTTTTTGATTTTGCAGAGAGACCTTAACTCTGACATCCTAAGATGCAGGTAAGGGTGACGTTGAGTTCCATCACTATCTCTTCTGCATTAGACATTATGGCCCTCATTCCGACCCTGGCGGTTTCAAACCGCCAGGGTGGAGGACCGCGGGAGCACCGCCGACAGGCCGGCGGTGCTCCAATGGGCATTCCGACCGCGGCGGTAAAGCTGCGGTCGGACCGGCAACACTGGCGGTCTCCCGCCAGTGTACCGCCGCCCATAGGAATCCTCCAAGGCGGCGCAGCTAGCTGCGCCGCTGAGGGGATTCCGACCCCCCCTACCTCCATCCAGTTCCCGGCGGTTCTCCAGCCGGGAACCGGATGGCGGTAGGGGGGGTCGCGGGGCCCCTGGGGGCCCCTGCAGTGCCCATGCCACTGGCATGGGCACTGCAGGGGCCCCCGTAAGAGGGCCCCTAAATGTATTTCACTGTCTGCTTCGCAGACAGTGAAATACGCGACGGGTGCAACTGCACCCGTCGCACAGCTTCCACTCCGCCGGCTCGATTCCGAGCCGGCTTCATTGTGGAAGCCTCTTTCCCGCTGGGCTGGCGGGCGGCCTGAAGGCGGCCGCCCGCCAGCCCAGCGGGAAAGTCAGAATCACCGCCGCGGTCTTTCGACCGCGGAACGGTATTCTGGCGGCCCCCGACAGGCCGGCGGCGACTGCCGCCGGCCAATGTCGGAATGAGGGCCTATGTTTCTAAAAGTTGGAATACTTTTTAAGAATCTAAAACTATCTCTAGAACTTAATTCAAACTTTTACAAAACTTTTAAACTCTAAAAGAAATGCTAACAGGGACTAAAACAAGGCCCTAGCAGGACTTTTAAACATTTAGAAAAATAGCTCAAATTTCAAAAATCAGTTTCTAATGACAATTTTTGGAATTTAGTCGTGTGATCAGGTATTGGCTGAGTAGTCCAGCAAATGCAGTCTTGTACCCCACTGCTGATCCACCAATGTAGGAAGTTGGCTCTGTATGTACTATTTCAAAGTAAGAAATAGCATGCACAGAGTCCAAGGGTTACCCTTAGAGGCAAGATAGTGGAAAAAAGAGATAATTCTAATGCTCTATTTTGTGGTAGCGTGGTCGAGCAGTAGGCTTATCAGAGGGTAGTGTTAAGCATTTGTTGTACACACACAGGGAATAAATGAGGAACACACACTCAAGGACAATTCCAGGCCAATAGGTTTTTATATAGAAAAATATGCTTTCTTAGTTTATTTATTACCACAGGTTCAAGATTTACAAACAATACTTTGAATGAAAGGTATTTCACTTAGGAACTTTAGGATCTTCGAATCAGCAAAATAGCATATACAGTTTTCACTCAAATGGAAAATAGCTATTTTAAAATTGGACACAGTGCAATTTTCAAAATTTCCTGGGGGAGGTAAGTGTTTGTTAGTTTTGTAGGTAAGTAAACCATCTACAGGGTTCAAAGTTGGGTCCAAGGTAGCCCACCGTTGGGGGTTCAGGGCAACCCCAAAGTTACCACACCAGCAGCTCAGGGCCGGTCAGGTGCAGAGGTCAAAGTGGTGCCCAAAACGCATAGGCTTCAATGGAGAAGGGGGTGCGCCGGTCCCAGGCTGCCAGCAGGTAAGTACCCTCATCTTCGGAGGCCAGACCAGGGGGGTTTTGTAGGGCACCGGGGGGGGACACAAGTCAGCACAAAAAGTACACCCTCAGCGGCACGGGGGCGGCCGGGTGCAGTGTGCAAACAGGCATCAGGTTTGCAATGGAGTTCAATGGGAGACCAAGGGGTCTCTTCAGCGATGCAGGCAGGCAAGGGGGGCTCCTCGGGGTAGCCACCACCTGAGGAAGGGAGAGGGCCACCTGGGGGTCGCTCCTGCACTGGAGGTCATATCCTTCAGGTCCTTCAGGTCCTGGGGGCTGCGGGTGCAGTGTCCTTACCAGGCGTCGGGTCTTTGAAGCAGGCAGTCGCGCTCAGGGGGAGCCTCTGGATTCCCTCTTCAGGCGTCGCTATGGGGGCTCAGGGGGGTCAACTCTGGCTACTCACAGGCTCGCAGTCGCCGGGGAGTCCCCCCTGTAGTGTTTGTTCTCCACAAGTCGAGCCGGGGGTGTCGGGTGCCGAGTGCAAAGTCTCACACTTCCGGCGGGAAACGTGTATTCTTTCAAAGTTGCTTCTTTGTTGCAAAGATGCTTCTTTCTTGGAGCAGAGCCGCTGTCCTTGGGAGTTCTTGGTCCTTTTAGATGTAGGGTAGTCCTCTGAGGCTTCAGAGGTTGCTGGACCCTGTGGAACGCGTCGCTGGAGCAGTTCTTGTGAAGTGGGGAGACAGGCCGGTAGAACTGGGGCCAAAGCAGTTGGTTTCTCTGTCTTCCCTGCAGGTTTTTCAGCTCAGCAATCCTTCTTCATCTTAGGTTGCAGGAATCTATCTTGCTGGGTTCTGGGAGCCCCTAAATACTCAATTTAGGGCTGTGTTTAGGTCTGGGGTTAGTAGCCAATGGCTACTAGCCCTGAGGGTGGCTACACCCTCTTTGTGCCTCCTCCCTGAGGGGAGGGGGGCACATCCCTAATCCTATTGGGGGAATCCTCCATCTGCAAGATGGAGGATTTCTACAAGTCAGAGTCACCTCGGCTCAGGATACCTTAGGGGCTGTCCTGACTGGCCAGTGACTCCTCCTTGTTTTTCTCATTATCTTCTTCGGCCTTGCCGCCAAAAGTGGGGCCGTGGCCGGAGGGGGCAGGCTACTCCACTAGCTGGAGTGCCCTGGGGTGCTGTAACAAAGGGGGTGAGCCTTTGAGGCTCACCGCCAGGTGTTACAGTTCCTGCAGGGGGAGGTGAGAAGCACCTCCACCCAGTACAGGCTTTGTTACTAGCCACAGAGTGACAAAGGCACTCTCCCCATGTGCCCAGCAACATGTCTGGTGTGTGGCAGGCTGCTGAAACTAGTCAGCCCACACTGGTAGTCGGTATGGTTTCAGGGGGCATCTCTAAGATGCCCTCTGGGGTGTATTTTACAATAAAACGTATACTGGCATCAGTGTGCATTTATTGTGCTGAGAAGTTTGATACCAAACTTCACAGTTTTCAGTGTAACCATTATGGTGCTGTGGAGTTCGTGCATGACAGACTCCCAGACCATATACTCTTAAGGCCACTCTGCACTTACAATGTCTAAGGTTTTGCTTAGACACTGTAGGGGCATAGTGCTCATGCACTTATGCCCTCACCTATGGTATAGTGCACCCTGCCTTAGGGCTGTAAGGCCTGCTAGAGGGCTGACTTATCTATACCTGTAGGCAGTGTGAGGTTGGCATGGCACCCTGAGGGGAGTGCCATGTCGACTTAGTCATTTTATCCCCACCAGCACACACAAGCTGGCAAGCAGTGTGTCTGTGCCGAGTGGGGGGTCTCCAGGGTGGCATAACACATGCTGCAGCCCTTAGAGACCTTCCCTGGCATCAGGGCCCTTAGTACCAGAGGTACCAGTTACAAGGGACTTACCTGGATGCCAGGGTGTGCCAATTGTGGAAACAAAGGTACAGGTTAGGGAAAGAACACTGGTGCTGGGGCCTGGTTAGCAGGCCCCAGCACACTTTCAAATCATAACTTGCCATCAGCAAAGGCAAAAAGCCAGGGGGTAACCATGCCAAGGAGGCATTTCCTTACAAATAGGCCCTGTAGTTCAACAACCATAACCGGGATGAAATCTTTGCGTGCCTTCAGTGCAATGCACCCAGCTCATTAGCCCTTCCTGGATGAGGGGGCAGTCCAATCTCCAACCACCACATATACATTTCAGTGTGTGTTATGTCCAATTGTAGAGTCTGCTTTACCCCTCATGAAGTAGCTGTGCATTTTCACCTGGTCACAACCTTGAAGGACTCACATTCTACCTGCTTGGACTGGGTCGACCTCTTGTTATCTGCAAAATAATCCACAATTTGAACTTTCACAGTATCCTGGAAGGGTGCATCTTGCAGTGCTCCCGGCCTAAGCCTCCAATTGGAGATCTTGGCCCAACACCTGCCCCAGTGCAAAGTCAGCTTGAGGGGGTTGTGGTCTGACACAGTGTGGGCCGGGTATTCAATATCTACTCACTAGTACAGAGAAACAAGTCTAAGCATGTAAGTAGCTGGTGCACTGTGGAGTAAAAGGTGTACTCACTATCTGTCAAATTCCTTGCCAGCCACACATCCTGACCATACATATCACCCAGCCAACACTGAACGGCACTTGAAGAGGCCACACAGGGAGCTCTTTGGAGAGGGGGCATTGAGGGATCCTTATACATGTTCAATACACAACTGAAATCTTATCCCCATATGCATGATGTCAGCCATGGGATCATACGCTTCAGGAAGCAAGATAAGTCTGTGTTGGGTGCATAGAGAAAGGTTACATTCAAGTGGCTGCAATCCAACTGTCCTTCAAGGATAACATAATGACCCTCTGGGTCTACTTTGCTAGTAATCACCAGTAGGGGACCCCCCCCAGTGCCATCCATATAAGCGCACCCCTGAAAAATGCATAATAACAGGTACTATATAACTGACCCCCCCCCCCCAACTCTTACGCAGATTCACCAGTTCCACCATATTCAAGTGTGTCTCCTGGAGGCATGCAATCTGAATGTAAGCAGTGCCTGAGATATGCATATACCACCTTTCCCTTATGGGGAGTGGCATGTCAAGCTAGTTCCAGGTCCACAAATTATAGTGGGGTGTGTGTATGGATGTGTTGTCAGGCATGCACGTGCTGCAAAGTAATCTGGTAGCAAATCTCAGAGGAGCCATTCAGGGTCCCACCATTGCCGTACCAAATCGGGACGCAGAATCCTTGTCTACGTGGCAGTGTGGGACTGAGCACCCATGTGTTGCCCGCCTACTCCTGATTATCATGAAGACAGTGTCTGGAAATAAAGCTCTGCATGATGCACTGTAAGCCAAACAAACTGTATTTAACACAACCCCAATCAAGCACCAACCCTGGCATGTCTCTATATACATTCAATGCCAAATAACTAACAATAACACATGAAAAGGTAAACCACATGAAAAAGGCAGTCTTGTCTCCATCAGGATGTGAGGAGTGTCGCTGACTCAGTTCACCAGCAGGGCCAGGGATTAACTAAGGAGGCTGTCCCCCCACTTAAAGCATCCGTCATCAAAAGCACCATCAGCAGTTCACAGCGACCCCAGACATAAAGAGCACCAGCAGCCAAAATGCACCATGTGGCAACAGTCAAAGGATATCATGAGCAAGTCTGTAATTGAGGCTTGGTCCAGTCCTCAGATGTGCTGGATGTGTATGTTCCAGTGTCCAATCCCAATCCCTGATCTGAGTCCAACTCTGCAAAAGGATTTTAGCTGTTGAAGCACCTCCGCTACCACATGCACCCATTCCTCTGCTACATCAAGGGGTGACAACCGGGCTGCCCAGAGTCTCTCCTGTGATGAGCACCCCCCACACCTCCTCAGAGCAGAGTACCGTCTTCCTCTGTTAGAGGGACCCCCTTCTATTGTAGCCAAGCCTAGGCCTCTTCTGGATTTTTTAAGAAGTGAGTCATGTCACCAACCACCACCGGCCAGTAAGAGCAAGGCAAACTTCATGCCCAGTGTGCGGAGCTAGCGCTTCACCGCCATGTAGCAGTTTTGATGCTGCTGGATCTCCGCTATGTATTCGGGATAAGCTGTGATGACAGCGTCCTTGCACTGTAAAAGGCCCTTGGTTCAGGAGAGCTGCAGGAGATCTCTGTTCCTGTAGTTCAACAGTCTGGCAAACACTGGGCGAGGACCATAGACAGGCATCAGAAGATGCCCCAGGATGCAATGCGCACTTACAATAGAGAACAACTAGGGAATGTGGCCCTTCAGCACTGTATCTGACAGCCAGCTCTCCAGGAACATCTTAATGTTGGGGCCCTCTGATCTTTCAGGGATAGCCAGAAGATGGGTGCTGTTGCGCTAAGAGCGACCTTCCAGGTTCTCGGCTAGGAATTGCAACTGTGAGATGTCTGTGCTTAGGAATCAAAGCCGTAATTGCACCTTTTGCAGCGTTGTCCACATCAACGTAAGGGATGATTTGATTTCATCGCCTCAACTTGCCCTACTAATTTTCTGTGATCTGCATGGTGGAGGTTCACCTTGATGTTAAATGCATCGGTTTTGGACTTTAAAGAGGCACTCGTCTCTAGAGCTGCTTGCAGGATCTTCTCCAATTGTCCAGAATGGCTGACAAGAGGCTTTCCAGTGAACTCAATAGGCCGATTACATAAGTTGGGGGGAGATTGCACTGCAGGGGGTGCATATCTCCACAGCACACAAAACTCAAGTCCTCTGTGGTCCACATCTGCAAGTGCCTCCTGCGCCACCTGCTCCCACCTTTGATGTTAGAAGGGGCTGCCCCCCAGTCTGGCACCCCCAGGGCAAGTGGCCCCCGTGGGACGTTGCCAGTTTCACCAGCCCCTGCAGGAGCCACCAGGTGCAATGCAGCCCACACAAAAGCCTGCTGCTCACTGCACCACCTACTTGTAGCCTGGACTATAATTGGCTGCAGCAGAAACTCACACGTCACTCCTGTGGCCAGATTCTGGGGGCATCCCTCACCCATGTCCTACAGTGCTGCAGCCTGTGTTTGCGGCTCACCACAGGCACGATCGGCTCTATCGGAGTCAGCTGTGCAGATGGCATAATCTGCAGAACCGACACAGTTCACAACCTACTGCCACTCCATCCTCCTTGTACCCCCTTAAACTAGGGAGACATCTCATACAGGTGAAACTGGCGATGCACTGATTTGGAAGCAATCAATCCCAGGCTCTGCACAAGCTCAACAACTTGTTACCGCTTCCACCACCATTTTAGACACCATCATCAAATGTGATTGGAGACTTGATGCTAAATTATTGGATGCATTTTACATTAATTTGCAACAAAGAAAAAAGTATCAATTAAAGAAGATGATGATGTTTCAATTGATGATGATACAACACTTTTCCATCTACCTCAATCAGGAATGCAAACCAAGTGACAGAAGAAAGGATTCTCGAAACAGAAGTAACCATGAACTACTTTTAGGTAGGTATAATAAATATACATAATTAAAAACAAATAAGGGTCTCATTTTACTTTACAATATTTCTGCTTATTCACAGATAAAATAAAAAAACTCCCTTGGACATGATATGTAGGAATAAATGTTCATAAATACAAACATATTTTTATGGAAAATGAAAACACTTTTCAATTGTAATTGGAAAAAACGCCTTCCCTCTTTTTCTTCCTCTAATAACAGCTGATCTCGCTGAAGCTGCACTAAAGCCCCTTTCCTCTGTACTATGGCTTTTAGTAGGATGTTTTTGTCTTTCCTCACTTTCAGTAGATTGTGACAGTTAGGTATCAGAAAGAGTAGCAGTTCTCAACTCCTCTAGTGTGGATGTTACCTACATTAGTGTTAGAAATGGGGTCTTTGGTTGGCAGTCAGGTTACCCCCTGTCCAAGCAAGGACCCTCACTCTAGTCAGGGTAAGTCACACACAATCCAAATTATCCTGTGCCCACCCTCTGGTAGCTTGGCACTGAGCAGTCAGGCTTAACTTAGAAGGCAATGTGTAAAGTATTTGTGCAATAAATCATACAATAACAATATAGCACCACAAAAATACACCACACAGTGTTTAGAAAAATATTTAATATTTATCTGGGTATTTGCAGGTCAAAACGATAAAAGATGCAATATGAAATTGTAGAGATACCACAGAAAAGTGATATAAAGTGTCTTAAGTCTTTAGAAAGCAAACAAAGGGGCTGATTCCTACTTTGGCGGGCGGCGGTCGCCGCCCGCCAAGCGGTAACCGCCAGAAGACCGTACCGCGGTCAAAAGACCGCAGTGGTCATTCTGACTTTCCCGCTGGGCTGGCGGTCGACCGCCAAAAGGCCGCCCGCCCAGCGGGAAAGCACCAGCAATGAGGAAGCCGGCTCCGAATGGAGCCGGCGGAGTTGCTGGTGTGCGACGGGTGCAGTTGCACCCGTCGCGATTTTCAGTGTCTGCTAGGCAGACACAGAAAATCAATATGGGGCCCTGTTAGGGGGCCCCATGACACCCGTTACCGCCATCCTGTTCCTGGCGGTGAAAACCGCCAGGAACAGGATGGCGGTAAGGGGGTCGGAATCCCCATGGCGGCGCTGCAAGCAGCGGCGCCGTGGAGGATTCCCTGGGGCAGCGGGAAACTGGCGGGACACCGCCGGTTTCCCGTTTCTGACCGCGGCTTTACCGCCGCGGTCATAATGCCCCCGGAAGCACCGCCAGCCTGTTGGCGGTGCTTCCTCAGTCACCTGCCCTGACCCCCAAAGTCTCTTTCAAGCACAAAATACCTGGTTTGGAGTGAAAATGGAGATGCGTGGACAAATGGTGTGTGCGTCTGTTTCGCTCCTTCACACACGGACTTGCGTCGTTATTTTTCACACGGGGGAAGTCGTGCGTCGTTTTCCGGCGCGCGGACAGTCTCCTTCTGTGGGTCGCGGGATTACCAGATGTCCCGGGGTCTGTGCGTGGAATCCTGGGCTTGTTATCCAGCTGCATGTCGTTCCGGTGGGCTGTGCGTGGAATCTTCTCCCTCACGGCAGGCGTCGCATCGATTTCCTCTCTGGAAGTCGGGCGGCATTGTCCAGGCGGGCTGTGCGTCGAAGTTCCAGTGTCACCGCAGGCGTCGCGTCAATCTTTTCCTTGCGGGGTCGAGCGGCGTCTTTCCAGATCGGCGTACGGTGAATTTTTCACCGTGGAGCAAGCTGTGCGTCGAATTTTTCGGCGCACAAGGAGTCCAGTTGAAAAAGAGAAGTCTTTTTGGTCCTGAGACTTCAGGGAACATGAAGCAAGCTCTATCCAAGTCCTTTGAGAGCACTTCTGCAGCAAGGCAGGAGTTCAGCAAGGCAGCAGGGCAACAGCAAGGCAGCAGTCCTTTGTAGAAAGCAGTCAGGTGAGTCCTTTAGGCAGCCAGGCAGTTCTTCTTGGCAGGATGCAGGTTCTGGTTCAGGATTCTTCTCCAGCAAGTGTCTGAGGTAGTAGGGCAAAGACCCTGTTTTATACCCAAATGTGCCTTTGAAGTGGGGGAGACTTCAAAGAGTGGCTAAGAAGTGCACCAGGTCCCCTTTCAGTTCAATCCTGTCTGCCAGGCTCCCAGTAGGGGGTGTGGCAGTCCTTTGTGTGAGAGCAGGCCCTCCACCCTCCCAGCCCAGAAAGACCCATTCAAAATGCAGATGTATGCAAGTGAGGCTGGGTACCCTGTGTTTGGGGTGTGTCTGAGTGAATGCACAAGGAGCTGTCAACTAAACCCAGCCAGACGTGGATTGTAAGGCACAGAAAGATTTAAGTGCAAAGAAATGCTCACTTTCTAAAAGTGGCATTTCTAGAATAGTAATATTAAATCCAACTTCACCAGTCAGCAGGATTTTGTATTACCATTCTGGCCATACTAAATATGACCTTCCTACTCCTTTCAGATCAGCAGCTACCACTTCAATAATGTATGAGGGCAGCCCCAATGTTAGCCTATGAAGGGAGCAGGCCTCACAGTAGTGTAAAAACAAATTTAGGAGTTTTACACAACCAGGACATGTAAACTACATAGGTACATGTCCTGCCTTTCACCCGCACAGCACCTTGCTCTAGGGGTTACTTAGGGCACACATTAGAGCTAACTTATATGTAGAGAAAGGGGAAGTTTAGGCTTGGCAAGTACTTTTAAATGCCAAGTCGAGGTGACAGTGAAACTGCACACACAGGCCTTGCAATGGCAGGCCTGAGACAAGGGAAAGGGGCTACTTAAGTGGGTGGCACAACCAGTGCTGCAGGCCCACTAGTAGCATTTAATCTACAGGCCCTGGGCATATATAGTGCACATTACTAGGGACTTATAAGTAGATTAAATAGTCCAATCAGTTATGATCCAAGGTTACCATGTTTAAAGGGATAGAGCATATGCACTTTAGCACTCGTTAGCAGTGGTAAAGTGCGCAGAGTCTAAAAGCCAGCAAAAACAGTGTCCAAAAAGTGGAGGGAGGCAGGAAAAAAGTTAGGGGTGACCACCCTAAGGCTGTCAGGTCTAACATGTGTCCCCCCCAGCTGAAAGTGGGGAGAGCTACCCAACCTCCTGGGAGCACTCATCGCTAAGGCGTAAGTATCTGGAGAGACCATCAGCATTGGCGTGGTCAACCCCTGGGCGATGCTCCACCGAAAAGTCGATCCCCTGTAGGGAAATGGACCACCTCAAGAGTTTTGGATTTTCACCCCTCATCTGCATGAGCCATCTGAGGGGCCTGTGGTCTGTCTGAACCCGGAAGTGAGTCCCAAACAGGTATGGCCTCAGCTTCTTCTGTGCCCAGACCACAGCAAAAGCTTCTCTCTCAATAGCACTCCACCTCTGTTCCCGTGGTAATAGTCTTCTGCTAATAAAGACTACTGGTTGGTCTAGGCCCTCCTCGTTTAGCTGTGCTAGAACCGCCCCATGCCATGCTCTGAAGCGTCTGTCTGCACGATAAATTCCTTGGAGTAGTAAGGGGCCTTGAGCACGGGGCGTGCACATGGCTTCATTTAGAGAGTCAAAGGCTTTCTGACAAGCCTCTGTCCAATTCACCAACCTAGGTTGTTTCTTGGAAGTGAGTTCTGTCAAGGGTGACACAATGGTACCATAGCCCTTGACGAATCTGAGGTAGTACCCGGTGAGGCCTAAGAAGGCTCTCACCTCAGTCTGTGTTCTAGGTGGTTGCCAGGCCTTGATAGTTTCAATCTTGGCCTGGAGTGGCTGCACCTTGCCACCACCTACTAGGTGTCCCAAGTACACCACGGAACCCTGCCCAATCTGGCACTTACTAGCCTTGATGGTCAGGCCTGCCTGTCGCAGAGCCTGAAGCACCTCCTTGAGGTGGAGCATGTGTTCCTCCCAGCTGGAACTGTAGACCGCTATGTCGGCCAGGTAGGCTGCACAGAAGGCATCCTTGCCAGCTAGGACCCCGTTAACCAACCGTTGGAAGGTAGCGGGGGGATTTTCAACCCAAATGGCATCACCCGGAACTGGTAATGGCCATCAGGTGTGGAAAATGCTGATCTCTCTTTAGCCCCCTCAGTCAGGGCGATCTGCCAGTACCCTGAAGCAAGATCAAACATACTCAGGAACTTGGCAGTGCCTAATCTGTCAACGATCTCATCAGCTCAGAGGATGGGGTGAACATCAATCCGTGTGACGGAGTTGAGACCCCGGTAGTCCACACAGAACCTGAGTTCTGGCTTCGCACCTGGGGCAGTAGCCTTAGGGACCAACACCACAGGGCCCGCCCAATAACTACTGGATTTCTCAATAACCATTAAAGCTAACATCTTGGAGACCTCCTCCTTGATGCTGGCCTTCACCTTATCCGATAACCTGTAAATTTTGTTCTTCACAGGGGGACTGTTACCTGTGTCAATGTCATGAACACAGAGGTGGGTCAGTCCAGGAGTAAGGGAGAACAGGGGGGAGAACTGCTCCAACAGCTCATAGCAGTCTCCTCTCTGGTTTAGAGTAAGGGAGTCAGAGAGAATGACACCTCTCACTGACCCATCACCTTCTTGGGCAGAGGAGGTCGGGGAGAGGTTCACTCTCCTCTTCCATTCCTTCATCTGTGACCAGAAGCATGTTGACTTCAGACCTCTCAAAATGAGGCTTCAGTCGGTTGACATGAAGCACCGTTAGGGGGCTCCTAGGGGATTGGAGGTCCACTAGGTAAGTGGCCTCCCCTTTTAGCTCCTTCACTTCAAATGGGCCTGACCAGCGGTCCTGGAGAGCTCTAGGCTTTGCTGGCTCCATTACCCACTCTTTGTCTCCAGGTTGAAACTCTACCAGGGTGGCCTTCTGGTCATACCAGCGTTTCATTACCTCTTGACTGTCCTGAAGGTTACTTTTGGCCTCTTTCCAGAAGTGGTTCGTCTGGTTGCGGAGGGCCAGCATGTAGCGGACCACATCCTGAGGGGGTGCCTTTGGAGCTTTCTCCAACCCCTCCTTGACAATGCTTAAGGGTCCCCTGACAGGGTACCCATAGAGGAGCACAAAGGGACTGAACCCTACCCCCTTCTGGGGTACTTCTCTGTGAGCAAAGAGAAGGCATGGTAAGAGGACATCCCACTTATGCCTCAGGGAGGCCACCAATCATGCCTTTCAAGGTCTTGTTGAATCTCTCCACAAGACCATTAGATTGGGGGTGATAGGGTGTGGTGAACTTGTAGGTTACACCACACGCATCCCACATAGACTTCATGTATGCAGAAATGAAGTTAGTGCCTCTGTCAGACACTATCTCCTTTGGGAATCCCACACGGGTAAATATCCCCCATCAGAGTTCTGGTCACCACCGGTGCAGTTATGGTCCTCAGAGGGATTGCCTCTGGGTAACGGGTGGCATGGTCCACCAAAACCAGGATGAACCTGTTGCCTAGGGCAGTTTTGGGGTCCAATGGACCAACAATGTCGATGCCCACCCTTTCGAAGGGGGTGCCAGCGACAGGAAGTGGAATCAGGGGGGCCGTAATCCCTTTTCCTGTTTTACCACTGGCCTGGCAGGTAGGACAGGATCTACAGAACGTATTTGAGTTTGTCCTCATTCTGGGCCAATAAAAGTGGGTGACAAGCCTGGCAAAGGTCTTGTCTTGCCCCAAATGTCCTGCCAGGGGAATGTCGTGAGCCAGACCCAGTAGGGAGGTTCGGTAACACTGGGGGACCACCAGCGCACGCGCTGCCCCAATGGCCAGAACCTTAGGCTCACTGTAGAGGAGATCATTCTCCCAATATATGCGGTGATCGCCATAGGCTTCACCTGGTGCCTGGGCTGAGGCTTTCTGCCTCATGCCCTCTAGAGTGGGACATTCTTTCTGCGCCTTGCAGAATTCCTCCCTGGTGGGCCCACCCTCAACATGCCAGCCAGCAATCTCAGGTAGGTCACATAGGACGGAAATGTCTTCCCCAGTTGGCCCGGGGGCCTCCTCCTCAGGAACCCCGTCAACCACTTCGGGAACTTCTGGGACCGGTTTCCCACGCCCCTTTCCCCTCCTCTTGGCAGTTGTCTGGGCCACTGTTCCAGGCTCCAGACACCCTTGACTTCCCTCTCGGTCAGCCATGGACCGTGTGGTCATGCAGACCCACTCAGGCAGTCCTAACATTTCCAAGTGAGACCTTAGCTCTACCTTCTTCCAGGTAGTGTGCTCAAGGTCGTTGCCTAACAGACAATCTACAGACATGGCAGGACTCACAGCTACTTTCAGAGTACCAGAGAACCCCCTGTTCAAAGGGAACCAGAGCTACCGTTAGGTGGCTCTCACGATTGTCAGCGACTATGACCTGGTGGAATGTATTTGGGATGACCGGCTCTGCTGACACCAGCTGACCCTGGACAGTAGTCATGCTGGCTCCTGTGTCACGCAGAGCCTCCACCCTTTGCCCCTTGATGGTGACCTACTGTCTATACTTGGAAGTATTGGCAGGCATGTGGGCTTTTGGCACCATCTCTGCATCCCCCAGGGACACTAGGGTTATCTCTGTCTGCACCCCAAAACTGTCTGGGACCATCTCCTCCCCGAGCGCTACGCTAGCCAACCCAGGTGTCTGCCCTCCTTTGGGGGGCTGTGCCCTCTTGGGACACTTGGAGTCGCCCTCAGAGTGCCCATACTTATTGCACTCTGAACAGTGGTGTACAAACCTCCCTTTCTTATGGTCAGTGAAACCTTTCTTTTGAGAATCAGACAGGGACTGGTTACCATTACTCCCTTGGGAACTATTTTGGGGGCCTTTTGAGAACTCCTTGTTTTTTAAGTTTTTATCCTCCCTCTTTCTTCTGATGGGAACCCTGACCACCTTTGTGGGTATCCCTCCCAGATACCTTTTTGGACACTCTGGTACTAGTCCAGAGGTCCGCCTCCTCAGCAAGCTTCCTGGGATCAGTCAGCTTACTGTCAACTAGGTGCTGGCACAACTCTGTAAAACAAATATTGAGCATATGCTTTCTCAGAATCAGATTATACAATCCTGTGTAATCATCTACTTTGGAGCCCCGCACCCATCCATTCAGTGCCTTACTGGAAAAGTCAAAGAAATCTACCCATGTTTGTGTGGATAGTTTGCTGCTGTCCCTAAACCTTTGACGGTATTTCTCAGGGGTCAGTCCAAACTTGGCAAGTAAATTGGCTTTCTGAAATGGGTATGTGTTTCGATCTGGTTTGCCAATGTGAGAAGTGTGTCCCTCCCCAAAGGTGGCACATAACTCCACATAGCTGTACCCCATTGCCCATCAGGAACCTCATGAGCCCTTGATGCAACTTCATAAGCAGCTAACCATTTACCTATGTCATCTCCCACCACAAAACTGGGCATCACATTTTTGGGTATACGAACCTTCTTTTCTCCAGCAGGTTCTGTCTGTATGCTGCCACCATTACTGCTGGATTCAGACTGCTTTGCCTTGAGATCCAGCTCATTGAGACTCAGTTCATGTGCCAACAAAAGTTTCTTTTCAGCCAAGGCTCTCTCAGCTGCTTGGGCTTCTCTCTCTGCCCTTCTTTCCTCCTGTTGAGCCTCAATTATCAACCTTGCCATTTCCAATTGGAACTCCCTCTCTTCTCTCCTTTCCTCTGCGGTCAGGCCTTGCTCAGAGACACTGCTCCCTGGTCTGGAAGGGGGCACAATTGCAGTGGTAGCATCACCCACTGATGGCAACAAATCCTCTGAGGGGCCATTTTCTGGCTCCTCTTCCTCATCATCCTCCTCTAAATGGGCTTCTCCCCAGTCCCTCAGCGCCACTCTCATCACCCTGCAGAACCCTTTTAGCTGTTTGACAGTATATGTCTCCAACACGGCTAGGTCAAAATCTCCTGCTTGAGACCCAGCCAGAGACATGTTGAGTGAGGATTTAGGTTTAGAAAATTGTCAACAAAAAACACATTTGCAAAAGAGATAAAAATCAAGTTGACCTTCAACTGTGGGTAGGTAGTGAAATACTTAGCTACTGTATGTCACTGCACAAATACAAGTCCTATCCTCACCGCTGATCACCAATGTTAGAAATGGGGTCTTTGGTTGGCAGTCAGGTTACCCCCTGTCCAAGCAAGGACCCTCACTCTAGTCAGTGTAAGTCTCACACAATCCAAATTATCCTGTGCCCACCCTCTGGTAGCTTGGCACTGAGCAGTCAGGCTTAACTTAGAAGGCAATGTGTAAAGTATTTGTGCAATATATCATACAATAACACAATATAGCACCACAAAAATACACCACACAGTGTTTAGAAAAATATATAATATTTATCTGGGTATTTGCAGGTCAAAACGATAAAAGATGCAATATGAAATTGTAGAGATATCACTGAAAAGTGATATAAAGTATCTTAAGTCTTTAAAAAGCAAACAAAGTCTCTTTCAAGCACAAAATACCTGGTTTGGAGTGGAAAATCTCCGCAGAGGAGGAGATGTGTGGAAAAATGGTGTGTGCCTCGGTTTCGCCCCTTCACACACAGACTTGCGTCGGTATTTTTCACGCAGGGAAGTTGTGCGTCGTTTTCCGGCGCGTGGACAGTCTCCTTCTGTGGGTCGCGGGATTACCAGATGTCCCAGGGTCTGTGCATGGAATGCTGGGCTTGTTATCCGGCTGCGCATCGTTCCGGTGGGCTGTGCGTGGAATCTTCTCCCTCACGGCAGGCGTCGTGTCGATTTCCTATCTGGAAGTAGGGCGACGTTGTCCAGGCGGCCCTGTGCGTCAAAGTTCCGGTCGCACGCAGGTGTCGCGTCGATCTTTTCCTTGCGGGGTCGAGCGGCGTCTTTCCGGATCGGCGTGCAGTGAATTTTTCACCGCGGAGCAAGCTGTGCGTCAAATTTTTCGGCGCACAAGGAGTCCAGTTGAAGAAGAGAAGTCTTTTTGGTCCTGAGACTTCAGGGAACAGGAGGCAAGCTCTATCCAAGCCCTTTGAGAGCACTTCTGCAGCAAGGCAAGAGTTCAGCAAGGCAGCAGGGCAACAGCAAGGCAGCAGTCCTTTGTAGAAAGCAGTCAGGTGAGTCCTTTAGGCAGCCAGGCAGTTCTTCTTGGCAGGATGGAGGTTCTGGTTCAGGTTTCTTCTCCAGTAAGTGTCTGAGGTGGTAGGGCAGAGGCCCTGTTTTATACCCAAATGTGCCTTTGAATTGGGGGAGACTTCAAAGAGTGGCTAAGAAGTGCACCAGGTCCCCTTTCAGTTCAATCCTGTCTGCCAGGGTCCCAGTAGGGGGTGTGGCAGTCCTTTGTGTGAGAGCAGGCCCTCCACTCTCCCAGCCCAGGAAGACCCATTCAAAATGCAGATGTATGCAAGTGAGGCTGAGTACCCTGTGTTTGGGGTGTGTATGAGTGAATGCATAAGGAGCTGTCAACTAAACCCAGCCAGACGTGGATTGTAAGGCACAGAAAGATTTAAGTGCAAATAAATGCTCACTTTCTAAAAGTGGCATTTCTAAAATAGTAATATTAAATCCAACTTCACCAGTCAGCAGGATTTTGTATTACCATTCTGGCCATACTAAATATGACCTTCCTACTCCTCTCAGATCAGCAGCTACCACTTCGATAATGTATGAGGGCAGCCCCAATGTTAGCCTATGAAGGGAGCAGGCCTCACAGTAGTGTAATAACGAATTTAGGAGTTTTACACTACCAGGACATGTAAACTACACAGGTATATGTCCTGCCTTTCACCCGCACAGCACCTTGCTCTAGGGGTTACCTAGGGCACACATTAGAGGTGACTTATATGTAAAGAAAGGGGAAGTTTAGGCTTGGCAAGTACTTTTAAATGCCAAGTCGAGGTGACAGTGAAACTGCACACACAGGCCTTGCAATGGCAGGCCTGAGACAAGGTAAAGGGGCTACTTAAGTGGGTGGCACAACCAGTGCTGCAGGCCCACTAGTAGCATTTAATCTACAGGCCCTGGGCACATATAGTGCACATTACTAGGGACTTATAAGTAGATTAAATAGTCCAATCAGGTATGATCCAAGGTTACCATGTTTAAAGGGAGAGAGGATATGCACTTTAGCACTGGTTAGCAGTGGTAAAGTGCGCAGAGTCTAAAAGCCAGCAAAAACAGTGTCCAAAAAGTGGGGGGAGGCAGGCAAAAAGTTAGGGGTGACCACCCTAAGGCTGTCAGGTCTAACAATTAGAATTTGAGACACTGTGGCCCTGATTTGCAAAGGTAAATTGACACTTTCATATAAGTTTACTATTTTTTGTATTCGCAGACCATGAGTTAATAGTAAGCTTATGACTGCAGAGACTCCACGGTCAGAGCAGGGAACTCTACATATAAAACATAGACCTCCATACTGACTGCGGAGTACAACTTCGTACAGAGTACGAAGCATCAGCTCCATTAAGACTGCAATTGGCAAAAGCCCATTGACTGCAACCGGCAAAATCCTTTGTTTTTTAACTAAACAGATCCTAACCCATTTGACCTGCATCTATCCTGGCAAAACTTGGATCATTGGTATCAATTAGTTCAGCGGAATGGCCTTGTTACACTTTCCTTAATCTAATTGAATTCCTGCATCCACTACAAACAAATTGGTTTGCCTTTTTTAGCAAAAGATGCATTGAATGTTCTTTTCCACACATCTAGGAATAAAACAGGAATAATATTCCTTCATGTCCAATAATGAAAACAACTGATCCTTTACTTCTGGTACTGGTGCATCCACAGTAACCTTCATGAGAATTGCCTTGGGTTCAAAGCCACATGTAAATAATGGATGTCCTAAATAATCTGCATATGTCAGTCCAATTTTGCATTTTTTCTACCTTGAAAGCAACACCTTTTTCTCCCAATATAGTCAGCACATATGTTTGTTTTCTATCATGATGTCATCTAGATAACAAGTGACACCTTCAACATCCTTAAACAGTACATCTATTGAATGCTGAAAGACCGCTGATGCCAAACCAAAAGACATCTTCTTAAAATAACAGGCTCTGTCAGGAGTAATAAAGGAAGTTGCATGGTGGAGTCTTCATGTAGGACAATCTGATCGTATATGCAGGTCATATCAAAAGTAGGAAATACTGTTGCTCGCTTAATCAATATCAACATGTGTGCCTATCCACCCCAAATTTAAAGTTAAGGTCTTAGATCTATGCACATCCTCAAACTCCAATTTGATTTGCATACTAGTACTACAGGAGATAATCATTTGGAACTCTCATTAAGCTCTATGATATCTTGCTCATGTAGTTTGTCCAATCCCTTTCGTAGTTCAGACCTAACAATTAATGGAACCTTTCTGACTTTGTGTACCTCCGGTTCCACTAACAATTTAAATAGATTTTTGTGTCTAAACCCTCAAACCTTCACAGACAAACACTTTTGGGAATGTCTGAGCACTGCAATGCCAGGACTCCCAAGCACTCTTTTTTAAGTACCTGCATTGAGTTATTTGTGTCAAAAATTGTCTCTAGGTTTCATTGTTCTAACCACCCTAGTGCTACCTTTAAAGGGCACAGAGGTATCAAGCTCACCAAAAACTTCTGTTAGTTTTCACCCTGTACGCTATAGGCGTCATCATAGATTTCTTCAAAGCCACATTTTAGAAAAATGTCCAATCATTCACACCTGCCAAAGTAAAAAAGCAGGAATTTGTCATCATTCTCAGATTAACATCACCTGCACCTACTTGGCAATAAGGTTTCTTAAAGTGTTAATACCCATTTAATAATGTGTTCCTCATATTTATTTTTATGCAAGAACAACTCCACACACAACAAAACACTTTCATTACTTGAGTCAGAGAAGTTTAGACCATTATTTTACTCACTGATAACATTCACCAATTTTTTGTTTTGTATCTTTTTGGGCTTTCAAAGTTTTGCAAAATGCTCTTTCTTCCTTTCTTGACATGGTTAAGTAGCTTAATTCTTATATCCAACATTTTTATTGCTGAAGCATATTTATCCTCTACATCTACCTCTCCCATCACAGATTGAAGAGATGTTTTTTATGAATTTTTCTGCCCTGTGGTCCTAAGCAGTGTTGACGTAAGGCATATTTCTTTCTATGTGTGAATGCTTCTCCTTCAGTACCATTGAGATAAGCCTCAAAACATTTATTTCACGGTTCTCAATTGACACTGGAACTGCTCTGTTGTACGATGCTGTTTTAGCTATCTGCTGTGCAACCTGCTGTAAAAGCACAATACACAACTTCTTTAAAAGATGAATTGACCAGTGGGCATGCTTGATATGAATGAGTGAAGTACATTCAGAGCATAGATGTCCACCAAGGTGATATTACAATCAGCACCAAATGTTATTAAACAGATCTGTGCAACATCATGTAAAAAGAGTGCATACACAAAATTGATAGTTCATCGCTGCACTGTTGTTTCCTCCCTGGTGGGACTTGCAGTCCCAGGGAGCACTTTGACATCACTAGACTTAGCTGCTGCTGGGGAGAGAAGCCATCCTCAGCACTTACAGTGCTGTCATTCTCCATGCAGCATGGGCCACTGCACTGTTGTTTCCTCTCTGTTAGGGCTTGCAGTCCGAGGGAGGGCCTTGGCCTCACTAGACTTAGCTGCTGCTGGGGGGAGGAGCAATTTTCAGTGCTTATAGTGCGGCCACTCTTCCCATGGCGCGGGATACTGCACTATTGTTTCCTCCCTGGTGGCACTTGTGGTGCCAGGGAGTACTTTGGCCTCACTAGACTTAGCTCCTGCTGGGGCGAAAAGCAATCCTCAACGCTTATAGTGCCATCACTCTCCCCACCACACGAGGTGCTGAACTGTTGTTTCCTCCCTGGTGGGACTCACAGTTCCAGGGAGCACCTTGGCCTCACTAATCTTTGCTGCTCCAGGGGGGGAAGAGCCATCCTCAGTACTTATAGTGCCATCACTCTTTCCATGGCATAAGACGCTGCACAGTTGTGTCCTTCCTGGTCAGACTAACAGGCCCCTGGAGCACCTTAGCCTCACTAGACTTAGTTGCTGCTGGGGGGAGGAGCCATCCTTGGTGCTTATAGCACCATCACTCTCTTGCGTTGCAGGACTATACACTGTTGTTTCTTCCCTGGTGGGACTTGCGGTCCCAGAGAGCACCTTGGCCTACCAGGACCTAGGTGCTGCTGGGGGAACGAGACATCCTCAGCGCTTATAGCGCCGTCACTTTCCCCGTGGTGCGGGTCATGCCTGGGCAAAGCTGGGGAAAGGGCGGGCCCATTTGCGTCCGTCAGGTCCCAGAGGAGGCTGGGCTGGGACCCCCCTCTTGGCTCTGGAAATGGGGTTTTGTATTATGAGGCTTTTTGACCGTCTCTTCCAATTATTGTTTTGTGGGTGTCTCAATCACCATCCTTCGTGAGAAACTTTGTCTTCTTGAATGGGACACAAGCTATAAGTTTTAGCCATTGGCTTGAATGTTTAGAGAAATGCGTTGCAGTATTGTAACTCCCCTTTTTCCACCTAAGTGGGTTTTCTTTTTAGTAGTGCCACGTGAAAAAGCCCCTTATAGCATGGAAAACAATGCTTTTTAAAAGCTTTTGTGTGTTGTCATTTCAGGGTTTTTTCTCCCTTTGTCGCCTGGGCCAGTGTTTTTGGGACCAATTAATTAGTTTGCCTGCTAAGGCTTTTTGGACATTAGTTGTGACCCTTAGTTTATTGATGTGGCACCTTGTTCCATCATATTAAGGTGCTGCCACTTATACTCCAATGGGGAAACAAAAAGTACCTTCACGTGTCTTGAAGTCCCAGCCCAACACTGCAATGGATGCTTTTTTGATGCACTGTGGACATTATACATAAAAATATAAGATAAAGAAATCCTCACTGATGGCGGAATGTCACTTTTTACTCTCCTCTCTTACTTCTCCGCTTTCTGGGCCTCCTGAAGCCCATCTGTCCGGCTCCCCAATTGCAGGTGTGGTGATGTTGCCTCTGCTAGAGGGCAGCCAAGAGGACCAGTCTTTGGTTAGGTCTACTTCCATGGCTTTGCTGCCTCTGAGGCCTGGTGCTACAATTATTCCTTTGGAACCTGAAGTTTTGATTGTATCTAATGAGGATCAGCAGACGGTAGGAACAAATCGAAACACCCTAGGGTTATTAGTACTCAGTCACCAAAGTCTAACATATTGCCTGTTAGGGGCAGGGATAAGATGGAAACCTTATTAGATTATTTTTGTGTTACCCTGATTTCTGGCCTGGAATTCCAGGCTGGCTACAATTGAAGAGCAGCTGGCTGCAGGTGAGCTCTTGCTAAATAAGCAGATTGATCATGTGCAAAACCATGGGAGACTGTATCTGCCCTTGCCTCTTTTATTCTCCCTGCCATGACCACTTTGATGCCTATTTTATCTGTCAGGAGAAAGGTGTAGAGTGTTACTTCACCCACTACATCTGTCCAACCTGTGTTCATTAGTGGGCAGATTTGTTCAGATGGGCATTCTAAGAGGGACAAGCCAGCTCCTTGAGATCATCAGGGGGCCACTGGATCTGAAGGGGGGGGGGGATGTATGCTCAAGTGGCTTGGTGCAAGGCCCTAGGGCAGAGGGATTAGCTAACTCCCCTAGGAGTGAGTCCTTGTCCCACATTCTGCTGCAGCTATTCCTAATTTACCCCCAGAAGCTACATCCTATGTTGTCCTCCTGGGCAAGGTGCCACCTTTAAATTCAGGCACCATGGAAAGTTATAACCAGTTGAAAAATAAGGTCCTACACTGGTTGGATTCGAATTCTTCTTTGGGGATCCAGAATAGTAGATGGATTGGCATGGTCCAAAGGGTTAAGTGGATAGGAAAAGCAAAGAAATGCATGGAGGTTGACTGTGTGATCATACATTTTGATAAGCCAGTTATCACAGGTAGAATCACTGCCTCTATTAGATGTCCTACTGTTGATATTGTTCCTACCCCTATTGTGGCCCTTATTTGGAGTTACTTTTATACGCCTGTGACAGAGGTAGATGTCCAAGAGTTGAAGCAGTGGTATGTCCCAGGTTCCCAATTCCCAGGCAATGATGGCTGGGTAGCACCCCCCCTGCAAGCTCATCTCTGCTAATAGATTTGCTACCTTGGCCAACCTGGATGGCTGTGATTGACTTAAAAGGAATTCCAGCAGGTGCTAGGACAAATGTAATAAATCAGTGTAAAGAGGACCCTTTAGTCTGTGATGTTAAAACCCTCAAGTTTATTAGCTGGAATATTTCAGGGCTTGCAGGTAAAGTTGAGGATCCCAAGTGCAGGACTTTATAAAAGACTTTGGGGTGATCTGTTTACAGGAGACTTGGGCAACACCTAATTGCATTTTTCTAGAGGAGAATAAGTCAGTTTCTATTCCAACAACAATCCCGGAATGGTAGACCAAAGGGGTGCCTAGTTACTTTTGTATGTTTTCCAATTAACCCAAAGATACAAGTGTTATCCACAGGGTTTTTTACATTACAGGTTTTCTCTTTCACCTGTGTGAGATCTACCAAGTTGTTGACCTTTTATGATGCCTGGCCCCATTTGCAATATTTAAGTAATATTCAGGCCCTGGGAATATATTTATAGAATTTGCGAGATACTGTCTCATCTACAGCTAAGCTCTCTCTGGCAGGAGATTTTAGTGACCATTGGTGTGGAGGCCCCAGAGAGGGCAAGGGGTACGAGTCTGGATTCATGTGTTTGCTGGGCTATCATCTGAAACATTTGCACCAAGGTTCCTTTTTAAATAGTTTGCTGAATGAGTTTAATTTAGTTTTTTTTCCCTGAACAGGACTTCTCCATTAGCGAGTGCTCTAAATCCCGCCTTCATTCGGAGAGGGTGGGAGACATTCATTGATTTTATTCTTGTTTCAGCACCTCTTTTCCCTTGCATTACCAAGACCAAGATACCTATGTGCCCTTTTAGTGATCCCAACCTGGTGTTTATTTCCTTACACTTGTCTCCTTTGGACCAGCAGGTCCTAGCAGGGACCTCATGGAGTTTACAGACCCAAACTCTCAGGGCAGGAAGCTCAGATGTTCACAATTAGAGCTACATGACTTCTTTAGGTCATCATATTCGTGTTGTGGGAATGAGCTTAGTATCTGTTCATGGGACAGCAGCTTACAACATAAAGTGCTGAAAGACGCTGAAATGATTTCCAGCCTGGCATCTAGTCTTTTGGAGGCTCCAGTGTTCCGGGGTACTCCAGTAAAGCCTAGATGGTTTGACAAGGGTTGTATCTTGGTGCAAAGACATCTTAAGAGTGCCCTGAATGCCAAGCCTAGGGATCCTGCCCTAGTGAAGAACTGCTGCATTCAGTATAAAAAGGAGTTGGGGAGGCGTAAGAATGGTCTAAGGAAGGTGGCCTGGGAAGAACTGCTTGAAGCTAGTACTTTAAATTGTAGTTCCAAATTTATAGGTCTAGTTAATAGTCCATTTCTGGTTCCGGATTCTGCTGTGTCCGTGAGTTCCCATATAGCTGGGGATTGTTGGGTTGATTTCTTTGATGACTCTTATAAGACATTGTCCTCTGTTGGTGTGGGTGGAGGGGATGTTAACAGGGACCTCTAATCTGTTTTTTCCCTTGAAGAAGTTAAGAAGGATACAGTAGGTCTAACCAGGAGTAAGGCCCAGGGACCCGGTGGTATCTCAGCCGACATGTACATTTGTGACATTAAGGTTTGGGCCCCTATTTTGACCTCAATTATGAATGTGCCCGTAAAGGAGGGACCTCTGCAGACATGGGCATCCTCTATTATTGTCCCAGTTTTCAAAAAGGGAGATAAGAACAACCCATTGTTTTATAAGTCCATCTCAGTGTTCGATTCTGTTGTGAAGGTAGTAGGATGCATGCTTCTGGACTGATTAGGGAAGTGGGCTGATGATAATGCTATCCTTTCAGAATTGCAATATGGCTTCCATACCACGAGGTCAACCATGGACCAGTGTTTAAACCTTCATATGGGCATAAGTAAATACATCATTGTTCGCCCAGGGTCAATTCATTTAGGGTTCATGGATCTTTCCTTGGCACTTGACCATGTTAGTTGAGAGAAATTATGGCAGGTCATTATTGTTGGGCGTGGACCATGAAATCCCTCTTCTTAAGAGACTTGGATATGAATACCACAGGCTCAGTAAGTTACTTCAGTGACCTTAAATGTTCACATAGCTTTGACATAAAAAAGGGGGGTTTGCCAGGTCTGTATCCTGACTCGGTTTCTTTTTAATTCATATATTAATAGATTAGCATAGGCCCTGGCTGACACCAAAGCAGGTTGTCCACATGTGGGGGGGCTCAGTGTTTGACTGTGCTCCTATATGTAGAAAATGGTGTTATCATGGCTAAAACTACCAGGGGTTTACAGTCCTTGTTGAACTCCTTTGCTAATTTTATGGAGGACTGAGATTTTTCGGTCAATGCTAAAGAAAAACTGTGATAATTGTTGACCCTCTTAAGACCAAGACATGCAGGTTTACCTTGGGAACTAGTGTTCTCCCCAAAACAGTTTTGTTTTCTTATTTAGGCTTGTTATTTGACTCCTCTCTGTGTTGGAGTCCTCCACAAGGGCCAACGCGGCAGTGTTCAGTTTTGCCTCACACCTAGGTAGAGGACCAATCACGGCCCTATTACAGATATCTCTCCAAGGTAGTCTATGGGAGAGGGGTTTGGGGCTTTGTTGATCAGGCACAATTGCAGGCCACTGAAAATTCTTTTCTAAGATGCTTACTGTGTGTTTTGCACAGTGTGGTGACATTCTCTATGCACAAATAGCTGGGCGTAGCTTATATATCAGACATTATGGCATTTCACCCTTTTTACTTATGACTAGACAGTTGGTTGAGGCCCTTTTGTTACACTGAATAAGGAGATTTTTAAAGATTGTATGTCACGTGATCAGTCACGTCATATTCTCTGGCTCAAGTACATTAAGGACCTTTCTCAAAGCCTAGACAGGAGTAAGTTGCTTAGCTAGCCAGAGGGAATTGTTAGGTATGACCGCAAATGGGCAAAAGACAAGTTTCTTCGGTTTAGGTCTAGCTCTAGAAAGAAGGTTGTTCTTTTGAAACCCCAAGTGTGTGCCAACCATATGGTGAAGACTGTCCTTTTTACTGAGCTGTATCTTTTAATGGTAAAAAGCCCATATGTGTGCTTTTTGTTAACTGGATTTAGGGTTGTTCTTTTCCATTTTTTGTTAGCTTTTCCTCAGGAGAGGAATTTGGGTCATTCACTTGAGCCTGGCGGTTGTCATAATTTGTCCCTCCAGGATACCCTGCACTTTATCATGTTCTGCTAAATATAACAGGGCTCTGGGAAGGTGTACATGTTTCTGCTGTTCAAACGAGTTAGTTACTCTTAAGTACCACCTGCCCTCTTTCATTTGCAGATGTTACCAGAAGAAAAAGGGTCTTTATTGTGGGATGTTTTTTAAAAGCCGTCATGAGAGTGAGGAACAACTATAATTGACTCCCTATTTTTGTATGCTAATGGTTGTTTTATATGTATGATGCACGTTAACATGTAATTTTATTATTGTACTTTTATTGTTATGCTGCACATAATTTTTTATGAATATTGTGTTGTCTTACTTTTATAGTTTTTATACAAAGAGCCGAATAAAGCTTCTTTTGATCTGATAGTTCATCTTGTGAAATATCTTGGAACTGTGAGCCTCCAGTGGGTGTGCGCATCACTAATGATGAGCACCAGCAAAGTAGTTGTAGAATAGTAAGGTGTGTGTATCGCCAAACGTACAAAAGCGCACCAGGTGATAAAACAAAATTGTACCCACAGACACCAGTATGGCCCTTTTCAGTTTTGATTATTGATCCTGTGCAAGATTGTGCTGAAGCTGTAGCGTGATGTCAAAGGAAATCAGCCCACAAGGAGGAGTAACCACCAGGCAGCAGTGTGGGGGGGGGGGGGGTCATCAGTGGCGGCTCCTCCGAGTGGGCGGAGGAGTGTTGCTCCCCCCAGCAGCAGCGGCAGATGCTAAACCTTTTAAAGAAAACGATAATAAACTGTGTTTATTATTGTTTTCTTTAAAAGGGGTGGGCCACGGGGTGACGTGCAAAGAGGAGGAATGCTCAGCTCTCCCCCTCACTGCGCATGTGTGTTTGGCTGGCCGTATAGGGCCAGCCTAACACACATGCACTGAGAGAACCTGCACAGGCTCCCTGTCTGCCTGGGGGTGCCCAGCCATGGCACTCCCAGTCAATCCTGACGCTGCTCTGTGCCTGTGCAGCCAGAAGGCAAGAGGAGCGCAGCAGAGCTGGACTGCACCGAAAAAGATGTGTTTTTTTTTTTAAATTTAATTTAAGGTGTCCCCTTGCACCTCTCCCCGCCCACCCCTTCCGCGAGCTGCTACTGGGTGTCATTACACAGAGAAGGTTGTTCTACAGAAAACTGCCATGCATTAAAGGAAGAGTGAAAGAAGAAGGAATAACAAGGGAAAAAAAGGGCAGTGCTCTCCATCCAGGAATTCACTCAGCATTCGATGGTGATGATTGCATCACACACTACCATCAAGGGTGACCCAGATGTTTCCAACAAGAAGGCATTTAGCATGAAACAGGACAGCTAACAAAAGCAGGCTGTGACACAAGGAAAACAGCTGAAGCCAAACGATGCTTGACAGCCAAGAACAATGGTGGTTCCACAAAACAGATGAAGAATAAAACAAATGAAATGAGCCTGCTGCTGTCCTTGTATAAAAACAAAAGGCAAAGCCTCCTATCTGCTATAAACATTTACATATACATCACAGATAATCCTATTCCTATAATGCACTATACTTGTAACATTAAAACTCAGATTTTATGAAACAGTTATGTTAATTACATTTTTGATTGCATACATACTCCTGCATCCATTCACAGGCTGGCAAGGTCACATAGAAAATTCAAACTAATAACCCCATATGTATATGCTTCTCCCATCCCCCATTACAACCCCAACTATCCCCACTTTTCCCTTCAGTAACATACTCAGGGCCACATGTACAACGCATTTTTCTAGTCACAAATGGGCCAATTTGAAGAATCAGCCCATTTGAGACTAGAAAAATGTTTTTGGGGGATGCACAAATCCCAAATTGCAGTTCTGTAACTTGTTACTGAATCGCAATTTGGGTTTGGCAATTCAATATTAGGAAAGGGCATGTTCAGGGTGTCCCTTCCAAAGGCCGAATCTGAATGGTATGTATGATTGTTTTGCGACTGTGAATGGGGGTCGCAAAACAATCACAGTTAACTCCAATTTCAAATTAGTGTTAACCCATTTAGGAATCCCTTCCCCTTTGTGAATGGTAGAGAAAATATTTTTTGAGAGCAGGCAGTGGTCTGTGGGACCACTGCCTACCCTGAAAAAAATGAAAACTGTTCATTTTTCTTTTTGAAATGCATCCCGTTTTCCTTTAAGAAAAACGTGCTGCGTTTTAAAAAAAAATGCTTTATTTAAAAAGCAGTCACAGACATGGTGGTCTCCTGTCCCCAGCAGAAAACCATCCCTGTGAGTGCGGTCATTCCCAATGGCGTCGCAGATTGTAACCTACCTTATGAATTTTGATGAGATAGGTTGTTTACAACACCATTAGGAATCGGAAACAGTGTACTTAACATTGTTGTACATTTTGTTTTGCGACTTGCAATTCGGGATTCCCAAACAGATCACAAATTGCGAGTCATAAAACAAAAGGTCGTACTTCTTACCCTAGGTAACAACTTTATTGCTATCGGTGTCTAGTACATCAGCGAAGCTGCCATCGGTGTCGAGTAAGCCAAAATAAGCTAGTGCAGTCCTCAAGTTTACACATTTATAAGGGTTCATGCGGCTTGTGCTAAGATTCTTAATACTCTGAGATAAGTGGGACACATTATTTCCCTGTATTCTGTTGACTGGTGCAACACTCTGTATTTGTAAATCATAACAGATGTACAAAGCATTTTTCCGGTTGCAAAAAGCCCATCGGGCCATTTGTGCCAGAATGATGCTTTTTTTCTATGTACCAAAGCAAAATGTGACTAACTTGTTTACTGAATCGTATTTTGCTTTTGCAATTCGGTTTTAGGAAGGGGCCTGTTTAGGTTGTCCCTTCTTAATACCAAATTGTACTGGCATGTAGGAATGTTTTGTAACTGTGAATGCGGTCGCAAAACATTCTTAGTTACCACCAATTTCAAATTGATGGTAACCCATTTGCAAATCAGAAGGAGTCCCAAGAGAATGGCAGCAAAAACGTTTTTTAAGAGCAGGCAGTGGCCCACAGACCACTGCCTACTCTTAAAAAATGAAAAGAAAACGTTTCTTTTTCATTTTCTTAGGCACATCCCTATTTTCTTTAAGGAATGCGGGCTGCATTTAAAAAAAAAAAAAGCTTTATTTCTTCATTTAAAAGCAATCATTGGGCATGGTGGTCTGCTGCCCCCGGCAGGCCACCATCCCTATGATTGTGGCCATTCCAAATGGCTCGCAAACTGCAATCTGCCTCTTGAATATTAATGAGGGGGGGTCCCTTGTGACCCATTTAGGAATCTCAAGCAGTGTTAAACACACTGTTGTACATGCCAGTTTGCAATTTTCTAGTAGCATATCACAAGGATTCGCTATTAGGGAATCACAAACTACTTTTTTGATACATCTGGCCCCGGATTTTGCTTTTGCAATTCGGCATTAGGAAGGGGTGTGTTTAGGGTTACCTTTCCTAATACCAAATCGCACTGGCATGAAGGAATGTTTTGCGACCATGAATGCTGTTGCAAAACATTCTCAGTTACCAACAACTTCAAGTTGAGAATGGTAGCCAAAATGTTTTTAAGAGCAGGCAGTGGTCCCACAGACGTCTACCTACTCTACACAAGGAATCACTATTAGGAGATTGCAAACCATTTTTGTTTTTTATACATATGGCCCTCAGTAGCAATTCGGTATTTTGCAACCAGTATTTTTACTGAAACACTATTTGTAATGAGTATGTGTTCGTACATAAGACATAGCAATTTCCCAAAAACCTATTTTTGAAATTTCTTTATGATAGTGCATCTGGCCCTTTGTCTTTTAAAATGAAACTGATGCATTCACTCAGAGAAAGAAGACAATAAGTAGATATGCGTCTACTGTTCTACTTTACCAGCCATACCACTCTGCATACCATTTTCCCAGAGTTGATGTTCTCCTGCGATATGACTGCCCGACTGGGGAAATCGTACCAATTTAGGTTTGGCTGTAATTGCATTTTAGAACTTGTTTGCATTTTTTCCTAAATGCACAGGTTGTTGTTAGTTGTGGGCATATTTATGTTTTTATTACAATCATGAAACATATACACCCTTTACAACATTGATGACAAATTCATCAGACACTTCAAATACATCTACATGACATTGTTCGATCACATGACATCAACATCATCTCCTACGCCGACAACACTCACCTCGTCCTCTGTCAGCGAACCCCACTGTGACAAAAATGAACTTCCACAACTGCATGAAGAGCATTGCAAAATGGATGAAAGACAACTGCCTGAAACTCAACACAGACAGAACATAAATGCTGATCTTCGGCAGACACACTGCCCTCTGGAACGACTCCTGGTGCCCCACCAAACTCAGAACCACACCAAAACACAATGCCTGCAACATACTGGACAGTGAACTCTCCATAGAACGACAGGTCTATGCTAGTTCCTCTGCCTGAATCCACACAATCTGCATGCTCTGAAAAATCTTCTGATGACTCCCCATCAACACAAGGAAAACTGTGACTCAGGCCCTTATTACCAGCCAGCTTGACTATCACAACGAACTGTATGCCAACACCTTCTCCGAATTCTTGCAAAGACACCAGAAAATCCAGAATGCAGCAGACAGATTGATTCTCAACCTGCCTAAAAGGACACACATGACCCACCACCTCAAAGACCTACACTGGCTCCCCATCCAGAAGAGATGTCACTGCAAACTCCTAACCTGTGCATACAAAGCCCTCCCCAACCAAGGGCCAGAATACATAAACCACCATCTGATCTTGCATCAACCCTCCAGAAGCATCCGCTCTGCGCACCTAGCCCTAGCTCTGCCACCACGTATCCGCAACAGTGGCGCTAAAGGATGCTCCTTTTCCCACCTTGCCACCAATGCCTGGAACACCGTCCACCTCTGCACATCCCCCTTGCTGAACCACTTCAGGTAAGGACTTAAGACCTGACTCTTCAAATGACACTAGCAGTACACCAGCAGCATAGCGCATGGAAACCCCTTGGGGTGAATAGTTGCACCATACAAATCCTATCTGATTGATTCCTTAACTTTTAGACAGTTTACAGCTGTGAGCAGTGCTATCACGACAATATAAATACTTAATGAAATTATGGCAAATTCTAGCTTTAATTTAAATTAGCATCGGAATGTAGAAGTACTTTTACAACACTTTAAAGCTGAGAAAGTAATCATAAAAACTTCTTACCATTTGTCATGTAACTTTACCTTGCAGCTTGGCAACTATGATTTTTCTATTTATTAGTTTGCACTGCTAAAATAAGTCATTTATATAACATGCTTAATGCAGATATGTTGCCCGGTGCACATAAACGAGTTTGATTCGATGTGGTCCCAAATGGCCACAACAAGAGGTTGAAGGGCATATTTAAGAACATTTTGTGCAATGTAAGGCAGCAAGCAAAGTTGCGTGAAACAGAAAAAGTAGAAATGTTCCATATCTACTAAGATATGGCGCACTTCTGCTACCAGCTTGCTCTGGTGCACTTCAATCTGCCTAGAGCCAAAGCCTGCACCCTTGAGTCTTGGTGCAAGGCTGCCTGCATTACGAGCAAGATTGTTTTTGTGCAGGAGAGCGTTCCTTCCTGCACAAAAATAATCCTTAAAGTCACTTTCCTTTTTCTATGCATGATGCCAAATGCATCATACATAGAAAAAACTGAAGTAACAAGGAGAAATTATATTTTTTCACAGACGACTGGGGCTAGATAGCACAACCTTTTGGCGCACTCCCAATTTTACTAACTTCAGTAAATCTAGGATTGAGTCAAAATCCTTGGCTGGATGCTTGGTGTTGCCCATGCTCCCCTCATGGAATGTCTCCCTGATGCAAAGCAACACAAGGCAGCACTTTGCGCTGCCTTGTGTGACTTTGTATTTACTTAACAACACAAAGTGGCTTTTTGTGGCTTAGTAAATCCTAAGGACTTGTGCTGCCTTGCAACAACTAGTGTCCTTTTAAATCGGGGCCTGTGTGTTTTGTACAAATTCAACATTTTTGTAAAATTGGACTGTTAATTAAATAAACTGTTGAAACCTATTGCAGTAATCATTGTTAGGCACTCATAAAATCAGTAGTCTATTTTTTCTACCAGCTGTAGTATTGTACATATTTGTAATTTTATGACTGACTGATGGACGCTTTGTAGGAAAGCTTATGCTCAATTCAGTAGGCATGAGGTAGTTATGGCACAAGCTAATGAGGAAACCTACAGGCTTGACTGGGTAATTTGGTAAGTCTATATGAGATGCCATAGATTTACTAAATGTAGTATGAAAAGTTGAAACAAAGGGCGTAGGCCCTGAGTTATTCATTGTGATAGGTTTATGCTAAAACCAGTAGGTCTTTAATGGTGGATTTTTATTACACTGTGTTAAACACTGTAGACAGATTCTTATATATATTTTTTTTTACATGAAATCTCACACTTTGCCATACTGGTCCAGGGTGTGCATGTTGGCTACCCCCACTGACAAACCATGGGGGTAGAAGAATAGCACTTTGAAAAGCCTTGTTAAACTCTCTCAGTTGAGGGTGTACACAGTTTTAGCAACTGTAAGTTTGTATATTTTAGCAATTTTATGGCTGACTGATGAGTGCCTCATCGGAACACTTATGCTCAGTTCAATATGAAAAAATGAGCTAAACTTACGCTAACCTAGGTTGTGTTTACACTGTCCTCCCTCTTCCACCAATGTCACAATACAACATGGCATGACTATTGCTATTCTTCCCATTCTAAGTAGATAATTGAGAGACTCACACTGATAAACAGATCGTGTTCCCAGAGACTTTCCCTCAATGTACCGGACCAACAACAATTCACCTCTACCAGGCTTATCACTATACAGTGTATCAATTTAGATTCTCAAATAGACTGTGAGACAAACAATGTATTACTACCATGAGAGAAACTTCAAATGTATTCTGTAGTAAAATGTTTCTTCTTGCTCGTTCCCTGTTGGTGCATATCATGAGAACCATATGCTTGTGCAGAATGTATGAATGTCATTTTCTGAAGTCCTATAAAAGGACATAAAGATCTCTGAATGCAAGATACCTTTTTCCCCTTCTTTTAGAAAACAAATCTATGCCAGATTTCACTTAGAACTGTACTGAGTTCTCTATACGTATGAATTGTGCACTTTGCTGCTATTTTACTTATGGCATGCTTAATGTAATTGCCTATTAATTGCTTATATAAAGAAATGAACAGAAACCCTTGTCTGTCATTCTTACAAAAATGTTGCATTATTAATTACTGACCTTGACTTATTGGCAACTTGACAGGTCCAATCGTGGAGAACAGAAGACTTATAGGGACTACATTGCTGATGGTTCCAATTATAGTCGACCCAAAATTGACCGACTAATTAGTCATAGAAGCAAATACTGCACCTTCATGGTCCAGACCATGAGAGTTACAATAAATGGAAAGCGAAAATAACAGAAAGAAATGTGAATGAAAGATCAGCAGTAGGACTCATTAATGGAGAAGCGTGTAGACAAGTAAAGGCAGAGGAAAGGAAGAGAGGAAGTCATTAAGACCATTGAGGTCTTTCCCCAAAAGAAAGTGAAAAAAAGGAAAAGGAGAAACCAAAGAGGGAAACAGATAGTGAGGAAGAAGACACCTTCATAGATGAGATCCATAGCACAAGACCACCCCCCATATAATGCAGCAGCTTCTGCACTAAGCGCTACAGCTATAGTATTGCTTGAGACAGGAACGGTTGCAGAATCTTATACAGAAGTCCTGTCACCCCCAAGTTATACAGAAACTGCCTTTCTATCCATTGCTCAGACCCCTATGTCCTAGAATAGGCACGTTGCCTTTGTCAAGTGCTGCAATAATTTTTCTGGTTGAGGCACTTGTTAGTACTGTCCCGAGTCAACCCATCCCAAGAATATCTCAGGACTCAGCACCAAGGTCTAGAGGGATGGTATTAGTACCCCAGCAAGGAGAGAACGTAGCTGGTGGTGAGACAGGAGGGCAAGCAACCTGTACATACATTAGTTCACTCGCTGAGTGCAGGGCAAACCCTACAATGAATTAACACTGTCCAGCTGAAAACAGAATTTTGGGAAATCATTGAAAGTAATGTGAGAATGGATTACCTAGGACATTACGAGGAGAATGAGTTGCTTTACATGAGCACGGAAGCAGTAAGAGTGGCAAGAGAGGTGCATGCAAGGATGAGGAGGGTGGCAGATGAATGTGGATTTGGTATAACTCAGAGAAAGAAGTGCTGAAAAATGTGAGGGTGGCAGTGGGTGAGAAGGAGCTAAGATTGTTAAAGTTGAGGTGGTGTTGACACATGAGAGAACCGATTGAAAACATCAATAAATGAAGTGACACTGAAAAGTTTAGAGATTGTGGTCCAAGAAAAAGAAAGTCAAGGTTAAGCAAAAGAGAGAGAACAAGAGAAGATGAGGAAGGGGCTGTAGGAGGAGTGGCAAAAAAGTATCCCTTGTGCGAAGTGCAGGGGGAGTATATGCCCGATTGTCACAATTATACCTCTTTCATTTCATGAACACCCTTCCAAAACATAAAAACAATCCCCACAAATGGTACACCCAGATGGAGCAGATTGTGACCATCTCCAAAGTTTTGTGAGAAGACTTGGATGTATTATTTGAGGTGGAGATCCCAAAGGATCTGTGGGCAGACTGTAAAAGGGCAGTTGATTGGCCCTGAAGAACCTCCAATGGTGGCAGGGACAAATGCCCCTTCACCCATTGTCATAACTAAATATGATGAGGTTATAGAACACCTAAAGACAGAATTTGCCAAAGGGAGATGAATTGGCCCAAGATTTTCTGAACCTCTCAAGAGCCAAAAGGGTCAGTGTACACTTTGAGAGACTGATGCAGGTGCATAGAGGACACAGTGGGATGAATGACCTACTAGGAGGCAACATGGGAGGTTTTCCTGCGTCTTTTGTGTAGGGACTGAGGCCAGAGATAAGCAACCAACTTATACAAGGTGTCCTTTGCAGGCAGACCAAACGTGTTGACGAGATCTTACAGGTTGCAACATATTGCAGTGACACGCTAGAGGCAAAGTGGAAAGGGCTTGAAGAGAAGTACATGATAGCTCAAACTCGGATAGCACACTGCAGGGGCTAAGGGATTTCAAATTCCACTTTATTGACCCAAGTTAGACACCACTTACGAAAAGTCAATACAAGGAGCCTCCCTGAACTACCGTAGGAATGTCCAGGGAATGAGGAGAGGTTGAGGTGATATATCAAGGACCAGTATGAATGCCCTGAAGAAGATAAACCCACATCACAATTGCAAAAAGGTGGGGAATAGGAAGCGGGACTGCTGTTACAATCCAGACCGAATCATGACAGCTCCCCATGGTTTAGGTCAAACAGGACAGGGACAGCTTCCTTCAGTACCGAGACCCCCTATGGCCACTGCAAAAGCTCGTGAATCTGGTATAGAACCAAACTCTATCAATCCATTGCAGATGCAGGAAGGCATGCCACAACACCAACAAAACCACAGGGCACCCTAAAATACGGTGACATTGCCAGGTGATCTAATGCTGTGATGTTCGAGGCTCCTGTATATTGTATTCAGGGCCAATGAGGGTGCATGAGAGGGGAGGAGGAGTACGTACTTAGTGCTGTACTGCAAGTGGACTGGAGTGGGCTGTATGTAGAAGGACAAGTTAACTAACATTTTGTGTATTTCCTAATAGACACAGGAGCCACTCGTTCGATGGCTAGAACAGTTAAGGTCCCTAAACTACTCTCTCAGGAAAAGCAGTCCAATTTGTAGCCATTATAAATCAACAATGTACCAACCAAGTTACTGCCCCAGTTCCAGTAAAGATAAGAGACATCAGTTTGTGATTTGTGACTCTAGCCCACTGAACATGTTGAGGTGGGACCTTCTTTCCAAACTCAACTGCATCATCTATTGCATGCAGGTTGGAGTGGGAATTAAAACCCAAGCAGCTGATGCCAAATTTAAATTACAGTCCCCAGAACCTGTTGTCAGGTTATACCCAGTCATTACAAAGGAGGGCTTGCCAGTTGATTTTGGGAGAGACAGTTAAGGAGGATATCTGGGATTTTACAGGAAGAGCGATTGGGTTGGTTAAAGGTGCTAAGCTCCTAAAGGTCACCCTCTCACTCAAAGCCAGAAGCTAGCACAGGATTCATCCCTGTCTTGCTGAGCATGATAGAACAAGGCAACTTAAAGGAAGTTACAAGTAGTCTGTGTAGCTCCCCAACATGACCTTACAGAAACCAAACAAAAAGTGAAGGATCATTCCAGACCTCAATGATTAACCAAATTGTCGTTCTATGCTATCCTGTGGTACGAAACCCTGCCATCAATCTGTTTCAAATTCCGCCAGAGGCTGAGTGGTTCAAAGTCATTGACTTTTGTCAGGTATTCTTCTCAATTTTGTTACACAAAGAGAGCAGTTTCTTTTCTCATTCTGGTTCCAAGAGAAGACATTTATGTGATGTTGTGCTCCACAAGGGTATACCGACAGTCCATCCTATAACCTAAATACAATACATTGATGATCATTTGATCGCCTTAATGATCAAGGACATTTGAGGACAAGGCACAATTGCACTCCTCAATCATTTGGCTGAGAATGGGTATAAGGTCTCTCCCAAGAAATTGCTTTCTAGTCAGAGGGAGGTCATGTACTTGGGACATCAGTTAGACAAGGGAGTGGAAGGAGTGTCCCACGTACGCAATAAGGCATTTCTTAGGATGAAGTTCCCAACTACCCAGATAGAAGTGCAAATGGTTTTGGGCATAGTTGGTTACTGCCAACAATGGAAACAGAGCTTCTCCTTTGTGGTGAAGCCTTTACTGAGGCTGACCACCCTGATGTCAATGAACCCGAACCAAAGGATGATGAAGGCACAGAAGTCTTCCATGAGCTTAAGAACTACCTTGTATCACACCCGCTCTTAGAATGCCAGACTATACCAAATAATTTGTAATCTTGTGTCATGAATGAGATGTTTGTGCTCTGCCTGTACTAACAAAAGCCCATGGTGACACTAAGGGGCAGATTTATGAAAAGTGGCTGTGCACTTAGTGCAGTGCCACTTTTCGTGCGCCCCTTAGCACCCCCTACCGCCACCAGGTCACAGTGTACGGGGCAATAGCATCAACATTTTTGATGCTATTGATATACTGTTCAGGGTTAGCACAAAAATGTTGGTGCTTACCCTGAACAGTACATAGGGGCCCACTGTAACAAATGGTTTGACCCTTTTAACTCCTGCTTGGAGCAGGTGTTAAAAATGCTACTAAAAACGGCACAAAGAAATCTTTTAGATTTCTTTGTGCCATTTTTTCAGCCCTTCCCCTTAACAGGGGCATGCATCCCTTGCATACATTATGCCTGGCACAGGCATAATGTGGCTCAAGGGGTTACTAAGTGGTGCAATGCATGCATTGCTCCACTTTGTAAATCTGGTGCAGCAATTTTAGCCCTGTTGGGCTACGTTAGCATAACAAAAAATGACACTAATGTGGCGCAAGGAGGGGCTAGGCTCTCCTAAATCTGGGCCTAAGTGACCCATTAGATTTTACAGCTGCTCTTGACCTGGTGGTAGAAGCATTGCTTGGTTGTCTAAAATCAGTGGCAGTGGTGAGCCTTAGCATTCAGCAAACTGAGAGAAATGTGAAGGGCTACCCCTTAATTGTAATGGTACCCCATTCTATTGAGATTCTCATGACCTGTACCAGAACTCAACACTTGACAAATAGCCACCTAACCCGCTATGAGAGAATCATTTTGGCAGCATGGAATTCTTCCATTCAAATATGTAACACACTAAGGAGTATATTCAAGAGCCCCTAGTGCCACTGGAGCATCACTTTACCTGATGCTCCAGTGGCGCTAATCTCTGCTTCATATTTGCAAGGAGGTGTAATGCCACTTTTTGTAGTGTTACGCTTCCTTGTAAATGTGGACCCCTCCAATGCAGTTTTCTGTATCAGAGGGGCGTGCAACGGGTGTTGCTGTGGGCGTGCCTCAGCTGCCTCAGATTAACAAGATTTTGCAGGCAGCACCATCCCAGGTGACAGCACAGGGGTGCACCGTATTCAATTAAATATGGCGCATCCTTGCATTGTGAAAATGACAGAGCGTGGAGCTGCCAGTTTTGGCACAGTTTCTTGCTGTCATTTTCTTTTCAATATGGGCCTAAAAACTGCTTCCCTGTTGCCAACTCCAGAGCAGAGATGATGAGGATGAAGTTGACCGTGATTGTGAGGTTGTCAGGTTGAGCCACTCAAATGAATCCCAACTCTCTAGTTTTCCTGATTGTGCTCTCCTACTTTCAAACCAGTGATTGTTCTACATTTCTTAGGTTTTACTGCGTAATCTTGTGCAAAGTGTCCTGGCATACTGCAGGATAGGCAGAGATGCAGCCTTTGTCTACATTACTTTTCTTCAGCTGCTAAAGGCTTCTTAATTCCGCTTACCTGCATAGGCTCAACATTGGTTATTTTTGTGTCTTTGTCTCTTCTTTCCACCTTAACTCCCACTGTTCTGGTATCACACGTGGTCTTTCATCTTTGCATTCTCCTAAGCAGTAGGCTCTCATCCTTCAACAACCTTGATACTTCAACATCAAATAACTTACATTTGAAAGTAATCAAAACACTGAATGAAACAAGGAAACTGGTACTCCCTGCCCTTGCTTGGGCTGTTATTATTATACACATAAACTATGTTAAATGGCTGTACAGTCTAACCAGACCTGTGTATAGAGTATGTAAATCACCTGCATTTAGCAGTGCTAAGTTTGGATAGGATATGTAACTGGCTAAGACTGGCCATGTTTCACTCATCATTGCTGGGGGACCCAGTCTAATATGTTGTAATACATGTGGAAGGGCGCTTGGAACCGGTTTAGTGTTCCTGAAATGTTAATGATTATTCTAAATCACAAATTCTGTATTGGCCTGGTAAGGCTGCTTCAGAGTTTGTGTGAAATGTCTGTGTTAGCATTGACTGCAAGAAAAGTGACCCATGAGTAAAATAATTCTGTTTTTAAGCTTTGTGATCCTTAACCATGAAGGTAACACGTCCACCCCAACAGGTAGCCGATGTAAAGTTATTTGTGCTGTAACAGCATTTCTGAAATTAGCAGGAATATTAATAACTTGTGCCATTTTAATGAATGAATTTCAGAGAGGAAAATATCATAGCGGGTATCCTTTTAAATGTTCCAGCTTGAAAAACCTACAGGCAAAAATGTCCTATAATGTTGAAAAGGATGAATCCCTAACACCATGGACTTCTCCATTTTAAAGGTGAAAAGGGAACCTTAGGCATATACAGGGACTACTCAGGAGACCAGTTAAATGAGTACCTGCCCTAAAGCTTTGGTGGCACCATGTTATCCAGTTCCCATTAACAGATTGGACTGCATATTAGGATGGCAGAACTTCAGGATGTAGAGACGGAATCCATCTACACCATCAAGAAATGTCGGCCCACATCCTAGCTAGCTCACAGTGCCTCAGCTGAACCACTAACCTTCACAAGGTAACAGATTTATCTGGTAACCTCGAACATGACCACTCTGATTGCCAAGGAAATTGTGGAAACAGATCTCACACTTTCATTGTTTACTGCTGTATGCCCCGGGTAGACACAAGAAAGATATGAATATAGGTTTTCAAACATTTATTGAAATTATTATTTTCTTGCATGGAGAGAATGAGCTGTGATTATTAGGCAGATGAAACAAAGCATTGTAACCAGAATTACTAACATGGTGAACATAATAAATAATCAAACCATGGCAATCTTATTTCTATACGTTCCTACCTATCATTATCTACACTCTCAGAGCACATCAAATGTACACCCTGCCAGATCTGGAGGGATAGCCTGTACCCCCTATACCGGGGATAGCTGGGATAAAGAGCCGGTCTGACATTGAGCTGGCAATCCTTCTCCACAAGATGAAAGGTCAGCAGAGCTGCATATCGAACACAGGATACATTCCAGGACAATTACAGCCAGAGTGCTCCTCTGACCCATGTAGAGCTGTGCACCACACTGTGTTAGAGGTCCAGCTCCGGTGCGATGATATGTCTAGGTTTCAGGAGTTGTCTCCAAGAAGGCAATGCAGGCTCTAGGATATCTTGTTCAATGTTCCTAGCCTTGAACAGAGGGTACAGATAACATGGCAAGAAAGGCTTACTGAAAACAAGCAGATTTGTACAGTGCATTCTCAGAGTAATATTGTGCAAGCATAACAATATGTAAAACATCATTGCTAAAAACAATGTCAACAACCAGAGACATGTAAAATGTGAAGCTAAAATGGATAACCAAGGTGGGCCCAAGAGGGCCTCAGGACAGTAAAGGGTGGTAACAGTAAATTTAGGCATTAGGGTTGGGTAGTGGTAAAGACTCGTAAAGATAATTAAAGGGTTTAGGGGTGGGTAGTGGTAAAGGGTGGTTAAGGTAATTTTAAAGTTTTAGGGTGGGTAGTGGTAAATGGTAGTATGGATACTTTTACGGGTTTAGGAGTGAGTAGTGGGGTGGGTAGTGGTAAATGGTGGTGAGGTTAATTTTAGGATTTAAGGATGGGTAGTCGCATTGTGGTCTATAGTGATAAGGATACTTTTACGTTTTAGGGGTGGATATTTTGACTACTCAGCATCTGTCCAAGGATGCAGGGACATCAGATGCCAGAATCAAGCATGAGGTCAGCAATCAGAGTGACAAGGCAGAGGAACAAGGCAGAGGACCAAGGCAGGGCAGCTCTGAGGGCTGAGTGAGGCCCATGTATCCCTGTGGCCCCTGGCCATCATAGGTTTTGATGGGGGAGCCGAATAGAGCAGAAGGGAGCTGCTGTCTGCAGCCGCAGCGACCTCCATTTGTGCATCAGTTTGCTCTCTCTGTTCAGATTTGGCTGTATTTTTGGCAGTGGGTCTACAGCGTGGACTGCACCAGCACTGCACTGGAAAAATCACGTCAATCACTCATCAGTCTAAGGACCTGCTGATTGGCCTTGGAAGCCACATCAATTGCCCAGTAATCAAAGGACCTTCTATTTGCCACTCCAGCCTGAGAGTCGGTGGCCAGTGGACAAGCAAGTGGTGAGGTCCAGGGTTTATTTTGTTCAGTTGGCCTTTCCTCACCAGCACCAATGTCCCAGCCTTCAGTCTTCAGACTAGCCTTCTGCCCTCGGCTCACAGCCTCTAGCTTCTATATCCTGACCTATCCCCAAGCAGCCAGCAGGGCTGGGAGGAATTAGTAGGGGCCAAAAGAAGCCAAGGGAGCTTATAGCAGAGCAGACCGAAGTGCGGTGGAAGTGCAGAAGATGAGCTAGAGGGAGAGGCTAACAAGGAGGACATACCATTCAGACTGCTTTCTGAATGCATGATGCAGCTTTAGATGCTGTAGTCAAGGGTAGATCCAGGAAGCGATCTGACTAGTTTTAACTGCGGCTTGCACCTCATGTTAAAATCTCCCACCTAATTTTTAGCTGCATTTCTCTTTCACCCATCCTCAGCTCAACAAATTAGGGCTGCTGAACCTTGACTAACTAGTTCACCTTGCTGCCAGATAGCATGAGATCAGGCAAGGTACATGAAGTACCCAAGCCCCAGGCCAATAAAAAAAACACAGTGGTAGTGCGAAGGAGAAGCTAATGTTCAACCTCAACTTATTGGCCCCAGCTACATTTCCCAACTTATAGGTGACCTGCAAGGGGGATTGTCCTCCCACATCATCAGTGCCTTGTTCTAATCTAATGGGCCTAAGTAATGCCAAGATAACAGACATTTTTAGAAACCACCTGTAAAACCCCCAGGCTCTGCTGCCCAGGTAGATCAAGGGTCTGGTTGTGACAATGAACCAAATTTAGCGAAGGAGCTACAATCCCCCACAGTCAAGGATAAAAAGCAAGATCCGTTAGTGCCACACCCAACAGGTGATGCAGGAACTCTAGACTTGGATCCACCTTCTCCACCACACTATGCCGTCCCCATAACAGCACAACCAGACAGCCAGGACAGGACTCAGCTTCTGGTGGAGGTCCTAGTACATGGAACAAATCAGTGGCCTCATAGCCTAAGCTCCCAGAAAGCCTGTTCTGCACCTCAGCCCACACATGACCAGGATCTCAAACTGGATGTGGATCTAACCCACACCAGCCCCCAGTACATGGAGCGACACATACCTCTGTTGCCCCACCCAAATCAGGCTCACAATAGTTTAAATGATGCTATATTGGGGGGGGGGGGAGAGCAAATGAAGACTCCTCAGTTTGGTGTGAGGTGCTCTTAAGCCCTTTTTAACAGTCACGCATCACCCCCATGCCAGCTCTGTTCTTCTCCCTCCCTTGCCTTAAAACATAACCTTATCTATTTGCTCTCTCTGATCAAATTATCATTAGGGGCCCACACCTCTGAGGAGGAGGCCTCCATGGCAGGAGGGATCACTGAGGAGCATGCTATTGAGCATTATGGAGGCGATTTCATCAGCACTAACATATCATCCAGACAAGTTGGATACTCAAATTGATCTACTCAATACACTTGCTGTGCACATCCAGGGGGTGGAGCACAAACTGCAGGAGTTCAACACCACAAATAGAAAATTACAGCATGATCCAGCCACCACCTATCGCATGTCAATGCTCCCCCATTATGAAGACGCTTGCCACGGTCACTAGGATACTTTCAGAATTACTGGAAGTAGTGACAGCGTCCCAGACAAGGCTCTCTTTTGGTAATCAGTGTGTTATCACTGAAAAAGGCTAACTCAATAGCCCAATAACAATAGGAGCATTGCTCCAATTTTCAATGCAGGAGGAGCAAGACAAATTTATCTGTGTAGACAGAACTGCCACTAATGAACGATTCAACTATTATCCCATCAATATGCTCAACCACACAAAGTGACCTAGTAGAGGCCACACCACATTCTTTCAATGAGGGAACATAAGTAACTGAGAACATAAAAAAAAAAAGAATGGTGGTCGCCAGTGGAACCTGAGGCAATGTCCACAATTCAGGAATAGTGTTGTGGCGGGGCAGTTCAAATCTAGAATGTGCAAAAACCGAGTTGATCCCCCAATATAAATCAAGGGGACGCGCTTGTGAACTTTAGGACTTTGAAACTTACATCGCCCGGGGAGGGGACCAAATCCCCCAGGCTCCTCTGCTCCATCTCGCGCATACAAGCGCCACTTCATCCACGCAGTGTGGGACACGCTTGTGGGCTTTGAAACTGACATTGCCCGGGGAGGGGACCACATCCCCCAGGCTCCTTTGCTCCATCTCGTGCTTATAAGCACCACTTCATCCACGCAGGGTGGGATGCGCTTGCAGACTTTGAAACTGACATCACCCGGGGAGGGGACCACATCCCTCAGGCTCCTTTGCTCCATCTTGCGCTTATAAGCGCCATTTCATTCAAGTGGTGTGGGACGCATGCAGGACGTGCTTGGGCGTGCACCGGGGCCAAGATGGACGCGTCTTCACCCGTCATCGCCAGATAGTGGCCGGGCTGGGCGCACCCCCCTGATCTCTGCGAAGTAAGACTTCCCCTTCTTTTAAAAGTGATTACAAGTTTTATTTTATTGGTCAATGGGGGAAGCGCAAAGACGGGGGGGGGGAGAAATGGTCGGATAAACACATGAGTTCCCTGTCTATCCAAGGGAATAATCCCTTAGAAGAAATTGATATTCTTATTGAAGAGGTGGAAGCTATCTTGAGTAATAATTCTAATTTACCGTCTACAAAATGTGGTGTTTCCACCAAAATAATTCCAGACATGTTTAAGAAGAAGTTGTAGTCACACAACTCCTCTGTGGAGATTGGTTCAAACATGGCACCCAAAGCTCTAAGACCTAACTCATCTACTACGATGACTTCCACCCTGCGTAGTGACTTGAACGTTGTATCCTGTGATGCAGATGATTTTGGTGTAGGGAAAGAGGTCCCTCGTTTACCACTCAGCCCTGAGATCCGGGTGATTCCACATATTCCATGCTCTAATCAGTATGGGCCTCTGGAGGAGAAGGGGAGGCTCCATGATTGTGTTACACATCCACAATCTGACATTCATACTGATGATATTACTGTGGCCAAACTGCCGCCTAACATGGGTAGACTGCCTCTGCTCTGTGGGGATTCCGATTTTGCCCCTATTCTTCAGAAACTAGATGAAGTCAAGAGCTTGGTGCAGCTGTTAATGAACCAATTAACAGGGGATTTGGCACAGAAGTGTGTGTGTAATTGTTTGAGGGGTGGGTTAGACCTGCTCTTGGGGGTTTGGCCATTGATACTAATGTGCCTGAAGTTGGACCTCGAGTTGGTAATCATCCTCGAGGGTCCTCTATAACGTCTCTTCCTGAGAGCTTTCCTGTATCCCCTGATGAGGGATCCTCGATTGCACCTGTGACTGTAAGGCGGAGGTGTAATAGAGGAAAGGAACATTATCAGGTCAGAGAAGCTTGCCCAAGCCCAGTCTGTTGATTATATTAAGGGTTCTTGGGGGGCTGTCTGTACTCAGGTACTCGAGCTGCTGGAACACGGGCCCTAGGTGCATGCACCGGTTGCATCCTTTGGAGTTAGTCTGACTATAAGGGGCAACCCGCCGCCGTTAAATTCCAGACCAGAGGCTAACTGCCTTTTTTTCGCAGGGCCTCCCACAAAGAAATTCAGGTAGGCCCCATATATATATATAATCTTTTTGAGCACTTTTCATATCATAAAGCATGTAATCTTGCTCTCCATCCTGTAGGGATCCTCAACCCTGATGAATGCCCCAGACCTTCCAGCTCTTAGCGCAGGCAGAAACATGTTGGTCCCCTATTTTTAGACCCCTTGAATCATCATTCTCAATGGAGTCTCTACCCTTGTTTTTATATTACCTACAAACACCTACATTAAAAAATCCTCAAACTAAACAGGTGCTTTGTAAGGAAATGTTATTATTATTCTTCACAAATCTTTATCTGGATCCCTTGTATTATCCAGCTAGATGAAATCTCAGCACTCCCTCTGCAGTTCTTTTAACAACGAGGTTGAGTCCGCCCAGGTAGTATCATCTTACCTGGGTGGGGCTAGGTGGTCATATGATGAAGCATGACACTATAATGTGTGTGAGACCACCTAGTCCATAAAGGGAACTCCCTAAAAGGTACAGCCACTCTTCACACTCATACCTTGCTTGGAGATTACGCCCCCAACTAGCACTTCCTGAACAGGGCCAAAAAAGTCAAATTCTCTCTACCAGCACCCCACACCTTTTAGGTGTTTAGAGGTACTCGGGTACCTGCTGGGGTAGCTATTCATACACGCCATCATTCTAGGTTACCAGATGATGCTGCGCATCAGGTTGACACGAGATGGTCAAGCCTCAAGGATTCGGGCCAAGGCCGGCGGAGCAAGGGAGGCACCATATATATATGATGAGGGGCCTAAATTGTCCCTTCGCTCTTGGGAATCCCATGATTCCTTATTAAACAAGTTCATCTACTGGCTACGAGTTCAGAGGAACTGTCTTTCTGTCATTCGTGCTGACATTCTTGAGGTAGGCAGACACAGTCAAACTGGTTCAAATTTTGACTTTATTTCTATTTGTTTTGTGGACAGGCTGTTGGTGGACAAACTAATTGATTTCGAACTACGCACTTGTTATCTCAGGAACTTCAAAGGGGCTGGTATTAGCCTTAAACGTTTTCCCCCTACTGGTAGTCCATGTATATTACATGCTGTTCTAGTCAGCAGGAAGTCTGATTGTATTCAGGAGTGTGCCCTGATTCCAGTAGTAAATTTCTCTCAAACATTACCTAAGGCCGACTGACTGCATTTTGATTCTCATCAGATCATCTCAGCTCAGACCCCTGAGGCTAAATTAAGAGTGTCAGATGAGATTAAAACCCATGGTGAAGCCCAGTGCCCCAGGTTGAGAGAGTATTGACAACTAGTTCCAAACTCTCCATTAATGTCATGGAATTTGGCTAGGTTAGGTAGGAAGTTGGGGGGACTCCGAGTGGGCCAATTATATAAACAATCAGGGCATATGTTTATTCCAGGAGACATGGGAGGAGGGCCCTGTTTTCCTGGATGGGTTTCTATCATACTACGTCGTAGCCCAGCCTGCACAAGAAACTACAGTGTGACCATTTTGCACTAGAAATAGATTCCCCCGATTTAGGTTTGTGTTCTGCATAACAAACAATTGTAAATTTGCTGTGTGGCTCTGTAATATTGACAGTAGTTCCTGCCAATGCTAGAGATATCCACTGGACTGAAGGACATCTCCAAAGTTGCTCTGACAGAATAAAAAGCCAGCGGCCAAACTCTAAATCAGCCCGTAAGTATGCAAAACTAGGACACCCATATTTTATCATAAATTACCTTAAGGATTGTGGGACAAAATAGATTTTGAAACAGTGGGTCATTTGAATGGATAAATCAATACACCATATATTTTGCTGGTAGTTGACATGTTTTCTGGATTGACAAAAATTATGTAGGTAAATAATATGTGGGAAAGGAAATGGAAAATTACATAACTGAGAAAGGGATTCTGCATGAAGGACTACTCTGTATCATCCCAAAACAAATAGGAAGGTTGAGAGATTCAACAATACTTAGAGATTACACCACATGCTTCACAAACAAAGTTCCTTTTGAGATAGTAACATGGAAAAAAAACTGTACAAGTGTTTACCAGGGATAGAAAATAATAGAACAGTTGTCTGTTGTGCATGATCAAGAAAGGTATGTGGCACAAGAAAGAGTTAGATACACTGAAATAAAAAATATAAAGTAGACAGAAGGCAGTCTGTAGTAAACATAGATGTCAAAGTCGGAAACACTATAAGAGAAAAAGATCCAGAAGGAGGTAGAAATGAGAGAAATTTTCAAAAAGCTTGTTGTTTCCAAAAAAAGTTTCACAATGAGGTAACCATGAATAATGGTCTCAGTTTGGAATTAAAATCAAGTGACAAAAGACATGAATATCATAATAAATGAGAAAGAAGTGTTTGTGACTAAACGGGTGAATTGTGTAGCACAATATCTCTGGGTAATTCAGTTAAGAATGGGCCAAGTAATTAGAAGAGAGTGGTTTGCAAACCTTATCTGTATGATTATATGTTGCATTTATTGTTTTGATGATCATATGTTGTGTTACTTTCTTGTACCATTTCCTAATGTATATATGTAATATTTTCTAGGTTGAATTCGCTTTGGATTATGTTTGTCAATGTACAGCATTTATTGTGTTTAAGGTTTTCCATAAGGATTTCCTGTTTATTTAGTGAGAAGATGTATGACAAAATGGAGGTCTTATCAGCACATTCACCTGCATAATGTTCAAAGCTTGGTGTTGTACTATAGCGAAATTCTACCTTAAGCAGTTGCTGCTGACCAAGTGAATGGCACACCTGCAATAAAACCTGTAACCTAATACTACTGTTGTGCATTCATCTGCTCTGCACTGGACTGAGGCCTCTTACAAGCAGCCAACTCAGCAGATAGCTGATCATTCTGATAGGACCTGTGTGTTATGAAGTCTCAGGGAAACATTCTAATAGATTGTTCTACTCATAAAATATGGGGCCATTTGACCCAATTCCCTTCCAGTCTCAATAGTCCCTCTGATTTGAAGAGATGTTCTATATTAGCTTGGTTTATCATTTGGGACAGAAATAGCATCAAATCCAATTATGATAGCACTCAATAGGCCCTGTTAGAAACTGGGTCTCTAGTTGGCAGAGGTATATACCCTTGTCCAAGTAGGGACCACAATCCAAATGATCCTGTGCCCACTCTTTGGTAACTTGGCACTGAGCAGAAGGCTTAACTTACAAGGCAATGTGTAAAGTATTTGTGCAATAAATCATACAGTAAGACAGTGAAAATACCACAAAAATACACCAGACAAGATTAGAAAAATAGATAATATTGATCTGGTTAAAATAAGATAAAAATGATCACGATTCAATAAGCACAAGTTGAAATATCACTTTTGCAAGTTTAAAAAGAGTCTTAAATCTTAGAAATCGACTGTTGTCTCTTGATTACACAAAGTACCTGGTTTGCGTCAAAAATAGCGCACACAGAGACCGCCGAGGAGGAGATGCATGGAAAAATATGGTTTGAGTTGGATTTTCTGATGCCGCACAGATGATGTGTCATTTAATTCCATGCTGCAAGGGGCTTGCTTCGTTTTTCAGCATGCAGTCTTGGTTCCTCACTGTGGTGCAGGGATCTTTTTGACACCCAGGGACAATGCAGGGAAATCCTGGGCACGCTGGAAGAGGTCACAGGTGTTGCATAGATCCGGTAGGGCGATGCGTTGAATTTTCGGTCCTGCGGCAGGCGCTGTGTCGATTTTCAACTCTAGGAATCAGCTGCAGCATTCTGGTCGGCTGTGCGTTGATCTGGTAGGGCGGTGTATCGAAGTTATTTCGCAAGACAGAAGCTGCGTCGAATTTCCACTCAAGAAATCAGGCTGTGTTGTTCCAGTTCAACTGTGGGGTGATTTCTCGGTTGCAAGGCAGGCTGTGCGTTGTTTCCAGCAGGCTGTGCATTGATTTTCGGTGCACAAGGAGTTTTCTGAAGAGATTACGTCTTTTTGGCCCCGAGACTTCAGACAGGAGGCAAGCCCTTGGAGAGCACTTCTCTGCAAAGTCAGAGGCCGGCAGGGCAGCAGTCCTTCTCAGCAAAGCAGTCCAGATGAGTCCTTCGGGCAACCAGGCAGTTCCTCTTGAGTTGGTGGGGTCAGGGTCAGTTTATATACCCAAAATGCCTTTGAAGGGGGGAACTTCAAAGAGTGGTTTTGATGTGCACAAGTCCCCCTTTCAGCACAGGTCTGTCTGCCAGAGTCTCAGTAGGGGGTTTGGCAGTCCACTCTGTGAGGGCAGGCCACTAACCTTTGAAATGTAAGTGTCAGACCCTCTACCATTCCAGCCCAGGAAGACCCATTCAGTATGCAGATGAGTGCAGGTGTGACTGAGTGTCCTGTGTTTGTGGTTGTCTGGGTGAAATGCACAAGAGAGCTGTCAACCAGCCCAGACGTTGATTGGAGTCAGGCTGTAAGTCACAGTTGTTTTTTAAGTGTAGAGAAATGCTCGCTTTCTAAAAGTGGCATTTCCAAAAATAGTAATCTATATTCCAACCTCACCAATAAGCAGGATTTTCTATTACCATTCTGGCCATACTAAATATGACCTGGTTACCCCTTTCTGATCAGAATCTGACACTAAAACAGTATATGAGGGTTGTCCTAATGCTCTCCTATGAAAGGAGCTGGCTTTACAGTAGTGAAAAATGAATTTAGGAGCTTTCCACTACCAGGACATATAAAACACACATTAACATGTCCTGCCTTTTACCTACATAGCACCCTGCCCTATGCAATACCAAAGGCCTCCCTTAGGGGTGGCATATGTAGAAAAAGGGGAGTTTATGGCTTGGCAATTATGTTTAAATGCCAAGACGAAGTGGCAGTGAAACTGCACACACAGGCCTTGCAATGGCAGGCCTAAGACATGGTTAAGGGGCTACTTGAGTGGGTAGCCAATCAGTGCTGCAGGCCCACTAGCAGCATTTAATTTACAGGCCCTGGGCACATGTAGTGCACTTTCCTAGGGACTGACAAGTAAATTAAATATGCCAATTGGGAATGAACAAATGTTACCATGTTTAAGGGAGAGAGCATATGCACTTTAGCACTGTTTTGCAGTGGTAAAGTGTGCAGAGTCTTGAAACCAGCAAAAACAGTGTCAGAAAAGTGGAGGGAGGCAGGCAAAAAGTTGGAGGTTGCCCACCCTAAGGGTGTAAGGTCTAAGAGGCCCAACCCATTTAGCAACAGTTTTTCCACAATAGTATCTTCATTGAATCCCCTTGAAAACCAATCTATTTTTCAAAAGAGAAAAACAGATGGCAAAATTTTTGTTTTGAGATTTTATTGCTAATAAAGCAATTCCACTAAATTATTTTTTATTTGTCAGTAGTATGCTCAGTGTCTTGCAATTTTTATACCTCAACACAGGTTAAAAGGGGGTTCATTTCTCTTGTCAGAAAAGTGTGCATCGCCAAAGAGAGACGACGATGGATCGGTTTGATTATACTTTGTCACATTCCCAGGTAAACATGGTGCAAAAGACCATACAGGACTACCTTTATCATCTTCTGCAGTAGAATTAATGCTATTAGACTTCAGTTTGAAATCAGAAATTAAGTTTGGTTTGTAAAACAGTGGCATAATTGCTAATATATCAGTCAGAGAGAAGCAAGTACGCTTGGCACAGATAAGCTGGGCACCATCATCCCCAGCAATAAACAGAGTCAAGCACACCAATAATTTTTGTTCAATGGACATGACATGTTGCTAATATTTGATGTACCTCTGGAATATCCAGTATATCTGACTGCAGTTGAAAAGTTTTCATTGCAGTAGCAAGAGAATTGCCCATGCCTGCACAATGTTAGCATTTAAGTGCAAGTTGCACCAACCAGTCCACTTGCCTCTCAATCAAGAGGTGGAGATTTTGTAATCTCTCCATTTGTGTGTTAGCCAGTCAGATAATGCAATTTTCTTTAGTTTCACAAACATGTGGGTGGGTGTATCAGTATCATCAATAACTATGATCCAAAAATTGATCTTCAATGCCTCCTCACCACCAACAAAAGAAAAAGAAGGAATGAATAACAGAGTTTCAACACGGTTCAACGGGGAGAAGGGGATATCATGCATTTTAGAAGTACCTAACACCAATGGTCTCTACTTTGATAACAAGCTGATACATTTTACATCATCCTGTACGCTGTCTAGCATGGAATCTTTACCATCTCATTTGGCACCAAATGAAGTGATAGGTGGATGAACATTTATTTGAGTGCAACCACTGAATAGAGAGGACATGTAAACATGTAATTCCTTCACAGCTATCATTAAATGCTACATTTATGGTGCCTAAGCCTGCATAGTTGTGCCTTAGGGAGTAAATTCAAAACAGAGATAAATAAGGAGTCAATTTCCAGTCTTTAATATTAAGATCTTAACCAAGTGTGCATCATCTCTCCCCCCCACCCCCCCCCCCCCCCGGCCTGATGACTCCTCAGCAAAACACAGACGCTTCTATGTCCTTTATCATTCACTTGCTCCTGGATCTCCTGACTACTTCATCCTTCAACACTTCTGATTCACAGCAGCACCTCGTGCAACCGCACCTACGGTCAAGGTCGAAGTGAAACCTTGAGAATTCCAACGGCAAATGTCAGGAAGGACGAAGTAAGGTTCAATAAATACCAACTAAATGCGATCAGCAAGCAATTATTTTGACATATGTCTCCATCACTGCCAACATTGTTAATTTTAGATATCATTTTTATCAAACCACAATATGTGCATGTTATTGGGAAACTGGATCTCCTTGACTTACTTGTTGTGCTTCCAGACATCTGAATGATGCACTTAGACTCACGGCCCATTTCCCTGGAGTTGAAGGGACGCACACGCACAGCCACTTTCACAGATGCTCCAGCCATCCTTAAACTTCACAGATTTCTGTTGCTTTTAGCTCGCTTGATGTCACAGGAACAGTCTTAACAGAATAAAGAAAATGTAAAGAGATTAACAAAAGAAAAAGTTCCTCATAGGATTCAAGAAAGACTTTGAAGTACATCAGTCAAAAAAAAGGACAAGTTCTAGGACACAAACCGTAAGTGTGTTTGAGCATATGAGAGAGAGAGAAAGTGTGTGTGCGTGAATGTGTGTTGTGCGGTCAATGTTGTCTTTTTAAATGGAGGCACAGTGGCTGCTTATTTTTTTTTTATTATATTCATGATTAACTTTGATCTTAATGGTACTTCTGAATGTGCCACAGAAGAGCCTTATGTGCCAAAGCTTGGACATTCATGTGCCAGTCAATATCAAATTTAGGTGAACATGTAGGCATCCAGAACAACTAGCGAAAGTTGTAAGGTAGGTATACAAAGGTATGATCACTGCATTATTTCCACCCTCAATCATATTGCATCCTCCTACTTCTGAACTAAAATCTCCTACCTGTACATCAACACTTGTCAACGCTCTTCGGGCACTATTGTTTCCAAAATTACTCTTTTCTAATCTCCTTCACACATCAAACACAATCCCTACTCACAGCTGACCGTTCAACACTTTTTCATAACAAAAACGCCAACCAATAGGTCTATCTTTTACCTTTTTCTAAAGCACCCTGCATAAAGTTTGCTTTCTCTCTTTAAGGGGTTATGTGTAGCGTACTAAGAGTACTACCTTTCACACACATTTGGTTTTTAATACATATATTGAAACTTTTTTTTAAGACTGTTTGAAAATCAGTTTAACTCTACCAATAAATATAAATTACATACGAGTGGACCTGAGAGTAAATGTGTGTATTTGTAGCAGTGTACACAGTATCTTTGATGATTATTGTGGAATGTAATTATGTGAGTGAAACTCTAAGGCCCAGATTTAAGAACGCCTAGCTCCTAGCTCCTCCATGTGGCACTTTAGCGTAATTTTTTTTTTACGCTAATGTTGCCCAATGAGGCAAAAATCACCGCACCTGATTTACAAAGTGGTGCAATGCATGCATTGCGTCACTTTGTAACCCCTTGCACAACATTATGCCTGTGGCAGGCAGAAGGGCAGATTTTAGAGACCTTAGCAGCTCTGTGCACTATATTAGCGTCTTTGTTTATGCTAATGTGGCACCAATGAGACCAAAATCACCACCAATTTTACAAAGTGGCGCAGTGCATGCATTGTGCCACTTTGTAACCCTTTGTGCTACATTATGGCTGCGCCAGGCATAATGTATGCAAAAGGGGGCGTTCCCCCGTTAGGGGGGGTGGGGGGGAAATGGCGCAAAGAAATCCAAGAGCTTTCTTTGCATCATTTATTTGGGCACTTTTAACGCCTGTTCAGAGCAGGCGTTAAAAGAAGGCACACCATTGTTTACAATGGGCCTCAATGGGCTTTGCAGGATTAGCTTCAAAACGTTTGACGCTAGTCCTGCAAAGCTCCGAACTAGCCTAAAAAATATTGACACTAGTTCCCTAACTATCACCATGGTTGGTGCAGCGCCACTTTTCTTAAATCTGCCCCTAAGTGTATTTTAGGAGGTGCCCAAACAGGCCGAAATTCAGTTAACTTGTATGCAACACATATTGGTTTAAATCAATTGAAGTGGTTCACACACCAGCTACATTGGTTGAACTTTGAAGCATTCTGGATGTGCCTTTCGGTGGTACAACACATGTTCACACATTTTATTGGTTTGCATGCATTATACTGGTTGGCACACATTAATATTGGTTTGAAAAATCAATATGTTTGTTAATACAGAAGTCAACTATTCGGACACCATTAAAGAACATTGTTTTATGTGAGAGAACACACAGCTTAATGTGTGTGTTTTTAAACACAACACTCTTGTAATATACAGGTTTGTATCTGTAATATAACTGTTTGAAAGCAATATATGCTGGTTTACATTCAAAATGTACAGGAACACTTGATTGTTTGGATCCAATGCATAATGTAGTGGTTCATTCTTGAAATACACTGGTTTGTTATCTGCAATACATTGTTTGTAAAGTACAACCTATTGATTTGAAATTATTACATGCTGATTGCAAATTTGATACACTGGTTCACGTGCATAATATACTGGTTGGCAAACATAATGGCATGGTTCAAATGTAGTTTATTGGTTTAAATGCACAACCATTTGGTTTGAAATCATAACTTGTTGATTGAAATGCACCATGTACTGATTTTCATGGATCACCTGCTGATTTGCATTTTTACTATACTGATTAAAATGAATAAAGTTAGAAATAGGATCTCTAGCTGGCAGTCAGTTTACACCCTGTCCAAGTAGGGACCCTCACTCTAGTCAGGATAAAGGAGTCACACACCTAAGATAACCTCTGCTCACCCCCTCGGTAGCTTGGCACAAGCAGTCAGGTTTATCTCAGAGGCAATGTGTTAAGTATTTGTTCCCACCACATATAGTAACACAGTGAAAATGCCCCAAATGGACACCACACCAGTTTAGACAAGTAGCTGATATTTATCTAAATAAAACAAGACCAAAACAACAAAACTCCGACATACACAAAGATATGAATTTTCAAAGCAAAGATAATCTTAGTCTATAGAAATAGTTGTTTTAGCACAAAGTATTTGGTAAGCTTAAAAAATAAAGCCATAGGGGCAAAAGTGAGTCAGAAAAGGAAGCAATGCTTCAAGCCCCTACTTGCAAGTGATGCAGTGTGTCTATTCTTTCCCCCGTGTAGGCGATGCATCAGTTCTGTCCCCGCAGGAGAGCGATGCATTGATTTCTGGGCAAGCAGCCTCGGGACCATGCGGTGATGTTGATGTTTTGGTGCCTGGGGACGATGCGTGGAAAATCCAGATGCATGGCAATGGTGGAGCAGCACTGAGCTGGTGATGTGTTGATTTCTGCAGCCGCAATACAGGTGCTGCTTCGATTTTACAGCTACTCGGCGGGTGCTGCGCCGATTTTACAGCCACAGTGTGGGTGCTGCATTGATTTTTCTGCCACTCGGCTCTGGTGCGTTCATTTTCACTCAGGTTTTACCAGTTTCCTCTTCCAAGGGCCCAGGGACTGAAAGTGGCACCACTTAGCAGGTCAGGTGAATAAGCAAGCAAGCCCAGGTGCTAGCAGATAAAGTACTAGATGTCCCTGAAACTTCTTGACAGGAGGCAAGCTCAGTCTAAACTCTTGAAGAAACTTCACAAGCAGGATACAGAGCAAAGTCCAGTCTTTGTTCTCTCCAAAGCAGAAGCGGCAATTGCAGGCCAACCCAGCAAAACACACACAACAAAGGTACAGTACTCCTCCACACACCTCTTCAGCTCTTCTCCTTGGCAGAGGTTTCTTTTGTTCCAGAAGTGTTTTAAAAGTCTGGGGTTTTGGTCCACTACTTATACCCATTTCTGCCCTTGAAGTAGGCAAAGATTAAAAGAAAGTCTCTGGTGTTCACAAGATCCTGCCTTGCCAAGGCCTGGCTCCATGCACACTCCAGAGGGGTGGAGACGATGTTGAATTTGTGGTTTATGACTGTGTTAGCGAGCAGGGCCATGTAGTTGTTGAAGAGTGTGTGGCTCAGGAGGATCCCCGAGGAATTCCCAAGTTGATCTCAGTCCGTTGTGAGGTGAACGGTTGGAGCCTGACTCCGTGGGTGCGGCCGGTGAGGGAGAAGCGGATGCATTCTAAGTCTTTGCTGCTGATGCCGGTGTCATGCAGTCTGGTGCAGAGGGTGTGGTGGGAGGTGGTGTCTAAGGTGGCAAGGAGGTCCAGTAGGATGAGGGATGAGGTTTCACCTCGGTCGAGGAGAGTGCAGTTGTTTGTTGTTACGAGAAGTGCAGTCTCCCTGCTGTAGTTGCTTTTGAAGCCCACTTGGGAGAGATCCAAGATGTGGTTGGTTTCGATAAATTTGGTGAGTTGGGCGTTGATGGCTTTCTTTAGGACTTTGGTCGGGAAGGGGAGCAGCAAGATTGGTCTGGAGTTCTTGAACTCCGTTGGGTTGGCAGAGGGTTTCTTAAGCAATAGGTTGATTTCCATGTGCTTTCAGTCTTCTGGGAAGGTGGCAGACTTGATGGAGCAGTTGCTAGTGTGGCATAGTTTGGAGGCAATGGTGGTGCTGGCTTGGTTGAAGATCTGATGTGGGTTGGGGTCAGAGGGGGCACTGGAGGGGGTGGTTTTCATGGACTTCAGGGTGTCATCCATGGAAAGGGTGACCATTTGTGCAGAGTTGGCTAGGTGCTGGATCATTTGGGTGCGGTGGTTGCGGGGGTGGGAGGGTCATGGGTGGCGAAACTGCAGTAGATGTCTAAAATCGTGCGGTGGAAGAAGGTGGCGAGGTTGTCGCAGAGGTCTTGGGCTGGGGGATGTCTGTGGAGTCTGTGCCTAGTTTGGTAAATTCTTTGATCACTGTGAAGTTCTTTGTTGTTGTGTGCATTGGCGTTGATGTGTTCTTGGATGTCGTTTTCTTAGTGATTCTGATGAGGTGGTTGTGAGTCGTGACAGCAGTTTTGCAGGCTGCATGGACTGCAGGGGACTTGCTGCTCCTCCATCTTTTCTCAAGCCATTTGCAGGTGTTTTTGGACTTTTGAAGGGCAGGGGAGAACCATCTGGCTTTCTTGCGGGGCTGCTTCTCGGAGGGTTTCTTAAGAAGGGCCAGAGGTCCAGTGGTGGAGGTTCCATGCTGATGCATTGGTCTCTATGGTGACCGGAGGTAGAGACTGGCAGAGGGCAGTGGTGAGTTGGTCATCAGAGACTTTGTTCCAGCTTCCATTTGTATCCAACAAGGGCTCCATGACATTGGATACCTTCTTACCAAGGGTCTGCTGAAATGGATTTGCTTCTGCAGAGAAACTAAGCCAAACAAGCCTGTTTCTTCAGTCAGTTGAAGTTGCACCTTTGCCAGATCGGCTCTGCTGATTGGTCCCATTCCAAGACCAGCTGAAAGTCAGAATTGTTCTAAGCTCCAAAACTTTGAAAGAATAAGTCCCTTTTCCTCAGCTCGTCACCTAAGGCTCCCAGACTTCAATAGAGACTTTTGGAACTTAATGGCTTGGTCCAGTAAAGGCCTTGATCAGGGTCCCATGCAGATCTAGTTGAGACTGGGCAACTGGCAATCCAGGAAAAAGTGGTTCTTCAGCTTTTTATGTTCCTGTACCCACATTAGAGGTCAGCCCACTGAACCTTGGAGTCTACTTCTTTGTCCTGGGTACAAGACTGAGCATATCCAATCCTTCAGAGCTCCTCTCAGGTTACAGCAAGCACAGTCCAGTCCTCTTCTAATCTCCCACAGGCCCAGAAAGTGTTCTGAGGAGGGTGCCTTGAGGTCCTACATTTATAGGCTGCACAAGCCAGTGAATATAAGGTGACTCCTGGCTATTCCATAACCAATAGAGCAAATGTTCCCAGAGGAAACCCTATCCACTTTTCCAGCAGTTCATCTTTGCCCTACTGCAGTCAATTCCGCAGTGCACCTTATTCCTCAAATTCAAGAGTGGGGAGCCATTAATCTTTTGTGTAGAGCCTATGTGTTTACCCAGAGGTGTGGCAAGGGAAATGAGGAGTCCCCCTTCCTGTGCCCACTCCATACTGGTTTTAGAGTCAGTTTCTCTCCCACTGGGCTTAGAACCAACCTGGCTACTGTGGGTCTGGGTGAGGAACAAAGGCTTGCCTTCTTCTGGGTCTCACTTTACATCTACTTGTGCATGGGCAGCTTGGTCCCTTTCGACTTATTGAAGTTTCTGGGCCCAATCCAATGCTCCTATCTGCAAGGAGAAAACCAATACCACCCAACATCAAGGCTATTGAAAGCCAAAAGGGCCAGACCATTGTCTCTGCTGTGGGAGCAGGGCTCACACTTTATTGTCAGGGAATGGCTAATGTTAATTCAACTAACTGAGGCTTAGGAAGGAAAAATATAACTTTCCAAAAAATACCTATTCCAAATATTGAATACAAATCTAACTTTATCAAGGGATTAGAGTTTTATTAAATATGAAAACCTAGCTGTTTCCTGTCAAACGTTACAGATTAAAGTTTATATTCTGCACTTTGATATTTTCCAGGATCCGGCCACAGCCCTGCCAGCTAAAATAACTTTTAAGGGAGAGTCACTGGAAGAACATGCCAACTTTAATTTCATACATGTTCCACTTGTAAATATCAGGCACCCTACCTTATGGACAACAAGTTTTACCTAGGGGTGACATTAATATTCAAAAGCTGGATTTGCACCCATTATAAAAGGTTTTTGACAGATTTGACAGCAGGTTTTTAGGCTGCTGTAGTAAGACTATACATGGTAGACCTGAAGCTATGTTTTACAGGCCAAATCCTTGGATGGGACAATGGCCCAGATTTATGACAAAGTGGCGCAGTGCAGTGCCAAAAATAGAAGCGCTGCGCCACTTTTGAAATGCAGAGATGCACCATATTGACAGGAATACAGCACACCGCTGCATTTCCCCCTGCGACAGCACTGAATTAAGCAGCTTGCACTAATGCAGGCATCCTTGCACCATAGTGCAAGGGTGTGTGCATTTAGGGGATAGATTGTTTCTGTGCAGGAAGGTGTCCCTTCCTGCACAGAAACAAACTAAATTGGTGATTTAGCACTTCTATGTGTGCTGCAGAATGCAGCACACATAGAAGTACCAAAGTGTCATTTTGTAATGACTGTTTATGTGCAGGAAAGGACACCTTTTTGCACATAAACGATCATCCATGGCATTTTGCTTCTTCTATGTGTGCTGCAGAAATGCAGTAGACATAGGAAAAGTAAAAAACGAGGAGGAATAAAAGCATTTCTCCTTGTTTTGACATGCTAAAGCCACCCCTGGGGTGGCACTAGTTTTTGGCGCTGCCACAGATTGACAATTTCTCGTAAATCTGGGGCAGCGTCAAAGGCAATGGCTGTTGTGATGGAACGCCCACTGCAACATCCATTGCACGTCTCACTGAGGCAGAAATCTGCATCAGAGGGGCCCATATTTATAAAGCTAAAGTGCACATAGACCTTAGTGCAACAAAACAGATAAGGTACAATTTGGTGGCAAATCATCCCAAAGATGGTCATTGCCATAAGGTCCTGCTCATGAAATATTCTGTTTTCTAAACATTACTTACTGATTTCCGTGCACAACATACAGAGACATAATTTTTGTATGCCCAGTGCGTACCATTTGCTATTTCCGAAATCATGGTGGTTAATGAACAGCAAACACTTTGGTTTAAGATGGTTTTACATAAAAGCCTGTGCGTTATGCATTGGTTTGCTCTCACTACACTATGGTTTGACTCAACAGTTTTGAGGAGGTGGAGACAATGACAGGAATTACAAGATCTCTGGAAGGTCTGTTCAGTAAATCCTTTGAGAGGCCACTTCATGTGAAACTGAGAAACACTTGATGTTAGACTCCAGAGGGAAATATATTGGATCTTTTAATCGGGTTATCTGTTCATGACTGCAAGGTTAGGTTTCTAAAAGTAACGTTTTACATTTTAAACTTTTTGTTTGCCCACTTGAAATGCGATTTAGCGGATTGTAAAATAATTAGCATTTAGACATTATTTTAGAGTGTAGTGTATGTTACCATGACTTGCAACCGAGCCGAATTCAGATAGATATTGCTCGAAAACAGCTTCAAATGCCTGCCCCACTCAAAATGTTTTTATAGAAAACAAATTGCTTGGCTAACAACTTATCAGTGTTTCGGTATCGTGGGCTATTGTGTGGTTTTAAGGGCTAGCATAATAAATACATTATGAGTGTCTTGATACCAGCGAGCATCAGGACCCTATGTTCTCCTGAAACAAAACAAAACCTAAACTTTCGCAAGTCTAGTGAACTGACTGGAAAGGACCTATGTAGCACCCATCTTTTAAAATTGAAAAAAGTTTTTATATTATTTTATTAAAACGTTAAATATTTACAGTTCTCTTGGAGCTGTATTATAGAATGATATCTGGGGGCACCACAGACATGTGGGCCGGCCCTGCTTTATGCACCTCGAGAGCACTCTGGTATTATGAAAGGGGTCACAGATGCTTGCGCAGCACCTTCTGGTACACAGATTGTGCTGGCGTTAATTTTATGCGGACAATCGGGATGTAGCTTCAGGCAAATGAGGAAATCCTTCTCCATTGTACTCATGGCATATTACAGACCTAGCCCAGAAGCAAAGATTGTGAGGAGGTGTATTGACTGTGCGCCGGAAGGAAGTGACACAATCTTTGCGCCTTTCAAGGGAGGATTCTGGGAGGGACCACTAAAGTACTATCGTCACTCAGGGATCCCCTTTGAAATCCAGCCCAGGTTGCCGTCAGCAATAAAATACGAACCAGTGATTTCAAATAGCTGGTCCGCATTTCATTAGTGTGATGTTTCCAGAGTTGGTGCGAGTTTACACCTGCACTGGGAATAGTATAATTAATGTCAGAAGATTGCTCATATGTTCGTCTTCCCAGTTAGGATGGGCAGACATATAGCTATTAATTTTTTTTTACTGTCCAACACTGCTAGGGGCAAACCCTGCGGTAAGGGACAGTAAAAAACAAAATACCCTCCTTGCCATGGTGCAGGAGGCTGGCTATTTACGTAGTGTATGAAAAAGACATGCACTGTGCATAGAGTCAAAGCAACCCCAGATGTAAAAAGCAGACCACATAATGCTCTGTTTTTGTGGTAGTGTCGGTGAGCAGTTAGGCTTATCTTGGAGATGTGCTAAGCATTTGTTGTACTCACAGTACCAATAAATGTGTACACACTGAAAAGAATAACTCATTAATTTACAAACATACTTCAGATTTTTACAGAATTTTTAAAACCAAAATCATCAAGATTGGGTAAGTACTTTTCAAGTTATGATTTTTCAAAGTTTAGCAAAAATAGTCTTTTTGTGCGTAATTACGCACCATAGGAATAAAAAGGGAGACAGCTTTGAAAATGTATATAAAATATGGCAATGCTCTCACAAGTGTCACCTTCTATTTTTAGGTCCAGGTCTTCGAGATGTCCTGTGAGCCAGCAGGAGAAGTTTGGGTGGTTCCCAGGTCAGACAGGAGCAGCGGCTGAATTTCTTGGAGCTGCTGCAAAATGGAGAAGGGGACCCCTTGGAAAAACACTGCACAGGTGGACTTTAAGGAAGTATGGTGGGTCCCCTTGGAGTTTGGAGGTCTCAAGGGATTAGGGTCCCCTAGATCACAGCTGGTTTTCCAATGCAGGTGCCAGAGAGGCTGGGTGAAGTGTATATAGATCAGCCAAGGGTTGTGCATCAAGGAGTCTATAGAGTCAGGCGCAGGTCACTTTGAGGGTGGATTGCAGGTCAACAGGGCCACTCTGGCAGGTGGTCTTAGGTGTCCTGAAGTCTCTCGACTGGTGCATGCTTCTTGTCCTCTGAGATGGCCGAGTGGACTTTTCTTCTGGGTGCCCGACTCTGGGGTTCCAACTTGAGGTTGCAGTACCACAAATCTTGGCACACCCGCAGGGTTTTTCCTTCAGGTCAACAAGTGTAATAGGGTCTGGCTGCTGGGTCTGGTACCTTGGTCAGTGGCTAGTCAGCGAACTGAATTTCACTGGTTTCTTGCCTGCTGGGTGCAGGGAGTGATGCTTTCACTCTGGAGGAAGATGTTTGATGATTTTCAGAAGGCTGGAGGTCCTTTGGGGTTTCTTAGAGTCCATCTGATGTCCAGATGACCCTCAACGGTGATTGTCGAGAGCTGGGTGCAGCAGGCAGGGATTGGTACCTTTTTCTTCTTGCAACAGAACTGCTGTTCTCGAACCCTGGGTCTTCTTTCTCACTGGTCTTCTTGTGTCCATCAAATCTGATCTGCAGGTCTAGGGATGCCCACTAAATACTGCATGTAGGAGGCTGGACTGGCTTGTAGTGAGTACCAAGGGGTACTTGCACCTTGCACCAGGCCCAGTTATCCCTTATTAGTGTATAGGGTGTCTAGCAGCTTAGGCTGATAGATAATGGTAGCTTAGCAGAGCAGCTTAGGCTGAACTAGGAGACGTGTGAAGCTACTACAGTACCACTTAGTGTCATATGCACAATATCATAAGAAAACACAATACACAGTTATACTAAAAATAAAGGTACTTTATTTTTATGACAATATGCCAAAGTATCTTAGAGTGTACCCTCAGTGAGAGGATAGGAAATATACACAAGATATATATACACAAGATATATATACACAATAGCAAAAATATGCAGTATAGTCTTAGAAAACAGTGCAAACAATGTATAGTTACAATAGGATGCAATGGGGAAACATAGGGATAGGGGCAACACAAACCATATACTCCAAAAGTGGAATGCGAACCACGAATGGACCCCAAACCTATGTGACCTTGTAGAGGGTCGCTGGGACTATTAGAAAATAGTGAGAGTTAGAAAAATAACCCTCCCCAAGACCCTGAAAAGTGAGTGCAAAGTGCACTAAAGTTCCCCTAAGGACAAAGAAGTCATGTTAGAGGAATAATGCAGGAAAGACACAAACCAGCAATGCAACAACTGTGGATTTCCAATCTAGGGTACCTGTGGAACAAGGGGACCAAGTCCAAAAGTCACAAGCAAGTCGGAGATGGGCAGATGCCCAGGAAATGCCAGCTGCGGGTGCAAAGAAGCTTCTACTGGACAGAAGAAGCTGAGGTTTCTGCAGGAACGAAAAGGGCTAGAGACTTCCCCTTTGGTGGACAGATCCCTCTCGCCTTGGAGAGTCGTGCAGAAGTGTTTTCCCGCCAGAAGGACGCCAACAAGCCTTGCTAGTTGCAAATCATGCGTTTGGCGTTTTTGGACGCTGCTGGGGCCCAGGAGGGACCAGGAGGTCGCAAATTGGACCTGAAGAGAGAGGGGACGTCGAGCAAGACAAAGAGCCCTCACTGAAGCAGGTAGCACCCGGAGAAGTGCCAGAAACAGGCACTACGAGGATGCGTGAAATGGTGCTCGCCGAAGTCGCACAAAGGAGTCCCACGTCGCCGGAGACCAACTTAGAAAGTCGTGCAATGCAGGTTAGAGTGCCGTGGACCCAGGCTTGGCTGTGCACAAAGGATTTCCGCCGGAAGTGCACAGGGGTCGGAGTAGCTGCAAAGTCGCGGTTCCCAGCAATGCAGCCCAGCGAGGTGAGGCAAGGACTTACCTCCACCAAACTTGGACTGAAGAGTCACTGGACTGTGGGGTCACTTGGACAGAGTCGCTGGATTCGAGGGACCTCGCTCGTCGTGCTGAGAGGAGACCCAAGGGACCGGTAATGCAGCTTTTTGGTTCCTGCGGTTGCAGGGGGAAGATTCCGTCGACCCACGGGAGATTTCTTCGGAGCTTCTGGTGCAGAGAGGAGGCAGACTACCCCCACAGCATGCACAAGCAGGAAAACAGTCGAGAAGGCGGCAGGATCAGCGTTACAGAGTTGCAGTAGTCGTCTTTGCTACTATGTTGCAGGTTTGCAGGCTTCCAGCGCGGTCAGCAGTCGATTCCTTATCAGAAGGTGAAGAGAGAGATGCAGAGGAACTCGGCTGAGCTCATGCATTCGTTATCTAAAGTTTCCCCAGAGACAGAGACCCTAAATAGCCAGAAAAGAGGGTTTGGCTACCTAGGAGAGAGGATAGGCTAACACCACCTGAAGGAGCCTATCAGCAGGAGTCTCTGACGTCACCTGGTGGCACTGGCCACTCAGAGCAGTCCAGTGTGCCAGCAGCACCTCTGTTTCCAAGATGGCAGAGGTCTGGAGCACACTGGAGGAGCTCTGGACACCTCCCAGGGGAGGTGCAGGTCAGGGGAGTGGTCACTCCCCTTTCCTTTGTCCAGTTTCGCGCCAGAGCAGGGGCTAAGGGGTCCCTGAACCGGTGTAGACTGGCTTATGCAGAATTGGGCACATCTGTGCCCAACAAAGCATTTCCAGAGGCTGGGGGAGGCTACTCCTCCCCTGCCTTCACACCATTTTCCAAAGGGAGAGGGTGTCACACCCTCTCTCAGAGGAAGTTCTTTGTTCTGCCATCCTGGGCCAGGCCTGGCTGGGCCCCAGGAGGGCAGATGCCTGTATGAGGGGTTGGCAGCAGCAGCAGCTGCAGTGAAACCCCAGGAAGGGCAGTTTGGCAGTACCAGGGTCTGTGCTACAGACCACTGGGATCATGGGATTGTGCCAACTATGCCAGGATGGCATAGAGGGGGCAATTCCATGATCATAGACATGTTACATGGCCATATTCGGAGTTACCATTGTGAAGCTACATATAGGTAGTGACCTATATGTAGTGCACGCGTGTAATGGTGTCCCCGCACTCACAAAGTTCAGGGAATTGGCCCTGAACAATGTGGGGGCACCTTGGCTAGTGCCAGGGTGCCCTCACACTAAGTAACTTTGCACCTAACCTTTACCAGGTAAAGGTTAGACATATAGGTGACTTATAAGTTACTTAAGTGCAGTGTAAAATGGCTGTGAAATAACGTGGACGTTATTTCACTCAGGCTGCAGTGGCAGGCCTGTGTAAGAATTGTCAGAGCTCCCTATGGGTGGCAAAAGAAATGCTGCAGCCCATAGGGATCTCCTGGAACCCCAATACCCTGGGTACCTCAGTACCATATACTAGGGAATTATAAGGGTGTTCCAGTAAGCCAATGTGAATTGGTAAAATTGGTCACTAGCCTGTTAGTGACAATTTAAAAGTAATGAGAGAGCATAACCACTGAGGTTCTGGTTAGCAGAGCCTCAGTGAGACAGTTAGGCACCACACAGGGAACACATACATGCACACCTATGAGCACTGGAGCCCTGTGTGACAGGGTCCCAGTGACACATACATATACGCCACAACCTTATGAGCACTGGGGTCCTGACTAGCAGGGTCCCAGTGACACATAACAAACATACTGAAAACATAGTGTTTTCACTATGAGCACTGGGGCCTAGCCATCAGGATCCCAGTGAGACAGTGAAAACAGTGACAAACATCCTGACATACACTCACAAACAGGCCAAAAGTGGGGGTAACAAGGCTAGAAAGAGGCTACTTTCTCACACTGCATTTAGAGGGCATTAAGCAAACTGCCTGGTAACGGCCAATGGGTCACCTATCTTAATGTGGCTAAACCCACTATGTGACCACTTCCTGTGGAAGAGGTCACATCCCTAATTCTGATTGGCTATTTTCATACCATCGAAGATAGAGGAAAATGAAATGGCATGGTCACCTTATCTTACACACCTGGGTGGGGGGGTGCAGGATGAGGGGAGCCACTCCTCCTACTCAGACTACATTATCCTACTGGTTTTCCCTCTCAAAGTGGAGGAAAAACCATTGGGCAGCCATCTGCTGCTAGCAGCAAAGTCAGAGGTCAGAGGCCCGCACATGGCCTGGTCTTCGTCCAGGCTGCGGAGGGCGAATCCAAACTGATGCACTTCCTGGCGCGAAAGAAATACAGCGAGTCCAAACTTATGCACCTCCTGACGTGAAAGAAATACAGCAAGCGCGGCTTCCCGCCGCAAAGAGACCTGGGGGTTGTGGTCCTGTGCCCCTCCATCCCCTGTCAGCGCATCAAGCAAAGGGTATTCTGAGCTGCTCTGTGATCCAAGATCCAAGTTCTGTGCCTTGCTGTCCTCCTAAGAGAGATGCAGACACTTATCCCCCAGATGGTAATCAGTGAGGGGCGCAGGAAGGCTCCTATCTCACTGGCTTCTATTTAAGGTCCTCAGTGGGGGCACAGGAGAGAGGAAAGCTTCAGTGCTCACACACGCTCCATTTAGGGATGCTCCTTTTAGGGGTGCTGGGGAGGGAGGGAAGCAGAGGGAGGGAGCAAGGAAGCAGCAGGGAAGCAAGGGGGCGGGAGCGTAGAGGACCCCTAACCACTCCACGCTCTACCAGCACCACCTACAAGCACCATGCCACCCTAGCACCGATGCTGCCACTGCCAGGACAACACCTCACCTCCTGCCAAGCTGCTCTGCTCGGGGTTGCTGCGATTACCGCGGCTCCGGACGGCTCTGGCTCTGACACCAGGCTTCAGTCCGACGGAATTTCTGACCTGAAGACGCCCACCCTGGGGCCGCCACAGCTCTCCTTGTGGCTCCTTGCAGCTCTCACTGCTCTCTCAGAACTCGGCACTCAATCAATTCACAAACTCTCTTTTTCCGATCTTGAGCTCGGTGCTGCCTCCCCCTGCCCTTGCGCCTGAGAGTTCATATATCATTTCCATTTACCTTTCCTTTTGGGATAACAGTTGTGTTTCATTGGTTTTCGTATGGTGAGCAAGTGGTGCTCTCTGGGTATGTCGGCAGCTGGTGGGGCTGTGTTTTGTGTGGGCAACCGGAGGGGGTGTCCCTAGTAACAGCCGGAGGGGCTGTGCCAGTCTTGTACCCAGCCAAATGGGTGGGGTGACCGTTTTTGTGGGCAACTTGAGGGGTGGTCCCTATTTATGGCTGGAGGATCTGTGACAGTCATGTCCCCAGCTGGTGGGGCTGGGGCGTGTGTTTGTCCGGACAACCGGAGGGGTTGTCCTTGGTCGCAGCCAGAAGGGTTGACACAGTTGTCTGCCCAGCTGGTGGGGCTTGGGGAGAGATCTTGCCGGGAGGGGTGGTAGCCATCTGCCCCAGTTCAGCAGGTAGGTGGTGCTCTGCTGGTTTGCCTGCCACCACCTCAGACTGGTCCCTTTCTTCTCCAGTCTTCCAGACATCCGTGTCCTGGGGTGCCTCTGGTTTGTTCCAGAGGACCCGCTTCGGCCCCAGGAACAAGGGGTAGGGCGTCGGGTGAAGACTTTAATATTTTTTTATTTTTAAATCAGCCAGTGTGGCTGCTGGTGCAGGTTGTGCACTTTGTTTTCCAGCTCTCTGGTCAGTGGGGGTAGTAGTGGTCTACCCAGTACAGCCCACTGGTGGTATGCTGCTGATTTGCCTGTCACCTCCTCGGTTTGGTTCTTCTGTGCACCACTCTTCCAGACGATGGGTGCCCAAGGGGCCTCTGGATTATCTCCAGGGGCTTTTTGGCTCTGGGTACAAGAGGAGAGGGAAGGAGGTGTACTTAGATTCTTTTATAGATCCTGTGTATTGCATATTGCCTTGTATCACATTTTAGCATTGAATTGTTTTCCATACTGTTCCCTTTTGAAGGTCTGTTCTATCCTGGTAAGGGCCTCTTCAAAGGGGGTGTATTTTGACATTGCAAGGAAACTGACAGTATAGTTACTGACTTCAAGGACATGTGTTGTGCTTTAAAATGCCGCCTACATTCTAGTAGCATATGAGATGTTGCTTGAATGAGGTGTTGTCCACTATGTGGAGAATAAGAAACCCAAAGAACTCCATGAACTGAAGAACGGTTTCCTCCAGAGTGTGGGGGGAAGACAAGGGCAGGGAAGATTAGAGGAAGAAACAGTTAGAGATAATGGGGGCTTTCCAAGCTCTCCTTCTATGGCAAGTGCACGTCACAGGAACAAACACATAGATTTTACTTGTGGACGTTTTGATAGGCAAGATGGGAAATACACTACAGCCCGGGGGCACCATAACAGGGACCAAACACTCTGAGCTGGCTGCACAGCAGCAGGAAGAGAAAGAACGCAGAAGCCACACCCTATTGTGCCATTTGATGGATGAGGAAGTGGGAGAAAAAAGTAATAGACCTTATGAAAGAATTAGACAGTTATTCCTTAGCCGAAGTAAAAGAGGAAGTAGCTCACACCATCAGAAAACATGAACAAATTAAATAAAAGGGGATATCGGTGCCAAGGGTGTTTTAAGTGGCAGCAGAGTTCCGATGATGACTCCGCTGACGGGGCAAGGTGTGTGAGGGATTGCACAATGTAATAGGGGATATGTTCACGTATGCACATCACACGATCCTTTGGAAAGATCTGAATACATTGTTTACAACTAACACCAGCTCAAAAATTAAGTGGTGTGCTTATGTGGAACGGACCTTTGTATCACTTGGCTTGGAGACATACAGGAAGGATCCGTTATCTATTCCAAAAAATGCAACGCAGATTCTGAAGGATGCATTTTGGCTTAATGCTCAATTTACACAATTGACTGCAGTCTCATCATCATCCATGACTGGCAGTTTTCTACAAATCAAATGCCATTATGAACCTGAGCGATACATGGATACATTATGTTCCCCACATGCACCTGCATTGTTTATCAGATTTAGGATAGGTTCTCTTCCTTTGCGCAGCCTAATTTACAAATGGTCTAATACAAGCTCTAAGATGTGCCCGATATGTTGCGCCAGGGAAGAATCCATAACCCACGTCCTCTTCCAATGTTTTTCATATCATAAACAGAGGGCTTCTTGGATTATTCCATTATGCAAAAAAAAATGGGTTTTAGGAATTGCCTATCGGCTCTGAGAGTTTTTAAGTCTGATCCATCTGTCTTAGTTGCTTGTTGTTTGGCAAATTTTTAGAATCTATTTGGCACTGCAGACTGAATATGTTAAAAAAAAAAAAACTGGAAAAAATCCAACAACAGATGATGGGAGTTGCCATTGATGAATTTACTTGTGAATTTTAATGTATGCATACACCAATTCTCTACCGTCTAATGAACTTTCCGTGTTTTATATTCTTATATGTCTTAAATGGAAACGTTTTCTATTTTTATCTTATTCATTGTTTTTGGCTAGGTATACATACTTGACCTAGGATATTTATCACGAAAAACGTTGCTTTTTTGCACAATTTTATAATATGGTACGAATTTTTATAGGGAGAATGTTTTATATTTGAGGATTTTTACATACAGTTTAATGTTTTATATTTGAGGATTTTTATGCATAGCCTGTTTTCTTGTAAAATTGTGAACTTGTGGTGTGCTTTTATGGTATTTATGTTTACCGAAATAAAGCTAACTTGGAATACATTGTTTAGCATTATTGTACCAAGAGATTTGTGAGAGGTTTGTAAGAAAGTGAAACCCTGGCCCAAAATATGTGACCACTACTGCAGTTACTACACCAACATTTGGCACAGACTAAGTATTGGAAAGGTATGCAAGTAGACACGAGATGGCTGTAACATGCTTACACACTGTACAGAATTTAAGCTCATGTGCAGTCATCACACATAATAAGACATAATCTTCTGACTTCATTACTTGTCAGTGGCTTTAGGTTAAGCTCTTCAGGGGGGTGTTTTACTGTATAGCTGTGGCTAGTGTACAATAAATAAGACCTTTCTTATGTAGGAATTACATTTAAACATATTTTGACCCATGCAAAGGTTGCCAATATTCTTACAGTGAACAAATTTGGGTGGTCATTCCGACCCTGGCGGTTTCAAACGGCCAGGGCCGGGGACCACGGAAGCACCGCCAACAGGCTGGCGGTGCTTCCAGGGCCATTCTGACCGCGGCGGTAAAGCCGCGGTCAGAAAGCTGCTTGCAGCGCCGCCATGGGGATTCCGACCCCCTTCCCGCCAGCCTGTTCCTGGCGGTTTTTACCGCCAGGAACAGGATGGCGGGAACAGGTGTCGTGGGGCCCCTGGGGGCCCCTGCACTGCCCATGCCACTGGCATGGGCAGTGCAGGGGCCCCCTAACAGGGCCCCACAACGATTTTCACTGTCTGCTTGGCAGACAGTGAAAATCGCGACGGGTGCCACTGCACCCGTCGCACCCCTGCAACTCCGCCGGCTCCATTCGGAGCCGGCTTCATTGTTGCAGGGGCTTTCCCGCTGGGCCGGCGGGCGCTCTTTTGGAGGGCGCCCGCCGGCCCAGCGGGAAAGTTGGAATGGCCGCTGCGGTCTTTTGACCGCGGAGCGGTCATTCGGCAGTTACCGCTTGGCGGGCGGCGCCCGCCGCCCGCCAAGGTCCGAATGAGGGCCTTAGTCTTGAGGGACTCGAGGATTAATTTGCAGTAGTTAACAATATGTTGTCAGGGGTGTGGAATTTTATATAATATCTAATTGTTCATGGGACAGGTTGTGTCATTAATCTACTTGTCCTGTAAAAACACATGCATATTGTTTCATGTTTAAAACTATTTTCTAGGAGTCCGATTACCTAGTCTGCTTCTGTAAATGCTTGCTCATTGATGAAAGCTATAAATCTTCACTAATCGAAGGACAGATACCACGGGTGCACTTTGTGATTTTCTTTAAGAAATCTGCCCCTGGCTGGTTATCCAAGACCTTTTGTTATTTGAACTCTGTCTCTCTATTTATCTTCTGGCTTCACTGTAGGTGACACCATTCCACTCTCCTCTAAGAAGCATATTGGCACAAAGTCATTTTGTTCGTGCCAGGCACTACTGTGGCAATGTGTGCTTTTAGAGGACGGAACAAATATGTTGCTTTTTGACAATGCTTGCCTATTTCCATGTTTCCCATAACCTTGCTGAAAATGGTTACATTGATTCTTTCATTATGAATGTAAATTTTGGGAATACTACAATACAGCCACAGACTTTACTAAATGATGCTTCAAAGAAACAGCACCTAAAAGTTCATAGTAGCTCAGCAAAATGTTTCTTTCCTAGTTGCATTTTTTGTGAACATATTTTGACAGCAAAGAAGAGTCAGTTTTGCTTTCAAGCTTTTTCAAATATTTAAATCTGATGAGAGCGCATTCTGGAAGCATTGTACATTGCCTCATATTGTTAAACTTTGCAAATGTGTGTACATATATTTATATTGGGAGCACTGTCAGCAGTGCAGTCGAAGCTTACATTTTCCTATTGTGCTCACCCTAATAATAAAGGCTTTGCATTAATGAACCATTAATACAAGTTCAAATAGCATTAACATATAGACAAACATTACCTTAATGGCAGACAATGTCCTTTACTGATCCATAATGTGGTACTGAGAACTGGCAGGCAGCCAAAGGGTTTGTGCTGCAAGGGGTTAGGCCTACTTGTCACAAGGACAAAAATATGAAAACTTGTTTTCTTTGACCCCAAACAATATGTGCTGGGCATTAGTCTTTAGTAATTCCATACCCCTGGTTGTGTATTTCTTCATAGCTTTATACAGTAAATACAAATAATTATGTTGTGTTAAATTATGGAAACATCTAGACATTAAAAGAAGAGTTACTATGTGCTGAAATGTAAATCACATCTGGAAATAATAGAAAAACAACATTAGGGTTTTTGTTGGGATGTGGAGTGAGTTAGTTTTGTGATCACATATTTATATTAAGGAGTACTGATATTCATATTAAACATATATTAGTGCAATAATAATGTTACATGACGTGTTAGTATCATCGATCATTTCACTTAATAAGCAGCTAAAGAAAATAACACAAGTTGATGTCTAAACCCCTGCAGTAGATGCAATATGTTGAAATCATGTGAGTGTAACTAAAGTATAAAAGGGGCAATAGGTATTTCACCTCAACCTGAATAATTTCAAATAGCAAAGCAAAAATTCAACACATTTGTCAAAAATGTATTTTATGTTATATCAGTGACAACAAAACTGCTTATATTGTACCAGAACAGTAGATTTCCTGTAAATAAAAATGGATTCTTTAATGGATCCGCCTAATTAATGTGCATTGTACTTTGTACAATGCCTCTAGTTATAGGAATATGTTTTGAACAAAACAATGAATGTGCTGTTTTCAGGTTATACTATTTGTGTAACCAGAATGTTTAAGATACACAGGGTGAATTCTGCAAAATTTTCCTTGGCTTATTGTATGTTTTCATATCATACAAATGCGAGAAGATACACATACAAAACTGCAGGTTATTCACAAAAGGAAGCACCATTTCCCCAGCTACCACATTGTGCTTACCTAGTGTAAATATAGTTCACATACAAAATATGAATATGAAAGGAAATGCATTGATTGATTGGAAAGAAAAGGAAAGGAGAATAGCACTAACTGGGTGCAATTAAGCAATGTTACATGTGGCGTCTCCTCCACAGGTAAAAGAAGAGTGCATTTTTTTTTGCCCCAAATGTACCCAACAACAGTGACTGGATGATACTGATAAAATGTTTCTACTGTTTTTCCACATAAAGTTTGGTAGAAAGACCGATCATTTCACGACAATTGTAATTTTATCTTTGGCATTCACTGATCAGCTCTGGGCACAAATTTTCCATTTATGTGCGAGGTCCCTGCATCGGTTGTGCCAGTTAAGATTAGCTCCCCATTTCTGCTCACCACAGACTCTGGGCACGGTTCCAAAGTGCAAAGCCACAGATTGTTGCAATATCCCACATATCCCACCATGACAGACAAAGTAGAAGCGTGATGTACACAACAATGGGATGGTGTGGTATATTTAGTCTGGTTCTTTGAAGTGAGAGTAACAAACAAATGTACAGCTGAATGTTGATGCCTAATAAGTATTTGGATACTGTTAGTTTTAAGGTTTGTATGATTTTCTCATACACTGTGGATGGATGTATGTATCTGTGTATATGTGTTGATATTGATGATTAATATAATTGGTTGCAGGAGGAGTATTTTTCTATCCATTTTTCCCTAGGTTTCAGAACATGGACAAGAAGATGTGTTTTCTGTATCCATCTGTCTATGTTCCGTTTTATGTTTTCATAATTTATGGGAGTTTTGGGGTACATCCTAATATATAATAATGTACAGTGTCATGGATTGCCTTATTGCGTTGGTAGATTGCAGCTATATACTTTCCTTATGGTTTTGAGTATTGAACATACCTATATTAGCATAGAGTTATTCCTACCTTAAGATGTGCAATGTAGTACTGCAGTACAGCTATTAGTATCATACTCCTGATGATAAGGGTGCCAAATATGAATTGCATAATGTTTTGTGCTTTTGCACTATGCAAGAGTATAGCCACACAACAACTACAGACTGTGTGCACCGAGTAAAGACTGGTGTGTGTCCCCTGCCCTGTCCGTATTTTATCCTAAAGGAACATCTGCATTTCACAACATCACACTTGTACGAGAAAGGGGAAGTGGCTTCTGACAGCGTTGATGCCTGCAAGGTCCCAACCCATCCAGCCTCAATGCAAATATTCTGTGTGTTAAAGGAGAATAACAGGATACAATACTGTGTTTCAATAATACTGGCTGTATACAGGTGTAACATTTGTTTTCTCCTAAACTTTGGGTTATTATTTGTTTGGTGAAATAGTTTGTGTGAATATTCCACTGTTACTGAGTGTCATTGTTATTTCCGTTTAAGATGGTTCTAGTATGTGTGATTAGAAGGGCTATCTAATGGCAACTATTTGTTCATACTTATTAAATGCCTCAGTGATGGGACTTTAGATACAGGGACAGTAACAAAATATTACTATAATATTATCAGTAGATCTACAATGCCATTTCCCAATGTATGTCCTGTGTTACACTTACACTATAAAATAAGGTGCATTGGTTATACGCTTGACTATACAATGATGATTGGCTATTACCATTAACACTTGTTTTCCAAATTTATTACTGCATATTATTTTTCAAGTATAATTAGAGACTTTATGTTGCAAATGTGGGGCAGTGACGAGAGGGAGAGAAATTGTATTTCTGTGTACAGATTTATGTCATGTTTCAATACACCTTTCTTCTTTCTGAAGGATGTGGTTGTACTCAGAGTAGAGAGCCTCCCCCCCCCACATACCTCGACTGGATTTTCCTTCCTTGATTTAAAAAAAAAAAAAAGTCAAAAAACATTTTTAGATGCATACTAGCCTTAGCACCACTTTGGCCTCACCTAGTTAAGTTGCAGGTTTCCAATGCAGTACATGCATCTTTTGCAATTATAGCGATTGTGCCTTTGATAGATGATATGTGAAGATTACTGTCCTGCCTAGATTAGTTGAACAGAATGGGGCTACTAACAGTGATGGTGTATGTTACATGTATTATGATGATCCAGCTTTTGATATGAGCAACAGCTGACATGTGGTACAACAGACTGTGGGATCAGGTGTGCTCAAAGAGGAGGGCGTGAATTGATTGATTGATTGATTTAATTCAGTTACCCCCTATAAACAGTGAGATATGCCCTTTTTTTTTTTTAGGTTTTGTGCATCTGCCGAGGTGTTCTGGATTAATTCACTACGAGTTGCTTCATTGGTTAAGGAGAGGCAGCCTTGACAAAGTGGCCAAACTGAGCACCAACTGAAATACTGTTTGACTGGCCTATGCACGTCTAGTGTTGTGCTGTTAGTATCTGATAAGTCATTTAGACAGCAATGTTGCATTGTCTTCAGCATCAGGTGCTGCAGGCCCTTCCTGGCTAGACAACACCACCTGGGCATGATCTCCAACAGGGAGGGACTGACCTACTGGATCCACAGCTCTTACACCATGAAGGTAATGGAACATAGACATCTACAGCAGCAGAAACGAGTGGAACAACCGGTGGCCCCACCATCACGGTAGAGTCTTTGCTCGATAAGGGCTGCTCATTCTGTACACCTCCAAGAGACAGAGGGTGTAAGCAGGCCCTGTTTGGTTCTTATACAAAGTACCCTTTGGTTATCCTTTGATGCCACACTGAAGGGGTTCCACCAACTATTGCACAACTGATTGCCGTTCCATGGTACTGTGACCGCAGGTTGTTGGCTCCAGGGAGAGAGGCAACATTTAAGGATCTCTTTATCTCCTTCAAAGGGTATAACTGTGAGAACTAGCAGCACCGTCAACTTCACCAACTTTCACCTTCAACTTCACAATCTTCATCTCCTGCAGTTCTGGCTGAAAGACCTCACTAAACTTTCAGTAGAGTACCTGGCCTCCAATCTACAACACTTTTTTTGCCTCAAGTACTGGTGACCTCTAAGGCAAAATAAAAGGTATTGGAAATTGATCATTTTTACGTTCTCTTTTGAAATTTAATAAGGCAATGATGTCTGACTCCTATTCGAGGCCCACCAAGAAATGGGTATGGGTACCAGTGGTTTTCTTTGTGCTACTTCTGATGGTGTCTGCGATTTTTCCCATGGATCCCTCTTATGGCAAAATATGAGCATTAAATGACACTGAGACTTTGAACTTCTTTCTCAGATTATCAATACAAGTAAGCACCACAAAGATGAGAAAAAATGCTTTGAGGGACAAAGAAGAATGTTAAATTGAAAGTGAAGTATGATGCAAAGCTACATATATTATGTCATTTAATGTTTGCACACACCTGCTCCAACAGTGCTTAGTGAATAACAAAATACAGAGTAGTATCATACATCACCTTTACCAACTATAGCTGTGAAAGACATAGAACAGCATCAATGTTTCATTTCCTGTCAAATAAGAGTTGTCATTGATAATATTGCATAATATCAAGTACAAGTGTAGGGATCATAATAGGAGGAATGGGTTGTTGTTAGCTTAACATTAGTAAGTGTGGCCTAGCTTTGCTTCCCAGAATTCCTGGTAGAGGTAGTGATATATTTGTTCCTAATTATACACTCACACACACACACACACAACAGATAATACCTAATGTTAATGTCCCATGTGCAACATTGCCTACACAAAAAACACATATAGTGATAGATCATGTATCAGCTGAAGTTTGAACAAGATTTACAAGTGACATCTAATCCACATTCATCCATCATTGCAAGCACTTCTCTTGCCACTCTCTCTGCCTCTTTCCTCATATAAAGCAAGTAATTCTCCCCATAATATACTAAATAATTCATCCCCACAGTTCCCTTGACAATTTCCTCAAACTTGGTTTTTAGTTAGATGAGGTTTATTCATTATGAGGTTTGCCCTGCACCTGGTGAATTACCTGATAAGCCTATACAAGTAGTTTGACCTCCATTCCCACCTCTGACTGAGTTCCCTCCTTATAGGGTTACTAATGGAGTCCCTCCAGGACTTGGTGCTGTATCTTGAGGTATTGGGATAGGCTGACTTGGGATGGTACCAACAAGTGCTTCAGTCAGGGTAGTGATTGCAGCACTTGATAAAGGTAAGGCAACTAAGAGTAAGGGTGCTTGGATCTGAGCAGAGGATGAGGCATATTTTTCTGTATAGCGCAGGGGTGCAATGACTACTGTGGAAGACTTGACTGTTTCAATTTCTGTCATTGCAGTGGCTGTGGTGCTCAGATCGATGGCGGTCACATTGTATGAGGGTGTTCTTAGACTGAGGGGTTTGCCTATAACGCCATCCTCATTATCTGCGTCTGTTTCCTTCTTTGATTTCTCCCTTTCCTCACTCCGTATCAGGGAGTGGGCTTCAACAGTCAATTACTTCATCACTCCACCTTCTCTGCTTACCCTCATCCTGCACACTTCTCCAGAAGTGAGCCCTACTGCAGATTTTTAAATTTCTTTATTTCCATTTTGCTTGCCATTTGCTCCTAAAGATTTAAGGGATCAGACTGTATAGACTGGTTTTCAATCATACATTCTTCTGCTCAAATTCCTTATTCCAGGGATGTGGAAATTACCACTCAATGGGAACTAAAGTTCCCAATCGTTGGATGTATATTCATGCCTTTAGCTAAGCCACATGCACTTGTGTAACTCTTTCTTTGTTGCTATTTCCCTGACTGATATAGCTTTGGGAGGAAACTTATTTTTTATGTCCTTCTCCTTTTTTGACAAGTGATTCCCGATTGTAGCAATGCCTCACTCACTCTGATCTCCTGACCTGTCTACTCGAACAAGCTCACGATGTGTCCACCGATACGAGTGCGTCTCTGTTAAAGGCCACCCTATGTATGGCTATGGCATCTGCCAGCCAACCCAGCACAGCACCATAGTAATGCAATGCTCCAATGCCACTGAGCCATTTCTGAACTGATTTACAACTTTTCCACCTCTGCAGTTTTGACAATATAAAATGTTCTACAATAATAAGAATGCTTCCTATTTTCATACCAAAGTGAAACCCTGGACCTGGAAAAGCCACTATACTGGTTATGTCTGATCCTCATGCACTAAGAAGTGAATTTCCACTGAGCTTGGTTAGGACACTCTCAATGTAGTCCTCTATTTTGGTGTAACTGATGGCACAGCAGAGCACACCTCACCTTGCAGGCAAGTTCAACAATTCAATGTTCTAACCTTGGTATCATGTGGGTGTAAGAACTCCAATGTTCGTCCCAAAATAGCAATAGTAATTTCTCCCACAAGACCGGCGATTAAAATGACATAATAGCTATTCTCAAAAACCATCCACTGCATTTCACCACAGTTTGCTTACTACAACTCACAGCACTGTTTCGCAGGTAATTTTCCTGAATTTTGAACACAATCCCTATTGATACTTATGTCGTTGCTACTCCATTAGCCACCTGATCTTCTCCAGCACCAGGATCGGGTTGGGACTGGGTCAATTTAGATCTCTGGGTAAACTGTCTGGACCATGAAGGTGCAGTACTTTTGTGCTACAGCCAATTAGTTTGTCAATTGTGCTTGGCTCCAATCAGAATCATCATTTCTGCTACCAGATCTGTCGGCAAGCAAACCTATCCTGAAACTCAACTCATGGACCACACCAATGGCTAGGACCAGGAGCAGAGTAGTCCTTACGTGGACTTTGCTGTTCCCCAACCAGAGCTGCCGTTTCTGAAAATGTATAAAGCTCAGCAGCCTGTGATAAACATTCTTGTAAGAATGACAGACAAAGGTTGTTATTTCAAAGCTTTATATATGGTATCAGAAGGCAGTTTACCTAAAACATGCCATAATTAAATTCAGAAAACTCAGTACAGTTTTAAGTGAAAAAGGACAGATTTGCCCTCTAAAGGTAGAGGAAAGGGGTCTCTTTCACATAGAAATACAGACGTCCTTTTATAGGACTTCTAACAAGCACATTCATGTATTCTACAAGGGTGCACGATTCTCAAGATGTGCACCAATGGGGAACAAGCAATAAAAAACCATTACAGAATACATTTGAAGTTTCTCTCATGGTAGTACTACATTGTGTCTGAATACCTTTCATGGTTTATTTAAGCAATTCAATTGATACATTGTACCAGAATTCAAAGTAAAAAAAACCTGGATTCGAGAAGCACATCACGCATGGAACTGGGAAAATTGGCAGATATGAACCAAATGAAGTGCGAGTGTCTGATTTGTGTACCACCCTGCCACCTAGGACCCTGGGACCCTTAACAGTCTGTTTTGTTTCTGTCATTGGCCCAGGACGGATGGTTCTTACATCTGACTTGCTGCACAAGATCTGCGCCAACTGATTTTTTCATTTAAATATGTCGCACAGTCTGCTTGACAGGGTTTTCATTTATATGACAGAGCACAATTGTAATCACTACTACGTGAGTGACGCATTATATCAGTTAGCCAGAGCGCTCTAATGTGTATTACGGCTTTAAGCAGACAGAGTTTGATTTAGGAGATGCTTCCTTTGAAAATAAAGGCAGGTGTTGAATCACTGCAGATGCTTTATTAGTGTGATCTTACTGTAATGATAAAAACTGCTATTTGGTGTGCAACCATGCGCTGCATTTCTTGATGAAGGAGAAACCTGCCTGTAGTGTTGCTGAAAGAGCTAAACGGTCAGACAAATACACTTAATTGGTCACATCCATTTCCTAATATACACATTGAAGGGTTTTGGTTGAGAATGAAATGAAGTTTGGGCCAGATGTATCAAGCATTTTTGCATTCGCAAACGTTGCGAATGGCCGTTTGCGAATGCAAAAATGCCTTTCAGTATGTATGAAAGGCATTCGCTATGCAATTTTAAGGAATCGCTCAAATAGCGATTCCTTAAAATTGCGAGCCCGTTTAGAGAATTGCAAATTGCGATTCTCTAAATAAGATATCGCAAATAAGGAATCCTTATTTGCTATTTCTTAAGCACATGTATCAAGCTTTTCCTTAATGCGAATTGGGCATTAAGGGATCGTAATTACCACCAAATACAACTTGGTGGTAACCATGTTCAAATTTTAAAAATGCATTAAAAATGTATTTTTTAAATTGACATGTAACACACACATCCCCCTTTGGCATGTGTGCGCCTTACATGTCCTAAAATATTTTTTGGGGTGCAGCAGAGGGGGCCTTAGGCCCCCAGCACCCTGGGGTTTGCATTTCCTAAATTGTGAATTCCAGTTAGGAATTCGCAATTTGGGAAATGGAAAAAATTCACAATTATAATGGGGTCAGAATCGCTATTTGCGATTTGGTAATAGCATTTTCGATTTTTAAAAAATCGCTATTACCAAATCGCAAATATGATACATACCATTTTGCGACTCAGAAATAGCGATTTCTTAAAAATTGCTATGAAAGAATCGCAAAGTGTATTCTTGATACATCTGGCCCTTTGTTCTTATTATTCTTGATATTATGAGCGTTTGCAAATTGCTGAATGCAGTACTTTAATGGTCGGACTGGCCTACTGGGCAATACGGTAGTACTCGAATGGTGGGCTTACAGCTATGTTCATGGAACCTTTTGGCTATTTGTGGGGTTATTTTTTGAGCTGGTGGGTCTGTTTTGTCTGTTGATTTTCACTGACACTACCACAAACATTGCCTGCAGCACGCACAAACACATGCAGTCTCCCATTCCTTGCAAAACATGTATACAGTGTGTCTTTACAAGTTCAAAACTATCATGAATGGCAAACCTGGGCCACTTTGTTTTAGCTACATGGTGCGCTAATGGGGACCACTTTTCTTTTGACACTCGGGCATATCTTCAGTCTTAATCCGACCCTTAGGCCCATATTTGCGCTGAATTAGTGTCATTTGTTTTACGCTAATTCAGCATAAACCGAACTCCATATTTATACTTTGGCAAGTTATGGATTTTACTTCGTTTTCTGGAGGGGAAAACCTACCTTGCGTCAATGAGATGCAAGGTAGGCATTCCCGTTCAGAAAAGTACGGTGTGGCCTTTGTGCCATATTTATCCCCCGTGACAAAATCCAGCATGGGGGATGGGGGCCTTAAATAATGGTGCTAAGTTTGCAGGTCAGAGACCATGGACATTGCCCACAGGGGCCCTACCCTGACCCAAGGGACACCCCGACCCATCCCCACCCACACCAGGAGGTCACCTAATGATGGGGGACCCATCCCAGGTAAGTCCGGGTGAGTATTTTTATTTTTTTTCCCAACACCGCTTGACGGCCCTGACTTGGGGCCCCCTGCACGGCGCTGGCCCCAATGGCTACGCCCAGGGGACATCCGTCCCCTGGGCATGGCTATTGGGGTGGTGGGCATGGCTCCTGTCATTACTAAGACAGGAGCCATGTCCATGGGTGTTGTGCGCCAGAAAATGGCGCTACACTGCTTCAAGGCAATTTTTGCCTCTAAACAGTGTAGCCAGAATTTGTCGCACAAGCCCCGGTTCCCTCTATGCCTCCCTGGCCCTGTTGGTGTCCTTTCTAAGGAGGCTAACAGGGCCTTAGCGCCATTCCATAAATATAGCGCCCGGCCAGCGTCTTGGAATGGCGCTAGCCGGCGCTATACTTTTTGACGCAAACCTGCGCTAATGCAGGTTTGCGTCAAAAAGCATAAATATGGGCCTTAGTACCTTAACATGAGCATTAATAAACCCGTTCCACTCTGAAAAGCCACGCTTTTATGCTGCAGCTAATTCTTACTGTGATTGAACTCACTCTGCAAACCAAAACACAAACCACAGGTATTCAAGTCTCGCTGCCCAGTAATGCATCGGGCGAGACGTCTGTACCAAATCGACAATTGATACATAAGTGTGTTCAAAAGGCTGCTTTTATTGAGACAGGTATGCATCACATACCTGTTTTACCCAAAAAAATATACCCAGTACAGTTAACATGGTATTCCTGCACAAATTCCCCGCCCTCCCCTAAGTTTTCCTTCTAGTTGTGTTGCAACTGCCCCCTAGAATAACACCCTTTAAACTTTATCTTTACACAAAACATGTATCCAATGTGACCATTTTCCTATAAACGTCTACACCAGCAATGGCCGCTGCTAATCTAAAGGTGACGGGGGATGGCGGAGGACGGGGTGGGGGTAGGATAAAAAAAAAAGAAAAATTTACCTGTACCCATCGCTGCTGACTGCCGCCTCGATCCTCTGCTCTTATTCTGGTGTTCCAGCATTAACGTAACTGGTGTCCTAGCATTCCCAGCAATCCTGGCACTGCTCTCATACTAAACCTAACTAACATGAGAGCAGCGCCAGGATTGGTCTAAGCGTCTTGTTCTGCTGCTCAGACACTGCATGGGAATCTCTGCAGTTTCTCCAACCTGGCTCTGTAGAACAGCAGGGTTGGAGAAACCTAAGTGAACATGTCTTTGAACAGCCTGAGATGGCCAGCCAAACACACATGCACAGACTCCACTCGCTCTTCCCCCCCCCCCTTCAATGGCCCAGCCCCACCCCTCCTTGCACATTCAGCTGAAAGATAAAATGATAATGATACATCACTTTATTTTTCAGCTCCTGGTTTAGGCAGATGGGGTGACACTCTTTTGCTATTCCAAAGGAGCTGCCCCCGGTCTGAACACTGAATCACACATTCCAATAATGTGTGATGCATATGTTCATGATTTGATATTTTACGAAAAATATTTCAACACACGTGTAAGGACTTTTTGAATTTTGGATTAATGTCAATTTTTGTGTAAGTGTCCATTATCATGAAAGCAGCTTGCATCAAATTTGAAAATAAAAAAAATGTATACAGTTGTGTTTCTTTACATTTCTTAAACAAACACATTACAGACATATGCATTACACATTAGTAAAATAGTGCTTGTAAGATTGAATTCAAAATGCACGAATCCAGAGCTAATGTAAACATACAATTCAGAAGGTAACAAGTGAAAAAAAGCTTATCTTTGATTCTGTCAGTGACGGGGTTAATTTGCTTTGTGGTCAAATAGCAGCAGCAAAGGAAGAACTTAGATGATTGGGTACATGATGAAAAAGGAAGCTGAAAATGGAAGAAAAGGTAAGTTTTGACCTTATATCCCTTTGAATCCGCCAACTCAGTTGTGGAAGTTTAGCCGTCACGGTTATGTCCGAAAGAAACCACATTACAATTGGCCCAATGGACAAACTGGCTGTACTACCGCCAAAAGGTGCTTTTGCCTATGGTGCCATCAACGTGGGAGTAAACTTCTGAGGGAGAGAGCTTGGCACTTGGATGGACTATTGTCCATCGACCGGCTAACATTTTAATTGAGCAAGTGGACCACCTAGTAAGTGGACGGTGAATCCCCTGGAATAGTGACAGTGGGACCAGATCCACCAAGATCAAATTCAACCCCTTAGTAGCTCAATTAAATATGTCTGTCTGCACGTAATACAGATTTGTACAGTACATGGCTGGAAGCAGGCTTCAACTCCTCCATCTCCACACCAACCTTCCTGGATGAATAGAAGCACGCAAAGGTCAGATCCCTCCTAAAGAAACCCTCTGCTGATCTCAGTGACCTTAAAAACTACAGACCAATCTCCCTGCTCCGATTCTCAGACAAAGTATTCGAGAAAGCTATCAAGCAATAGCTCATCAACTACCTCTAACAAAACCACCCTCTTGACACGTCATAATCAAGATTCCAGGCCAACCACAGTAGAGAGACTACACTGATCACCGCCACGAACAACATCAGGACCCTTCTCAACCAAGGAGAGAGGACAGTTCTGATCCTTCTGGACCTCTCCACAGTGTTTGATACAGCAAACCCTCCTCAACAGACTCCACAATATATGCTGCATGCAGACCATTCACCTTCCTCCCTTCACTTCTACACCCAAAGCAATCACCTGTGGCATACACCAAGGATCCACCCTCAGGCCAACCCTGTTGGATATCTACGTGACCCCCATTGCAGACATCGTCAGAGCCTATGGACTCAATATAGTCTTGTATGCCGACGACACTCAACTACTCTCACTCACTGAAGAATGCCAAAACCAACTTCCACAGCACCATGACCAACTTAGCAATATGGATGAAAAACAGCTGCCTCAAACTAAGCACTGACAAAACGTCAGTCCTCATGTTCCGGAAGAACACCTCCATATGGGACCACAACTGGTGGATAGCAGAACTCTGACCAATGCACTCTCCATCAGACCATGCACAAAACCTCTGCATCATCCTCAACTGCCAACTATACATGAATCAACAAGTAAACTCAGTTGACCTCCTCTTGCTTCTACATCCTCCGTATGCCTCCAATGAATCTTCAAATGAATCTCTACTGACACCACAAACATAGTCATGCATGCCCTGGTCACCAGCTGCCTCGACTATGGCAACGCTCTCTATGCCAGAGTGTCCACGCAGCTACTTAAAAGACTCCAGACTCTACAGAACACAGAAGCCAGGCTTATCCTCAACCTCCCCAAGTGCTCAAGCATCATCCCATGCCTCAGGAACCTCCACTGGCTCCCTGTCCAGAAGAAACACCAATTCAAAATGCTCGCACTTGCATGCAAAGCCCTACACAACCTAGGGCTGTCCTATATCAACCATTGACTGAGCTTCTACATCCCAGCAAGACAACTATGCTGAGCCTCACTAAACCCCGCACACATCACTGCATCCATTGTGGTCACAGTGGAGGCCACTCGTTCTCCTACACAGCGGCCAAGTCCTGGAAAAGCCTGCTCTTCCACCTCTGAACAGATTCTCCCCAGTCGGACTTTAGAAGGCGACTCAAGATGTGGCTTTTCAATAGAGACACAGCATTCTCAGTACCCAGATACCCTTAGGGTTGATAGTGCTGTGCTTTACAAATGCTATGATTGATTGATTGGTAGGAATAAAGACAGAGTTTGGTTAACATGCTTTTCCAATACTTTCTTCAAGGTTAGCAGCAGCTAGAGGTCTATAGTTACTGGCAGCAGGGAGAGGTCTATATTTACTCGGGCAAGCAGGGTCAAGATTGGCTTTCTTTAACAGAGGTTTGACTACAGCATGTTTCCAGGGCTGTGGAACTGTCTGAATAGAGATAGACAGGATAAGAAAATCCAAAAGAGTGGGGAACTTCTCACGTGCTCCTTGACCGAGAATGTGGGGTGGGGCCATGTCCAGAGGAGATTCAGATCTGAATTTTTAAAATAAAGCTGGGAGTCCTTAGTTGGTAATCAGGGGTAAATTAGAGAAACGTATTATCTCCCTATGTATAATGCGTGTTTCTGCTAGAATAGGTAGCTTCCTTTGTCTTTTGCAAATCATTGTAAATCCCAGAAACTTTGCCATAAAAATAGCTGCCAGTTTGTTTCAGCGAATTTATGTGGGAGTGGGCAGCAAGTTTTTTGCTTTTGAGCTGGTGAATGAATTCAAATCTGAAAAGGGGCACTAGGTGCATTGGCAGCATTAACCATTAATGCTTTGAGGTATAATGCCTGTGCCTTTTTGATAATCAGTGGGCAATTGAACAACTAGAAATTTACAACTACATAAAAGAATCAGTAGATCATGGACTTCAATACGAAAATGTGAACCTACATTACAATATGTGAGTGGACAGGCAGAAACAGGGAACACTTTCTTATTAAAATAATTACTGCTTATGTGCATAACGTTACTAGCTCTAATGTATCTAGTGTAGTTATTGCTCCTATTGGCATACCAGCACAAAACATCAAAGAAATTACCTTACATCATCTACTCTTTCTACATGTGGAGCATGACAAACTGGAATACTTTAAATTACTTAAAATTAAGTATTGATACATGCAAAGAACTTGATAGAGTGCTTAAAAAAATGAAAGTTTTGATTATAGATGAAGTTGATCTATATGTTAGTGGATGGTTTCTGACAATGTTGGTGTTTGTTCACTTTCATATGCAGGAGGTACTCAAAGCATCTCACGATCTGTTGTTTGGAGGATAACGTGATTGTGTTTGGAGACTAACTGCAACTAAGACCAATATAAAGTCAACTGATTTTCCAAAAACTTTTGCAAGGCGAAACTCAGAATTGTTTGGGAAGTATATGCAATGTCAACATTTGGTTGCATTTCTGACAATCAGAATTAACACAAAATATGAGACAAACTAACAATGAAGAATATTTCAAGACATCGGAAGATAGTCAACTTCACATTGTAAAAAGTGAAGCAAAGATTATGCTAAGGACAAGAAAGCTACTTCTTAACCTTCATTCACCTACTCAAGTTATGCATAACCTCCTTTCAAATCACAACCCGTTGTTTGTTTAGTGCCAAATGTAGAATAATATGCACAATTAAAATTTTAAATGCTACTTCTGGAAAAAGACAATTCTAAAGGTAAAGAACAGAATCACAGACTAAACATACCAATCAGGAAAACTTTAGCTAATGAATTACAGAAGATGGAGCAATAGGTTTCACGTACAGCGATATTTGAGAATGATTTACATCTATGTGAAAAATGTAATGTAATTTTGTGTTAAATGTAGAAGAAGGGCTGGTTAGTGGAGCCACGGAATTTGTAGTACACTTTATAAGGTCTGGAAAATACAAAGACATTGAACTTATGGCCAAATTGGATCACATTAAACAGCATATTTTTTTTCCAATGTGCTGCAAGATTTCTACTTCTGAAAGATTTATATATTTGTAGAGAGTAGTTTCTTATTTATTTGGCCTATGTGGTAACAATACACAAATCACAAGGACTAAGCTTATATTATGTACTCATTAACTTTGGATCAACAGTTTTCAAAGAGCCTATGGCATGATAAGAATTAATGCAGACAGTAGCTGTGTACAGAATAGAATTGCTTGCGAAACAGATAAACCTTGGTTAACATCCCATTTTGTTGAAACCTAAAATGTCACGTAAAAGAAAAATTTAAACAAACTACAATGACAAAGAAGAATTGGAAGTACCTAAAAAAAGAAAAAAACAGAAAACCAAATGCATGTAAATGGCAGGACATCAGCTTCAAAATCAGAATTGTATAAATTGCTATAGCAGTGTAACTGTTAATCATTCTTGCCTACCATCTGTCAAAGAAATAATCCACTAACATGTGAATCAACAATTCTGAAAAATATTCATGAAAACATTCTGCCACACAACCATATATGCCACTCTGCAAGTGCCATAAAAGATAAGGTAGAATGTGTTGAGGTGCTATTCAATTTTCTATTAACGAACAACACGATGCTCAAGAAATCTGTGTGGCTATTTTAGGAATAATATCTACTGAAACTCATCCAATTTGTAACTTGTTTGGTATAAGCTACTCTTAGGAACATGAATGCTTCAATTGTCTGCTTTCAAGCTCCACTGTTACAAACGTTGAAAGATTTGTATAGCTACCAATACCTGATTCCGTATCAATTCCCTTTAGGGATTTAGGGCTAGATGTACAAACATTAGTAATAGCGATTACCAAATAGCAATTTCTTTTGTGAACTGCTATTTGGTAATCACTATTACTAATGTACTAAAGTGAAATCTGGCCCGGATTTCTAAATTACCAATTCCTAGTGAATCACAAATAGTCCTAGCCCATGAATTCATTATTTGAAATTTAAAAGTACCATTATTCGATCTTCAGATAAAGATCATAAAAGAGCACAATGCAGTTCATCACAAATACACAGAAAGACTTGTCATAACAGCATAACTGTTACAAAAATATGGCTAAAAACAATAGTTTACTGCTTCATGAAAGGTTATTTGAGTGAAGCAAATCATCCCAATACACAAAGGCAGATCATAAAAATAAGGACTTAAAACATCAATATAAAATCTGATAAAATATAACTTCGGTGCAAAGTGAGCTGCTGCATAAAGTGCATTTACTAAGCAGTGAAGTGCTTCCTTTGCCATTACCCCTCCATCAAGTTCTTACTTCGTAAGGACATTTTAAGGAAGCTGTATACACTAATACAACTATCAGGACTTCTTAACATCTAAAGATACATTATGACCTATCTACCTTTCTTTAAAACAGTAATAATTTCAGAATATGCTTAAGAAGAAACAATAATAAAATTTACGAAAAAGTATAAAATGCACCATCAATATCTCAGCAAGCCCTTCATAAGGTGGAGCTGGTACACCACTATCCCACACGATGCCCCATTAGGAAAGCACAGAAGATGCCACCAAGTGCCTGCCTTGTTTCTAAATAGAATAGACGTCTCTCACTGTGAGAGCTCTAAAGTTAAGCAAAATACCAAATCTTCTATTGCTAATGTGAAAATAATGATAAACAGAGTGCTTACTAAAACTCATTGTTCTTTTGAACTGCATGGTAAGACTTTACCAACCTCTTATCATGTTTACTTAATGTATCAGGAGCAGTAAACATATCAGTGAGACCAATATCAATGAAAGATTACTAACAAACTTCAGCCAGGGAATAGCAAGCCTCCCACTTAGGCTTGGGCAATCAAGAATAATCTCTCTAATAAAACTTTCTTCAGGTACACTCACCCAGAACAAAAGCGGGCCAATTTTATTCTATCCGAAATATAGTCTAAATTATGTTCAGAGTGTATGATGAAATGGGGGCTGGTTGGTGGAACAATGACCATTTGCAGATCCTGTTATCTTCCATCTGCAAACCCTACTCCACACATAGCTGTAGGGACACACTGCAAGTTCAAAATCTTGATACAGTGGCAAATGGTGCCTCTACCTTCCCTCCAAACAAGATTAAATAGGGACCTGGCTGTTCTCCCTAATTTCAATGCTGTTGCATTCACTTGGGGTTGCCAAGAACTGGAGTAGTAAACGGTAATGCCCAAGTAGCAAAAACTCTGTACAGAGCTCAGCGAATGGTCTTGCAGGTTTAGGGATGACAGATTTCTCCTGCCTTGTCCGCATGCCATTTGGTACAATTTCCCATAGTTCGTCAACATGTCCAAGTTACTTGTAAAAGAGACAAAAGATTCTACCAGAATATGCAAGGCACTAGGAGCCATAGCCATTGAAATGGCATTATGGGTATATAATAATGCCAGTACAAATGAATTTGCAATTTTCAGGATGTCCTTGGTAGAAACAAACAAGCGCTTCATAAGGAGGAGCTGGTACTTCACTGTCCCACACGGATGCCCCATCAGGAAAGCAAAGAAGATACCACCAAGTGCCTGCCCAGATTCTAAATAGAATAGACGTCTCTCACTGTGAGAGCTCTAAAGTTAAGCAAAATACCAGATCTTCCGTTGCTAATGTCATAAAATAATGATAAACAGAGTGCTTACTAAAACTCTCCTTTATTCTTTTGAACTCTGCATGGCAAGACTTTACCAACCTCTTATCATGTTTACTTAATGTATCAGGGGCAGTAAACATATCATGGAGACCAATATCAATGAAAGATTTACTAACAAACTTCAGCCAGGTAATAGTAAGCCCCCCATTTAGACTTAGGAAATCAAGAATTATATCTTTAATAAAACTTTCTTCAGGTACACTCACCCAGAACAAAAGCGGGCCAATTTAATTCTATCTGAAATATAGTTTAAATTATGTTCAGAGTGTATGATGAAATGGGGGCTGGTTGGTGGAACAATGACCATTTGCAGATCCTGTTTTCTTCCATCTTTAAACCCTGCTCCACACATAGCTGTAGGGACACACTCCAAGTTCAAAATCTTGATACAGTGGTAAATGGTGCCCCTACCTTCCTTCCAAACAAGATTAAATAGAGACCTGGCCGCCCTCCCTAATTTCATTGCTGTTGCATTCACTTGCGGTTGCCAAGAATTGGAGGAGTAAACGGTAATACCCAAGTAGCAAAAATTCTGTACAGAGCTCAGGGAATGGTCTTGCAGGTTCAGGGATGACAGATTTCTCCTGCCTTGTTCGCATGCCATTAGGTACAATTTCCCATAGTTCGTTAACATATCTAAGTTACCTGTAAAACAGACAAAAGATTCTACGAGAGTATGCGAGGCACTGGGAGTCCTAGCCATTAAAATGGCATTATGGATCTATGATATTGCCAGAACAAATTAATTAGACATTTTCAGTACGTCCTTGGTAGAAATAAACAAGCGTGGGCATAATTCATTGATATATATGATGAAAAACAGGGTGCGAATATGCACCTCTGACGCACCCCAAAAGCTAAGGAGAAAACATTGGATAGTTCTCCCTCTCTGCCGTATTGCGCTCTGGCCCCTAGATTTTCATGAAGGGATAGCAAAAAATGTACCAGTCAAATGAGGAAGATAGATCAATAAGGGCCAGGTACAGCGGGTAGCACCTGGTGATGGTATACTTACTCACAATCAAGTGCAAGTTTAGGCACTGCTCCACTCTATCAAGCTCAGTGTGAAAGCCATACTGGCAAGGGGACAGAATGTTACTGTCACTAACCCAGGACTGCAGGCAATTAAATGTAAAGTCCCAATGATTTTCACCGAGCCATCAATAAAGGATATTGGTCTATAGCATTTGTGGTACACTCTAGCACCCTTTTTGAAAATTGGAATTATTGTAGAGAGGGCCCAGGAATTCAGTACCCTACCTCCAAGGTTACCACATCCCTAGGAGTTTCAATTAATAGACTACTCGGGGGAGATTGTGATAGACAATCCACTTCCGACAAAATGTCATATCGATTCCCAACTGGTTCATTAAAACAAACACATGGGGCAACAGTGAAGCAGGGCGATGCAGAGGCTGGTCTCGACCCTCTTGAAACATCACCCATTCCCCCACCCATCGGAATAGACTGCTATTTCTGAAGGTATACACAAAGTGTGTGGTTTGTAGAAAAACCCAAGGGGAACAGGGACTATGGTAGTTGCTGGGGAAGTCCTACTCAGGTCACAAACCCAAAATAACCAGTACCACGGATGAATACCTAAAATTAATGATAATGCAGTCCCCTTGGGGGTAATAGGGCCTAGGCCTATCCAACCAATCCTTCGGGAAACAGGATTTCACTGCAAAGAGCAAAATGAAAGCCCCTGTGTTGCACTAGCCAATGCAGAACCTTATTGTACAACTCCCCATATGGCTCCTCACAATGTTTACATAAGGGGTGGTCCTTCACTCAGAACCACTACATAGTGAAACACTGTTGGAAGGAGATTTAAGATGGGCCATTAGAGGATAAATCAGGATGAGCAGAATTTTCTGCAGGGTCCCCCAACTTGGAAATACTCAATGAGATGCTCATTTGTATTTGAGTGATCATAGGTGATGAATGGACTGGATGGGTGCTCCACAAAGTGAAAGGGGTACCTCAACCGACACTGGAGACTGCTTGTTAGAGGAGTTTTGTTGCCGATTTGGAGCAATAGCACTAGGCAAAATATTTATAAAAGAGTTGTGCGGAGGCAGAGACTCTTGTGCCAATAAAAATGTGAACTGGGTTTCTAGAGCACCTAAACATGCAAGAATAGGAGAGAGCTCAGTGTCACAGTACCTTGATTTTAGTGATTGAAATATAGGAGGATGTCTCTTTCCGAATAGAATCTGGTAAGGGAGTGGTGATGTCTATTATTAAGGACTCTGCTGACTGAGCTACAAAATCCCCTTGCCCCAGCACAAATGCATTGCCCAACTGAGGATCTATCTGAGTGGCTGCATCAGATATTTCACACCGCTTGACCCTTTTACGTCTTTCACACTTGGCAATCACCTTGTTCCCTTCAGTGTATGAGTTGACAGCATTTCACATCTGAGGAATTATCGCTGTTAGAGCAAGTGGCCATGGGGCTAGATACAAGGTCCAAGGATGAATCATCCACAGGCACAGAATGATTACAAACACTTAAATACAGTCTCCTCTCTGTAAGAACAATTTCCACGCTTATAACCGCCAATGCCCTTCCCAGCTTGTATTGAGATACACTTTACGGAGAGCAAGGGCAAGTAGAGCATCAGATGTTTTTCTTTTCACCATGATAAGGAACAGTACGCAATGTCAGTGGAGAACCTGCAGTAATAAGGGAACACAAATTAAATCACCACTATTAAATAGCGAAAGATATTAACAAAAAAAACAGAGCTGCAAAATATCAGGCAAGTGTAAATGTTTCTTTTATTTAAAGTTGAGGAACTACTATGCAGCTTAAACTGCAGAGTTATAGCGTTTCACGTCATACAAAACATTCACTTCAAAAGACACTTGAAGGAATCTTCCCCTACTCATCAGGTTGACTTTAAAAACAGTAGAGCTTGGGAGGGGGCTATAAATCCCTATGACTATCTCCCTCAATGGAGATAATGCTGAAGTAGGCATAGACGGGGACAGCTGAAATACCACCAGCAGCAAAGCTAAATTATGCATAAAAAGATCCAGTAACAGAGGGCAAGAGGCTCCACACACGCCCCATCAGTCCTGAATCCTAGGCCGTAGCTATGAAGAGGCAGAAGTCACCCCCCAAAAAAGCACTAGTTCCAGGAAAAAAAACCAGGGGCAAATAATAAAAAATGTATCTGAGTGGAATGAGGATGATACCAGGAGCTCCAAGAATACACCTCGCCTCAGATCTAATTGGATGGGGGGAGGGGCCTGCCTGTTCCTGATGCTGAGGGGCACAGGACAAGCGTGCACTTGGCCTGGGCTTCACCTGGATGCATACCACACCACAAGAGTAGTCCAAGTGATTTATAGCGGAGTGTCAGGGGTTGGCTGGAGAGCACAGATCCCGTCCTACTCACGGGGGCAGTGGATATTGGGACTACGAGTCCGTGCAAGGAAAGTGCAGCCAAAAATAATTAATTATTTTTAATTTTTGTTTTCAGAATGTGGTACATTTGTGGTAGGTCAAAGTTATAAATTTCAGCATCATGTGTTTAATCTTTTTGCTTTCAGTAGTGCCTCCTCTATAGTACTGCGGTACATCCATAACATTTTTTAATTCTATTTACAGCAAAGACACATTTTATATTTAAAATAGAGATACAGTGTTTGATTTCTAGTTTTGTTTTTAATAGTATCTGTGTTAGTATTGCTACTGTAAGTTGTGTCTGAGAACTATACAGGTATCACAATAGTAGAGCTGTAATATTGAGATGCTACCAAGGTATTTTCACTTTTATAAAACTGTACTTCATTGTCTTAGTACTCTGTCAATTGTAGTAAAAAGAAAGTGTATAACCTTTATCCCAATTCCAATTAATACCTTCAAATGTGAAGGTCGTGTTCTTTGCAAGAGAGAAAATCTTCGCTTCAGAAACCAACTTGGAGGCTTTTGGAGAACTGGAATGCTGAAGAAGATGATCCTGTATTGTTGCAAGAGGAGGAAGGGGAGGTGATGCAGAGGACGAAATTGAAGAACTCCATAGCGTGGAAATGTTTTTCCCCAGTGATGACAAACTCACTGGTGTTTACTAATTATATCATGTGTGTTCAAAAATGACGCTTTTACATGACTGACATGTTTCAGCTGATGCCTTTAACTGGACCATGAATTCACTCCCTACTTTGCACATTTATAAGTTATAGCCTGTTCCTTGTCTCTTTCAATGTTCGAACAACTAGACTGTATACTCTTCAAACATTAAGCGAATGAATGGAATATAGTCTCTGCCATTTTGTCATCAGGTTACTCATTCTCCACAATTTATCAGAAAATGTTACATTTTTGTGTCTATTTTTCACTCGCACGAACAATGTCTGTTAATATATATAGAAAAAAACTCTTTTTGTATGGTCACCCCCACACTTTGAGGTCTAGGTGCTGTTAGTTATGACTCTGAAAGTGCACTGGAGCCTGGTAACCAATTGGTAAGGAGTCACTGTTTGTACCACCCTGAGTGACCTAAGTTAACTACTGAAAGCAGGCCTGCCATTGCAGACTGCAGGAGCAGTGTAAACTACACAAACTCATCTGTGCCCACACAATGTGTGGCACAGCTAAAAGCACTATCTTTAATATATGTCAGCCACCCCTAACAAAGGCCTCCTAGGTCCAGAATGCAGGGTGCATTATATTAAAGGTATGGACATGTAAGTGCAAGCTTATACATCCCTATAGTAGCCTTTTCCCATTAAGGCTACTATAAGTGAAAGACTGTCCATGGGCTAACATGGGTTGGCACCCATGCAAACCTGAAGTCTCCAACTCCATTATGGTACTACCAAAAAGTGGTCATGCTTGGTATCAACCAATGTGCCGTCTCACCTCTGACATGAATCTTGTGTCCAGGGTGATGTGGTATACACCAGGTAGCAACCTTAGATGTTTCCCACCAAGTTGCCGCAGCTGATGCGGCCAATGCAGGATTCTGACCCCCTGGACAGAGTGTGAATATGCGCAGGAGTCAGAACAAAGGTCTGGATGGGAAAGAGGTCACACCTACCTCCCTCCCAAGAAGGCTTGTCAAGTAGCACATCAAGAGGGTGAGCTTCAAAGGGCACCCCACCTCTGATATGCAAGCCTGTCCCTTAGTGGAGGACAAAGCCATCCCCCTGCCCCCGGGCATATATGCACCCTCACAGATGAGAATTTTTTTTTGTTGGGAGACGTACACTCCCAGAGGGCTAGCCACATTTCTAGAGTTGGCTACCTCGTCTGTACAGCGAGGAAGACTACGGCCATATTGAAAAGGGGCAAATTGGAGAGTGCTGGTTAAAAAGGTACCATAACCCACCGGATGTGGTCATCTCAGTTGCAGACTAGCCACTGGGACTAGTAGCCCATTGGCTACCTGCACCCACACCCCTAAAAGCCCCTAAATCTAGGATTTAAGGGTAACCACTGGCACCAGAACAACCGATCTGGAACAACTTGCGAAGAAAGGACAGATAGACACCTGCATCAATGAGAGCAGAAACCTACAGAAACAAAAGGCAAGATACCTTGAACCTGTAGCAACCTTTCTGGAACTGCTTGACTGTGACTGGTCCTGGACCAAAGTTTGATTCCCCCAGCAAGAGGGAACCCTTTGTGAGCCAAAGGTAAGACCAGGCGCCCTTGGACTAGCAGCACTACTTTCCTGCACACCACAGGTGAAATGCACTTACCGGAAGCAAAGACGAGGGATCAAGTGCAGCTAGTTCAATGCACTGTGGGAAGTGTAGTCCAACTCTCCACCAAGTTACAGCTGGCTAGCATTTTCCCCAGGACCTAAGGAAGGGTAGACAGCTTCTCCTCCACATTGCCACTGCTAAGGTTTGTTGGTGGCCAGTTCAATCATTACCATCTTTACTTGAGAATGCAATCTGAGGACACACAGCAATACCTGCATCTGATGTCCCCTATGGCTCCATTGTTGAGTTTATGCATTTTTTTCCTTGCCTGCACCACCACAGTGCTAAAACCAGCAGCCACAGCTACCTTTCAAGCCCACAGATAGTCAAGCATACCTCTGTACCAGAGATGCCCAAGGTAGGTACAGTTGTTCTTCCTGGTGAATCCTAGTCCAGGGGCCCACACAAGCTTAACCCGAGTTGGTTCCCACAAACTCAATCTGCAAGTGACCAAGTGTTTCAAGTATTAATTTTCAGCACCCACGGCTCCTGCATTCAGCACCAAGTTCAGCTAGTACACCTCTGCACCCGTGCCCCATAAGCCAGGTAAAGTTGGTCTGACTGTCACAGCTTGGTCCTGGAACCCTCACAACCTTAACAAGTGGGTTCTCCTGAACTCACTCAGCAAGTGGTTGAGTGTCACTAGTAATTTCACCTATTGACGTCAATAGTAAATGTGTGACAGCTTCAACTGTATTGATTTATTTTCCACTTGAAACTCCATTATTCTGGTTATACGTATCTGACTTACTTAGTTTTAGTGTCTAAATTAATATAACAATCTGCTTTATTTTTATAAATTGGCATCCAATTTCTTTCAAATTGTGTCAATTACTTATCATCCATGTTAGTACTCTGAAATGCTTTACACATGTTCCTTTAGTAAAGCCTCACTGATCTTTGCCACACTAAAAGGACAGAGCTAAGGACTTATTATTGTGAATCCAAGGACCCTCTGTGTGGTATTATGAGAGTATTACATAGTGAAGCCTAACCAGCATCATTGCATATTACCACACTTTCATACATTATTATTATATATATATACATATATTTATTTAAATATAAAGTTTACTGACAAAACTAAAGGTTACTGGGACCTTATAGTGAGGTTCTGAATTGATGCACACAAAACCATAGAATTTCAGTTGTTAGAGATATTTCAAGTAACTATAACTCGTGCCCTATGGTAACTATAACTCACACTCCTTTCATGCACAATTTTCTCTTTAATAGTTTTATAACAAATGTTGCAGTTACATTGTTATATTATAAATAATGTTATAGAAGATTTTATTACTCATGTAATATGTGGGTTAAGTAGCAGTGGGGGGGTGAAGCGCTACAGTAGAGGATCCTGCCAGCATCCAACTCCAAACAAAAATAACATAGGCGCTCACTCAGAACAGAATTGCATTGCCAAGAAAGTTGATTGCCAAACATATCCTAACATGTTTTAGCTACGAAAATGTCCTCAATCACGTAATGAGACATGGCACAACAGTACCAGCGTAAACATTAGTGACATAAAAAAAGGACTCAGTAAATAGAAAGTGCAAACAAAACCAGCAGGACAAGAGCCACATTATAATAGTTCAAAACAACACATTGGTAGCTGTAAAAAGAACCAGTGTTTCCTAGTTAAATGAAGACTCGCCCAAATAAGATAAATGAATGAGTACATGTCACAGGGAATAAGTCCCTTATACAGGTACAAATTCATAAAAAATGTTTTGAAAACAAATAACCCGTGGAAATCGTGTGCATGGAGTATCATCCGGGCACCTAATATAAGTAACTCACAAAGCATGTAGAATTCTTTTGCACAAAGGGAGAAGAGACAATCTATCATCATTTCAGCTTGTATAGAATCTGTCATCGTGTCCGTTCTACACATAATGGCTGTGTGCGCTGAGATCTAGAAAAAGATGGTTCTTGCTAGTAGGTGACATAATACTCATGTAACTCAGCAAACAGCAGTTTTCAGCAGTGATTATCCACCAAATTTTAAGAATGCACGTCTCCAAGTGAACATAATGGAGACTAAACAAAGACTGTGAAATCTCCTAACCCACATGTTTTGAACTGAACAGCAAGGCAACCAGTAAAGTTCTAATGGGCATACCTTTCACAATTGCCAAGTACTCATTCTGATCACATAGTAAATATGGTATACAATTTTATATATATATATATATATATATAAGTATTTTTTTTGTTTCACTTAAAAAAACAAAGGTTACAGGGACGTTATAGTTTGGCTCACATTTTAAACAAACAAGACCTTAGAAATTCACCAGTTATAGTTAGAGTTACCTCAAGAATCTATCATTCATGTCCTTCAGTAACAACTATGGTTTTGTATGTTTAAAATGTAGACGTAATTATAACGTCCTTGTAACCTTTGGATTTTTAAGTGAATTTCTATGTTTTTTTTAATTCTATTTTCTAACTATAACATTCCTGTAAACCTTTTTTTTTTCAGTGAATTTCTAATGGTTTTATTAACATATAGTAACTTCATTACTATACAATATTCCAACCTCTGCCACACAAGGCCTTCGGCTGTTTGTGGCAACGGTTGGCCACAGGGGCTGGCCTGTGGCCAGGACTTGAGGCCAACCCCCTATAAGCACCAAACCTTGCATGATGCACTGCCTTTGCATTTGTGCAGCAGCAGTTTCCTGCAAGACCTGGCCTGCAGTCAGATCCTGCTGCAAACACCCTACCCACCCACCCTACCCACCAAACCCTGTGGCCGTGCACAGCGGAAGTTGTCTGTGGCCTCTCTGGATGCCAGAATAGGTGTGAGAGGGTGTATCTCAGGGTGAGAGTGGCTGTCAGAGTGTATGTCTCGATGTGAGAGTGAGCACATCAGTGTTTTAGTGGGTGTGCCAATGTGTGTGAGGGACTCTAGATGGGTGCATGAGGCTGTGAGTGGGTCTGTGAGTGGGTACATAACTGAGTGGGTCTGTGAGTAGGTGCGTGAGGGTCTGACTTTTGCTGTGTCTTTGTGCACAATGGACTTTGTAAGGGTCTGAGTGCATGTGTGAGTAGAAAAAAAATTGAAAGAGAGAAAAAGAGTGAGAGATAGTTTTTTTTAGATTTTGACGTATGATGTACTGAGAATGAGATATTTCTATACAATTTAAAATAAAATATGCCTCTTTATTTTTTCAAATTAAAATAATTTCTAATTTAAAAAATAAAATATATATATTTGTTTAATGAAATAAAAGGAAGCTGCTCAGTGTGAAGGTCTACTGCCCTACACTGAGCTCACACTAAGTTCACATTGAGTAATTGCTTTTAATAAAAAATAAAAATAAAAATAATCAGCCCTTTCTGGGACCACAAGGGAGCCCTCAAGGGCTCCGCGCAGTCCCTATAAATGTATTTATTTTTCTTTAAATAAATATATCTATTTTTTTTAAATAAAAAGCACTTACAGGCTACCTGACACTGCAGGGGAAGACTTAAGGCTTCCCCCACAGTGCAATTGCTTCATCAAGCATGAAGCTGCTTTGACAGTGGCTCTGTGCTTGTTGAAGTATTTCATCTCTGTCCCCTGCAAGTGTGCAGAGATGAAAGCTTTGGATTTTGACAGCAGGACCTGCTTTGCATGTCCTGCTGTAAAAACCCAAAGTGTTTGCTGCAAAGCTGCAGCCAAGCCACAGCAAACAGCTATGGGTATCCCGGGACATAGCAGGCCCTGGGGGGTGGCAGTCATAGTTACCTTAGGTTGCAAGTTAGAGTTACTTTAAAGAACTCTAACTATAACTGCTGAATTTCTATGGTTTTGTATGAATAAATTCAGAACCTAACTATAACGTCCCTGTAACCCATGTTTTTTTTAGTAAATTTTTATGGTTTGACGTAAAGTAATTTTAATTACTATACAATATTCCAACCCTCGTGCGTGCGGCAGAAGGGCTTGGTCACAAGGCCTGGCCTACGACCAGGCCTTGCAGCCAAGCCCTTATGACCACACAACCCTGTGCCATGCACGGCCATTGGCCTTGCACAGAGCAGGATGACCACAAGGCCTGTCTCTGTGAGTGGGTGTGTGAGTGTCTGAGTGGGTCTGAAAGTGGGTGGGTGAATCTTTGAGGGGGTCTGAGTGCATGCACAAGTGTCTGAGAGGGTATGTGAGTGGGTGCATTAGTCTGAGTGCATGTATGAGTGAATGAATTAGTGTAAGAATGTGTGTGTTTTTTCTATCAAATATTTTCATATTCGCGAATATTTAGCAAATAATTAGTGAAAATTCATTGTGCATGATAACACAAAATTACTTAAAACTGATAATTTGCCCCTAAAACACATCTTTATTACCCCCTTGGGTCAGGGTACCTTCACACTGACCCCTTAAGCCACTTTCACTCCCAGGGACCGTGTCCCATGAAATAAAGTGGTAGCTGCAACTTTCCAGTCAGGTTGCAGTCAGCCAATTACAGTGCTTCTTTTAGCATGTGCATTTATTAAAATTCGTGAATTTTCCCAAAATAACCACTAAACCACTGCAGCCAGAGAAATACAAATTTAGATTTCCCTACATTTCTCAAAAACTACTGATCATATTTACACCAAATAAGTGAAAGAGTGTTCTGCGCACCAAAAGCTACCTTTCTGCCAAATTTGATTTAATTCCTTCAAGCGGTTTGGGCTGTAGTCATGTCTTAAGGTCGTAAGGGAATTAACATGGGAAGCACAATTTTGTTTAACCCCCCCCCCCCATTTTTTCTTGTCCCCCACTTGATGGATCACCCCAAAACTTTCCTGTGCAACAAGAATCCCCCGCACATGGAAAATATTTTGAAGATTAGTCTAACAGTACCAAAGATATAGGCAAGTCAACAGGATACTAACTATAACTATATATATATATATCACACACCAATAAATACCCAATTCTGTCAGATGATTGAAGAAGAGGATATATCTTACCTGTGACGTTACGTGCAAACACCCAGATTTGAGTCAGAAGAAAGTCCAGTCCCGACCCCACCATCCACCACAGTGTCTCGAGAACCCCCTCCTTCCTTCCTAAAATAAAATCAAACATATGAGCACATTCAAAATCCTGACAGAAACCACATGTCAGTAGAGAGAAAGCATGATAACAGTAACATCAATTAATTAATCTCCCAAATTCACCATTAATTTATTTTGTCTAATTGTTATGTAATCCAGATATATTATTTTTGGGTGATGTTCTTAATTGCAATAAGCATTTTAATAAATATGTGTATTTAATTTAAACTAGCTGCATTCATTTATATTGGTTTTGTTCATTATACTACACTTTAATTCATGTTATTTCTTTAATTCAAAACATTTTATATGTTTGTATTAATAATAAACCTGATCTCTTTTGAGCCCTACACTTTTGCCAAAATTACTATGTTTGGAATGGGAATAGTAAATAGGACCCCTTAAGCACCCAACATTTTCCCCAATATGGTTAGGTGTGGAGTGGGGATTGTAAATCTGACCGCTTTAGTGTGCTACACTTGCCTCTACATGGCTAGATTTGGAGTGGAAATAGTAAATCTGACTCCTTTAGTGACCCACACTTTTTAAGTTGTTGTTATGGTTAAGTTGGTTAGAATATATGATTTTATTACAATTCAACACTTTCTGCAGAGTTTTGAATAGTAAACCAGACACTTTAAGAGTACAAAATGTTTTCCATTGTGGTAGATACTGGAGTGAGAATAGTAAACCTGAGCTATTTAGAGTTCAACACTTTCTCCAATGTGGTTATGTTTGGAGTAGGAATGTTAGTTTTTTAGAGTGTGATATTTTGACATTGCTCACATTCTATTATTATATTTAGTTAATAAACTATAAACATTTGGCTTTTTAAAAATGTTACTTTAATCGATGCACCACTAATAGACATTTCATACCTTTTTTGTTTGTATAATTATAATTCTATAGGTCATAAAAAAACCGTTTATTTTTTATTTTTGTGTAATTTTCAATCTACGCACTATATCGTTTAAGAATTTTTGATGAATATAAAACATATTAAACAATTACTTTACAATGTTTTTCACATGTTTCAGTACAATTTCGTTTTATAATAATTTTAGCTATTACATTTGGTTACATTTTGACTCATTTGTAATGCATTTTTATACAATGTACATTTTAATATATCAATAAACACTGAATAAATAGTATTTTATTTATATTTCAGTTTTGCATTACGTATTTCGAAATTAACATTTGTAGAATATGTTATAGATTAGTAGTACTTTTTCATATTTATTTTACCTTCCTGCTCAAAAACAATCCTTAGAGGCATACTCCTATTTGTATGTGTGCTGCAGAATGCACCATTGTGGGAAAACTGGGCTGATTGCAGAAGCCCCCTAACTTTCGCCCCCTTTTTTCACCTATACTGGTGTTTGTCTGACTCTGCTGGTGCCCTGGGCACTGCTAACCAGTCCCAGGACCTGTGCTCTGATTAAAATGATTATGCAAATTAGGCTAATCATAATTGGCTGTGTCAACCTACCTATAAGTCCCTAGTATATGGTAGGGCATGTAGGTTTAGGGACTCCAGCATACATAGTACACCCATAGGTGTACAGGTGTGGTGCCCAGTGTCATTTTAAAGGCAGGCCTGCCTTGCTGGCTGCTTTTAAGTTAAAGTTAACCTCAAATTCCACTTTGGAATTAAAAGTACTTCCAAAGTCTTAAACTACCTTATTTTTACATATGAGTCACCACTAAGGTGTGCCCTAGGTGACCCCAGTGTTGGGTGCAGTGTAACTATCAGCAAGGATCCTATAAAATCTGTTTTATAAGCCCTGGTGGGGGAAAATAGTTACATTCGTTTTCCCCGATTGTAGTGAATGAGCTGCGTAGGCTAACATGGGGAGACTTTATTTGAAAATAATAAAGTCTCAAAAGGAGCTAAATATTTCAAGTTTTGTATCAAACTTATTGGTCTAATAAACCCAATCACTTGCCATTGTTGAATTTAATGTAACTAATTCAGGGAAAGTGTTTTAAATCTTTTCCTGAATGTTTCCAACTTGAGCCCTAGTAGTGCCCTTCTCTGATTGGCAAGCCTCTGGCAGCCTGGCCAGGCTGCTTTGATGAGTTGTGACGTAGCCTGGGCTGAACACAATGAAGTGCCTGGGGGAGGAGAGCTGCCTCAACAGATGGTGAAACAGGATAGGGGATAGCAGCCAAACTGTACTTCAATGGAAGGAAGGACATATGGGTCAGCAAGTTGCCCCCCCCCTTCTTGCAAAACCAGACAGCCAGATGCCACCTTATTAGATTTAGAGGGAGCTTGAAAGGGAATGTTAAGGGAAACATAGCCAGACCAGTGGTGCTTTCCACCCCCAGGAGCAAGGATAAAACTGGCAGAGCTGCACCTCATAACACTGCTGGAAGAAGATACTGGAGAAGAAGGACCGCCCAGCTGGACCCCTGGCCTGCACCTGCACACTACGCTGACAAGGAAGGACTACACCAGCTGCACCCTTTGCGATTCAACAAGAAAATGACTTTGCCTTGCTTCTGCAACTCCAGGAGTGGGATCCCTGTAAGCTACAGGTAAAAAGGAGCTGCCCAGAGTCCCTTGCATTTAAGTTGTGCAGAAACAGCCCAGCTAACGGGTGGCCAGTGGCCATTTGATGATTCTGACCACGTGTTTTCTGGGAATTGGAGTCCAAATTCCCAAGGAACAACTCAGAGCTTCTGGAACCTTGGATCAAGTTGTGGACACTTCAAGGACCCAAAAAGGACCTCTGGAAGAAGAACCTGACATTTTGAGACATTTGGAGCAACTGTTGCAAACCGCTCCATAGGTTGAATAGGTGCATTGTGGGAGTTGTAGTCCCAGAAACCCAAGAGGCAAACCAGAGCTTCTGAAACCTTGGCTAGTGTTGTGGACCACTTTCCTGTATCAGGAAACACTTCTGAAAGTAAGTGTAACAGTGTCACACCATAGCTGGCCTGAATTCTGGACTTTGTCCTTGTCCAGTGTGACCTTTTTTACCCTTTGAGCGTTATTTGCTTTGAAGCGCTAGAATTACTTTTAATCTTTAAAAAACGTATATCTTGGGTTTCCTACATTGGATTTTTTTTTGTTTAGGGTCATTTTAAAGATAAAAATATAATCTATTTTTATAAATTGGTTTTGGATTTTTATTGTGTTTAAAACTATTTGCAAAGCCTTAAACTCCCCTTTTTCTAGATATAAGTCATCAATACGTTAGGCCCTTGGTATCCCATAGGGCAGGGTGCTATGTAAATAAAAGGCAGGGCATGTACTTATGTGTTTTACATGTCTTGGTAGTGAAAAACTCACAAATTAGTTTTTCACTATTGTGAGGCCTGCTCCTTTTATAGGCCAGCATTGGAACTGCCTTTATATATTTTTAAGTGTAGATTCTTATCTGAAAGAAGTGGCCCTATTATGTTTAGTATGGCCAAAATGGTAATAGAAAATCCTGCTTACTAGTGAAGTTGGATTTAATATTACAGTTTTAGAAATGCCACCTTTAGAAAGTGGCCATTTCTCTGCACTTACTGCCATCTGTGCCTTAAAGCCTGTCTCCAATCCACATCTGGTACGTGCTTATTGGCAGCTTCCCTTGTGATTTCTACTCAGACAAAGAAACACAGGACACTCAGTCACAGTTGCATTCATCTGCATACTGAATGGGTCTGGGCAGGAAGGGTGGAGGGACTTTCTCACACTTCGAAGGCCAGTAGCCTGCCCTCCCACAAAGGACTGATTAAACCTCCCCCCACAGGGATCCTGGCAGATCAGAGCTGGGTTCCAAGGGGAACTTGTGCACTCCAAAACCACTTTTCGAAGTTTCCCCCCACTTCAAAGGCATTTTGGGGTAAATTAACTAGGTCTCTGACCTCTCCAAATCAGACACTTCTGGACCTATACCTGGACTGTGTCAGAGGGACTGCCTGGCTGCCCAAAGGACTCCTCTAAACTGCTTTGCTGGAAAGACTGCTAACTTGCTTGTTGCCCTACTTTCCCCTGACCCTGCTTGATGGACTCGGCCTTCCTCCAAAAGTGCTCTCCAAGGGGTTGGATTGAGCTTTCCTCTTGTTCTGAAGTCTCAGGGCCAAGAAAGACTTCATCTACTAGCTTCTGGCAGTGTAAACGCAGCACTGGGAGGCCGACACATCACATTTTGATCAACTGGATTGATTGAACCCGCTAGATCACAAGGAACCGATGCCTCACCACTGACGCCACATCAGCTCTCTGCAACCGGACAGAAGTGACGCCTTGCCTCCCCTGCCTCACGGTATGAAACTGATGTCTCACCTTCCTAGTCACCCTAAGGAAGGGATACCGTAATGGCTCCAGCGATGCCTCACCTCCCTGACCCGCGCAATGTCTTTGTTTCTTAATTTTCAAAGGTACTGTGCCTGGGGGTTCATGTGACTCTGTGACCGGCACCAGTGGAGTCGGACTGTTGGGAACGACTCCTCCAATGACGTAGTTGGAGATATTGCATTTCTAAGCGCTTTATTGGGATTTAATCTTTAAAAATTCACATCTTGGCTTGTACACAAAAGGTTTTTTGACATTCTGATTTTATTTTATTCAGATAAAGATTATCTACTTTTCTGAACTGATGTGGTGTACTTTTGTGATTTTTCGTTGTGTTACTGTATGAGTTATTGCACAAATACTTTACACATGTCCTGCTAAGTTACGCCTGACTGCTCTGTGCCAACCTACCAGACAGTGGGCACAGGATAATTTGGATTGTGTTGTGACTTATCCTGACTAGGATTGTTGTCCCTAATTGAACAAGGGTGTATTACCTCTGCCAGAGCTGCTTGGCATTGGTTTGTATTTACAGAACCATGAAAAACAACCCAAAGTAGCTTTACATGGCTTAGTACCAAAATTATTTTATGTTGGGCTACACCAAAAGTGACACCACCATAACACAAAATCTTAGTAAATCTGCCCCAAATTCCTTTTAACTTCACGTTGCCATCATGTGTTTTACTAGTTACTCTATTTTGTTCTTTGCCTTTGTCCTTGGAGATCTGCAGTGGGTCTCTAGGATATCGATTTCATGTTTTGGTTCTTCGGTGCAGGTGAGAACTTTTTCAACTCATTTCTGAGGTACATTGATGGTTCCCAGGTTGTTAGTTACGCTAGTATGTTTAGATTAGTATGGTTTAAGATATTTAGTTAGATGGGACTAAGTAATATTGTTAGCTAGTGTGTGAGGCAGGCCCTAATGACTTATACAAGTTATGTATGTGAAGTGTACGCTAGATCTATTTAATTTATATCTTTTTTTACATTATGTTTTATTTTGGTGTGGATATTGTTGGTTTTGAATGTGGGTGAGTATGTTTATTTATTTATTTTACAGGGTTTTTTTAGTGGTGTGGTCAGCTTGTTTTTGGATGATGCTGGCAGATTTGTTAATACCAGAAAAATACATTGAGATTTTTTTTTACCAACTGTATAAAATACATTTCTCTTGATTTCTTTGAGTTTCCTGGAGTGTTTAATATATTTGTGTTAATATTTTTCAGATTTTTATGGATTTGATATGGCTTCTTTTGATAGATTTCCTGCTTTTAGTTTGTACTACTTATGCATTTTTGGGGATAGGTTTACCTGTACTCCTTTTTAGGTCAAACCTAGGCATTGTGCATGTGCTGTCTGCAAGACATGCTGTATTCACTCTATTGGCTATCAACCATGCCAGCTATTGCTATTCGTTCTTTGTTGTGGCATTCAGCAATGATGTTTTTTTTTTGGGGTGCATTGGTTCTGATTCTCCTGCCTTTGATTGCTTGGTTCACACCTAGGCAATTTCACTCAATGTTCTTTTTTGTCTTCCATCCCAACAAGTCCAAGGATCCTCCTGGTCGGCCATCGCAAGGCATGGTTACCAGATGGCTCCACAACTTTGCACGTCACTTACTCTCCCCGTGCTGTTCCCTTCACCCCTCCCACAACACTGTTTGTGATTACATTTGGGGTTACTTTATTCCACATGTATTGACTCCTGGTGTGCAGGCTTTTGAACAGGTTTTAAAACAACTAAATAAATTTGTGTAAAAGCACGCTTCTGCTGTTCCCCAGCACACACCATTCTTCCATTGTTTTTACATGGTTACTGCAAACCTTTTGTTCAGAAGGCTGACTGAGAGCGCAGTTGAAAAAAGCACAACTGTATCCCAAGCTGTAACCGGATCCTCGTATCCTATAATTTCACCATGAGTGCATACTGTCATAAGTGTAAGCAGAAAAATAGCAGGCTCGAAACTGCGCGCTCTGCCTCGCGCTGCTCCTGACATGTCGTACTGTCTCCTGGTTGGGATATTCTGGACCGATGACCACAAGGTATGGCTACTTGGTATGTGCACAAACAACTTTTTGTGCCGAGCCTTATTACCTATACAGAGCCACTGGAATTATATGGCAGAGATAACCAAATTGTGCAGCAGGGTTGACCAATTTTTAGGGTCGAGCCTCCATTGCCAGTGAGACGCTTTAGGTATTAGAAAAGGGCTCGGAGCCCTGTCGACGTCACGTCAGTGTGTTTAATTGGCAAGTTGGCTTGCCTGTTAGAATCCACTTCTTTTGATTAGTGGAAGGCACACATACATCATGCCTTTTCCGGTGGTGAGCCCTCCTCGAGCGCAGCGCCCAAGTACAGAAAACGTGCGAGGCTCGCTGGGTGTGGACTACTTTTTCTCTGTTTTCGCAGCGCGATCTCGCTGGGCAGAAGTCCAGCGCTTCGCATACTATCAACCTTGTTTCTCAGTTAATTGCACTTTTGCTGATGGGTATTATAAGTGTGAACTGTAGCAGCGGGATTGCGCTGTTTTTTTTTTTTTAAGCAAGAAAAATCCGGTTGGGAGTTTACAACTGTGAACAGCTGTAACTCCGACAAATGCAAGAACCTAGTGCATTGCAAATGCTTGTTTTTTTGGCTACTGCCGCCCCAGCTTTGTAACCAAAATAGTTCCTAAGCCCAACGACCTACCCTCTGGATTCATGTGCCCTACAGTCTGACACCGGGCTATGTGTCTCTAAAACTGGCCTCATATGTGTTTGTGTCCCATTGATTGTCCTATGCATATTGTGCTTGCTGCCACCTCTCTGTAATCATTACAGCCAGCCCCCAGTATAAATATGTCACATATCCTAACCTCTTCTTTACTATTGGCCCAAAATCTTTATTCCGTTCCCATTCTTTACTTGGTTAGCCTTATGGCCTTTAAATTACCGGGCATTACATAGTGCCCACATTTAACGCATTTGTGTGCCACGCTTTAAGCGCCGTGAACTGGATACATTAAAAAAACATTACTTTTCTGATGGAGAGCCATTCATCATGTGACGCAGCATTAAATGATAGGAGTGACTATTGAAGGTATGTGACTTAACCACCTTTGGTTTGTGTTTCACATGCATACAGTAACTGGGCTGAACCAGACCCCTGTGGCTCTGTATCTGCAGCCACCTTGTTTTCTACCGGTAGGCAGGTTTTGCTATCCAGATTGTTTGTTTCTCACAGCTGATGGAACATGACTGCCAGTTCACATTTCGCCGTTGCTAGTGAGGGACTATGGTAGCTGTGTTGCTTCTTAAAGCTCAGTAGTCTGGTATTGCACCATGCTCGTCAGGCAGTTCATTATGATGGACATTAGTGATTTGTGTGAAAACTGATAACGCAGTATTTTAGTCTAATAAGCTTGCACGGTTTTCTCCGTTGGATGCAGAGCTAGTGGCACTGGGCTGGGAATTATTTTCTAAAGAAGGGGGTTTGTCACTGTTTCTGAAGTGCTTGATGTGGTGATCTTCCCAGATACAGAGTAGGTGCATGTTTTTACCCTTTCAAGAGAAATGAGAATAAAATTGTGTTTCAACTCCACTTTGCAGTGAAAACGTGAAGGACATAACCCAACATGTTCAGTTATATGCAGAGCCACTGGAAGTATGTGGCAGAAAGGACCAAATTATGTGGCAGGGTTGGCCAATTTATGCAGCAAGAAAAGTCCAGTGTGTATTTACAACGCCAACAGGTCTAACTCAAGCAATTGCGAGCCTTATTGCATTGCAAATGCTGTTTTTAATCATTTCTTGGAGTATGGATATTGGATTGTTAAATAAGGATGTCTGCTACTTAATTGTGAGTAATACATTTTTTATTGCTATAAAAATATTGATAGGGATATTTTGGTTATACTATTTATTAATAGTATTGCAATGAATTATCATTAATTTGTGATTTTCCTAAGCAAAAAATGTTGATTTGAATGATGTATATTTTTCTGAATACATGCTTAGTAAAACAAATGGCATTATTATGCGATGTATTTCATATTGTGAATTATTGTTGGAAACTGTTTGTTATCATTTTTAGAAATTATACTTATATAAAGTTATCCAGACCAGCCTCCTCTATCTGCTCCTCAACGGGAAGGAAGATGGCACGGCAACCACTTTATGTGAAAGTATCCTTCTTCATTTCATATATACAATAATGTGCTGTAGTAAAAGACAGACAGCCTATATGAAATTATTCTTTTTTTTTCATGTAAACACCAATGCATAAGTAACACCGAAGCGTTTCGGGCGTGTTGCCTTTGACAAGGACCGAGTCTCACTATCTATTGGCATTTAAAGTGCCAAAAACCCACTAAGTGCATTGCCACTTTTTACTAAAAACAACAACTAGAACATTCAAATGTCTCAAACAATGGTTACAATTTTCAGTATCAAACCAACGATATTTTCTGAAACATTTCATCAGCTACATGTTCTTATACTTTCAATTACAGTAAACGACGACATTTAGAACAGCGAACTCTAGGCATTTGTCCCGCCACATGTTCACATTAATTCGCACTACTGCAAAGTACTCAATGATTACATACACTACGTATTCTCATAATTGTAAACACTGTAAAGTACTGAATTGAAAATAAAGATGAGCTCCTGGCCATTCCTCTATTGCATATTAACAATGATTCACATTACTTTAGGTACTGGATTGAAAATGAGAACAAATATGTCTATTTCATATTATGACTGACAGTGTACGACCTTAATAACAAACAGAATGTTTACATCAATAGTGACATATGCTTTCATGATAGTAGTCCTTATCACAAAAAGACAAACCATAAACATCCACAATTGCTATTATAATTTAAGGAGAAACACAACTATTTCAAATGTCATAGTATACTACATAACTAAAATGACTCAGTGCTTTTTCAATATTCAATTTCAGTAAAGGACTAAGCTGGAAGTTGCGAATAAAAGTACTAAAGTGACTTAGTGCTACTTCACATTTTGATATAATGCCTTGCCATCCTGACTCAGAGTTTGAGATTTGCCAATGAAATTGCTAGGGTGACTTAGTCCTACTTCAATTATTGATGTAATGCCTTGCCACTCTGACTCAGAGAGTTAATCAGAAAGCATCACAGAGATAGAATAAAGTGGCAAGCAAAAAATGATAGCTTAATGCATGATTAAATTGACAGTGCTCCTCAAGCTGCTGGAACAATGTCCTGTTGTTCTAATTTAGGACAGTACTTGGACTTTATTATGAGTGTGGTGGTTTGAGGACTGCCACACTCGCGGTGACGGTAGGATCACCACACTCACGTTGATGGTCAGACTGGCGAATCGAGGTGGTCAGACTGCTCATTATAATCCTGGTGGGTGGACCTGCCAGGGGACTGCGGTCTCAGCTAGGAACGTGGTCCCTGATGGGGTGACGGCGGTCTGAGTTGTACTCAGCCAGGGCAGCACTGTATTCAGCGCAGCCTAGATGATTACAACTCCGCTTTCCATCAGCCATCTCATTACGGGGTCCCCAGTGTGAGAATGCTGCTGAAAGCAGGTGCTGGGAGCCACGGGGGCCCTGATCTGCCCCTGGCCTGGGCAGTGCAGGGCCCCCCTGCCAGCACCGTCGGAATTCGCACTGTCTGCTTTGCAGACACTGCGCATTCCGAGTGTGCTGGAGTGCTACGATATAGCCATTGACTCCCTTAAAGGAGCAAAGCCCAATATTGTAGCACTGTTCCTGGCGGTCAGCCCAGCAGGAATACATATTGCAATGTTCCTGCTGGTCAGCCCGGTGGGAACATATTACGCTTGGGAGGGTGCCACCGGTATGATGGTGGGGTCGTCCCTACGACTTTGGTGGTCCGCGTTTAGGACCGCCAAGGACGTAATGAGGCCCTTAGTTGGAAAAAGTGTCAATCAGTTTGCTAAAGTGACACAGTGTTATTTCACATTTAAATAATGTGCCCTGCCCTTAGGCTGAGGTAGGCTACATTCTGACCCATTGGCTGAAGAAAATTTGGTAGCACGCCTAGCAATGTTAGATGTCCAAGAACCCTGGGCAGAAAAAGTAACACCCAGGTAAGGAAAATTATTATGCATAAGATAATGTGGGAAGAAGTTTACCCTGTATAATTAGGACATCAGGGGTGACCTGTGTCAAGTATGAGTGCAAATCATTAATGTAGCAAATAAACAAGAGAAGCCAAAACACACCCCTGTCTCACTACTAGATAAATTTGAATGTCCCCAGACACATCACCCTACGTACTAAAAAGGACCCGAGCTCTCATATCCTTGTATAAATATGCAAGGAAATAATCTAGGCCTATGTCCAGGTCTCTCAGCGCAAGTGCTTGCCATAGTTTGGCATAGTTCACACAGCAAAATGCAGATGAGAGGTCGATAAATGCTTAGTGCGGCAACCGTTTCACAACTGTGTATTTGACTATGACCAAATTAAGATTGAGACATTGCTCAATGGTTCCAATTTTACTCCTAAATCCATATTGACAACGGTGCAAGACAAACTCCTCAGAGGCTCAAACGTTAATCCTATTATAAATGATAGATCTTAATATCTTAACAGTTGTATCAATTAATGATATTGGCCGATAACAAGCCGGCGATGAGCGATCAACTTTCTTAAAAATGGGCACAATTGTCAAAGTACCCCAGCTAACAGGTAAGAGACAATAAAATAGATTATTAAAAACGTTAGTAAATAACGGTGCCCAAAGAAGAATGTTACATTTAATTAGATCAATAGGTACCCCATCAGGGCTGGGAGCCTTTCTTTAATAGCCTCCTCAACTTCTTCCAAAGTAACCCGAAAACTAGCTACCAAATCCATCAATAAAAAAAGAATCAATGGTAGGGGGAAGCTGCATAAATGGAACTGAAATGTTCCTCCCAAACACTTGCAACAATGTGACATGAAGAAGTGGTGGGCGGCCCATTTGCATGCTTAACATCAGAAACAGCAGCCCAGTGCAGCGTGGTATTACACTTGTTAAAAGTCCAAGCTAAAACTTCCCACTTGGCAGACACAATCTCTTGTCTGCGCTTACCTGTAATCAATTTGAATTTCTTGCGCGGGAGGGCCACTAAAACTTGGTCCCTTGGATTGGTACTAGGTACAGACCAAAGGGCCCGGTTAGCAGCAGAACATTCATTGTTAAACCATCTCAGGTTATCAGCCATGGGCTTAACTGGTTTTGGAAGAAACTTCCTAATCCCAGAGCAGAAACTGGAAAAAACTTCCACCACTCGCTGACCTAAGAATTCTTCTGTTAGGCACACAATAAGCAACTCAAAGTTACTTTCAATAATCTCATTCAAGGTTTGAGCTGGCTCTTTCAAATCAATCTTAAATTGTCAATGGTGGGTTTTAAATAATGTGCACCAACATCTTGCCTATATGTCTTCATAAAACAAAGTGACAATATGGCCTAGATCGTGTTATGATCACTATAACTGGACTGGATAACCCTACCATGTGCGATTAGATTCTCCAAGCTACGTGTGAAAAATACATAATCTATAGTTGATGGCCTACCATGCCCCTTGAACGTGGGAACATTACTATCAAATGGGCCTGAGAAAGCCAACACATGAACCATGCCCAAGAGGGTAAGGAAAAAAAACAACTCAGCGCTACAAGAGTCTAAGCCAGGGTAGGGTTCCAACAAAAATTCCTCATGCTAGAATGGCAAGTGCGCATTAAAGTCACCAGCCAGACAAAGATACAGAGTGTGCCCTCAGAAAACCACATCTTCAGCCAAGTCAGCAAGGAATTAAAACAAAGGAGGACATCTATGATTAGGAGTGATATTAAAACAATTGTTGTAAAAATTCAGAATATACATGGAAAAAACTATTTAATTACTATTGCTTGAAAACTATTGTCACTAAAGTTCACAGTAGAGATAGTGCCACCTAATACAGTACTAACCCAGATTGTCAACCTGCTTGAAGCCTGCCCACTATGTGAGGGAGTAGCAGGGACACTTAAAGCAATGGAAGCCATCAACCACTAGGGACATTGTATCCAAGTATCTTGTAACAAGCTGATATCATAACCCTTTTTAAAGGAAATCCAATCTGGAAGGTCAATCTTTGATCTAAGACCAGCCACATACCAGCTTAGAATTCTGAGAGAATCAATATCTCTACTCGAAGATAATTATTAATTTGTTCAAGGTCCCAAGGAATAACATTATCCATTGTAATGGCTGAGACCAAATTAAATACATCAGATGAAAGAAGCCCCACAGTCTCATGCTCAACATCCACATGTGTGTGTGCGGTGGGGGGGCGCACAACTACAAGAACATCCAAACACTTCTGTCCCCAAGCTGACCAAAAACATATTGGAACACGGAGTGTCCCCCTTGTAATTGTAATCAAGAGATGGCGATTTAGTGTAGCTGGTGGTGGTCTATAAAAATATCCCAGACGGAGGGTAACAACTTCAGTTCCAGTTAGGCTAGAAGATTCTTTATTGTTTAGTATCTCACGGACACAAGCAGGTCTTCAAAAATTTACAACAATACAGTTCCCCCTGATGTTTTAGCAGAGTGACCAAGCCAGCCTACTCACCTCACCATGATTACTTCATTAGGTCCCCAAACACTAAAGCGTTTATGCACATGTAGCCAATGGGCAACCTTGTTCCTAAGTTGTTCCCAGGACTCCTGCTGACCAGGTTTGAATGGTGACACCCCTGCCAGAATTAGAACATGAGGGCAGAAGACAAATTTAATTCAGGGGGAGCAGCTACATGACAATCCTTAGGTATGGTAATTATTTCTGATGGAATGGAATTACAAACTTTATTTGGCTGCCTATTCACACTGGTCAATGCCCCAACCTGCCCCTGTCTTCGCTGCTGGAAAGGTGCCCATTACAATCCATATTAGACACACATACACCACCAACAGGACTCTGAGGAACTGTCAAATTAGTGTTACTCCTAGGCTGCTGCTCCACTGCTAACAGAGCAATAGATCAACCACTGGGCTCCACTGGAGGGATACAGTTAAAATTTCTAATTACTCGTCCTTCAAGGTGATCCAGATGCTCAATTAGTGGTTTGAGTCTCATCAAGTTTACTGCCAACCCTCGCACATAATAGCTCCACCAAGGGCAAAGTCTCACCAGTCTGAGGGGCCATGGTCTGCTTTTAGCCAAAATTCAGACCAGATGCACTTGATATACTTGCTGGAGGCTGCATTCGGGAAAATAAATGTTTCTTATTGGGAGGAGAGTGTGACGGCTGGTTACACTTCCTAGCCACAGATTTGCCCAGTGCCTTTTTCCACTTCGTAACAGAAGGAGAAACTAACTGCCACAGACCAGAGTAATTCACACCTTATACAGCAAATTCAACATTAGTGTTCAATGTAGAGTCAACCAAATAATCCTCAGACATGTTAGCAGAAGTAAAAGTACTCAGTGTTGTGGCATTAACATCAAAGTTACAGGTATAGCTACGCCAGTATCCATCGAGAGCCTATGCTCCATCAGTTCATTCTCATTCTCGACTATACCTATAACCCTTCCAAGCATACTATCAACAGTCACAGAGGGGGGGAACTATAATAGGCCTATTTTCACCCTAGTGCTTCCACACTGCAAACGCCTTACCTTGAGTGACAACACACCAACTAATACTAACTAATGGGGTAAAAAGAGGGGGCTCAGCCCAGCCTCGACTGGCAGCGGACAGGCGCTGGCAAAGCGGGCTAAATATGGATCGCCTCCTTTAGTCTTGGTATCTGTATAATAGATACATAAACCTAGATAGCAGCTATTTAGCTGGCTACCCAGTAAACATTGAATTTTCTCTGCTATTTACCTGGCCACTGGAAAAGGTTATTATTATTATTATTATTATTACTACTACTGTTGGAACGATGGCCCCTGTATTTAAAACAATCATACCCATGACCAGTCTCCACTGCCCATTTATATAACTCAAGACTGTATGTTTCTGATGCGGTCTGTGGTTTTCTGATGCTCCTACCCCATCATCTGAACGCTGTGCTTGTGCACGCCAACTAAAGTAGATGCACAGATGTGTAGCAGTGCAAAGGAGGATCAGTCTCTAAAGCTTTGCTGTATTTTCTGAACTGTGTTTCTGGTGTTTCGGTCACCAACCACTCATCCATCTCTACCGTACCTTATACTACACTTGGCAGCTTTCCCCAGACTGTGGGTTGGTTCCAGTTCCCAAAGTGTCTCAGAGGGCACTTCATCTCAAGAGGATTGCAGGAGATAGACACCCAAGAGCAGTGCATGATGGCTCTATCCAGAGCATCCAGCCAAACACAGGTGATTCCACTGCATTCTTTAATCTGCTTTTTATTTCCATGTTTGTCATCTACTCCTTTGGTCTGTGGCATTCCATCAGAGAATTCCTGGTTCCCAGCCCTCACCCACTGTTGAGGAGTTTGGGGCAGCACTTACAAGGATTTTGGGAAGTTAACACATTCTGATGGGACCCCTGGACAAGAAGGTTTGCTCTCAAGTTGAAACATCGCAGTGTGTTGGGTGCAGATTTACCTATTCATCCATAAATTGGGTGGAGGTGGCAGCATAACAGATTTACGAACTCTGCACTTCGAGACGAGGTGAGTAATGGATGTACCTCTTCTTTTTCATAATCTTCTTCTGTAAATTTTACTGATTTACCAAACTTTTTTTTTTAGTTGCTGTAAATCAATTACTTTGGTGGAAACTTTCAAGTCCTAGCTCATTGCGTTCCTTTGCTCATCCCAAGTCTCATCCTATTACTATAAACTCCCTATTAACACTTCTGGATTCTTCCCTCCCCCATCCCTCCATTACTCTAATAAATCCAACTAACAAACTCACATGTCCTCTGCTCAAATTAACTAATAATAATACTAAAACTGTACTAATATTTCCCTATACTAACCGCTTCGCCGCTTCGTCAGGGGTAGTAAGCGCTATATAAACACTATTACAATATTGCAATACAACTTCATCTTTGAGAGAGGTAAATTAGAGCAATTTAGCAGTACTGAATTGTTGAAGAAACAAATGAGAAGGAATTAAGATTTGAGTTGGGATGGAAGCAATCTACCCCATCTAAATGCATCCCTTACCGGACAATGCTGGTTAAAAGAAGATTCCAATGTTTTGTGTCCTTAACATTTTCCTTCAGTTAGAATCTATGCGTTTGTGGGGGCTAAAGAAACGTAGAAATCTAAAAGGAGTAAGGATGAGAAACGTAGTAGTGACCCTAGGTGAAATTCTAACAAAAGACTCATACAGAAATAGTGAATGTCCGTACCTAAACAACAGAGAAAAGGTTAACTCTTGCTACAGGGTTTTCAACATTGAGCAAAGCCTCCAATAATTATAGTCAAAAAGAAAAAGCAAAGAAGTAATTAATATGATTGAAAGTGTAGAAAATCCCTGAAAAGTGGCAAATAATGACTTGAATCAATATTGTGTCATCAATCAAAGTTAAAAAGGCAAAAACATGTTGCCCTTTAAATAGATCCAAGCTTCTGTTTTTTTTTATTTAAACAAATCCTTGAACTCACTGATATTATTTCAGAGGATCTTAATTCAATTGGTTTGCTGAATCAGAATGAGGAAGAGAAATAACAAGGTACCATTGGAAAAGAACTCCATATACAAGGCTCTGGATGGCATAATTGCGGTTGGCCCCAAAATCAAACCAAAAGCCAACGTTCTTCCATATAATGTTAATCCAGGTAAGTTATTGAAGCTTCTTACAGGTTTTTTTCTCTGGTCAGTTTGTCTTATGTGAAGGTTGCAAAGCCACTCATCATCACAATAAAAATATGTGACAGAAAACAGTTTTGCCAGTAGCCACACTCTAGGCACTGAAATTTATAGATTGTGCTGACAAGTTTGCAGTGAACCAGGAGACCCTCCCATATGGGCTCAACATACATTCAAGTTACACTACTCTAGGAACGTGTTAATTCTCAACTCGACTTGTTACCCCCTTCAATAATGTCACATAATACAAGAAGTTCTCTTGCAACCTCGAATGTGTACGTTGGAATGTGTATGCATACAATTAACTTAAACAAGCATTGGCAAAGCCTATAGATTTCGCCTATGCAAAATCTATTGGCTTTGTCACTTTGTTTTACATATTCCATAGTATTTGAGTTGCTGTGCAACATGGCTTAAAGTAAACAAAAAGTACTATGACACGTTCAATGCTGGCAGCGTTATAGCATTTTCTTTTTTTTTTTTTTTTAAACTTTAGGCCATGTTCCACAGCAGCTTAACTGTGCAATATGTAAAATGGTAGCATATAATTCCCCTCAAAATTCTACAAACAAACATGATGCAATCCTCATCTGTAATATATGCATGGTTTCAGTGCAAGTGTACTGCTCAACATGTCCCTTATCTGCTTCAGCAACTACCCCCACAAAGAAAGTTTAAATTAAGATAAATAGATTGATTTAAAACAGCCCTTTGAGGTAATACAGTTAATAACTTGTTTGCTTTCTGCTTGCAAGAGGGTATTTATTTCTATTTAAGGCTCCATCAATCACTGAGCAGTGGTAAGACATTAGGCATTGGCAGGGCTCGATTAATGCAAAGTGAATAGCAGGGCAGCAAGCTGAGCTGTGAAGCAGGGCCGTTGTTCGAAATGGGGTCTCTAGTTGGCAGAGGTATTCACCCTTGTCCAAATAGAGACCACAATCCTAGTCAGGGTAAGACACACACAATCCAAATTATCCTGTGCCCACCCTCTGGCAGCTTGGCACTGTGCAGTCAGGCTTAACGTAGAAGGCAATGTGTAAAGTATTAGTGCAATAAATCATACAGTAGAAGAGTAAAAACACCACACAGGTATAGAAAAATATATGATATTTATCTGGTTTAATTAAGGGCAAAACGATAAATGTTCAATAAGCACAAGTTGAGATGTCACTTTTGCTAATTTAAAGACAGTCTTAAATCTTAGAAATCAACAGTTGTCTCTTGTTTGCAGAAAGTACCTGGTTTGCGTCAAAATTACCATGCACGGAAACTGCAGAGGAGGGGATGCGTGGAAAAATAAGGTGTGCGTTGGATTTTCTGACACGGCACAGGCGATGCGTTGTTTCTTTCCTCGCTGCAAGAGGCTTTGTGATGATTTCTGGCATGCAGTCTTGGTCCCTCACTGCAATGCGGGGATCTTTGGATGCCCAGGACGATGTAGGTAAAATCCTGGGCGTGCGGGAAGAATTCACAGGGGTTGGGTCGATCGATATAGGTGACGTGTTGAATTTCTGTCACACGGCAGGCACTGTGTCGATTCTCCACCCAGGAAGTTGGGCTGATTCGTTCTGGCTTGGCTGTGCGTCGATCTGGTAGGGCCATGCATCTAATTTCCGGTTGCAACGCAGGTGCTGCATCGATCTTTGCTCAGGAAGTCCGGCTGCGTTGTTCCGGTTCTGCTGTGCAGCGATTGTCTCATCGCAGGGCAGGCTGTGCATAATTTCTGGCAGACTGTGCATCCATTTTCGGTGAACAAGGAGTTTCCTTTAAGAGATGACGTCTTTTTGGCCCTGAGACTTCAGAAAACAAGAGACCAGCTCAATCCAAGCCCTTGGAGTGCACTTCTCAGCTAAGTCAGAGAGCAGCAGGGCTAAAGTAGGTCAGTTGTCATTCACAGCAAATCAGTCTAGAGGAGTCCTTTGGGCAGCCAGGCAGTTCCTCTTGACAGGTTGCAGGTTCAGGCCCAGACAAGTCTGGGTTTGTAAGGTCAGAACCCAGTTTATATACCCAAAACTGCCTTTGAAGTGGGGAGACCTCAAAGAGTTGTTCTGAAGTGCACAAGTTCCCCTTTCAGTACAGGTCTGTCTGCCAGGGTCCCAATAGGGGTTTTGGCAGTCCACTGTGTGAGGGCAGGCCAAGAGCCCAGAAAGACCCATTCAGTATGGAGAAGAGTGCCAGTGTGACAGTGTCCTGTGTTTGTGGTTCTCTGGGTGAAATGCATAAGGGAGCTGTCAACCAGCCCAGCCCAGACATGGATTGGAGACAGGCTGTAAGGCATTGATGGATTGTAAGTACAGAGAAAGGCTCACTTTCGAAAAGTGGCATTTCTAAAATAGTAATATAAAATCCAACCTCACCAATAAACAGGATTTTCTTTTACTATTCTGGCTATACTAAATGTGACCTGGTAACCCCTTTCTGATCAGAATCTGCCACTCAAACAGGATAGGAGGGTAGCCCTAATGCTATCCTATGAAAAGAGCAGGCTTCACAATGGTGGAAAATGACACATAAAACACACATGTACATGTCCTGCCTTTTGTCTACATAGCGCCCTGCCCTATAGGTTACCTAGGGCCTACCTTAGGAGTAACTTATATGTAGAAAAAGGGGCGTTTAAGGCTTGGCAAGTACTTTTAAATGCCAAGTCGAAGTGGCAGTGAAACTGCAAACACAGGCCTTGCAATGGCAGGCCTGAGACATGGTTAAGGAGCTGCTTATGTGGGTGGCACAACCAGTGCTGCAGGCCCACTGGTAGCATTTAATTTACAGGGCCTGAGCACATGTAGAGCTCTTTACTAGGGACTAACAAGCAAATCAAATATTCCAATTGAGTATGAACCAATGTTACCATGTTTGTAGGGAGAGAGCATATGCACTTTAGCACTGGTTAGCAGTGGTAAAGTGCACAGGGTCCTAAAAACCAGCAAAAACAGTGTCACTAAAGTGGGGGGAGGCAGGCAAAAAGTTGGGGTGTGGAACCACCCTAAGGTGATCAGGTTTAACACCCATAGATTTGGGGCTTCTACAAGCAGGCAAGTTACTGCATTGTTTGTGCACCAGAGCATAAAATGGCTCTAAGAGGGTCCCGGAAATGTCACTTTCAGGATAATAATTTGAAATAATTTAATAATTATTTAGCAGGGAAGTAACTACTAGTAATGAAGCAGGAGCAGGGGCAACTGGTCAACCCGGATGTGAACAGCCTTCTGCATCTAATTATGGTTGAGTTTTACCATGTAGCTGGGGAAGGGGTTGCAGCAGGGTAGCCCACATTACTGGCTCAAAGTTCCACAACCACCTTGCTAGGAGCACACGAAAAGCGACACTGTGGGGCTTTTTATGACTTCAGCGGACGGAAAAGCCCGTCTGCCAAAGTCCTGACAGATAGGATGCCGCCAGTGTAGCAGCCATTCTCCTGGGCGCATTACGAGTTTCCTGCTGGGTTACCCGGGAAACAGCTTACAGCATTGTCTTTGGCTCATAATAGAGCCAGTGGCATAGCTGTAATGTGTAGGAAGCACCAGCACCCGTCACGAAATGGTCGCTGTCTGCAAAGCATTGTGACAGGGCTGGCCAAGGGGGCCCCTTCACTGCCCATGCCACCCTTATGGGCAGTGCAGGGCCCCCCTTGGGAACCCTGCACCCCATCTCCGCCAGCTTTTCCATGGATGGGTTACCGCCATTAAACCGCTGGCGGAGAAGAGGGTTGTTATCCCCAGGGTGGCACTGCTTGCAGCACTGCCCTGGAAGATTAGGACCGCCAGCACCACAAGACCATTGTGGAGATTAAGGGGGTCATTACGACCTCGGCGGTCTTTTCAAAAGACCGCCGAGACCATGGGAGACAGAATACCGCCATTGCCGGCGGTATTTCTGTCTCCCTATTATGACATTTCCGCTGGTCCAGCGGACGGTAACAGTGTTACCATCCGCTGGCCCAGCGGAAATGTCACATCAACATTGCCGCCGGCTCGTAATAGAGCCGCCGGCAATGCTGATGTGAAGCGGGTGCAGTAGCACCCGTCGTGCATTTCACTGCCCGAAATTCGGGCAGTGAAATGTGCGACGGGGCTATGCATGGGGGCCCCTGCACTGCCCATGCCAAGTGCATGGGCCCCCAGGGGCACCCCCAGTCCCCTTACCGCCGCCTTTCCATGGCGGTGTGTACCGCCATGGACAGGCCGGCGGTCGGGGACTTATAATCCCCAGGGCAGCGGTGCTTGTACCGCTGCCCTGGGGATTATGACCGCCAGGTGGAATCCTGGTGGGAAAATGGAGGGGCCGGCGGTATGGCCGTGGCAATTCCGCCACGGTCATAATTGCTGGCAGAACACCGCCAGCCTGTTGGCGGTGTTACCGCCAACATACCGCCGGCCGCCAGGGTCGTAATGACCCCCTAAATGTTGTGGTGCTGGTGGTCCGACCGCGTTGCTACCGCTGCAGTCATAATATGGTGCTCAGACTGCCACATTGGTGGCGGTCCTGACCGTCACCGTGACACTGGCAGTCATTAAACCGCCAGAATCGTAATGAGACCCTATGTCTAGATTTGTTAGAAAGTTGTTTGTCAAAAATACTGCAGCAACATCTTTTGCAAAGATGCAAATTCCACAGTAAGTAAGAGCACCACAATGAACAGGACTGCCGAGACTGCATGTCAAAAACTAAACATACTCCTATTTTATCTGTAAGGTCTGTGTTTAATGTGTGAACCTGCATTTTCCAGCAACACAACCTTTTTTCAGATAACTGTGAGGCAGCTCTTTGCCTACAACATCTGTGTGAAAACCTTTAAAAGAGTTTGTTTTTGGGCGTGTGGGAGATGGCTTATGCAAACAACCTGGGCACTTTGCAAAAATGGATGGCGAGAGGAGGGAGGGGGTCAGTGGTGATGAGAAATGGACAGTGGGAGGAAGGGACAGGGTTGCAGAGAATCAGAACATGGACAGACCCATAGGGAAAATGTGAGGCACAGCATGAAATTGTTTTGGAAAGATGGGGGTGTGAACCAGCAGAGTCGCCAAGGACAGCCTCTTCTGCCTCCACAGTGACTTCCGGGCATTAGCAAAAAAACAGACAGTGGGAACAGGAGGGATCAATGATGTTGAGAAATGATTGGTGGGAGGGAGGATGCAGGGTGCTGAGAAATAGGCTATGAACAGAAGGGGACACAAACCATGACATATGAGGAGGGTGGGCAACCAACCAACATAGGAGGAGGGTGGGAAGACAATGGATAACACGGGGCATGGGGTGGGGTGAAGAAGAGGGAAAAGTAATTTAAAAAATAGTACCTTCAGAAGTCTGTGGCCAGTGTACAGACACTAGACACCAGAAGTAGTACTTGGTCCAGACTCCATGGCACGAGAGGCGCAGAAGAGGTGCTGAGCAGCTCTGAGACACATCAGAGCCAGCCAATGGTTAGTAGAGAGAGTGGAGCCATATCGGAGCCAGCCAATGATAAGTGATGTGACGTAGGAGCCACACGGAAGCCAGCTAATGGTCAGTCTAGGTACGTAATGGGCAGGCTTGAAGCCCCTTTTAAGAAATGTTTTAATACATTAATTTTCACAAGCACTGTGAATGTGAATCCTAAAAAGGTGGTTTCTAGATACATTGCTTCAACAAAATTATACTGTAATACTTCAAGAAATCTGTTTGCAAGATAACTCCAGTGATGAAGGTTTTGTTTTTATTCATAAAAATTGATATCTTAAATGTAGCAATTAACTATGAGTGGGCATGGGGGTAGGACGTCGCTCACTCTTATCTCCACTAAAGTCACTAAGGATAAAGATAAAATTAATTTAAAAAGTCAGGGGTCCATTTAGAAAAAGTAAATACAAACTATCTAATCTTGGTTTATTTGAATAAGGACATCATGTCAAAGGAAGTTGATATAAAGAAGGGGTTAGACACTGCTATTGAAAAAATATGAAAGATCATCTGGATGGGATTTTCAAAAGTACACGAAATAGTAAGAGCTCTATAATGAACCTATAGCCAATGTTCATTTGTGTAACAGCACTGAAAAAGCTGAAAACATAATTGGATGTCTAACAATCAATCAAGGTTCTTGTAGAGCGCAGCTAATCACCTGCAAGGGTCTCAAGATGCTTGGGGGGGTAGTAGGAGTTCAATTGAAGAGTCAGGTCTTGAGGTCCTTCTTGAATTGAAGTAATGAGGGTGATTACCTGAGGTGTTGTGGAAGATAGTTCCAGCTCTTTGTGATGAGGTGGGAGAAGGATCTTCCTCCAGTCGAGTTCTTGGGTATCCTTGGGGTAGTGGTAAGGGCCAATTTGGCAGAGCATAGCTGTCTGGAGGGCATGTGGAAGGTCAGGTGATGGGTGAGGTATGCTGGTCCGATGTTGTGGAGGGCCTTGTAGGCGTGTATGAGGAGCTTGAATGCAATTATTTTGTTGATTCTTTTGTCGACAATCCTTGGCAAAGCCAGTTGGTCTTACCCATGCAAAGACTGTTCACTTTTTTAATGTGTTTTACCCACGCTGTATAGCAGCAGAGCTGCTGTGCAGCATGGCTGAAAGTAAACAAAAACAAGTGCTATGTCCTGGGAGGGGCTATGCAGTTGCCCACTTCTGTGCCTTAAAACATCTCTTTCATTAGTGTAACAAGACCTTCTACTCTGTGTCAAGGGGACTTCTATTCAGAGTGTATTCATGAGCAGTGAGTATGTAGCACACACATGTTTTTAGAACTGTGTGTATAGTGAACATCTGAGCATTGAAACCAGTGGTATCCGTTGTGGATAGCCTATGGTTTAGCATGGCACAAGCTAAAGGGTGGATACAGTTTCCAAAGACAGTGGGAGTGTATTGACGGAATTTGTGTGGCTCGAGAGAGAAGAATGAGACACTAAATGAAGGAGTATGGAGAATGGGATATCCTTAGAAATTCAATGAGTTCCTTGTTAGCAAAGAGCTGCTGATTAGTTCTTCCACACAACTCGACATTAGTGAATGGTAGGAATGCAAGCTGGGGTATCTGTGTTCAAGGTGAGATAGTGTCTGGGCAAGGCCTGCACTTTTGTCAGTCACGGAGTACTGCTTCAGGAACTCTGATGACAGATAAGTGCTTAGATCTCACACCTCCCTGAACCTTGGTTTTGGGCACGTCTGCTTGGCACTATCACCATTGCTACCTGCTAGAGCAAAGGCCCAAAAATTACATTTGAAAGATAATCAACCTACACATATTAGGAAATCTTTGACATTGTTCCACGTGCCCTGCCCGGAAAATGTGCATAAAAGTGGGATCCAATCCACCCCACTTTGTTTCAGTTCAAAGTTCTTCATTACTAAGAAATAGAGTGCTCTGCAGAGTGCCCTGAAGGACTGATGTGTGACCAGGGCTGATGCTTTCATGACAGAGCCTCACGGAGCTGAGAACATCAGCTGAAGTCTACTTTCTGCTGGAAGAGTGAATGGTGAGCTTAGAGCCTAGAAGACAGTCTGGCTTTAGAGAGAGAGTAGTTGTGTACCTTGTCCTGCATGAGGAGAGTTTTGTGAGGGAGACGACCAGCTTACTATGCATGGGAAACAACCAGAGAAAGGAAGCGACTACACAGAAGCAGCCAAAAGTCACCCATTGTAGATTAGTCCCCTGGTCTCCCTGAGCAGCTCTTGCCATGAACTGCACTAAAACTTGAATTTGCCAAAAAATGTGATTAGAAGCCTCCTATGTCCTTGTGCTACCGCTGACAATGTCTGAATTCACTGTCACCACTTAGATCAAAGCCCTGATGGGCCAGAAGGCTGCAACTGTTAAAGACGTTCACATCTCTCCCAGTCATCATGTTCTAATTAAGGCTACACTTGTGACTCTTGTAATCCAAAGGCTGATATTGCAAGAGTGAGACTGTTGCCTGAGCTTGTTTTACATCATCAGAACTGCAATGACAGGACACAGGTAAACATGGAGCCTAAACTGAGTGGAATGAGAAATTAAGGAATTAAACTAAGTTCAGTTCTAAGAACTTGAGACTTCTACTGTGCGAACCTGAAGTGGTAAAAGCGACTTGAAATGTTGTGTACCTCTTTGGGAAGTATTCTGAGCCCCTGTCTGCCCAGTGGCCCACCGAACTGTACCTGACAGAATTCAGCCATTAAAGTTGTCCTCACACATGCTAAGACATTATACAAACATTGATTGCACGTGTGTCAGAAAGCTGATGGACAGACCGACTACGGCGAATGCATTTATACTGATGGGCTCATTAAGAACCCTGGGGCTTATTTACAAGCCCCATGTGCCACTGGTGCGTCACTTTATATGATGCCCTGGCAGAGCAGAGTGCAGACCCATATCTAGGAGGCCACATATAGCCACTTTGTGTGGCTTTTTAGGGCCTCATAGATATGGTGTAAGACAATGCAGTGGAAGTGGCTGTGTTGCCTTACACTGCATCAGGGGGGAGTTCCATAGGCATTGCTGTGGGCTTTTCCACACAATACCTATGGGTTTTGAAGTCTTCCCAGATTTATAAGGATCTGTAAACCTGGGAACGTATCAGAATTGTATGCCTCCCCAGGGGAAACGCAACAAGGGGAAGTATCTTTATTTTTCCTATTTTTTTCCTCTTTCTACATTTACAGCATTCTGCAGGACATGTAGGGGAAAAAGCCTCCATGGAATGTTTTTGTGCAGGAAGGTGTCCCTATCTGCACAAAACAAATCCTGCCAACAACGCAGGCACCCTTGCATTATGGTGCAAGGATGCCTGTGTTGTGCGCCAGAGCTGGCTGAAAGGACAGGAATGCACTGTATCTTGTAAATACAGTTCATTCCTGCCTTATAGAGTTGGAGCAGGGCAGCACAGCTAAAAGACTTGTGGTACTGCCCTAGACCAATTCATTGTAAATATACCCCCTATATGTACTCCATGAAACTGTATGGACCTTACAATGATATAACTGACTCAAATAACACTGGTATATTTGACCACCAGCAATGGAATAACTGAACAGCTCAATTGACATAATTTAGTAGCTCCGACAAGACTGGGCAGAACTATGGGGCAGATTTTTTTAAAAAAAAACTTTTCTCGCACCCCTTAGAACGCCACCATGTGTGCACCATATTTTAAATACAGCACACCATGGTGGTAGTTAGGGAACTAGAGTCAAACATTTTGATGCTAGTTTGGCGCTTTGCAGGATTAGCGTCAAAAAGTTTGATTATAAATAATGGTGTGCCTCCTTTTAATGCCTGCTCTGTGCAGGCGTTAAAATTACCACAAAAATGTTTTAGATTTCTTTGCACCATTTGTTTGGTCCCCCCTAACAGGGGAACGCCCCCTTGCTTACATTATGGCTGGGGCAGGCATAATGTGGAGCCACGGGTTACAAAGTGGCACAATGCATGCATTGTGCCACATTGTAAATCTGGCGCGGTGATGTTTAAAGCCTAACCCCACATCAGTCTAAAAAAAATGCTGCTAACGTGGCACTGGAGCTTCTTAAATCTGGGTCTATGAGTTTAACCAAAAAGCTGAACAGGCATAACTAAGAAGAAGTACCACAGATATAACTCAAAATATAACCAACTAGCAGTACCTGGAAATAGATAAACAACAGTTTAGCACAAGTTTAATTAGGCAGTTCCACAATCAACTGAGCAAGGGCACTGGTATAATTATGTAACAGAGGCTTAGGAAAAATGAGCAGCAGCAAGGCCTATAAAGTTAAATTTGTGTTTGGACGGAAAAAAACAGGCATAATGGAGATGCAAAACCAGCAGATTTCACTAGTACATCTTGGCTATTAGACAAATAATACAGCCGTAGCTGAGCAGTAGGACCTCAGATAAGACGAAAAAACAGCACCACTGAAGTAACAAAGAAGCTGCACACTGTCATGCATTAACTGAGTTGCAGCCATGGACAGCATTTAGGGGCTCCTGCTATGACCCTTAGCTTGCCACTTGCCACCCCTTGCACTGCCTTTGTGACCCCTGGCCTCAGAGGTAGCAAAATGAATGCCAGGAACACAAGGGCAGCTCGCCCTTATGGAAATCGATTAGGCTCGCATTCGCTTGATTTTTTACTACACTAATAGTGAATAATATTAAATGATCCACTGTTAGTGTAATAAAGAGTGGATTACAGTTCGCTGGAATATGACACCCTGTGGCAGATAAGTAAAAAAAAAAAAAGCTTTTAAATTAATGGTGTGTGATTTTTTGCAGTTGAGTGTGTTCATGTGAAACCAAGTGTATGTATGAGTGTGTGTATGTATAAGCATGTGTGTGTGAGTGAAAGTAAAAGGCATGACGTTTGACATCACCTCCACTAACCCCAGCATGTTGCACACCAGCATACAGTTACAGAGTTACAGCACCACCAGGAGCACAGCTGCATGACAGAGATACAGCATGTTCGAAATGACCTTTTATGAAGAGTTATCCCCAAACTTTTTGCCTTCTTCCTCTTATTTTTTCAGATCTGTTTTGCTGGTTTATTGTCTCTGTGCACTTTACCACTGCGGATCAGTGCTAAAGTGCAAGTGCTCCCTGTGTAAATTGTATTAGTGATTGGTTTAACCATGAATGGTATAATTGATCTCCTAGTAAGTCCCTAGTAAAGTGCACCAGGTGTGCCCAGGGCCTGTAAATCAAATGCTACTATTGGGCCTGCAGCACTGATTGTGCCACCCACATGATTAGCCCTGTATACATATCTCAGACCTGCCACTGCAGTGTCTGTATGTGCAGTTTTGCACTACCAATCCAAGTCACCCCAAAGGTAGGCCCTAGGTAGCCCCATCGGCAGGGTGAAGTGTATTTAAGAGGTACGATATGTACTGATAAGTTTTACATGTCCTGATAGTGAAATACTGCCAAATTCAGTTTTCACTTTTGCAAGGACTATCTCTCCCAGAGGTTAACATGGAGCCTGCCTTTTAATAACTTTTAAGTGCAGTTCCCCATTAGGAGCAGAGGGAGAATTGGAGTTTGGGGTCTCCGAACTCACAATATAAACATACATCTTTTGGTAGAGTTGGTTTTTAGATTACCTGTTTGAAAATGTAACTTTTAGAAAGTGGTTGTTGTCTTGCTTAACCATTCTGTGCCTTTGCCTGCCTGTGGCATCCACAGCTTGGTCAGACTGATAGTTAGGCTGTTTCTGAATTCCCTCTATACAGTGACACAAAGGGAGATGAGGTGTGTCTTGCATATCCTGATGTGTCTTCCTGGGCTAGAGTGGGAGGGAGGAGCTGACACCTAAATCTGAAAGGATTGTGCCTGTCCTCACACAATGCAGTATCCAACCCACTTGAGTGTGTAGGGAGGCAGACCTGAGCAAGGCAGGATCTTGTGAACAACAGAGACTTTCCTTTGAAGGTTGCCTACTTCAAAGGCAGAAATGAGTAAGTAGTAGACCCAAAACCCCAGATTTTTAGAACACTTCTAGATCAAGAGGAATCTTTACGAAGAAGAGCACCCCTGCCTTGGGCCTACCGACGATATCGCTTCAGCAATGACGCTGCCGTTGCCTGCACCGTGACCTAGAGACACCGCACATCACACTGCCCCACTTCACACTGCAGCCCTTGTCTCACCGAAGCCGCAGGACGCCATCACCAACAGCTGCTTGCACGTGACCTGTGGGCACCACACATCACATCGCCCCACTTTACATAGCAGCCCCAATGCCATCCACGCCAGTGCTACTGGCATCGTCATCAGCCCGGCGTTCGATCTGCAATGCGTGTGACTTCAAGGGCCCAATGACCCCCACACTGACCTCCAGAACCAACACCTGCGAGGCCAGCGATGCTGCACTCTGAATCCCATTGCAAGAATCACAAAGTTCTACATTTCCAAGGTACTGTTTGTGGGTCTTCCCGACACAGCAGCTGGTGCATGACACCGCAGCCGGCCTGAACTATTGGATTTGTTGTTCATGATGCCGTGATAGCCCCAGACGGAGCTATCAACTTTAAGGGACTGTAGTTTTAAATTAATTCTTGCAAACTTCATATCTTTATTATTGTATATTGGATTTTTCTCATTTTGGTCTGTTTTACACAGATAAATATTGACTATTTTTCTAAAACTGGCGTGGTGCCCCTTTGTAGTGTTTTCACTGTATTACTGTGTGTTATGTGCAAATGCTTTAAACTTTGCTTCTGAGATAAGCCTGACTGCTTGTACCAATGCTACCAAGGGGGTGAGAGCAGGGGTCATCTGAGCTGGGTAGCTCCCTTATCCTGACTAGAGTGAGGGTCCCTACTTGGACAGGGTACAAACCAACTGCCAATTAGAGGCCCCATTACTAACACAGCATAATGTGATAACTGAGCAGCAGGCATTCAGGATCCAGTACCTAAAGGCCTTATTTAGATGTTGGCAGTAACAGTCCCACCGCTGACTTTTCTACTGTAAACTTGCCCGCCACTGCAACGGTCCACTCCCCGTATTTAGATTTTGGCAATTCCACAGATGAAAGACCACATTTGAACAGCTGTCTCTGCCAAGAAACATCGGCTGCGTCACTGGCAGGAAATGGAAAACGGGGTACCCGCGGGACCGCAGTCAGCATTCCCACCATGCAGATTTAGATTTGCCTTAATGCCAAGTAAAAAGTGGTGATCTGACCACCACTCCTTATTTGGCTGATTGGGAGGGAAGGAGGTGAAAGCACACCTTTTTACTATTCGTCTGGTTTATGATTGGCCACAACTAGACACCTGCCCTCACTGCTGCCAGAGACCGATGGAAAAAACACAACCCCACTCCGCATTGACAACTACAAAGTAGGGACACTGCATTGCCAGGGTACTTTGGGTGGGCACTGCAAAAGAGGTAGGGACCACTGGAGGCATATAAATGTCAATGTCATTTTTTTTTAATCACTGTGGCATGCATATGTTGGGGACATGAGTGGGTCAGACAAGGGGGGGGACACATGGGCACACAACATATATTGCACACCTACACATCTGTCATTATAGTACCAGTATTCATTGGCAAATGAATGCTGGCGCCACAATGATGGTACATTCATAATTGTAAACTGTGTCCGTGTGTGCACTTTGCCAGTAGACCTATACCTGTCATGTTGTGCTGCGAGTTGTGTGTATGAGTCAGTACGTGTATGTGTGTATGCGACACAATTGGGAGGGTGAGGGTGTGTGTGTTTGCGTAGCTGAGTGTGTAGTTGTGTTGTTTGTTGAGGTTGTGTGATGTGTGGGTGCTCTGTCAATGGGTGTGTGTATGTTGTGTCATTAATCTGTATTGATGTGTGTTTTTGGCATGTATGTGTTGTATTGTGTACAACCTGGCAATGGGTAAATGTGTGTATGTGTTGTGCAAGGATACACCTGTGGCTAATGGACAGTTTGTGTCACTTACTTCCCTTCCATAGACACTGCCATTACATGAAATCCATTGAGTCCCACTGCCATCTCCCACCGTCAGTAAACCATCGCCAGCACACTGCCTACAGGACTGTAACATCTAAATGCGGCGGCCAGAACACTGCCACCTTGATGGTATTCTCAGGTCCAATGCCGATGTGGCTTGGTGGTAACACCACCAAGATCTGAATCAGGCCCCTAGTAACACCACCACAGGATTAAATGCAGAGTTATAGCATTACTAGCTTAAACATGCATTGTAAGGAAATGCATCTTTTCAGATGTACAGCCCTCTACGACTGCTAACCAGACCTCATTACCAGTGTCTTAACCCAGTACAAAATACATATCAAATTGGCTATATCCAGGGGCTTATTTACAAGCCTAGGAAGACACATTGTGCAGGCCAATATCAACAAAGCCACTTTGCATGCCCTTACACTGTGTCAGGGAGGCATTCCATGGATGTTGCAGTGGGGCAAGGCATTGTAAACCTGGGAATGTGTCAAAATATTACGCTTCCCCAAGTTAAGCGCGACAAGGAGAAATATCTTTAGTTCTCCTCATTTTTTCCTCCTATGTGTGCAGCATTCTGAAGCATGCATAGAAAGAGCAAAACACCCCCATGGATTCTTTTTGTGCAGGAAGGTGTCCCTTTCTGCAAGAAACAATCCTGTCTGTGGTACAGCCATCCTTGCACCGGCAGCCCATTGTGCACCAGCACACCGGAGAGAACAGAAATGCACGGTATCTTGTAGATACAGTGCATTTCTCCCCTTTCCCTGTGGTGCAGGGCAGCACAGCAGGGTCACTAACTGCACTGCCCTGAACCATGGGGCTCTTGTAAATAATCCTCCCAGTTCGCAAAGCCTGACTTACTTATAAGTCCCTAGTATATTGTGCCCAGGGAATGTAAGACAGCGTGTCCACTTAGGTACTGTTTGTGCCATCCTTCATGTGACAGTGTACAAAGAGTTGGAGACAGGACCAGAGAGAGGACTCTCACCTCCAAACCGGTTTTACCACGGGTGTGTTGCCCTCAGGTAGCGCCATCTCTAGGGTGGGCTACCTTGCTCCTCACAACTGAGGAAGGGTTGTTCCATCTTAAAAAGGGTAAGAATGTAGCATTCTGGGATAGCTGCACATCACAGAACTTTGTCACTACATAGGAGGCGACCCAAAAGCCCATTGGAGAGTAACCACTTGGTTCCCTCAGGGCATTTTCCTGGGATAAATATGGCACCCCTTGCATGTTGACCATCAATACTCATTAGACTTGGAAGGAGAACGAGAAGATCACTTTGCACCTGTTGAAAGTGCACAGAGAAAGGTAGTGACACCGGTGGGACTGCACCTGCTGCACTTTGGGCTAGCAGAGTTTGGACCCTGTTCTGCGTGCCTGGCTTGAGGAAAAGTTGATTCCTAGCCCCAGTCCAAAGCAGAGACTCCAAGGATCAGATGGATGCACTCCCAGAACGGCACTGGGACATTAAAGCTGGAAAAGCTCAAGTCGCTTCTCTGGTAGCTATTGCAGATGTGCAGATGCCACTAGTGGACCCTAGGCACTCCAAAGGACAATTCAGAGATAGCAAAAGGGTGCACCCATGTCTTCTGAACTCATGAGTGTTGGTTTTTCCAGATTAGTCACCCAAGGTTGACACCAGCCCCCAAAAAAGATTTGCACCATGGCTGCTGTGTTACAAAAGTGCAAGGTCTGCATCAGCAGCACTTGGAACCCTGAAAAAGGACTTTGTGGGACCCCAAGATCTGTGGACAAAGTCACCCCCACTCACTTGTAGAACAAGAACCCAACCAGACTTCACCCCTGTGGGCTGCAGAGCATCCAGAGCATTTGTGAGCATCTTTAAGTCTGTGTCCCTCAGCATCAGAACCACTCAATTTGTCATCTATGACAGTCATCCTGAAAAGTTTGAATCTTGCTTCAAAAATGCCCTGGTGGCCCCATAGGCCTCTGTCCTGCCGGTCTTAGCCACCCAACCCGGGCCGTAGATATTGAATTAACTGTTTCAAACTTTTCAAAAGTTTCCAAACTGTTTGTTGGCCAGGGCTTGTTTGTGATTGATTTAAAAGTTATTTATTGCTTCTAAAACCTGTATCGCTGGAACCTCCCAGTATATTATGATGATTATGGTCTCTAAAATGTAATAACAATAAGCTTTATTTTTTTAATTGGCGTTTTGTTTCTTTTATGTAGTGACTTTCTTACTTCATTGTTTGATGCTTGTTTTGCTAAGCCTTACTACTCACAGCCACAATTACCCATGGTTGAGCTTAATTAAACGTACCTAACTGAACCCAAAAATTGTATTTTGTGAGTGTACTGCCCGATATAGCACCCAGCCATATCATATAGTACACCCAAATCCTCACATGTACCAACACTACTAGTATAACGAGAGGCAAAACTGACATAATTGTGTGGTGCCTTGATGTGATTAGCAGTGTCCTACACCCAGAACATTCATGTACTGGCTGCACCCTTAGACACGTTATGAGCACTTCAGGCTTATAACCATTGCTTAATTTGGAAATGAAAACGTGCCGGTGCTCAAGAACCTCCTCTTAAACACACGGCTGCTGCAATTAAATGTGCGAGCACGGAATACTAAGGCAGCGTAATCCTGAAGCCATCCTGGGCGTCTTTAATCTATTTATAGCCACTCCCTGACCCCTCAGTTTACTCTGGCAGCTTTCTGCTTTCTCCCTTTGTGACGCTTTTTAGTTTTTCTGTTCCTCCGTCTTTCCCATATGTGTCTTTCGCTCTCAGTAAATGCTTGAGGCAGAAAACTAAGCGCTGACCCTCAAAAATAAGTGCCAGTGCTCAGCACCGGAAACAACAAGCACAAATTAAGCACTGCTAATAACTGCAACAACTCAATAAGAATTCTGGTTTTGTGCAAATTAATATTAATGGTATTACATTGTCATGGGAACTCTGATGAGCAATCAATCGCCAGGCATAATATTTAATACTGATATTGTTCTTCTGGGACTCAGTTTGTGAAGGGATTATTTACAGTGAAGCATAATGTATTATTTATTCCATGCGTTAAACATTTGAGTTCTGGGCACGCATATTTCAGATGGGGGGCACACAATAATGGATGCAAAAATGCAACTTGGTGACAAAAAAAAGTCTGAAAGCACTGGAATACATCCCATTCTTAATTTCCCTTAATTTAGTTCATTTACAGAGCTCTTCTCTAAAAGCAAAAAGCAAAATAAATAAGTGCTACATACGAAATGTGAATAGCATCAGAATAAAACCTATTAAACTTAATGAAGGATAAATGAATGAAGGTGGTCATTTGGAACGGATCGCCACAAAATGGTATCAAACAATTCAGCAAGTCGTGACCTACACTACGTGCTGCTTACATCCCCCCTGTTGGTTATATCCTCTCCTCTGAGGTGACTGGTCACATTCAATGTGTTTGCTTAATAAGAGGGGAGAAATAATTAGAGGGAGAGGATGTGGCGTAATGACCAAAACTGCCGATTTTGGATTTGAGGAACCAGGATCGAATCTCAGTGTCGCCTCAACGTCCTGTGATTCTGGAAAAATCATCGGAGTGCCCTGTGCCTACAAAATATATATATATATATATATATATATATATATATATATGAATGTGACTTTGTGTAATGTAACTGGTGCTCACATAAAGCACTCCTGTACCCTCTGGTAGAGTTCGCACTTTAAAATGACTGCTAAAAACAAAATAAAAAACAGTATAACGTGAGATGCCCATAAAAGACTCCAGAGCACTTTTGGCTCAAAGGCCGCCCCTGCATTTGGTGACATCTGTGACCACCAAACATCTTGGAGCATTGAACACAAAATGGTACACAATACGACTTGGGTTAGCACTAGCAAAACAGAACATCATATGCTTGTATTTTAACAGCATTGTTAACCGCCTGCCCTGCCCATCTACTGTGTGTGAAAGATGATGATGATGGTTTCTAAAAGCAGCATGTATGCTCTACTTAAAAACCCGATAAGTGGAAGAAAGTAAACGTTAAGCATGAACATTTCCCTGGAAACGTATTCCATAAAATAAGTAATTTAGCATAACTGTAGTAGACACCTGAACCACTATTTAAAGTGTAAAGGTGGCCGAGCCCTAGGGCTTGACTCAAAGCTGAAAAAGTTAGGCGAAGAAAGTGCTATGATCTGGCCAGCGCAGGCCACCTCATAGCGTTTTTTGTAATTTTTTTATTGATACGGGGTGGTTGGTGTACAACATGGAAAACCGGAAGGAGGCAAAACGGGGGTGGGGGGTGGGGGGGGGGGTAGGGAATGGCAATGGGACAGTAGAAAAAAAGTGCTATGAGGAGGCCAGCGCTGGCCGCCGTGTCTTAGCACTTTTTAAATATGGACAAGGGGTGGTCGGGAAGTAACAACAAGGAGCGCAGGGAGGTGAGAGGAGTGGATGGACACTAATCAAATGAAATCAGTAGTTGGAATAAAATGAAGGGAAGCTAGTCAGTGCTATCTAATTAGGAGGTATTAACGAAGAATGGTGTTAGAAAGAGAGATTCTTCCTTCAAGTATGAGTCATAGGCGCAAGGTGAAACTTGAAGATCTTCATTAGGATATACGCATCCAGGAAATCATCCCAGCCATCCTCTCCAGCGCCCCTTCAAGTTACAAGTCAAATCATAACATTCTCTGCGGAATCATCCTCACCCAAGGATTCCAGTGGACTATGGCACAGTCACATTCCACTCCATCTCATGGAGGTCTAATTACCACACACCTCCCTCTCCTATAAATAACTTATACAAACAGAACTATTCAGCACAACGCTGTACCAAATGAAACACAGCAAGAACAACAAAATACGCCTAAAAATCATAACAGTAATTAACTTACAGTGCCTACATACAATACATTTACACTGCTTGCACATAATACATTTCCTTTCACAACTACCCTCCACACAACATCACATTACTCGTACTTCTCAAAGTCCTCCAAAAACATAGGAACCTTCACCATTCTTTGACTCCTTATCCTACTCAGATTCAGCTCCTTTTCTTCATTCGTTTGACCTTTTTTAATCCGGTTTCTTTCTTTCCTTTTCATTTTCTGTGTGTTCATTTCCATTGTTTCCTCTCACATTCTCTCTCTATCAAACTTTACTACTACTACTCTGTTGAGATTCCGCAATCTGGAATCTGTGGTCTTTACAGCATTCCTAAAAGGTTTCATCACACTTATGGGATCAGAAAATGTGATGCTTCCAAACAGCATTCCAATTCTTACACAATTCCCAACTTGCACTTTGCTGACTTTTACTCCTTTGCTTGCTTCAAACCACATTTTACCTTCATACAACCTTTTCTCCTTCCTTTCCTTCCTTTCATCCTTCATTTCCACCTCTCTCTCTTTTGTCTTCATGCTCCCTCTCCTTTCTTCATACTTCTCATTTACCCAAGAGGGTGTCATCACACAGTTAGGTTTCCTTGTCCTGAACAGCTCAATCTAAGACTTCCACGTGATGTATGCGGTGTTAATCTATATGCATCTACTTTTCTTTGTACTTCCTCCCTCCACCCTTGTGTACTATCCTTGGTCATCTTGATCGTTTTCCTCAGTGCTTTGTTAAAGCATTCTACTATACCATCAGTGTCTGCATGATACAGAGCACATTGTTTTGTCTTTAGTACCTCTTTCCATTAGAAACGCCTCCATTTCTCTTTAAACTAATTGACCTCAGTTATCTGTCAACAATACACCTGGGATACCTTCCTTGCTTATAGGTTTTTAAAGAAATGCTGCCACATGTCTGGTTTCTAACCCTTGCATAAAAGTCACATCAGGCCATCTTCAAAATAAATCCATCAATACAATTATATATGTCTTTGTGTAAATTGGCCCAAAAATATCTAGAGCAACTTCTTCCCACGGACCATCTGGCAACTTCTGCACTACTATGGGTTGTACTCTAGGTTTTGGAACTTTGTCACTCATCATACATTGTACACACTCCTTTACTAACCCTTCTGTCTCAATATCTATTCACCAATAAGCTGCTCTTTACTGCTCTTTAGTCTTTAAGATCCTGTGGTGCCCTTCATGTGCCAACTTTACTATTGAATTCCTCAGTAACAATGGTGGAACTGTGAGAGCGTAGCTCTTAAAATGAGAAATAACATGAAATGTTTATGAACTAATGCGTAATAATGCTGCATAGAAAATGTATTAATATATTTTTACTAAACGTGTGTTGAAATGTGCCCACGGGGAGTGCCCATCAATGTATACGATGATTAATGAAGTTGACTTATAATGAAGAATTAATGTATTAATGAATTATTTTATGCTAGTATTATGAGTTATATGTGTGAAGGTTTTGCAAATTAATCGTTAGGCCTTAGTTAGCATGAGTCGAGGCCTAGCTGCCTGGTTTCATATTAAATGTGTTTTTCTAACGTACAATGTGCTGACTTGCTGAAGGACATTTACTCTTATTTTTCGTACTTTTCCAAAAGTTAGAGAATGTATGTAACCGTAGTGGATCCGTTCTCATGAAATTCGACTTGCTCAAGGAGACATTTTTGCCGAATGCAACAGTGTAGACTCGTAACCGGTACCAGGTCGCCTAAACCGGTACAGACAATGGGACTACTGACTAAAGATGTGAAACAACCACATGAACATGAAATTATACCGGACATTTTGTTTGTTGGAGACGTCAATCACAAGAACCAATAAAAGTGAGAACTGTTATGAAGTAATGATTTTTGATGGCCTGACTGGTATACCATTGGATGGAGATAATGGGGCGCCAAACTCACCCAATTAGAAATTAGGGGACTATACAACAAAAAAGGGATAAAAACCTTTGACGCGAGGAGAAGATGGTTCCGGAGAAGCCATTCTTGCTGTTATCCAGACACTTTGTCATTCTGCTTAAAGACTTTGATGTATGATTCTTAGAATCATTCTTATCCTATTTACCTTGCCCGTCTATACTTTACCTCCCTATGAGGGAAGTATCCTTTACACTCTGTCTTGCTGAACTTTGCTGAGTTCCTGGCTGATGGCGAATCGACTGATGTCCTGAGGTCGAAGACTGACTCTGTATGCTGACCCATTACGGACGGTAACTATATAATGCCAAAGTTGTAATTGTCTATATGCCTTTTCGTTCTAAGTACCAACTGCTTCTTTTGACAGAGACCATAGTTAGATGTTTTCTAAATTGGTGTTGCTAAATTGTTTCGCATGAAGCCCAACATGCTGAGGCCAATTTGAGGTTAGTTAAGGAGTTCACTGAATGACGCAAAATAGACAAATGACTGATTCTGTGCTTTGTTGAATAACGTGCTAATGATACTCTGCTAAGGTAATCCATGTTGACGCCGTGCTATGTTCTAATGCTCATAATTTTTGCTTTGATTACGTTTTATTCGAGTTGCCAAATTATGACAATGTTGATGAGCTTTTTGCTATTAAGACTAGTAAACTTGCTATTAGAATTGTAATCAATAGGGAATAAATATTGCAAATCTTACCAAACTTTGTGTGGTTATTCATGGCTGAAAGGTCATGGTGGTTTCCAAGTCTTATTGATGCCATTGATTAACTTGATTGACTTCTATTGTGATTATTGACGACGTTATTGATCTATTGATTGACATGTCGAATAGCTATCTCTACTAAGGAGACTTCGAACAGGGTCAAAAGATCCGTCGGCCTAAAGCGAGTCCCAGAGTGAGTAAAATATTAAGATTGGGACGCGGTAGCATTTCTTGGTAGCAGAGGTCGGTTTCAGTCCTTTGGGGGCCCTAGGACGAGGGATCATTGGTTTAGAATTGTTTTTCGAAATAATGCAAATTGGAGACATGAGTCCCTAAATTCCCCATGACTTTCCCGGAATCTCGGAGTTTGCCTAAGTGAGTTGGGTGTGTTCTCGGCGTTCTAGTGATAGTATGTGTGATGTAGAATTTGCTCTTGCTCAGCTTATGCATTTTGCAGATGAATTGTGAGGGTTGTGCGAATTAGGCCAGGTAATGTTTTAGTAGGGGTGTGCATACTCCGCAGTATGAGAGTAGGGAAGTCGTCAAACTTCATGTGAATGTGGCGCTTTGTGCTAAAAAATTGTCCATGTGGTTGTTGTTGATGTGCAGACCCGTCGTGGTCTGAGACTCCGGAGTATATTGATAAGTGTATGAGCCACTTGGTTTATGTTGTAATTTGTGCGGTTTAATAGGTCAGTCGGGCGTGGTTGACGAGTCGAGTTCGAGTCAAATGTGTGAAAGAAACCTTCTATGGAGATTTGGCAAGTTCTAAAGTGCACTAGAACAAACCATTGACAAGTCGAGATTAGGATTTGCGGGTCAAATTCTGCTTGCAAGTGCGGGATCTGAGAAGGAGAGAGTAGCGGCCAAGACTTCAAGTGAAATCTCTGTAAAGATCTGAAGCGATTGGGTTACCCTTCCTGTAGTAAACCAGCAAATTTGGGCTTTTTGTTGTTTAAGGTGCTCTCAATATTTTGCATTAGTTTTGTGTGGATCTAGTGTGAGGAAGACAAGCCGCAAGACTTTGTCAGCTGCAGTGTGTGTGAGTGTGATGTCATTAGAGCCGCGCTGGGATAGGTCAGTTGTCGAGAGGGGTCGCGATCGGATTGGCAGCCGTCCGTGAGGGACAATTGGATGAGAAGGTAGGCGAAGAGTGTTCTGGGAATTAAAGTCACTTCCTGATTGGATTCTAAAACAAAATAAGAGACGCAAAAATTAAGTTTTTCAAGGCTTTGAAAAGTGCCTTGAGGGGAGATGCATATATTAAAGCGAGTGTGGGGGAGCCTACACCGCCAGAGGATACTCCAGCTTATACCGTAATGGAGGAAAAGGGAGTCGCGCCATGTCTTTGACTAAAGCAGTGGCGCAAGATGACAGAGAAAGAGGGTTGTTTGGTGTTTCCGGAGTATGGAACGTTCAATATAAGGATTTTTGCAAATTTGCAGAGGTTGTTAAGTGAGAAGAAACCACCTCCGAAACCAGCTCAATTTGAGGCATTAGCGATTTGGGAATTAATGGCCATACAACAGAGATATCAGAAATTCATGAGGAGAATGAGGAAAGCAGAAAAGACTCTAGCAGAGGCTAAATGGGATGATGAGACCAAAATGTGGAGAAGGGGAATTGAAGACGGAGTTAGGATGTTCCCAGCTATAACTCAGGAAGCCGAGACACAGGGAAAGAAAGACACTTGTAAAACAGACAAAGGTTCTTGTAAGCTGAAAGAGACTCAGAAGTCTTGGGTGGATGTAGATGATTCAGATGATGAGGAGTTTCTAAATCAGTTATTACATGATCGACCGCCGCCATATGCCATAAATAATGACAGACAGAGTACTAGTGTGGGTCCTGAGGATCCGACACAAAGTCAGGGAAACATGATTGCAGTGCAGACAAGCAATACAATTCCGATACAGAATGGTGTCAGTGTATCCACTGAACCAAGTACGCAGATACAGTTGCAGCTGCCACCAATTCAGAGGCTTTATCCTGATGTCCCAGTACTAGAGACAACTACGAGCTTAATGGTGCCGCCTGATCCGGTATATACTAGATCAAAGTTAGTACAGAGTGGGCCAACTCCACAATTGCTGCCCCAGCCGCAGCAGCAGATGGTTCCGAATTATATTTCGGTCACAGGATCGCAATCAGTAGCTACAGCACCCATAATGAATCAAGCTGTGGGAGTTAATGCACCACCAGGTTTGGGAACTGGACAAACACTAGCTGCTATATCATTGGCAATTACTGTTGGTCCGCCAGTACCGCTGTATGCGCAAGCAAAGCCTAGTGTATGTGATCAGGGAATAATTACTCAAGAAGCGATAAGAGGAGGGTTCATCGGAAACTCCCAAGGGATAATGCAGGGAGAACAGTCAGTCGAAAGGACCAGATCCTTGTTGGACTTCAGTCCGATTGGAGCTCCTTTAGAGACAATGAGGCAAGCAGGGTTAGGTACGTTAACCCCACAAGTAATGAGCACAAATACGACACAGACATCAGTGATGCCGGTTGGAAATGTCTTCTTGCAAGATTTGACCGCGCAACAGTTAAATGAGCGGTTAGACAAACTTAACACTCCACAGAATACTTCAGTGAATACAGAGCGATCAGAAAGAGAGGAGTACCTGAATTTTGTGAGATTGGGGGTGGAAGCCACAGAGTTGGTAGAAGGGAGTATGGGAGTGAACAGATTAGAATCATACACTGAGGCGGAATTGAGGTTTCTGTGCCCCAAAATAACCAAAGAAGTGAGCAGGGTGCATCAGAGGTTGGCGAATGCAGCAGACAAATATGGCATAGATTTAGACAATACTAAACATTTGAAGATGAGTTATAGGTTAGACTTTATACCTAAAGATTTTGATCACATGAGATCCACTGGAATGAAGGCACACCTTAAAGAGATATTGCAGAGTGCTCAAATTTGGGGAGCATTAGAAAAGTGGGAAGGCAGATGGGCAAAGAAGAGAGAAAAAGAGAAAGGTGACTGCTCGGAATCGAAGCAGGCAAAAGCTGCACCAGACACGGGGACAATAAAGATGTTACCAATGAGAGAAACAGCTGGAGGGGTTTTAGTCCTCGTACAGTGGTCTAGAGATGACATTCTGTCATTCACCAATGATTCTCCAAGGTTGAGGGAGAAACCAATAGAGTGGTATCAGTAGACAGACAGGTTTGTGAAGCTTGCAAAATGTCTCTGGGAGGACTTGAACACATTGTTCGAGATCATAGTCCCAGCTGATTTGTGGCTTGAGTGCAAGAGGGATGTAGATTGTCTGACAGAGGAGCCAACAAGAGACAAGGCTACTGGAGCACCGTCTCCTGATGTGATGAGGTATTACCATAAAGTGATTGAGTTTTTGAAACAGAAGGTGTCACCGAAGGTAACTGATTGGCAGAAAATTGATCAAACGGCACAAGAAGGCAAAGAATCGATACATGCTTACTATGAGAGGCTGTTAAAGGCGTTCAAGCACTATAGTGGCACTGAGGTCATAGAACCGAAAGACATGAATCACCTTGTGTTCAGATTTGGTGAAGGGTTGAGGCCAGAAATTAGCCAGATGATTAAGAATCATTTGATCTGTTGGCAAGCAAAACAGATTGATGAGGTGTTGCAGTATGCCAAATACTGTAGTGTTGAGATTGAGCTGAAACAGAGAAAGCTGAAGGAGAAGGTGATGTTGATGCAAATTAGAGCAGCTCAAGCAGGGATACAGGGAAACGGAGTACAGCAGATGGTACAGCAGCAACAGCAAGGGAATGGGATGTTTCAGGCACAACCGAGAGACCGAGGTCGAAGAGATTTTGTGAACCATGGTCAAGATTTGAATACGGTTATAGTTCAAAATGATGTGCAAGGGATGAAAAAGGTGTTACCATGTCACGCGTGAGGGGGCGTGGGACACTGGAAGCGGGAATGCCTAATGATGGCGTAGGATGGTGTTGTTCAACAAAGCACTGATATTGGTACATTTAAAAATGTGAGGGGTCCCAAAAAGAGGGGTCAAAATCAGAACTTCCAGAATAACATGGTTCAGATGAAGGTTCTTCAGCCCATGCAACAGATGCAAATGCCGCGTATGCAACAAGCACAAGAGCAGCAAGTACAACAGCAGGTTCCCGTTGTACCTAGACAACAAATGCAGTTGCCATTATCTCTGATGGGACAGCAACAGGTGATGCTTCCTCAACAGGTCACAGGCCAAATATTGAGTCAAAATGATACAGTACAACAGTTTCCATTGCGTGGTGAGGATGGAATAAATGATGAATGGTCGGATGATTGTTCAGATAGTGAGGAGTGCAGGCTTGCAGCATCCCTAGAAGTAGATCAGAGGGGTCCCTATGTACAGGGAAAGGTGGTGGGTCACAAAGTTTAGTTCCTAGTTGATATGGGAGCTACACAGTCAACAGTTAGAAGTGCAGAGGTTCCGAAGTTGCCACTTTCGGGGCGTACCATAAAGGTGGTAGGAGTAGCAAATCAGCTCCTGACTAATCCGATTACAGATCCGGTCCAAGTTTAGATTGGTACCTTCCAGGGATTACATAGATTTGTAGTCTGTGACTCAAGTCCCATGTCCCTATTGGGGAGAGACTTGCTGTGTAAGATGAGGTGTTCGATTACCTGTTCCAATGAGGGAATAGAGGTGCAGACAAACAGTGATGACGAGGGGGAGGATGGTCAGGTCTCAAAAACAGACAACAGGTGAGGAGTACCCATTGATAACCTTCTTCCCGATGTTCATAATGACTGATTTGCCTACTGAATTACAGGGAACGGTGACAAAGAAAGTGTGGCATCTGACAGGAAAGGAAGTGGGATTGATAAAAGGAGTGGAACCAGTTAAGGTAGAGGTGAAGCCAAATGCAGTGTTTCCCCAAGTACCGCAGTACCACATGGCACAAGATGTCCTCATACAAGTGACGCAGATGAAAGTGGATTTTGTGAAGCAAGGGGTCTTAAAATAAGTGATGAGCAGCCCGTAAAATTCACCAATAATGGGTTTGAAAAAGCCTTGTGGGAAAGTTCGAATTGTTCAAGACCTGAGAAAAGTTAATGAGATTGTGGTAAAATGTTGCCCCTTAGTGCCAAATCCAGTGTGATTATGTTTCAGGTTCCGTGTGATACAGAGTGGTTCACAGTCATAGACCTATCTCAAGCATTCTTTTCGGTGCCTCTTCATGAGGAAAGCCAATTTCTTTCCAGTTTCAAATTCCTGGACAAGGTTTACAGTCGGTGTTGAATTCCTCAAGCGTTTTCAGAATCACCATCCATCTTCAATCAGATATTGAAGAAGGATTTGGAATCCTTAGAACTGCCTTTTAGTTCAACTCTAGTACAGTACAATGATGATTTATTGATTGCGTCCAAGACAAAGGATGACTGGAGGTATGATACTATTGCCTTGCTAAATCATTTGGGAAAGAACAGACAGAGTGTCCCCAAAGAAGTTACAATACTGTCAGAAGGAGGTGAAGTACTTAGGTCATCTGATTGAGAAAGGAAAGGATCGAGGAACATCTCCAAAGAAAGGGTGACAGCCATACTGCAGATGAATCCCCCAACAACCAAGAGAGATGTTAGAATGTTTCTAGGAATGGTGGGCTACTGTCATCAGTGGATTTCCAACTTCTCAATTATCTCTAAGCCCTTGGTGAGGTTAACTGTCAAGGAGATTCAGGATGGTCCGGGTGCCATAACCCTGTCCGAGAAAGAGGAGGGCATTCATTGAACTGAGGGAGAGTATGTGTAGGGCACCAGCCTTAGGAATGCCTGATTACACAAAGCCTTTTGTACTGTTTTGTCATGAACGTGATGCTTGTTCTTTGTCTGTCCTGACACAGGTCCATGGAGGTGCAAACCGCCCAGTAGCATATTTTTCAGCTACTTTGGACCCAGTTGCAGCAGCCTTACCAGGTGGTTTGCGTGCAGTTGCAGCAGTTGGTCAAAGCCTTACTCATTGCAAAGGCATAGTGATGGGACATCCTTTGACAGTAATGGTCCCACATTCAGTCAAAATACTACTGACCCGAACAAAGACTCAGCATATGACGAATGCACGTTTGACTAAATATGAGACAATCATACTAGGGTCACCAAATGTGTCTCTGAAGAGATGTACTTTGTTGAACCCGGCAACTTTGCACCCTAATAAAAATGCAAGTATTGATGATGCTGAGGAAGTAGAACAGGACTGTCTTGAGGTATAAGATATGTGCACCAAACCGAGGCCTGATATTAAAAGATACCCAATTGGAAGAGAATGATTACATTATTTTTGTTGATGGTACATGCCTGAGAGACTCGGTAGGAGTAGTGAGAGCCGGATATGCTGTATGTACAATCTCTGGTATCCCAGAAGCGTCCTGGCTCGAAAGAGTATACTCTGCTCAAGTGGCTGAATTGGTTGCTCTTACTAGGGCATGCCATGCCGCTGAACATTTAAAGGTCACTATCTATACTGACAGTAGATACAGATTTGGAATTGTCCATGATTTTGGCCAGCTATGGTCACAGAGGTGTTTTCTGACCTCTTCTGGTTCACCAGTGAAAAATGTCAAAAGAATCAAGGAATTGTTGCACGCGATTCAGTTACCTCTTGAAATTGCTGTGGTGAAATGCAGTGCTCATGTTAAGTCACAAGATTTTGTATCAATGGGAAACAGATATGCAGATCAAGTCACAAGGTTTTGCGCATTGAACTGTATATCGTTCCATGATCAGTGGGAATTGTTACCTGAAACTTAAAATGAAACATGCTCCGGTTATGCATTGAGGGTGGTTGACACGCTGGATGAGTTAAAATCATTGCAGGGACGTGCCAGCAGGGAGGAGAAGCGCTCCTAGCTCGAGATGGAATGTATACAAAGACCTGATGATTTGGGGGTTTCAGATGAGGGGAAGATGGTTTTGCCAAATAGCCTTTTGTCACAATTTGCGAGGTTTTACCATGGTCAAGCACATGTTGGGAGAGACGCAATGATCAGGTTGTTCAAGATCGATCGTTTTAATCCAAAATTCAGACAAGCTGCAGAAGTCATTTGTCACAGGTGCATCATCTGTCAGCAGATGAATGCGGGGAAATGAACCTTGGTGAATTTGAGCCACATTGGGAGAGCAGCAGGTCCATTTAGCAGAATGCAGATGGATTTTAATGAGATGCCTGTGTGTGGAGGCCTGAGGTACGTGTTGGTGATTGTGTGCATTTTTAGTCATTGGATCAAAGCTTATCCTACACGTAGAAATGATAGTCTCACAGTAGCGAAATTGTTGCTCAGGGAATTGATACCATGTTTCAGGTTTACGATCTCTTTAGAATCAGATAGGGGAACTCACTTCAACAATGAGGTGATGCATTGAATATTGAACAGAAGTTGCACTGTAGCTACCGTCCTGAAGCATCAGGACTAGTGGAGCAGATGAATGGTACCTTAAAGTCGAGGATAGCAAAAATGTGCACAGCTACGAACGTGAAATGGCCAGATGCGTTGCCCTTAGTGCTGATGTTAATGAGAAACACACCCGACAAGAAAACAAGACAGTCTCCTCATGAAATTCTTATGGACCGAGCTATGAGATTGCCCACAGTGCCTGCAAATGCTCTTGTGAAATCACTGATGATATGGTGTTGGACTACTGCAAGGGTCCGGCTGACGTGGTTCACTCTTTCTCATACCAGGTGGAAGTCACCACGCTGCCACCGATAAATGATCCAGGTCACACCTTGAAAGCCGGTGATTGGGTTGTTGTCAAGAAACACGTGAGGAAGTCGTGTTTGAAGCCACGTTGGAAGGGGTCATATCAAGTGATACTGACAACTACTACTGCTGTGAAATGTGCAGGACTTCCAAATTGGATACATGCCAGTCACACGAAAAAGGTGACGTGTCCAACTGATGAGGAACTTGAGTTGTCGAAAATAACAGCTGCAGAAAAGGAAGTCTCAGGGCTGGAGAGTAATCAAAGTGGAACTGAGACTGGAGGAGTGCCCGTTGAGGATGGCTTGGTCACTCAACCAGTAAACGCAAACCAGCAGGGTGACAGTGAGCCTATCTCAACTGAGGCACCTGGAGAACTGACCCGAAGGAAGGTTCTCCCAGAAGCAGACGGATACAGGTTTGAAGTTGAGCCCTTGACGGACCCAGAAGGCGAAGGAAGTGAGGCGGAAGGAGGTCAAGGTGTTCAGACTCCTCCTGAGCCACTTGCAGAGTCATCAAGAGAAAACACCATAGCACAAGAGGAGGGCATTGATCAGCAACATGAAAAGTCAAACAATAAAAAGACACTGAAAGGAGATAAATGGCCAGAGTCACAAGCTGCAAAAGAGAAAGTGGTCATTAACGAAACATTGGAGGAAGAAGTCGATACAACAAGAAAGGAAGACTTGAGTGAAGGGGAGTTGCAGGGTGATTACAAGCTGAAAAGAAAGAGTTGCAAACAGAAGGTACGCAGGTCCTGAATGGGTGTATGCAACATCAGCTGAATGGCAACAAGAGTTCTTGGCATCTTGTTTTGATAGATAGATTCCAGGTCAATATTACAGTACCTGAATTCGCTCACAGGAAAGGAGAAGTTGTGTTAAATTCAAAATAAAGCTAAAAGTCTGAAAGAAAACTGAAGAAAAGAGACTGATAAATTACCGGATGTGATATTGTTAACCTGAATTGACTTTGAAAACCGATTGTGTCAAGCTGCTAACCTGATTTGACAAAGAGTCCTGGGAGTGAGTGAAAAGCTGTAAATACTTGCGAAAGAAAAGACTTTATTCGAAAAAAAAAGAAAAGAGCTTTAAATCTTCCTCAAGTTGACTGTTTGCTTTATATTATTCTGCTCTCTGATTCTTTATAGATCATGAGTAATGTTAGAGATAATAGTAATAGGGGTAGGACTTGTGGATGTTTGAGTGTTGGTGTGGGAATTGTGTGTGCAGTACTGATAATAGCTGTGATTGTGGGAATGCCTTTGGTAAATAAGAGTGAGATTAACAATGCTTCAATTCCTGAGACTGCTACACTAATACCATGGGAGAAGTTTGAGCAGGATACGAAATATTTGCATGAGGGAACTAATACGAAAAGGGAACTATCTACTAATTTCTTTTATCGCTTGCTGAATGAGTAGGTTGAAACGATGGATGTGAAGAATTGTTATGTGTGCACGAAAATTCCTTCATCAGTACAAGAAGGGGTTACTTTTCATAGTTTGCCACTAACCTACGGGATAAATTGTAGTTTGTTACTAACAAGATTATATGATCAAGAAGATATTCAATACTTTTATTCTAATCTAGATGTAGTGTTTTCTTTCGTGCCTGTAATTAAGTTTTTGAGCAAAATAGCTAAAGAACATAACATAAAAATAGTTAGGGGTTTCTTTGAACTAACACTGACATTTGGGACAGCTTATGCGCATCGAAATAATCTAACCTGCTTACTAACACCTGTAGAGAAGAGCTTCTTAGATGACACTGATGATATAAGAATAGCATTAAAAGAGAAATTAGAAAAGGGGCTAGAAAAACGAACATTTGCAAATGATTATGCTTATACTGCAATAGAGACACAGGGCACGTTAGCTATAGATGCATTACACCTAGGAAAGCTTTGTATATATAGGCCGAAATCTGATCATGACACTATTTGTGGGAACGAGTAAATGCAGACATGTGTTTTTGTTTCAGAGTAAGTGGACATTCATGTTAAATGGACAGGATCCAGCGATCCCTGGGATCTATTACATATGTGGACTAAATGCTTATTACCGTCTTCCTAAGGGATGGTATGGGACATGTTATTTGGGAATAGTTTTTCCAAAGATCTACCAATTTGATGACTTAAAGAACCTTCCTAAAGTGTCTGAATTACATCATACTAAACAAAAGAGAGAAACAGCAGCTGCTGTTTTAGGTGACATATTTGGAGCCATAATTCCTTCAGTGGGAGTTAGCTTAAACTCCATAAAGATTCAAAAGTTGTCTACTATTGTGGATAACATGCTGACAAATTTCACAGGGGCTATACTTCTGATGGATACTGAACTTGCTGCGGAGAAGGCTATGACTCTTCAAAATCGGCTTGCTTTAGACATTCTTTTAGCGAAAAGTGGCGGAGTCTGTAGAATGCTTACTGAGCGCCACTGTTGTGCATTTATTCCTGATAATAGCAATAAGATTAGAAGTATGCTTATTAACCTAACAAGAGATAGTACAGATCTGAAAGACCTGAAGGAACCAGGAGTTTGGGATAAGGTTGGAAAGGGACTTACTAAAGTGGAAAACTGGTTTAAAGATATTTGGAATGGGATATTGGGGAAAAATAATACAGGGGATATTGATTGTCCTAGCCTGTCTATTTGGACTGTGGTTATTATATAAGATTAGTAAAGGAATAAAAGGAAAATTGGCAAGACATAAGCGAAAAGAAGAAAAGAAAAAGAAGAAAATATTCAAAGAAATTTATGAAAAATGTAAAAGGGGGGAGGAAATTGAAATGCGCGAACTAAGAAAGTGAAAGGTTGTAAAGGGAAAGGTTTGTGTGATGACAAGTGTCATCAGAGGAGGGATTGTGAGAGCGTAACTCTTAAAATGAGAAATAACATGAAATGTTTATGAACTAATGCGTAAAAATGCTGCATAGAAAATGTATGAATATATTTTTACTAAACGTGTGTTGAAATGTGCCCAAGGGAGTGGTCACCAATGTATACGATGATTAATGAAGTTGACTTATAATGAAGAATTAATGTATTAATGAATGATTTTATACTAGTATTATGAGTTATATGTGTTAAGGTTTTGCTAATTAATCATTAGGCCTTAGTTACCATGAGTCGAGGCCTAGCTGTCTGGTTTCATATTAAATGTGTTTTTCTAACGTGCAATGTGTGAAATTCGACTTGCTCAAGGAGACATTTTTGCCGAATGCAACAGTGTAGACTCGTAACAGGTACAAGGTCACCTAAACCGGTACAGACAAAGGGACTACTTACTAAAGATGTGAAAGAACCACATGAACATGAAATCATAACGGACATTCTGCTTGTTGGCGACGTCAATCACAAGAACCAATAAACTACGTGAGAACTGTTATGAAGTAATGAGTTTTGGTGGCCTGACTGGTATACCATTGGATGTAGATAATGGGGCGCCAAACTCACCCAATTAGGAATTAGGGGACTGTACAACAAAAATGGGATAAAAACCTTTGACGCGAGGAGAAGAGGGTTCCGGAGAAGCCATTCTTGCGGTTATCCAGACACTTTATCATTCTGCTTAAAGTCTTTGCTGTATGATTCTTAGAATCATTCTTATCCTACTTACCTTGCCTGTATATACTTTACCTCCCTATGAGGGAAGTATCCCTTATACTCTGTCTTGCTGAACTTTGCTGAGTTCCTGGCTGATGGCGAATCGACTGAGGTCCTGAGGACGAAAACTAATTCTGTATGTTGACCCCTTACGGAGGGTAACTATATAATGACAAAGTTGTAATTGTCTATATCCCTTTTCTTTCTAGGTACCAACTGCTTCTTTTGACAGAGACTATAGTTAGATGTTTTCTAAATTGGTGTTGCTAAATTGTTTTGCATGAAGCCCAACATGCTGATGCCAATTTGAGGTTAGTTAAGGAGTTCACTGAATGACGCGAAATAGACAAATAACTGAATCTGTGCTTTGTTGAATAACGTGCTAAGGATACTCTGCTAAGGTAATCCATGTTGACGCCGTGCTATGTTGTAATGCTCATATTTTTTGCTTTGATGAAGTCTTATTCGAGTTGCCAAATTATGACAATGTTGATGAGCTTTTTGCTATTGAGACTAGTAAACTTGCTATTAGAATTGTAATCAATAGGGAATAAATATTGCAAATCTTACCAAACTTTGTGTGGTTATTCATGGCAGAAAGGTCATGGTGGTTTCCGAGTCTTATTGATGCCATTGATTACCTTGATTGACTTGCTATTGTGATTATTGACAATGTTATTGATCTATTGATTGACATGTTGAATAGCTATCTCGTTCTAAGGAGACTTCGAACAGGGTCAAAAGATCCGTCGGCCTAAAGCGAGACCCAGGGTGAGTAAAATATTAAGATTGGGACGCGCTAGCAGAACCAACCTTGTTCTTCTAAATAAGAATCCCTGTTTTTCTGACAGCTCCTCCCTCACATTCCAAAATGTTTGTGTCTCTTCGTCCTCATATTCTTTCTTGCACCAACCTAACTTCAACAACTTAAACACTGCTTGTATCTCACTATCCTCATCTGTAGTTTTTTCCTCTCTTCTTCTGAAATGGCATTTCCTTCTATAAACACATGCACTCTCTTCCTCTTCAAACTCTTCACCTCCACTCGCCTTAGCTTCTCCCTCACCCACCAAACGAGACAAAGTATCAGCCACGACATTCTTGGCGCATGGTATGTATTCTACCAAAAAAATTATATTCCTGCAAAGCTACTATCCACTTGGTCATTCTTCCTGACACAGCATCAATATCCTTTCTGTGGAAAATTGCCTTTAGAGGCTTATGATCTGTTTGACCTTGTACTCAGCCCACTAGAAAAGTTCTAATTATCCTTACTGCCTAATACATCACTAGGGCTTCCTTCTCAATCACGGAGTACCTTGTTTCTGCCCCTTTCAAACTTCTTGACACAAACATGATGGTCTTGGTACCACTCACTTCACCTTGCATCAAGACTGCTCTCAACCCTTTGACACTTGCATCTGTGATCAGGGTGGATTTCATGGTGGGATCAAAAGTACATAGATTTGGAGTAGAAGCTAGTTCCTGCTTTATCAATATGGATTCTTTTGTGCATTCATGGTCACAATCAAAGTCAGCACCCTTTTTTTTTTTTTTAACAAAGCACTCACCTTTACACTATTTGTGGCAAAATTAGGGATGAATTTTCAATAGTAGTCAGCCGTCCCTAATAAGCTAAGTAATTCCTTCTTATTCTGGGGTGACTGCAACCCATTGATTGCTCTCACTAGGCTCACTTTCAGGTTTATGCCCTTCTCAGAGATCTCATGCCCTATATACTCTATATGTGTCTGCCTGAATTTGTATTTTTTCCCCTTTTATTGTCAAGTTCACTGCTTGCAACCACTTTAATACTGCCCTCACTCTCTCATCATGTTTAGCTACATTAGAAGCATATCTGAGTACATCATTTTGATATACCTTGATGCCATTCAACCCTTTCAATACTTTTTCCATTGCCCTCTGGATAACTGAGGCTGCTGACACCATCTCAAAATGCGTTATCTTGTTCCTACACATGCCAAATGGTGTCACAAATGGTGTAATATCCTTGGATTTCTCATCAAGCTTAATCTGATGGTATGCCGATTTTAAATCAATCAACACTTAAGCACCCCTCAACAAACTTAACTTATGTACAATTTTGGGAATGGGGTATTTATCCCCCACAACACCTTTGTTTAGCTCCTTCAGGTCCACGCATAATCTCACGTCCTCATTGCTCTTTCTTTCCACCATGAGAGCTAACCAATCTGTCCCTTCCGCTTCCTCAATCATGCTGTCTTTTTCCAATTTCACCCTCATGTCTGCTCTCACTACAAACATTACATTGCAAATGTTGCTATAAACAAGTTGAACTCCCTTGTATAATTTAATCATGTGTGTGTATCCTTTTAAACAACCCAACTCTGCCCTAAACAGACAACAATTATTTCATTAAGTTCAATGTAAACTCCTTATTCCTCGCACGTTCTTCATCAGGTTGTACAGTCTGAACTGTTTCTTTAACGATAATAGGTGGATCACTGTTGGAATCCAGCATGACCCCGGATCCTTTTGATGAAACTAGCTCAGAATGCTATCCCCTCTTGTTGAGACCTACACCTTGTCAGTTGCAAACCTTCCTTTATACTCAATCATATCCATGTAAACATCCTTTCAACTTGATTGATTCCCCGCCATGTGTTTACAGCTTGATGTCTAGTTTCATGAGTTCACCTTTCCCACAAAACATTCATTGAAAATATTGTATGACACCAGCGTTATCTTAGCCCCAGAGACAAACAATACACTTGTCTTTACTCCATCTACTGTGATCTCTTCAGTGGGACACTTCGTATCTGCACTCTCCACTTGTATGACAGTTTGCCCACATTCCAACTAAGAAACATCTTTATCAACATCAACTTCTTTGATTTTAGCTTTAACCCCTCTCTCCTTAGTTTCTGCGTTCACTGTGGAAGTGGTCTTTCTAACCACACCCTCTGCATAAATCGTTTAATGCTGGTGATCAGTATACGGAAAGGTGCGGAAGACATTGTGACGCAAAGGGTTAATTAGCTTGAACAGTGTAGATGAGCGTGATGCCTGCTGAAACCCGAACAACGTGGAAAAGTTCACAATGTTGTTTTCAAGCTTGTTTTCCAACATTCTATAGATAATAATTATTCGCAGCTGCATGTGTAAGAAACAGGATGTATAGGAGAGAAACACGGAGGTCGTCTCAACCCTGAGAAATAGAGTACAGGAAAAAGATGGAATGAAAACAGCAACTAGGGAATGGCAGAGCAGCCAAGAGACACGTGCTGATAACATAGCTAGAAAATGCTAGAAAGGGATAGAATCCAAGCTTCAGGTTATTTAAGCACCGAAGTGCGGGTGAGGGGATTGAAGCTCGCAGATGGGGTTGTGAAAGCTGCCATCGCCAGGCCCACAGCGCTGCCTCCCTGTTTTGCTGTACAGAGACCGTGATGCTAGAGGGGGAGAGAGGTCCAAGCAGGAGGTAGAGGGCTTCCCAGCATTTTGTGGACTAAGTTAAGTTCCATCCAGGGATGAAAGGACTTTGTTTCTCTGCTCTATTATTATGATTGATTATTATGCTTGCACTGTGTTTATAATCTGAAGTATTCAGCTTGTTTATATTTTGCTTCCTGAACATCGTAGTGTGAGCTTGATGAAGTAATTGAAATACGCAATTTGGTATACAGTTAATCAAAACTTATATCTGTCAATGAACTCTTTGCTCATATATAAAATAGATGCTCTTTGTAGTGTGCTCATATATAATAGATGCTCTTTATTGCTATTTTTATTCTACTTTGTTGATGTGCCAAATGCATACATTCACCTGAAATTCTAGTAAAGCTAAACTGTGTTCATAATTTGCGTGTGGTCCTTCATTGAGCGTCCTTATTGACTTATATCGAACAGAGCAGGTGTCAATCAGTCACCTGGATAAGACATTTTGGTACCAGAAGTGGGGTATAAGTCAATAATCCCTCTTTGGGGACGTAAGAAAAGTGGGGCAGAGAGCGGAAGGCAGCATGGGGCAGAAGCCAGATCCATTCCCGGGTGGTTAGCAACTGATCCGTTCTCTGGTGTGGCAGGACTCCTGAACCGGTGGGCAGCGGTGGTTTTATGGGAAGCATTAGATGAGAAAGTGACTCCTCTCTTAGTGGAAGATGCGGTCGAGACTATGAAGCTAAGAGGGGCGAAGCTGGAGCTGAAAGCAGCAGGGCAAGTGGGATGGCTTTTCCCATCTGCGCTCCTTACGGTATAGAGGAAAACATTAACACAAGATGCAGAAATAAGAAAGTTGCAGGATGAGGTTGCAGCCTTGCAGGAAAGGCAGTTACTTATGAAAGAGACTATAGAAAGTGTAGTGACTCGGGTTGATCAAACAGAGGCAAGGTGTACCGCATTAGCAGTACGAGTAGCAAAACAGAAGAGTAGGCCGAAGCCTAAAATACCCTCAGCTGTGCAAGTGAGGACATTGGTACGCAAAGACAACTGGGATCCTTATACTTGGGATGGAACAGTCTTGGATAATGATGATGACTGGAATTGGGAGGATGAGGTGGAAGTACATGTAGCAGAACTAGGTGGAGTTGGAAGTGGAGAAGGAAGTGTAGGTGAAATTGAAGGTGAAAGGGGAAGTGTAATGGAGGTTCGCCCACTCGTGCAAAACAAATCAAAGGGAGTGAATGGTGGGCAGATACAGAATTCTCGTTTGGTGAGAGATTATACACAGAGTGAGTTGTTGGAGATAACCTGTATGTTTAGGCAGATGCCTGCAGAGCCTTTGTTTAAATGGTTGGTGAGATTGTGGGACACTGGAGCAGATGGTACATATTTATCACCAACTGAACTTTTGAAAATGGGATCAGTAACTACACATGCCATGTTAGGGCAACGGTTACGAGGTGCACAGGGACAACAAGCTTTCTCTCTAATGGGTTGGTTGATGGAAGGAGTGAAGCAATTGTACCCAACTGCTATAGATGTGGAAGAGATTTGGGACCCTTGGCATACGATTTCAGAGGCAAATGAACAGCTGCGAGAAATGGGGATGCAAAACGCAGTGTATTCCCAACAGTTTTTAGGACCTGACATTGAACCTGTGACAGCAGGGATCAGGGCACGGTTGATCAGGAATGCCCCTCCGCATATGAAAGGTGCCTTGTTGGCTCTTTTAGGACCCGCTCAGGGAAGACCAGTGGGGGATGTGGTATTATTAATGGCACAATTGGAAGGGCCTGACAGGCAAAAATCAGCAAGAGCTGTGGGGCAAGACAATAAGTATAAGGGAGGAGAGTCTACAATAAAAGTTAGCAGACGACAGATGTGGATAGATTTATTGAATGCTGGGGTGAAGAAAGAGGAGATAGGTGGGAAGCCTACCCCTTATCTGCTTAATAAATGGAAAGCATTGCAGCGTAGACAGAAAGAAAAGGAGGCATTCAATGAAAAGGAGCCCTCAGCACCACCAATGGAAGAGTCTGAGAAAGAAAAAACAGAATCAGGGAAAAGTAGGAAGGTGCCTGTCTCAACCCTATATCCCGACTTGTCCAGCGATGGCTGGGAAGTCCCAGACCCCTTATTATGAAGGTCAGGACAAACCCCGGGGGTCAGAGCAGTGCAAGAGGTAAGACCCGGGGACAGGCGGCCATATGTACCTCTTATTATTTACTGGCAAAAAGGAACACAACATGTTATGGCACTGCTTGATACAGGTGCGGAAGTAACTTTAATAAATGAAAACCCTAAGAGGCTGCCAGGAAAGGGTGTGATCATAAATGGTTACGGGGCGCTGAGACAGAGGCCAAACCTGTTAAACTCAAATTGTCAATTGGTAAAGGACCCCATTCACGGCAGAAGTATTAATAGCTGAAGTACCAGAATGCATTATTGGCATGGATTTGTTACTAGGCAAAACTATTGATATGCAATAGGGAACATTTACTCTTGGTGTGAGGAGTGTACATATAAAGAAATCTAGGACAGTTCTAGTTGGGCATGCAAAGTGGAGCCCATTACATGTGCCTCCTCCAAAGGAGCCGGTGTGCATTAAACAGTACCGCATACCCGGAGGTCATAAAGAAATTTCAGAAACCATTCATGGGCTGCTAGAGGCAGGTGTTTTAAGGCCAGCTGTGAGCTCATTTAACTCTCCCATATGGCCCGTGAAGAAACCAAATGATACCTATCGAATGACTGTCGACTATCGACAACTGAATAAAGTGGCTCCACCCTTGGCAGCCACAGTCCCAGACATCAACACGCTGGTGGAACAGTTGAGTAAAGATGTGGGGGAATGGCATGCCGTGATTGATTTAGCAAACGCCTTTTTTTCAATTGACATTGATGAGGCCAGTCAAGACCAATTTGCAATAAGCTGGCAGGACAGACAATTCACATTCAGGAAGTTGCCCCAGGGATACGTACGTAGTCCTACATTGTGTCATGGACTAATAGCCAGAGATTTAACCAATTTCTCTGCAGGAAACACCCGACTTTCACATTACATTGATGACATCATGATCACTGGCAGGGGGGATGGGCTATTAACCCGAAAAAGGTCCAAGGCCCTGAACAAGAGGTGAAATTCCTGGGCGCTATTTGGTCAGGGCTGGTAAAAAGAATACCACAGAAAGTCATTGATACGGTACAGCAGCTAACGATTCCTAATACTAAGGCAGAAGCACAACGATTTATTGGTTTGATGGGATTCTGGAGACAACATATCCCTCACTTAGGATTAATACTGAGATCATTATATCAAGTCACATGAAAAAAAGCACGCTTTACAATGGGGACCTGAACAGCAAGAGGCCTTTGAGGGAGCAAAAGATGCATTACAGAACTATTTTGCGTTAGGTCCCATCACAGAAGGAGACCCGTTTGCGCTGGAAATGATAGTACAGGATGATGTAGTGATGTGGAGCCTATGGCAGAGGCAGGGGAAAAAGAGGGTGCCACAAGGATTCTGGTTAAAGAAATTACCATCATCCATGAGCAATTACACCCCATTAGAAAAAGAACTAGCAGGGGCATATTGGGCATTAGTGGAAACAGAACGTATAACTGGTGACCGGCCGGTTACCTTAAGAACACGGGTCCCCTATCTAGGCTGGATAAGAGAAGGAGGGGTTGGCACTAAAGTAGGCAGGGCACAGGAGTCTACCATTGTAAAGTGGAAATGGTATCTGCAGCAGAGGGCAAAGCCGGGACCAACAGGAGTGTCGAAGTTACAAGAAGATATGCTAGAGGCAGTGGATTTGCAGGCAATGGCCCCTTCGCCAGAACCCTCTGAAATGGAATCCTCACCATTTAGAACAGCCCCACCTTTTGAACAACTCACTGAAGAACAGCAAAATGCATGGTTCACAGATGGCACTGCCCGGTACCATCAAGGAAAAAGGCAATGGCAAACAGTTTCATTCCAGCCTGCTACAGAAACGCTGTTGCTGCGAGGAGGAGATAATGGATCAAGCCAGCTTGCAGAACTGCAGGGGGTAGCAGCAGTGATCGAATAGGCCCCCCATCGGAGAGAAAACATTTGTGTACACGGACAGCTGGGCCCCGACTTGGTGCAAGGATGGATGGAAAATTAAAGGCACCCCCATTTGGAGAGGCGAGCAGCTATGGGAAGAGATGTGGGAGAAAGGGCAAAAATGTAAAATCCATGTGGGACATGTGGATGCCTATTGCCCATCGGACACCTCACTTGCATCTCTATTCAACAATACCGCAGATCAGATGGCCAAAACACGAACAGTGGTCATCAATGAGGAAGCTGAAGCTGCTTTAGCAAACTGGGCCCATGCAACATCCGGACATCTGGGAGAGAATGGCACTTATGCATGGGCACAGCAACAACAGATTCCAGTTACTAAAAAACAAGTGCGACAAGCAGTAAAGGAGTGCTCCACATGAAACCAGATTAGACAAATGCCCCTGCAAAAGAAGCCTAGCGGCCATATCAGAAGAGGAACTGCAGCTGCTACAGTGTGGCAATTGGACTATAGCGGGCCGCTACTGAAAGGAGGAGGGAAAAGCTATGTATTGACCATGGTGGACTCCTACTCTGGCCTTATGTTGGGTATGCCCTGTAAGTCTGCCGACCAGAAGTCCACTTTGCGATGGTTAAACTACCTGATAAAACATTATGGGGTACCTGATGAGATCCAAACAGATAGGGGCATACACTTTTCAGGGAAAACAGTGCAGGACTGGGCGCAAGAACAGGGAATTCAGTAGATTTTGCACCTTAGTTATTATCCACAAGCTGCAGGCATGATTGAGAGATATAACGGATTGTTGAAAGAACAGCTAAAAAATTTATCAGCACATCAGACTCTAAAAGGATGGAGTAGCAATTTAGACAAAGCCCTGTTCAAATTGAGCAATAGACCAGCTGGGCAGCAGACTCCTTTCATTCGAATGACAGGGCATGATAAAGAAACCACTCATACAATGATTGTCTGGAAAACGAACCCTCGATCTCGATTACCTCTGCAGGCTACTTCTGGCAGTATAGGACTGGACCTGTTTGCTCCAGAAGATGGAGAAATACCCATAGGACAGTTGAAAACTGTTCCCCTAGGAATAGGAGTAAGAGTACCACCTGGAACATAAGGTAGAATTGCCCCTCGATCCAGCCTATCCATCAAAGGAGTGTCGATGCTAGGGGGGAGTCATAGACCCAGATTATAGAGAAGTCAAAGTAGTATTGTTGAACCAAGGAGATGCTGCTGTATCATATCAAGCACATGACAGACTTGCTCAATTGATTTGTGAACAAGCGTACACCCCCCACATTGAGGAAAGATCTGCCCCCGATAACACCCAGAGAGGTGAGGGAGGATTTGGAGGCACAGGAAGAAAAGTATGGGTGTACCATCCAGGGAAAACGCCAGAGGCAGGAGAGATATTGAGTTAAGGGGTGGGGAGTACGTATATTGTACTTTTAAAGAACTCTAATGTACCTGTGTTTGTACCTGCAGTGAGACTTACCCCACGGTCATAATGATGACATCGGAGTCGATGACATGGTTCCTGTTTCCGGTCATAATTACACCCGGAAGAGGTGTTTGGGTTCGACCGAATGTAGCAGAGAATTTCGTTACAGACCTTCATGTCACTTGTGCACCTCAAGCCGCTAACGTAACTGATGACCAGGGAAATGTTTCACTTTGCACCGTGAAGTTACCTGGAGGCAAGTGGATGGCTGCCAAAGCTGTGACCTGGAAGGTAACTGGACAGCAAATCTGACATGCCAAAGGACTGAACGAGTTGCAGGGAACGCCAGCAATAGTACAGGCTTTGAAGTATATGCTAAACATGATATGTAAATATTGTGATACCATTGTACCTTTTACACCAGCACAGGAATATCCGTGCACACCCTTTGATTGTTCTGACAAACAAAGTATTTTACCATGACATATGGTGGTTGTTACGAAGAACAATGGAACTAAAGGAGCTAGATATTCCAAACCACCAGCCTTCATGTTTTATGTAGCCGAAAGACGCATGGTTAGCAACTTAGGCAACATTTCCATAGTTAGGATAGAATAGGATGTAAGCAAGCTTTGCATGCAAGCATAATTAACCGTATTGTGTTACAGATAAATATTGCCAAGGGAAATGTCTCAAAGTATGATCCATTATGCGCACCATGGACACCACAGTTATGGCCCTTGCCGAAGTTACGCATTAGAAGAGATCTAGGATCCTTGATAGCCGGGGCCACCAGAATCGGGGTAGGAATGAGCTATCTTCTACAGGATATAGTACAGGAGAGGCCATAAAAGTAATTTCTCAATGGGGCCCCACACACTCACAAGAAGTATGGAAGGTTCTGCGCGGGTTGTATCGTGATTGGCAATGGCATAATTTCACTTATGAAGAATTCGGAAAAAGCTTTCAAAACACACAAACAGTGTCCAAGGGCATCCAGTGCATACTATGGCAAAGCATTGTTAATCAGCAGTATGCAGGCTTCAAAGTGGAATGGGGACAACTTCAGGGTGAATATTGGGAACAACAATTGCATTTGCCTGAGGAAATATTGGTAAAGTCCATACAGTTTCACTGTGAGGGACAAATGTGTTATGCTCATTTTGATATAAGCAAGAAGTGATCTTCCTCCTGAAATATGGTGCCCCTTTGTATTGCTCCCCGTAGTGATAGGTAAAGAATGGTGGATACCTTACATTGACAAAAAGTGGATTGATCAAACAAATCACACTGTAGATCCCACTAGATGTGCAGATTGGTCTAAGGGGTGGGTATGTACCCACACTGGACTGGTGCTAGATCCATGCCTTCACCCCATACCAGGAGAATGTGAATGGTTACCTTATCCTATTAATGGCACAGACTTATATCAGATAGGGACAGAGAGTATGTGTTACGTTACTAATCATCCCTTACTTATTAACAGATTTGTACAAACCACCGGAGAGCAAGTAATGTGTATGTGCAATATTACCAGCATTATTGACATAAGCACTCACATCTTATACCGACCGACTAAGTTCACCATAACCACATTACAGACGCAAATGCAAGCACAGTTAGAGTGGAACATCCCGCTTGTTGTTAAGCTACCTAGACTAGAGGCAGTCAGGCGCGACGCACAAGTCACATTTGCTAAATTTGATATGGCAGCTAAATATACTAAAGATACCTCCATACAGATGACCATAGACGCCAAGCAGCTTATGCACACTGCTTCACGCATCCAGCAAGTAACTGAGCACCATTGGTATGACATCTTCTTAGGCTGGGGACCAGGAGCTACGAAGACGCTAAATATAGTGTTACATCTGCTAATTTGGTTATTGATTGTTTGTGTTACGCTAATGACTATACTATGTAGATTATATGTACGCACAAAACAGCTTTGTACTAAGATGCAGGCGCTTAGAATAATGCTGACAAGTATTCGTAGCAACCTAGCTAGCGAAACGTCAAAATAAATGATTTTTGTTTCATATGCATCGCGCTCATCTAAGGGGTGGAGTGATCAGTATAGGGAAAGGTGCGGAAGACATTGTGACGCGAAGGGTTAATTAGCTTGAACAGTGTAGATGAGCGTGATGCCTGCTGAAACCCAAACACCGTGGAAAAGTTCACAATATTGTTTTCAAGCTTGTTTTCCAACATTCCATAGATAAAAATTATTCGCAGCTGCATGTGTAAGAAACAGGATGTGTAGGAGAGAAAGACGGAGGTCGTCTCAACCTTGAGAACGAGTACAGGAAAAAGATGGAATGAAAACAACGGCTAGGGAATGGCAGAGCAGCCAAGAGACACGTGCTGATAACATAGCTAGAAAATGCTAAAAAGGGATAGAATCCAAGCTTCAGGTTATTTAAGCACTGAAGTGCGGGTGAGGGGATTTAAGCTCGCAGATGGGGTTGTGAAAGCTGCCATCACCAGGCCCACAGCGCTGCCTCCCTGTTTTGCTGTACAGAGACCGTGACGCTTGAGGGGGAGAGAGGTCCAAGCAGGTGGTAGAGGGCTTTCCAGCATTTCGTGGACTACGTTAAGTTCCACCCAGGGATGAAAGGCCTTTGTTTCTCTGCTCTATTATTATGATTGATTATTATGCTTGCACTGTGTTTATAATCTGAAGTATTCAGCTTGTTTATACTTTGCTTCCTTATGTGCCAAATGCATACATTCACCTGAAATTCTAGTAAAGTTAAATTGTGTTCATTATTGGTGTGTGGTCCTTCATTGAGCGTCCTTATTGACTTATACCGAACAGAGCAGGTGTCAATCAGTCACCTGGATAAGACAGCTGGCATTCTTTGTTATAGAACAAATTACTCTTACGCTCATGCCTGAAACACTTTTTGTGGTCTTTGTTCATCTCTTTTGACATTTTCCTGTTGGAGGACCCCTGTTTTTTCTTCACCACACTAACATCCCGAGTTGACTCTTTCCCATTTATATCAACACATATTATAGACTGCTCGATCTTTTTTGCTATAATTAATACTTCTTCCCAGGTAGGTTTGTCTTTCTGCCAAAGCTCATCTCCGACTTTTTCGATACTACACCCAGCATGAACTTGTCACTTATTCATTCCTCTACATCCCCCATGAAATTACATGGCGATGCAAGTTTTATCAAATCAGTGATATAATTCTATATTGACTCACCACCTTTCTGTATTCTCCTCCCAAATTTATATCTCTCTAGAATAGTGCTGATCTTTGGTTAGTAGTTGTGATCTATTTTTTTATACATACACCATATTCATTTAGTCCCTATGCTTCACTACCAGCTATGGGAGGAAGATGACCAAATACTCCCTGCCCTTCAGGGCCTAGAAAATGTCAAAGTAGAGCAGTCTTATGTTCAGAGCTAAATGATGCGCCCCAAACTTTAGCATATCTCTAAAAAAACCTTTCTTCAAATTGTCCCATTTTATGTTTGTTGCACCAGGAGCTGTCAGAAAGAATGGTGGTGCTATCATGTTCTATCTGATATTTATTTTTATACTAAATCAGGGAGACTGTTAAACTGTGTGACAACCAATTTTCAAACTACAGTTTTTCTCACATACTTCACTTAATACAAATGCCGTTGGAATGAATGAAAATCTCACAAAAAAATGCCTATTGCTTCAACAGCGCATACACTACGTAAAACTAAATCTTGACATCCCAATTGGATCTTAAGAAGCACGTTCAACCAAGTCAATTAATCAAGTATATATTTATTGTGAAATACATTGAGAGGAACAACAGCCAACATGTGTTTCACCCCCTAGCTGTATGTAAACCTGGGGCTTTCTCAACTGTTTTAGGAGATTTTAAAAGTTCATTATCATATTTCATTGATCAAAAAAGCATATCTGTGCAATACATTGTATGTCACTGGATAAATCCCTGGCCTCAAATGAGCTGAACTTGCATCTCGCATTCTAATTCAGCACCATATTTGTTAGACCCTCTAAAAACAGTTGAACAGTCTTGAGTAAGCCCCTGTTTTTTTACATCCGCTAGGGGGCAAAACACATGTTGGCTGTTGTTCCTCTCTATGGATTTCACAATAAATATCTACTGGATTTATTGACTTGGCTGAACTTGCTTCTTAAAATCCGATTATGATGTGAAGATTTGGACTATTAACTTGAAATATGGGTCTACCAATACCTTGTTGCAGCTTTATATACCTAAATTGAGTTAAAAAAAGAGGGTCCACAAGGGTCCACACCTCTTTGGTAGCCCATGACCCTAAAAAAAATAGGGCACTGAAAAAGCAGAATAGAGTGTTGGACCTTCTGGAGGGCATTCAACCACACAAAACTAGTCAGACTACTTAATAACATGCCCTTCTGCAAGACATGCCACTCGCCACTACCATGCCAACTGCAACTCCCAGTACTTTCATCAGAATAAAGAATGTACCTCCAGAAATTCAGTCCAAAGCATGCCTGTCACAGTTTACATAAAGGCAACAATCCATTCAAAGTGTGCCTGTCGCTGTTTATGGGCAGGCAACAACCCATTCAAAAACGTGTCTGTTGCTCTTTATTTACCGACAACTGTTTATTCAGAGGTGTGTTGTTATATACTTGTTGCCATGATTTGTATTTCATGCGCTCTGGTGTTTACTAAGCCATCAGAGTGGAACTCAGGTCCGGCTACGTTCCACAAAGAAAGTTATGATTCAAAATGGAATTGACAAAGTGCTTGAGTTGCTCGGATGGCTGAGATGTCTTGATCAGCACATCTAATTTGAATAAACAAGGTAAACTCACTGTACCTCTTCAAGCAGTCCTCTTTAATAAGACCCTCAACTTAACATGTATCTACCATCGTGGAAGCCCCAGTCTAAAGCGTGCCTCTCGTTGTACACAGGTAGGCAACAGTTAATTTAAAAGTATGCCTGTCGCTGTGTGACCCTGTATTTTATTTCACACGCACAAAACATGGCATGCTTGTTGCAATGAACATCGCAATATAAACACAGCTATCAGGAGAGGCACGCACAGTGGCATGGGCGCCACCATGAGAAACGTTGTAAGCTCTGTAGTAGGCAATAGGGTGTAAACCAATTCTACAACCCTTCACACAGCACTCACACAGCTCCCTTGCATCCGTCACATTGTCAGGGAGCTTCAGAAGATGCCGCACACTCTGTACATTGAGGGTCCAGTAAGACTTTCTCTCTCTGCTCACGCTCCTCATGCTTGCTGGTGCTCTCAGGTTCTCACCCTCAGAGGTCCAATATAGTTTGAAAGGTCCCACGACTGGCAGTGTTGAGTGCTTACTATCACATGCTGGAGTGAATTACAATTTGAAAGATGCCGCAGTTGCAGGGCCATGGAGCAACTGCTAAAATGCATAGGGGGATAGTATGATGCTTATTTACTCTCTCACAGAACAAACTTCATCCTCGTTGGGTCCTCATCTCATTCCGGGGATGTTGTGATGACTTATATTTCCTCTTTCTCCTTCTTTAAGCATTATTCTCCTACTTTTCCATCTTCTTTCCTCTCTTTCAGTAGTCTCCTTTTCACCAGTCTTAAAAGGAGATATTCTTCCTTCAAGTATGAGTTGACACGTTGACTCTACTGCAGTTCAAACCCTCTGTTTTGACCATCGACGCTGCTACATTTATAATATTTATGTGTCGGTATGACAGTATGTTTTTTCAGGGCTTCAATGGTCTTGACTGGAGAATAGTAATCATTGGTCTTTTCAGACTACCCTCCTTTTGAAAGAGAAATCAATGGCAGTAAATGTTCTTCCTTTGCCTCTAGAATGCCAAAGTAGGCATACTATCAGATTACATCCAAACTATATACAACTTTGATCAAAGTACTACACTTCTCATAGTCATAGTTAAGATTATTTGCATAGTTTATAAAAACTATTACAAAAAATGTCCATTACACTCATTAATGATGAAAAAAACATAGTAACATTTTCATGGCAATAAAATCAATAGTTTAACCAGGTTTGCTCCTTTGGCCCTTTCCCTGTGGTATTCCGAGGCCCATTTTATCTTTATACTGACCCCTAGTTTTGTGCTCTAATCTGCGATTAGCTAGTACAATATGTACCCCTTAACCTGGGTTGTAAAGTGCCAATGACGTGCAAAAAGAGCGTTAATAAAAGTTGCGTGACTGTGCTCCTTCATTGGCCCCAGATTCTTTGTTAAAAATCAGTTTTGGGCATTTTCCGAATGTAAACCTCTTGAAGGGGGATTCCACGGGCAAACGGAGAGATCTAAAAAAATTACACGACCCTCCTCCTTCACTGGTCCAGTTCTTTTAAAACCGGGCTTAGGAATTTTACCCCCTTATAGGCAAGAATAATTGACGTGCCACTGAGTTCTGTGATTGAAGGAAAGAATTTGCAGATTTAAAAAGATTGGTTTTAGTAGCCTTTTCCTTTCTGCCCTAGGCACCGGCAATAGACAGAAAATATGTTCCATAGTCTCTTGTTTATATTTGCATAAACAGCAACTTTCGTTTTGCGACTATATTTTCCAAGCTGGAATGAAATCTTTAGTACCTATGATCCTGAGCCGATGTAACAAACACGTTTTTGTATGAGTGGATCACTATGCAGGCGTGTCTTCTTCTAGCGAAATAATTTTTATTTGTTGCAAGAGACAGTAATCAGGCTCAGGAGTTAGTAAAGGCAGATTTTGCCAACTGGTAGCCCAGACATCTTGAATACCTAATTCCTCAATGGCCTGGCTTAGGTATTCTCCCAATTAGTCTTTTTGGTTACTGCAGTGTTGTTCCTCAAACTCCTGCCTGCATACGTTGTTAATGTAGCCACTCTCAGCTGCATGCTGGCTTCAGCACAGTTTAACAAGAGCACTCTTACTTTGAAATATTGATTTTTTAAGCCAAATTCTAGGCGTACCTGGGCTGATTGATGAAGCACTTTTTGGTATAGAAAGCACTGTTTTACACACTTTTGTTTGGATCTTGTTGACTGTAGCTATTTCCTGTACGTGCATGATTTTAGTGCAGTAGACCACCGTTGGCATTTGATGTGCTGACATTACATTAAGAAGATGGCTAAATTCTGGACAGTTTAGTTTCTTTTTCACTAGTTTGAACCCAAGAGTTAAACACTGTGCCTTTGTATACATAGTGGCTAAATGATGATTAAAGGTCATTTGATGTTCCAAGTTGATACCTAAATATTTATATGTGGTAAAAACCTCGACCTTTTTGCCTTCTATAAACCAGGTAAATTGTTTAAATTTGGTATCGACCAGGCAAACCACTTTGTTTTTGTTTTTTAGTTCATTCATGCTTCGTTGCAGGCCTGTTGACGTTTGGACCAGGAGCACAATTTCATCCTCCTATTGCGGGCAACTTAACTGCACTAATGCCAGGATTGGAGGTGGCTGTTGTCTTGTGGTAGGGTTCCTGCAAAATCTGCTAGACATAAGTTAAACAGACTTAGGGCAAGAATGCATCCTTGTTCAAGGCCATTTATAGTGGGGATTTTATTTGTGACAATGCTGCCATCTCCTATTTTAGCTTGCGCCCAGGTTTCTGTGTACAGTGCTGTGATTGCCCTCAGTAAGTCTCTTGGGATGACCCATGTCTCCAGTTTCGCCCAAAGGCAATCACGAGGGACCGGATTAACGACAGACTTGAGGTCTATAAAACACACAAACAGCTGAGTTTGTATCTGCTTGGACTTCTCTACCAGGATACGTTATGCTGTTAAGTTTGTTAGTGACCCCATGCCTGGTTTAAACCCTGGGCCTCAGTTACAATGATTTGATGCAGGGGAGCGCTGCAAGCCTTCTTGCTGTGCTGCCCTGCATGAAAACAGAAGGGCAGGAATGTGTTGTATCTACAAGATACAGGGCATTCCATTCTTTTTCCTCTGCGCTAGTGCACAAATTGCTGCTAGGCGCCAATGCAGGCACCCTTGCACCAAGATGCAAGGGTGTGTGCATTGCAGGGATGATTGTTTTTGTGCAGGAAGGGATACCTTCCTGCACAAAAACAATCACAAGAGGCGTTTTCCTCTTCCTATGTGAGCTGCAAAATGCAGCACATATAGAAAGTGGAAAAAGCAGGGAGAAATAAAGATATTTCTCCCTGTGCCAAACTTACGCCACCCTTTGGGTATGCTTTTGATGCATTCCCAGGTTTATAAAACATTGTTGATCTGGGAATGCGTCAAAATTCATGGATATTGCATGGGAACACCCAAGCAACACCCATGGAAATGTCTCCCTGATGACAAGTAAGGCAACGCAGTGACTTGTGCTGTGTTGCCTTACTCCATAACTACAAGGCCATGAAAAGCAATGCAAAGTGGCTTTGCGTGGCCTTAAAGATATGAGTCATCAGGCTTTGTGTCGCCAGTGCATCACAAAAAGTGACACACCTGTGGTGCAGGCCACTTGTAAATAATCCCCCCTGTTTGTATTTGTGGTATCAGATTTTTTTTATTTTCCCTTGCTTGTAAGTGCTGGAGTAAATAAGATGCAAATATTTTTTCTTCTATATCAATTAAAGCAAAGAGCCTGTAGTTGTTTGAAAGGGCTGAGTTTCAGTTCTTACAGAAACTACGCTTCTCAATCCCTGTAAGCAGACTCTATATAAAGTAGGAATAAACTTGTACGGTATACTGAAAATGTTGCTGCATGTTTGCAAATATCGCTACATTTTAACGATATATTTTGAAAATTGGTAAACTGCATTTAGAATTCAAATCCTACCTCACTCTCATGTATGATCACAAAGGAAAATTGGGTTACCCATTTAAATAACATTTGGGTTGCCAAAACAAGATCCGCACATCTTGCACATGTAACTGATCCATCAATGGTCAGGTCTTTCTCAATACAAGAATAAGGAACACTATGGCCCTCATTACACGTTTGGCGGTCACTGGACCACCACGCCGCTGGTCGCACAGCCGCCAGGCCAGTGGTGCAGACCGCCATATTACAAACACAGCGGTGATCCTACCGCAATACAGCCAAGTTCCCGCCAGTGCCACCAGTGCGGTTGGACCGTCGCTGATGGCGGTGCCCACCTCAAGGCTGGCGGGAACCAATTCACTGCCCATCATATTATGAGTCAGCAGACCACCAAGGTTTCTGGGGCGATCCGACCGCCATGAAGAGCCTGGCGGAAATGCTCAACATAAAAGGAGACACTCACCTCCAGGTACACAAACGCAGCCACCATGGAACCCGAACTGGAAGTCTTCCCACTGCTGTATCTCACCATACACCTCCAGGACCAGCGACGACGACAACAACTGTAAGTACCCCCGCTTAGCACACACTGGAGGGAAAGGCAGTATTACACACCCACACACAACACACAGCCGGCGCAGACACCAACGGCCACACACACACACACAAACAAATGCCCGTATCAACACACACATCTCAAGACACACAAGTACACACAAACACATACGCTAAATACCGCGGCCAACAGAGACGTGCCATACGCACAGCACACGCCTACCACAGCTATCAAACACATCCATACACAACACCCCACAATCACACAACATCACAAACACATTGTCAGAAAGACACATCAAACAACTCCACCTGACAACACATACTGGCAGCAATACGTAGCAACAACACACAATCAAATAAATAGTACAGACATCCAAACAAGGCCTCAGGTAACATTCCATGTCCAACCAACATACAAAGGACATCACACCAAAACCAAATAATGCCATTCACCACCATAACAACACATCACAACAAGCACATGGCACAGGCCATCAACCCAGTGCATGCAGCAACACAGCTACATCCCATACACATACACAACAATGTATACAGATATAACACAACCATGTTGAAGGAAATCCAGGACAATTTCTTAACCTTGACACCAACATCTCAGTGGTGCAGATGTATTGAAATAATTAATACATTTGAAAAAGTATATACAACTTAGGCCTATTGGCTAGTCCAATTGTCACAAGTGTCCAGGACACATTGGGCACAATCACATGCCCCAACTTGACTCCTGACTGCAAATTGGTGTCCACATGGCAGGGGCATCAATGGGGCAGGCAGGCACCTCAGGGGTGAGGGATAGTGGCGGTGGCATGGGTTTGGAAAGGGGGTCCTTGGGTTTAGGTTTGGGAGGGGGGTTGCCTTTGATTTTGTGGAGGGGGTTTGGATCTTGGGGTAGGTGTAGGGATCTTAGGCTTTGGAGGGGGTGGTTTTTTTGTGGAGGGGCATGGGCACTACTAGGGGACTATGGGAGAACTGGGAGGTGGAAGGACTTGGTTGAGGCAGGGAGACATGGCAGTTAGGGGCATCAAGGGGCATGACAGGAGCAGGGAATAGGTCAAGACACGCAAGGAAAAGTTTTTTGGGTACACAGGGGCAGTCATGGGTAAAAGGTTTAGGAGTGGAGGTAGAGGGAGTGCTTGTAGGAGGTGTTTGTGTGCTGGACGTGGATGCAGGTGTGTGCAATGTGTGCTTGTGTGTGTTGGGAGTATGTTGGATGGGTGAGTGAGGGTGTTTATGTTTTTTGGGAGGAGGAAGAAGAGATGAAGCGAGATGGAATGCAAGATGAGTGAGTGTATGCAACTAAGGTTGATGTGCTGCATGTGGTTAAGGTTGTTGTGGTGTGGATATGGTGTGTGGGGTGGATGTCTGTGGGTGTGCTCTTGTGGTGTCTGTGGGTATGACATGTTTGGTGCAGGAACAGGGAGTGTTGATGTAGTGATAGCAGGTGTGAGTGGTGACGACTGAGGGAGGAGGTGGTGGGAGAGACAGTGTGGGGGTGTCTGTTGTGTCAGCAGGTGCGTGTTGACTGTGTGCATGCTTGTGGTGTATCTTGTGGTGCCTGTGTTTGCCTTTGCGCACCATGTCTGTTGTAGTGGGTGAATGCTGGTCTGAATGTGTGCTCTGGATGGGTGAGAGGAGAAGGATGTAGGATTAGGCACAGGTAGCTGGAGGGGGACGGAAGATAAAGGTACACTGGCTGCCATTGAAGAGGAGGCCAGGGTCTGAAACAATCTCTACAGGCCGGCCAGGGCACCATGAATGCCTTCCAGGTAGGCATTACTTCCTTGCATCTGGGGTTCCAGTCCCTGGATGGCATTTACGATGGTTGACTGCCCCACAGAGATGAACCTCAGGAGGTCAATAGCCTCCTCATTGAGGGTAGCAGGGCAGACTGGGGGCAGGGGCTGAGGTGCCTGGGGTAAAAGAGACTTCCACCCTCCTGGGTGAGTGGGCACGGGCAAGTCAGTGCAGAGCCACAGGGAGGGCAGTGCTGGTAAGGGGGGTGGCATACAAGGATGGTGCTGGGATGGACCGAGATGGGTCTGCCACCACCAGGGAGCTTCCATCTGAGCAGGATTCCAAAGATGATGTATCTGCACTGGTCTCCCTGTGGTGCTCCTCTTGCCCTCCGTCCCACTGGTCCCATCGGCATCGGTGGACTCTGCCTCCTGGGTCCATGGGCTAAAGCTTCCTTACTCGCCAGTGCCCCTTTTCCTTTGCCTGATGCACACAAGGATAGAAGAAGACAGAGAGAGAGGGTGGGAGAGAAAGAAAGGGAGGAAAGGATCAATACCTACCCATCTAGTACACATACCAACAAGTTCTCTACTCCTCCTCTGGCGTGGCAAGAAATGCCCATGATACAATGATACATTGTCCCCAAATATTGGTCAAGTAGACATAACCTAATATTCAAGCTGTTACCTCCTAATGTCCACATAATGACTAGTTTGGACATGCTGCAGCCTGTCAGTAATTTTACTATGGTAATAACTACCAACTACCCACATATAGTTACCAATCTGACACCTTTGACACTTCGTTTTAGAATGTCCTGGATAAGTACATTGCACACAAAATATAGGACAGGTAGGTAAAGGACTCATGATGTACAGAAGTCCATTGACAATGCAATGATTTCTCAGTGAAAGTTCCCTACTCAAAGTACTTATTACCCAATATCAGCCCTGACAAGATGGCATTGGCAATCCTCAGCAGACTCAGGGATAGAGAATAGAGGTTTGACAATTACTCAACATAGGAGTGTGTCTAAACGTAACTGGACAAGGAGGTATAACACCAACATATTACTGTGTGCATGGTGTTAAAAAGCTAATTTACACCACTTCTAAACAGTGGAAGTAATAGCCAGAGATTATAAGCTTATTTTATGTATACACACCTCATTAGTACCTAAGAAATCTAACTGACACAATAGAAGCCCAAACAACCGATTAAAAAAGTCTGTACTCACCCCCTTGTGCCTGCTTTGCATCTATCTCTGGATAAGCCACCACCAATATGCAGGCTATTAGGGGGTTCAGGGTCCAATGGGCACCCCTCCCTCATTGGGAGAATATCCCAAGCTGGCCACCACGGTCTTCTGGACCCAGCGTCTCAGGTCCTCCCACCGCTTTCTGCAGTGGGTGCTCCACTGGCTATGGACCCCCAGGATCCACAGTTACTTGGCGATGGCTCTCCATAACCCCTTTTTCTGATGGGTGCTGACCCGCATGGGAGACACAGACAAAAAGGAGATAATCATGTTGAGTTACAGTACACCTGCAGCAGTGGCCTGCACACAGCATGCACAGCACAAGCTCATACCTAGTCCACATTATGCCATTATTAATCATACAACACAACCCCAGCAGTCAGTCATGCCACGTCAGTATTCACACACTTTTGCTGTCAAAAAACACCCTAGCTGATAAGTTTTCCACATTGTACTGACCTTTTTATCTGGAGCCCCATGCAACTGTCCATACAGGGGTAGGACCCCTTCCACCAGTTTCTCCAGAACCTCCTGGGTGAAGGCTGGGGCTCTATCTCCCACAGGACATACCATTATGGCTTCCAGATACAGAACACAGCAGCTCATGCAATGGAGGTCTTGGTTGCTCAAGTGCGTCAAGTGAGCTTAGCTACAGACAATGGCTGTCACAGCCGCAGAGGTCATGATTGTCACCGCCGGCGGCGATCATCATTGGCCCCAGTTTCCCATGGACATCAATATTAACCAAAGAGGAGCTACACAGCGATATAGACCGCCTACCACCATGACAACTAATGCTGACAGAATGCGGTCAACTTCCATCTGTCCTCTGCATGCAGGACAGGCGGCTGCCATTTTACATATTTTTTTTATTTCTGTGTCATCCTAGTGTGTATTAGCTTGATGTTAATCCCTAGTTACTTGATGTACGAGGTCAACTCATGTGAACTCACCAGCGAAGTGAGTGTCATCTGCCAATATGTATGATGTAGCATCTTTTCAATGAGTGGAAGTTTGATAACTGTATCCGATTTATGGAAGATATTACTATTTCTGTCTTCCATCTCTGAACAGACCCCCTGTGACAAGTATAGCAATGGTATTTACAGACAGGATGTTCCAAATGTGTAGTGTGTGAATAACTGTTTCCCTGTGTCAGCCATCAAATACCTTACATAACTTATTTTGATTGCTACTTCTATGGTGTACTTTTTGTAACAACAGTGTAAGAGGTGTCATGAATTTTGTTCTATCCTATGCCTAGATACCGTCCAATTGGGAGAATGAGAAATGCACTGGTCTAATGGCCCCTAGTCTACCTTGCGACCATGAAAGATATACACATTTTACATGTGTATTGTCTGAACCGTCAGACCATCAGGGAACTGTGTATCCAGTTGGACCCGGATCTCCTGCAAGCAATACGTAATCCCTAGGCCACCCTTCCAACAGTACAGGTGTTAGCAGTGGTCCACTTCTTATCCTCTGGCTCTTTTCAGGTGACAGTGGGCTTGGCAGCTGGTATGTCGCAACCCATGTTTAGTTTTGTGTTGGAAGATGTACTGTCTGCTTTGCTGAAACACATGGACAGCTACATGAGTTTCCACAATGTGCTGACTTACCCACTGTGAAGGCTGACTTCTATGATGTAGGACATATCGCATCCACATTGCCTTGGTCCCTCCTCGGATCAATGAACAAGTATTTAGGAACCAGAAAAATGATCATTCTATTAATGTGCAGGTGGCGTGGCTCACTGGACAGTACATATCCCAAGTGAATGCCAAGTTCCCTGGATCTGTGCATGACTCCTACATTCTGAGGAACAGCAACGTCCCACACATGATGGCACAACTAAAGAGCAAGTGGGCTTGGATCATTGGGGAGTCCATTCTTTGTTGTTCCACAGTCAGCTATTCATTCTTCACAGATTACCTTATGCCACTCCTGGATTGCAATGTGTGCAAATGTCTTCTACACAGGTGACTCTGGGTATCCTAACCTATCATGGCTGCTGACACCAGTGAGATATCCCAGGTCAAAAGACGAAAATCTCTACAATGAGGCCCATGGCAGGACAAGAAGAGTGATTGAACGCATGTTTGGCTTTCTGAAAGCAAGATTCCCAATGTCTGCACATCTCTGGAGGTTCCCTGCTCTACTCTCAGCAAACGATCTGCCAGATAGTTGTTGCCTGCTGCATGCTACACAATTTGGCCCTGAGAAGACGTTCCTTTACTGGAGGAGGAGGCTGCTGTACCGGTGGCAGATGAAGGAGCAAATGACAATGATGAAGATCATGATGAGGAGGATGATGTGCAGTCAAGAACTCCGCTGGTCTTCCAATACTTCCAGGGACTATCAGGTATGAATGCAAAAACTGTTATCTGAAACTGCTCTGATCTGCAGTGTGGCTGATGAGATGTCTCTTACTGGTATTATGGCTACTGTGCAGATGGTGATTGACTTATTTGTACACAATGTGAAAACGCAGTACAAATTGTCTTACTAAAATGTTTATGTTATGTGTTGCACTTTGTGTGACAACTTTTATTGGAAACAGTTACAGTCTTTTCACATGGATTTACCATTTGGCCTTATTGACACAAAGATATCCTCAGTTATAAAGCTCTCCCTAACAGAACTCCCAGCCCAGGATGTTAAGAAGCAGTAATTGAAATTGTAACTTTGTATACTGTTTGGATGTGTCAGCTATGAAGTACTGACAGATGTGATAGTGTGGGAGATGTCATGTACTGCTGGCAATGTTCCATTCATCCACATTAAGTCATTGAAATCCCATGTTGTACGTCTGTAAGAGTAGAGCATGTTTAGTGGGCACCTACATTGAGATCCTAATGTGTCTATTCTCACTGTCTTGTACTATTTACAGGTAATGTTGTGGTGTTAACTCAGTTTCCTGCCTCATCTACTGGCTGCCTTTGGAGAAGAAATCAGATCTTGTGTAAGGAAGACCTATTTTCTGGGCACTTTCCTCCACCTTACATCCCCTTCCATGCCATACATTTGTCTGACATTTTGATTTCGGAGTACAAACATTGGTATATCACTCAATGAGAACACGTAAACAGTATATGTGCTCAATGGTGTTTATTCTGACAAAATAGTTGAAAGAGGAGAACAGTGGGGTCATGGTGTTTTAAATTATCAGACTGGTAGGCACAGCTGTGGGTAGTACAGGTCCAGTATCCAAGTGCCAATGGAAAATGGGGCAATAACAGTGTAGTCAATAGGAGGTCTCAGAGGCACACAACGGATACAGTTTAGGAGAGGGACATTTCCTGGCATTGGGATTGGTCTTGCCTTAATTTCCTGCAGGATCTCTGGCTTGAAGGCCACGTTTGCAAAGAAGGGTTTCTTCAGCTTCAGAGGGAGGGGTGCTGGTGGCCTGTGAGTCCTCTCCCAGGGCCTCCATCCCACTAGCTGTAGCAGATGTTGAGGGCTGTGTTGGAATCTGGCTAGTGGAAGGGGTCTGCTGGTGGGTGGAGGACTCACGCAGGATGGTGGGTATTTCCTACAGATCCCCTGCAATGGAGGCCATGGTGGCATTGAATGCCTGCCACTACTGCATGGCCTCCTGGTGGTGTTCCTTCTGTAGCCTCTGGTTCTCCTGCAACGTGGCAAGTATCTGGCCCATCCTGCCATTTGATTGCTGGTATGCTACCAGAACTGGGGAGATGGGCTCTGGCCAGTCGTTCCTTGGCCCACAGGTGTCCTCCTACTTGCCCTAGCCCCCTGTGCCTGTGTCCATGGCACAGGGTGCCCACTCCCAGTGACACCAGGGCCTTCATCATCTTGGGTGGTAGGGGAAGGCTGAGGTCCCTGTACTGTTGGGCACACTGCTGATTGAGCTGTCCTTAGGACACAGATTTGGGAACGTGGAGTTGGCTGAGGTGTTGTGGCCACAGGTGTGGGGTTCCCCACAGTAGCTGGGTGAGGCTGGTTGTGGGTGATTGTCCCAGATGGGCCAGGTATGTCATCTGGATTAGGTGGAGAAGTGTGGCACAATCGTTAGAGCGGCAGACCCTGATGCAGAGATCTGGTCTGGGACCAGGGTTCAATTCCCGCCTCGGTGGGTCTTTGGCTCAATTCCCTTGGACCAGATAATTCTCTCTGCGGTGCCTAATCTAATTAATGGGTCCCACTCTGTAACTCTGGGCAATAGCTTGCTTAATCTCCACAACGGCCCTCACAGCGCTTGGATGCCTGGCTTCACCCTGGGGGTTGTCCAGGAGTGGGTGCCTCATAGGGAAAAGCCAGGAGGGGTTCCACAGCGGTATGCGTACAGCGCCTTGAGACCCTAACGGGTGAGTAGTGCGCTATACAAGTGCAAAGTTTACAGTTTTTTTTTTTTTTTTTTACAGATCCAGATCCTGAGTTGTACTCATCACTGAGGCCTTCTTCCTGTGGAGGACTGGCAATTTTGGTAATGTGATGCTGGGTGACAGTGGCTGTTGTACCTATGGATGGACCAGACTGTTGTTGGGATCAGGTTCATATGATTGTAGTCTGATGCCATGGTGCATGCTGCTGTTTAGGTGCTTCCAAGGGATGACAATGACAATTGCTACAGTCCAAATTTACATTGCTGCAGTATTTTTTCACATAGTTTTCAGCTTAGATGTGGGATTGTGTCTTTTGTGGTTCATTACTGTCATTGCCATGTCATGGGTAGGAAATGACACCTCATGATTATGTGGCATATGCCTTGCTCATACATGCAGTTGTTCCAATGTTGAATGTGCACATTTTAGAATACTTTTCTTTATAGTGATGCATTGTGGGAGTAGTAGTCCATCCAGCTGAGCAGGCTTTCCTTTAACTTGGGGGGGTGGGGGTTGGTTGGGATGGTGTTAGTGGGGTGGTGTGGCATGCAGTGAAAGGGTTTTAGCTGATTAGTGGGTTGAGAATCAGTGTAGGATGGGCTGATGTGGGCAGTGACAGGGGGATGGGGTCGCATGTGGTACTGGTGTACATTGTGACAGGGAACTTTACATGACTCACCAGTCTCAAGTCCTCCAGGTATTCCAGTCAGGCGCTCTGGATGCAGGATATCCAAGACTTCTCCTCCCATGCTGTGATGTGTGTGTTGTAGATGATGAGGTTGTGTCATTTGTGCTGAATGTGAGGTGTAAGTATGCCTATGGTATGTGGGTTCTAAGTGTTGGCTTCTTGGGTTCTCGCTGTCCATGAGACTGTGGTTTCAAAAGATTGTGGGATGTGTGGGTGTGTGTTTTATAGTGGTGTGTGTATGTGTATCAGGTGTGGGGTAGTTGCACTGTCCAATGTGGAGTAGTATTACAGTGGAGGTACTTTTTTTTGACTGGCGGTTCACACTGCCAATGGTTTTCCGCTGTGCTGATTTGTGGGTCATAACTTGTAGGGCAGAATGTTGTCAGCGTGGTGGTGTTGTTGGTGGGATCACCTCTCCCCCGCCGTTGTTCAGCCTGGCAGTGTCGGAATTGTGGCTGTTTGTTGGAACTTTTGCGTTTGAGACTCATAATACGGCGGTCTTGTTTTCACAGCCATGGCGGTCTTTTGGCAGCCGCCACCATGGCGGTCTTACTAAAAGACCACCAAACTCATAATGACCACCTATATTATCAGCAAAGTTAAGCAGAGCAGCTGGTACCGACAACCTGTCTGTAATGAAAATGTAAACACATATTGATTGGTGGGCAATAATGTTAACACCTGTATTCAAAGGATAATGTAGTCAGGAGGAATCTCAATGTTCTGAAGTGGTAAAACTGAATAAAGTTTACCAAGTATTTATAGACTAATTAGCTTGATGGATTCTATTCCTAAGGTGTTTTACAAAAGTTCTCATGTTTCACTTAGGGGAGTAAATTATTGATAACCATGTATTGCCATTTTAACAGGAAGACTTTCGTAAAGTAAACTCCATAGTAGGCCCCTGCTTTGCCATAAGGACTCATTTGTAAATTAAAAGAGCTTAGTCTAAGATTATGTTTTTGCTTTGTGATTTCTGAACAGCATTCGACTCAATAGAACTGGTGTGCCTTTCGTAGAAAAGCTTGTCACTCGGATGATCCCAAGCAGTGTATTGTCTCTCCCAGTCACTATATATCTCCAACTGTTTACAACAAGTAGAATTGGCCCTCTCAGGCCATCTGGCAAGAAGAAATGAACTGGTCTTTAACCTGTGTCAAGGATGTATGATTGCTTCATCTTTTTTAGGGTTATGCCTGGTGATCTTTTTTTCTCTACAAAAGTGTGAGGTTCCCACACTACTTGTCTTGCATAAGTTGATTGCTAGATTATAATAGTGTGCAAAGAAATCCTGATACTGTACCGACATATTGTAAAGTAAACGTATTAAAGGTGAAAGCAAAGAAAATTAAAATAATGTTTTTTGGCAAGAAACAAGCCAATTTGACATGTTATTTAAATAATAACATTGTGGAGGAAGAACATTCTGATAAATTCCTAGTAAAGAGCATGCCTAGATATCTAACTCTGGGAGAACACCCCAAGGGTCAGATTAACAAGGCTCTAGTGTCACTGGAGTGTCACTTTCAGTGACGCTCCGGTAGCGCTTTTCACTGCACCATATTTACAACATGGCGCCAAGCCACATTTTGTGGCGTAACCCCTCCTTGTAAATATGCCTCCCCCCAACGCAGTTTTCTGCGTCAGAGGGGCATGCAATGGGTGTTGCTGTGAGTGTTCAACCGCAACACCCTTTGCTTTTGACGCTGCCCCAGATTTACAATAAGGAGGTACCCTAGGGGCGGCATTCGCATGGCACAACGAGGAGGAATACTTTTATTCCTCCTCATTTTGTGCTCTTTATATGTGTGCTGCATTCTGCAGCACACATAGAAGTGCCAAATCGCCATTGTAGATTGTTTATGTATAAACAATCTATCCATTCAACGCATATACCCTTGCTCTATGGTGCGAGAATGGCTGCGTTGGTGAAGGCAGCTTAATTCAATGCTGGAGCAAGGGAAAACACAGGGGTGCACCATATTCTTAGAAATATGGCACATCCCTGTGTTTCAAAAGTGGTGCAGAGCTATTTTTGGCGCAGCACTGCACTGTGCCACTTTGTCGTTAATCTGGGTCCAAATCTTTAAAGATTAGAGTATCACTTTCATCAGGTGCTTTAGTGAAATGTAATTACATGTTTTGTGATATTCCTTAGTCTCTTTCTAAAAAGTTATGGAAGCAAAATACCCCCTATGGTACTTTATGGCTTGAAAATACAGTGCTTAATTTACAAGAGGCCTGCACCGCTGGAGCATCATTTTTTCTGACCCTCCAATGGTGCAGTCCTCTCTATCATATCTTTGAGAAGACGCAAAGCCACCCTAGGTGGCTTTGCATGACCTCATAGATATGGAGTAAGGCAAGGCAGCGTAACCTGCAGCGTTGTCTTACTCTATGTCAAGGAGGCGTTCCATGGATGTTGAGGTGGGTTTTCCCATGCAACACCTATGGGTTTTGACATATTTTCAGATTCATAAGAACATGTAAACTCCTTACCAGGAGAGGCGTAACGAGGAGAAATATTTCTCCTTGTTTTTCCTCTTTCTATGTCTGATGAATTCTGCAGCACACATAGAAAGAGGAAAACAACTCCATTGATCTTTTCAACAATGTAGAACAGCGCCAGCACAGGCAAAAAGGACAGAAATGTAGTACGGCTCATTCCTGCCCTGGGCAGCGCAGCAAGAAGTATGCCCTGTGCCAAAAGGTTGTAAATGAGGCCCACTGTCTCTACACTCAACTTTCTGTGAGGAAATGGCAGGAATACAGTTACACTTACTTTTAATAAACTAATTATAGGTTAACTTGAATAAAATTGTGTACCTCTATTAGAAAGAGGCCCAGAGAAGCAAAAGTAAATGGACAACTTAATTGCTAGAATGAGTGGTAAACTTAAAAACATTCCTTTTTGCTAGGAAACAGTACACCTTGGGAACCCTTCCCAGTAAAAATAGACCTGAAAAACCCGGTGCTTCATATATATTTTTCAGACACGATAATAAATACTAAAAAAGAAAAGCCTCTGTCTTTTTTCACTTTAAGAGCTTTAGATAATGAAAATGTTTGTCAAAGATGTAAAATGTACCAGACTCAAAATTCAGATCTGCAGTGTGAAAGTTTCATTTCAGGTGTAATGGAATCAACGTTATTTCTGATCTTTGTTCAAACGAACAGCAAGAGAAAGGATCTATCCATGCACAATTAATATTACTTTTTCTATTCGTCATAACTGAACTGCCCCTTATTTAGAGATATATGCAGAAAGTTTTAAAGCCTGTTTTTAAAAGCTATTCAACATTTACAAGACAATCAGCTTCACATCCTTCTTTTAGCTAACATGCTTTTCTAAATGTTGCAATTGGGCTACCTTGTTTCTTGACTGCTGCTAAATAATAGTAATTGAAACGGTGTGATTACTTGCTTTATTTACACAATATCTTAATGAACTACTCACTAGTCAGTCACGTCACAATCTACATTGTGAAAGTATGCAAAGCACCATTATCATTCCAGAATCCCTGTTCGGTATTGGCACTATTGACGTGAAAATTCCTACTGCCATGGTACATAAACATTGTTACCTTGACAGGATCCCTTTTCTCTCAGATCCACCATCAGATCTTCGCCACCATCACTATGCCCAAATCCAATTTTCAACATGAATGCACTGCTCCATTGTCATACCAGAAACGTAGTTGTCTCAACTTGCAAAGTTCCATTTCAATCCAAGTACCAATGCTAGGACAAAGCAAACCACCAACAACCCCACTCTCCTCATTCTCCTACTCATATGGACGTGGGCTTCAAAAGTTATTGATATCTATTGCTGAATGCACATGGATCATCAGGGTCCATTTAAAGAAAAGCATACCTGTCACCTGCTCAGTATGCATAACGTTCAGCTGCACGTTGCTACTGCTATATCCACTACTTCCAGATATCACCACATAGATGCCGCCACCTCAACAGCACCTACATCGTGATAGTACATGTTTAATGGAATTTGCTATTACTTCACCTCAACGCCCTCTGCTCTGCAGCAACCTTTTCAATATAAACCTAATGTAATACCTCCGTATTTAATTATATTATTTGAAAAAGCTGTTCCTAACCGTAACCCCAGCCCTAAATTAAATTGAATTTAAGTACTAGCCAACCTCAGCCCTAATATTCACTCAATTTAAATGAAATTAATTAAATGTTACATTTACTCTAACCATAACACTAACCTTAACTCTTTTTCCCAAAAATGTTTTTTAAGTAGAAAGGAATCTTAATGTAAGCCTAATGGCATCGTAATGCTGACTCTTCAAGCCCCCCCTCCCCCCACCACACCTGCTGAAGAGAAGTCGCTTGGGACAGGAGACTGTGGGGGCCTGCTTGGTGCCAAGAGGAATTCCTGTCTTGAAAAATTGAGGTGCTATGTCCTCGCAGGTGGACCTGTAAAGGCAGCTTTTCCTGGTAGTACTGTGGACACTGTTGCAGCACCCTGACTGATTGAAGCCTCCCACCAATTTTGGAGGCACCCCCAGCGACGCAGGACCCCACCCGTATCACTGCTGATCTGGCCTATTGACCCTTGGAGCCTGCAGCTACAAAATATCTTGGGGCCCACTGCCTGTGATGCTGGTGGCAGTTATAGTTTGGAGCCGCCACCCGCCTGTAACTGGGAAATGCATGCGGAGGAACCTTGCCCTGCAACCTCCTGGCACTACACTGTGGCTGCATTGCCCCGCCCTGCTCTGGGCCTCCACTGGTGACTTGTGGGGATATGTGACACACTTTGGACTATTCTTGCAGGTGATATCCCTTTGCCTTGGGAGTTGCTGAGCCTAGTGCCACTGCCTGCGGACAACTGATTGCCCTACTGCTAAGCTACATTATGAGCCTGATAAGCAATTTGCCTGGATATGGGCTGGCACAGTTGAGTGGAGCAGTGACAGTGGGTGGTCACAGGAGGGAGCGATTGAAACACTGTATGCTGTGAGAAGCCACAACAGGGGCCCTTGATGGTGGCTCCTGCCTGTTAGGCTGGGGAGCACGGACACAAGAAGCAATGCCCTGTATAGGACAAGAGTGGAGACCTATAGGTCATGAGGCCCTCTACATGGAGCTATGGGTACAGTGAAGGCGAAAACGCTGGGGCAACAGCAGGGGACACAGGCCACACAACCAGACCTTCCAGCTGAGGGGACGCCCACCAACCCCCTCCTCAATCATTACAACTTACTCTCAACAAAATCCTATAGCCCATAGCAGACTCGCAAGCCACCCTCCAGATGGAGATTGGCACAGTTTTGGTTGAACTGAGCCTACTACGCACGGATCATCAATAATTGGCTGACAGAGGTAAGAATACAGAAGCTACACTGGCAGACCTATAGCCAACCCACCAAGCCATGAAAGGACAAATGGCACACCTCATGGACTGAGTACGCTGGCTGGAACATAGGGTTGAAGACGCTGAGGGTCTTAAATGGGGCAACAATGTGCATATAGTGGGCCTTCCTGAGGATCTTAAAGGACAGACATACTGGCTTCAGACTAGGAGATCCTGAACAAGGATGACAAAGAATTGCCACTTGTAACTCCACAGATGGTGGAGGAGCTTGTTTAGGAGGTCCTGTTTGACGGAGGGGCCCAGTGTCTATAGCGAGAACAGTGCTGGGACCAGCGCAGCTGGGAAGTTACTACTAACTTGTCTGGCACTTGAACACCCCCCTCCATTGCCATTCCAGAGATACCAAAATTGCTATGTGGTGTGCTTTTACCATGTTTGGACACTATGGTTTGGGTGACAGCCATTGCTGGGCTGTTCAGGGGTTGGGGAGTTGGGACTTTTATTTAATGCTGTTCAATGCTGTCACATGGGTGTTGGGGGTCCCAGTTGGGGGTTTGGCTTGGGGGGGCCACAGCCTTCCGCAATTACCTCCTATAAACTGCTGACAAAGAAAGTAAGGGGTTTAGAGTAGGCATCCAAATGCCACAAAATTTTATGTACCTTAAAGTTGGAGGTCCATGATGCCTATTTTAAGAGACACACCTTGTGAGTGAGGAGGCAGAATGCCTTCGGTGCCACTTGCATGACCAACTACCCACCACAATATACTCAACCTTTGCAAGGGGAGTGCTCATCTGGGTGAAGGCTGGGGTCCCATTTGAGGCCTTGACTACAGATATGGATCTGGGCAGTAGATACGTCTTCATGGCGGGATAGCTATGTAGCCGGCACATACTACTGGGAAGCATGTATGCCCCTAACACTGGAACATTGTCCCTTTCCTTGCAACTTTTTTGGCACAACTGAGTCACCTAGTGAGAGCGGTGCAGCTCCTGGGGGGCAATTTTAACTGTGTCCTTGACACCACTCTTGATCGTTCCACCCCTCCAATGCTTGGGGCAACACCTCAATATGGCAGCTCCCTTGCTGACTCGATAGACACATTGGGACATGGAAGACATTTGGAGCACAGAGCTAACAGGGGCTATTCCTTCTATTACGGTCTCTATCTAGTTCATACTAGAATTGACTGCTTCATGTGCACTAGGGCCTTCATCAGTTTCATCATATACTCTACTCTAAGTACCTGGGCCATTTCCTTTCTGATCACAGCCCACTCTAGGTGAATCTCCAGTCAGCCAAAGAGCGCCATATTATACCAACTTGGTGGCTTCATTCAGCAACCCTCACAGATGCCATTTTCTGGACTTCAATTGCAGAACACATCGTCCAGTACTTAACCATGAACCCTGGGATGACTGAGTCTCCGTGTGGTTTGAGAGGCCTTTAAAGTAGTGGTTAGGGAGCATTGCTTAGGCCAGTCAGTGGGAATCCCCAAGGACCCTGACCAAAAGCTTACAAAATTGGAAGTTGCTCTCTATGATTGGGATAATAAACAGGGTCCTGACCCCGATGCCCTACTGCATTTGCTGGAGGCCCGGGATTTGTACAAGGTGACGCTGCAGCACCTCCGGTGCCAAAACTATAAAGAATATGTGATTTGCATCAATGAGGAGATAGCGAAGTCAGGGAGACTTCTGGCTTGGTTGGTCCAGCCTGAGAACAGAGGGGCCCTGATCACCCAACTTTTGACAACAGATGGGACGTTTCTTTACTCCCTATGGGAAATTAACAGGGCATTCCGAGACTACTTTGTCTATCTTTATTGCCCAATTAAAGCAAGTGTCTACCAGTGACATTTGGCCCCTAGCTGGACCGACTGGCCCTTCAGAGTCTCACTGCAGACATGAGCAAAGAACTGCGCAGCCATGTCATAGTCCTGGAAATTAGAGTAGTTATTAAAACTATAATGAAGGGCAAGTCACCAGGCCCAGATGGGCTCCCATCAAAGTTCTATAAATTAGAAAACAACCCTTTCACTCTTTTTTTTATCAATTTAATTTAAATACGTTACATATGCAGCCCTCACCCTAGCCCTTAATTAATTTAAATTGATTTGATTTCAACTAATTGCATCTAAATAAAACACGTCCACCTAGCAATCATTTTTTTGCAATAATTTAAAATTAACAACAAAATAAATGAACAATGTTAACCAAACCCCAATATCACTACAATCTTAGTTAGCTTTAAAGAAGGTAAATGCTGTTCAATATTATTATTAAGTTAATTTAACAATTAAACAAGTATCCCTGACTCTATTTCTAAATCAATTTACAATAAATACAATACAATAAAATAATTTCCTATGATCCTCCATTAATGTAAATTAAATTACGTCAATTTGATTACATAACCCTAAGCCTAATCCTGACTTCAATTAAATTAAACGAACCATTACCTCTTCACTAACTGAACTACCCCAAATTGAAGTGAATGCAATTATACTTACCAAAACCAATGTAGTATCATTCTCTGTGAGGTAACTTCAATTGTAGTGAAGTTGATGCAGTGTCCCATCACTGTAATTGCTTTGATGTAGTGGAGATTCACCATAGATGGAATCCCAAGCCTCATTCTTCCTCTCCCATCCTTCTGGTTTCACTCCTCCTGGTAGCTGATCTGACCCCTTGTGCTGCAGGGTCCATCTTGGATTACACCTTCTATGTAATTATGCATGTGCTAGTGTTTTAGCAACTTTATAAAGGTTGATTGTTTTAACAACAATCATTGTGTAATCAGTAATGCTTTGAGTCCAAAGAGCAAGTTGAGTGCAGGCAAGAGCAATGGTTTTATCTTGAGTGGGGCCGTGGGTGCTGTCATGGCACATTACGACAACTCATCAGGTCCTACCAAAAGTAATCTACCTTCCAGCTCACATGGGAATACAAGCCTGTGCAAGTAAACATTCCACTTCGGTGTGCAAGTGAACACCTCTGAGTGGTGGCATACCCAGATGAGAATGCACACTTTGTATCAGCTACTTTAACTTTGTATTGGACCACTATTGCACCTCAATACACTTGCTCCCCTGAAATAGTATCAAGCTGAGGCCTGTGATCTTCCTCAGGTAAAAGTATCAGGAACCACTTAGTTTGCACCATCTGACATCTGTTTGTTGTGTCATAGTAGCTTGTGTTTATCAGTTGCGATAGTAAAGGAAATTTTGACCTGTCCATGGAGTTCCCTTCACCCTATCCAAATGGGTCACAGGGCTGGTAGAGACTCTCCAGTAACAGAAACACCTCTGCATGACTGGTAGAATTTAAATTGTCAGGCTGTACAGATTCCTTGTGGCACTAACTATGAGTTCCCAAGGATCCAAGTCCTGATGGCACAAGAAAATCCTGACTGTGACCCCCACACATGCCTCAGATGACTTTTATCCCAGAGATCCAGCTCACAAATAGATTTGCCCCTTTAGCTGCACCCAATGAGTAGGACTGACTTTTACCCGCTAAGCCAGGCAGTAAGTTGACTACTAACGGGGCTGAGGTTTCCTTGAGGCCTCTTAATTTGCTTGAGATACCCAGCTAGAATGTGGCAGGTGTTAGGTCTTTGTTGACCTACTCTCTAGAGGTTTTTTTGCTTAAAGCCTTATCAATTGTTTGCTTTAAAGAGACTTGGGATGTCACTGCTGCTACTTTTCTTAATGGATATGCAGTTTTATTCTCATGCAATGCCTTCTCAACATGGCAGAGCTAATTGGGGAGCTGGAAACTTTTGTGAGTTTAAGCCTGGGCTGTGATATGGAGCAAATCTCCTCCTTTTCAACCACTATTTTAGCTGTTCTTTTAACCTTTTCCCAAAACACAAGTGTTGTAATTATTCATATTTACAACTCGCCTTCCTTTAACACTCAGCCCAGGTTCTTTGTGTCCCTGATAAGAGTAAGGAAGTTGGCTATAAGGACTCTGATCAGGTCCATTTTGTTCATTCATAGTTTTAATTTGCTAATGTCAGAATACAATCTTTTCAACCTTGTGTCTAAGTCTGCCTATAACTCTTTGGGATTTGGGTCAACATTCAATGGAAGAGGCTTACATTCCAGTTCTGATTTTATTTATGTATCACCTGTTTACTGGCCCTATTATTTAGATTCAAGACATTCTGGAATAGTCATGGTGATCATAACCTGCTTAAGGCATAATTTAGCTGGCCCTAGCTAAGTGGAAAGAATCCCAACCTGTATAAAAAGCCACTTATAGCTAAGGAGCAGGGTCATAGAATTGACTGGGGGAAATAGTCACAGAGGATTTTTAAGGGACCTGCTTTGGTTGTGTAGAAGGGATTTCAGTGCTTGTCTACAGTTAGACCCTCTTGACCAAGGCTTTTTAGACTCTGTTTCTAACATCTGTAACAAAGTTCTGCTGGTGCTTACCAGAAAATTGATAGGATAGGTTATGTTGGCCCCAAATGGTTTGATACAAATTGTGCCAGGGCCCACACAGATTTGATGGTGGCTCTGCATTGTACGTCTAGAAACAGGGTTTTAGTAAATGAGACAAGAAGACGCTTTAAGGTGACTTGTAGAAATCAGAAGAATGTGTTAACATTTGAGGCTTGGTATCAGTTGTGAGGCTGGAGATAATGATACTTTCTGGAAAATAGTGAATAACCCCTTTTTTAACAAGTTAGTGGTGCCAGACATGGTTCCTACAATTCCAGCTCAGGCCTGGGTAAACCATTTTAAATCCATTTACAAGATGGCAATTGTTTCACATTTGGACACTGCTGCACCCCTTGTTAGTATAGAGGCACTTTGCTTTGACGTAGGTGAAGTTGTAGAAGACATTTTCTCACCCCTCAAATAAAGCCCATGGCCTAGATGGAGTTCCAGGGGACCTTTTTAAGTTGTGTGTGGATCTCTGGGACCCCCTGATCATGCAACTCTTAAATGTTGCAGCACACAGGAGTATCATTCCCTCTTGGAAAAAGTTGGTAATTGTGCAGGTGTATAAAAAAAGGAAACTGTGCAGATCCAGCTTGTTACCAGTCCATCTCTTTAATAGCCACCAAAATTAAGATCACAGGCAGGGTAGTGTTGAAGCATCTGATGGACTGGGCTGAGAACGGGAAGATTATATCTGACATCCAGAATGGTTTCAGACCAGACAGAGGGACAATCTAACAAAACCTTAATCTTTACCTTTTAATGGCTAAATATACATTAGTAAGGAAAGATTTAATCCATCTTGCCTTCATGGATCTCAGTGAAGCCTTTGACATTGACTTGTTAACAGGATGAGGCTATGGGCTGTGCTGGTGGCCTTGGGGCTTGGTCAAGCCCTTGTAGCTTTATTGTGTGATCTGCATAATGATTTGGAGGCCTGTGTTGGATTCAACGCAAATAAGGGAATGCACCACGCACTCTCAGTTGGGTAGAGGAGTCTGCTAGGGCTATGTTTTAGCATCCCTGCTCCTTATTTCATGCAATATCCAGTTAGAATCATTTTTAGTGGCCCAGTGTAAAAGATGTGCCATGGGAACGTTCCAGAATAATTGTATGCGGACGATACTGTCCTCTTTGCATGTATGATCTGCAATGGTTTATAGATTTGTTTTGTTAATTTTATGGACTTGTTGGGTCTGAAAACAAAATTATCTAAAACACATGCAATGGTTTTGGGGCTGACAAATGTAATGTCTAAAACCCTTTCGATTATGAGGGAGCCCATTAGCAAAACAGACAGGTTCACCTATGTAGGAATCAGATTTGACTATAAATTGAGTTGTGATCCCCTGATGAGTGTGCATGTGCTGTCCTTTATTAGGGCAGCCCATACTATAGATGCTTTCCCGAGGCGGCTTGATCACCCTCATGTCAAATCTATTGCAAACCTCTATTAAGCAAAATGCATCCTGTCAGTAGCATTTGACTCAGAGATCTGGGACTACAAGTCTTGTTACAACATCCATGTCACTGAAAATAAATATTTATAAAAAATCTTGAGGTTGCCAAAGACTTATCGTGCATGAAGAAACTGAATATAGGGTTCATCTCTGACTTTATATGTATCTATCCTGTATGTTTATGGCTTTTTGTTTGGCTAAAATATTAATTAGAATTTATTAGAGTGATCCTAAAGGAATGTGTGTGGCTAGATTATTTCCATGAAATTCCCTAGTTGTAGTATATCAAAGACATCTGGGAGAACTGTGATCCAACCTGTGTTATTTTGTGCATGGTTGTCCATCATGTCCTGCTATGGCCTTTCTCACTGAAGTAATGCTGGTCTATTCTCTGGATACCAAATACTTAACAATGTTGTAGAAACTTGATCAAGGATCCAAAGTGCAAGGGCTTCACAGACTTTGGGCATCCAACTTTGAGTTGCCTGTCCTGTAAGTTGACAGAGCAACCATGGGCCTGATTTAGAGTTTGGTGGATGGGGTTACTGTGTCACAAACGTGATGGATATCCCATCTGCCATATTACAATGCCATTGTATCCTATAAACATCATAATATGGTGGATGGAATATCTGTCACATTTGGGAAGGAGTAACCCATCCACCAAATTCTAAATCAGGCCCTTAGTTCAGGATAGCAAATCTGTTTGAGCTTGGTGTATTGCTACATACACTACGTGCATGCGGCAGCACTACGTGCAAGGTAAACAGTGGTGCAGAGTGTGGACCATTGGCCTCTGCTTTCATTGGCCTTCGCTTCCATTTTGGTTCACGACTCCATTTTGTCGAGTCTGGTTCGGTGCGTAAGGCACTGTTCTGTGTTTTTCCACAAGCTTCGGCAAGCTGAAGGGTGGGGTGTTTTTCTGCTCAACTTCGCTCCATCTGCCTGGTACGAAGGGCGCTATTTACATTCCACGAGCTATCAGTTAGAACAACAGGGGGATGCGCCTGTACACAAGGAGGAATGCAAGCTTCACCTTGGAGTCCTCTCCTGGGAACTTGGCCCGTTCTGAGGAGACGTCTCGAAGGGTGAACAAGGTACCGCCGATTGCACAATTTGTAAAGGAGGGGGTCTTTTTCTAGAAAAGACTCCTGGGCGTTAGTAAATACTATAAAAGTTGGGGGCCTGGATGGGCTGGTTTAGGAACTCTCTTCTGGGTTGGACGCAACGCCAGGAGGACTGATTGTCCCGAACAGAGGCTCCCTGTGCCAGCTGATTTGGGTTCCCCAGCTTTGTGTACGGCGGAGGGATGCAGACGCTCTTTTCGGTGAAGCTTTTCAATTTATTAAGTGTATTGTGTGTGCGCGCGTAATATGTACTTATTCTTGCAGTCATTTTCATGCTATTGAGCATTGAAGTATATTGTGTGTGCGCGCGTAATATGCACTTATTCTTGCAGTCATTTTCATGCTATTGAGCATTGAGGTATATTGTGTGTGCTTGTATTATATGCACTTACTCTTGCAATTATTCACAGAGTGCTTATATCTTTATCATTATTCTCATGTTATTCTCCTGATGTATATATATATATATTAGTGTGGTTTAGTTTTGCTAGCTGAGAACTTGCCCCTTAAATAAACTTGATTATTCTACTTACGAAGGTGTTTGAGAGTGATTGCTTTACATTGTGCCTTAAAATATCCTGAAGTGCATAGTTTTGATATTCTGAAGAGTAAAGCAGCACAAATTGGCGTAGTCGGCAGGATTCGAAAAAAAAAAAAAGGGAAAATGCTTAATAAGATCAAAGCGAGCTCAAAAGCAGGTTCTCAGGTAGCAAATCCAGACATAGAAATACCGGGATGGGAAACTGCCCCGTATAAACTTTTAGCTCAGGAATGGTCACGTTGTGCTGGTTTGTGTGAAAATTGGAATGCGTGTATGTTGAATGTGGAACCTGAAGATCTTCTTATATGTTTACGGAAAGTTTCAATTGACAAGGGAAGGGAGGTTTGTGCGTTGGGGAGGCGAGGCTGGATCTTGCTTTCTGCGTACCGAAAGTTGTATGAAAAATGTTTACAGTTACAAAAAGACCACGAGCAGCTGGAGAAGGAGTTAGTAGAAGCCCGAAATTCCTCTACCATGCTAGCTTGTCAAAATAAATTATTAAGTGATAAGTTGGAAATGTACCAATTGGTTGCAGAGAGAACGGCTGTTAGCGTAGCTAAATATAAACACAAGAAACGAAGAGGGAAAGTTAATAAAAAGAAGGTGCATTTAGCTATCTCTCAGGCAGGATTAGCCTTTGACCCTGAATTTTGGGATGGAAACATCTGGGATACATCTGATTTTTCAGATGGGTCCGGGGGCGATGACTGCCAAGATGTTAGACAGGAGAAGACAGAGCGCAGGAATGTTGTCCGTGCGCAGCCCATATATCGGCGAAAGTTACAGCATAGCCCAGCTAATCCTGAGGGGTGATGTTGGATGCCCTGGAGGATTATACACAGCAAGAACTAAGTGATGTGATAGACAGATTTCGACAGAGGTCTGGGGAAACATTGCTTACGTGGTTAGTGCGGGTGCACGATATGGGGGGCCAGGGGGTCCAATTGGATCACGGCGACGCCCCGAGGCTTTGTATGTTAAGTACAGACCCGGTTATTCAAAATGAGTTTAGAACCTATCCAGGGAATGGTCCCATGACCAATTTGTTAGAGCTAGCTGCGCAAGGGTGTGCTCAGAAGTATCCGACAGAGTCAGACTGGCCGCCTAATGATAAACCTTGGTATACTTTGAGAGATGCAGTACAGAGATTGAAGGAAGAAGGGATGAAAACAGCTATCTTTATGGGTAATGCCCATGATTTGATGAATGGAATTTTAAGTGTGTCTGTGCGAAACCGGCTGATTAGGGCCGCTCCTCCTGCATATAAGCATGTCATCATGACTTTGTTAATTAATCAGACGGGTAACCCATTGTCTCAGGTGGTAGAAGCGGTGCGTGAGTTAAGTGATTTAGGAGAATGGGCTAAGCCAGAGAGGAATTCACGGTCTGAGAATCGTACTGATAACAACAGGGTGACAAGGCGAGACATGTTTCAGGCCTTGATGCGAGATGGGGTGACCAGGAATTAAATTGATGGGATAAGCACCAAGGACATGTGGGAAATGTACCGCAAACGCGGTTTGGATAAAAAGGAGGGGAGCAGGAAAGGGAACAAGAAGGATAACAAAGTGGTGAACCAGAGAAAGGCAGGAGGGGAGGAGCGTGAGGGTGAAAAGGGAGAGAGAGGGAGAGAACCCCACCGTAGAGAGAGATCCCCAGAGGACGGAAATTGGGAGGAAGAGCACCGAAGCGCAGAGGGAACCCGGAGCAGGGAGAGAGACCGGGAACTGACAGGTTCTGGGAAAACTCGAGGAAGAGAGTGGGAGAGGGAGCTGGTAAGCTCAGAGAGGTTGCGAAGCAGAGAAAGGGAGGAGGAGTTCCCTGAGAATTACCGCAAACTGTATCCAGATTTGACTTGGGCAGACTCTGATGTACGCAGAGTGAAAATAGATTAGGAAACAGGCCAAACTCCGGTGCAGGGATGGGCTCGCAAAGATAACAGACCTTATGTCAAAGTAGAAATTTATTGGAAACGTGGAAATGTTCAAAAAGTTCGAGCCCTCGTTGACACCGGAGCGGAGGCCACTTTGATTCATGGCAATCCAAGAAAATTCAGGGGACAGTACTTCACCATTACGGGATTGGGCGGAAAAGAAACCCCGGCAGTGCAGATAGTGGTTCCAATGAAAATAGGGGCACTTCCAAAGAGAGAATACACTGTCCTGATTGTGCCCATTCCCGAATACATTATTGGAATTGACATTTTGAAAGGGATGACCCTACATTTGGAAGATGGATGTTATCAATTTGGTTCCAAAAGATTTATATCAATAGCCGCCGCAAGGGTGGGGCTGTTGAAGATTCCTCCGGTAACACTTCCCCAAGCTACTAAGGTGATTCAAATGAAACAGTACAGAATACCGGGAGGACATGAGGAGATTAGCCAGACTATACATGATTTACTAGAGGCCGGGGTAATAGTTCCCATCACCACTGCGTGGAATAATGCCCTCTGGCCTGTTCGTAAAAGTGATAACAGTTGGAGGATTTGCATTGATTATCGCCAATTGAATAAACATACACCTCCTCTGACTGCAGCGGTCCCAGACACCATTACCTTGATTGAGAACATACAGAAACACAGTGGGACTTGGTATGCAACCATTGACATTGCCAATGCCTTCTTTACGATACCAATAGCTACTGAGAGCCAGCCTCAGCTGGCATTCCAGTGGGCGGGGCGTCAGTACACCTTCTGTAGATTACCCATGGGGTATTTACATAGCCCCACTATCTGCCACCGGCTGGTGGCAGAGCATTTGGATGAAGTACCAGTGGTTCCTGGAGTGCAAATTTCTCACTATATAGATGACGTGATGATGCAGGGAGAGACGCAAGAACAGGTGCAAATTCAGCTAGACAGGGTGGTGGAACATTTGCAGAATCAAGGGTGGGAGATTAACCCCGAGAAAGTGCAGGGACCGTCTCAGAGCGTGAAATTTTTGGGCATTCAGTGGAATCAGGGACACAGAGAAGTGTTGCCAAAAGTGAAACAAAAGATTAAGGAATTCGCAGTACCGCGAAATCGGAAGGAAGCCCAGAGTTTTATTGGACTATTCGGGTATTGGAGACAACATATACCCCATTTGTCTCAGATTTTGGCCCCATTGTACAAAGTTACACGAAAGAAAAATGCGTTTGAATGGGGAGAGCAGGAGCAGCGCGCGTTTGAATTGGCGAAAGACGCCATTCAGCATGCTTTGGACTTGTGGCCGATTCGAGAGGGAGACATTGAGTTGAATGTGACAGTCCAGGGGCAGTATGCCAATTGGAGTTTATGGCAAAAACAAGGAAGAAAGAGGGTGCCCCTGGGATTTTGGACAAAGAAGTTACCTGAGGCAGGAGAGCGGTATACTCCCTTTGAGAAGCAGCTGCTGGCCTGCTATTGGGCCCTGGTTGATACTGAGCAAATTACACTGGGACACAATGTGATTTTAAGGCCTGAAATTCCCATCATGCAGTGGGTGATGAGTTCCCCTAAAACTCATAGAATTGGACATGCGCAAGAAGCCAGCATTATAAAATGGAAATGGTATGTCCAGGACAGGGCACGAGCGGGTCCAAAAGGGACCGCCGTTTTGCATGAGCAGGTAGCGCAGGCTCCAGTGGAGAATTCCGAAACGTTGCATGATGTACCTTCAGTGTGTGAATCCCCAGTAGGGTGGGGCCAGCCGTTCGCAGACTTGTCTGCAGATGACAAAAAACATGTGTGGTTCACAGATGGTTCAGCAAAATATGTTGGAACGAAGAGGCACTGGAAGGCAGTGTCCTATAATCCTGTTACCAAGAAGCTTTTGACAACTACAGGACAGGGAAAAAGTAGCCAGTATGCAGAGCTTTATGCCGTGTATCAGGCTTTAAAACAGGAGCTACCCGGAAAATGTCACATTTATACAGATTCCTGGTCTACCGCCAATGGGTTAGCTACTTGGCTTCCCACGTGGCATGCACATCAGTACAAAATCCATAACAAAGAGGTATGGGGGAAGGAGTTATGGCAGGAGATCTGGGAAATGTTACCTCAAAGCACCGTGACTGTCTATCATGTGGACGCTCACTGTCCAACTGATTCATTAGACCGATGGTTCAATTGTCTTGCAGACGATCGAGCCAAGATTCAAGAGGCTGAAGTGGAGGCGCAGAGTTCTGATTTGGTGGGAATGGCTAAATGGGCACACCAGAAATGCGGACATCTTGGAGAAAAGGCTACTCACAGGTGGGCTGAGATTAGAGGGATGCATCTTCCCCTAGATTTGATTAAAACAGCGATCATTGAATGTCCCATTTGTCAGCATGCACAGCACAGACCGGTCCCACAGGTGGTGAGAGGCCAGCTAGGTAGAGGTAAATTGCCAGGACAGATTTGGCAGATTGATTACATTGGACCAATGCCAGTGAGCAGAGGGTGTCAGTATGCCTGCACTGTGGTAGACACTTACTCTGGTTATCTCATAGCCTTTCCCTGCAAGCGCGCAACTCAGCAGAGCACCCTGAAAACAGTAGATCTGTTGATTCTGTACTATGGAGTGCCACTCCAGATTCAAAGTGATAACGCCAGCCACTTCAAGGGCTGACTAGTGCAGGACTATTGTGCACAACACAATATTGAGTGGATTTTTCACATACCTTACTACCCACAAGCAGCGGGACTGATTGAGAGAATGAATGGGTTGCTGAAAGAACAATTGCGTAAACTGAATGATGGGACACTGAAGGGGTGGAGGGATAATTTGTATGATGCTTTGCAAATTTTGAACAACCGACCCCTAACCAATGCCGAGACACCTCTCATGAGAATGCTGACACCTGCTTTACAGATTAATCCGTTTACAACGAGCGATACCATTGTGTATTGGGAAACAGCTCCAGGAGCTTTGGCCCCATATCGAGCTACACCAGAATCTGCAGGACTTGACTTACATGCTTTACACATGCATCGATTGAAACCTAGAGACATCACTCTGATTGAAACTGGGGTGGGAATTCAGATTCCCCCTGAGCATTACGGTCTGATCGCCCCTCGATCTGGGCTTGCCTTGAGGGGCATCCAAGTTTTAGGAGGCGTGATAGATGCAGACTACCAAGGCGAGTTGAAAGTCATTCTTTTGAACAGTGGTGACACAGACCTAGTGGTGCAACCTGGTGATCGCGTTGCCCAAATTGTCATTATGCCGGTTTATGGAGGTGTTGTTAAGAAGGGGAGCGCCCCAGCTCTTCTCACTGTGAGAGGCAAAGGAGGGTTCGGATCTACTGACAAGAACCCAGGGGCCAAAGTGTGGATTGAATCCCCAAATAACCCTCCTCAACCCGCTGATGTCATCGCCACTGGACCAGACAATGTCCTGGTAGTTATGCGACCTGGTCAAGACAAATGGGAACATGTTCCCGCTGACAAATGCTATCTGCGAGAATGATAATACGTGTTTTGTCCTTTGTTCTTTTCAGATCATCCTGTGGAGTGCCTGTGCCATGAGTGTGGTGTATGGAGCCCGTTCGGGAGACTCCACCGGGGAGCGGGAGGGGCTCATAGCCCAAAAATTCAACCGTCAGCCGCAGATGCCAACGCTGCTGCATCAACCGAACAATGTTTGGATTCATCTAGCGCAGGAAGTGCTGAATATATCTCACTTCTGTATGAGTAACATGCAAAGCGTTCAAGATTTGATTACCACTTGTCTAGTGGCAGTGCCCACTCCTGCTGCTGTATTATTACACATCTTTAACAATACAAACCAGGATGGAACGGTGGATGTGAGTGACGTTCGCTCCCATCTGTCACTCTATGAGTACTGCCGTCATTGCCTGGAGGTGGGCAGGCGGTTGTGGAGGAACATGACATCTATACTCACGTTTAACATCTCAAATGGGGATGTGTGCTATTCATTGACCTGTGATCCTATGAAAATAGGTAAATGTGCTCAGCTCAAATTGGAGAAAAGAGACAAAAACTTAACTGCTGCACAACGGACGTTGTGCCACTCACGGAATGACCTAACCTGTTTGAATGTAAATAATTCGATGTTTTGCCAACATGTGGTGCCTGCTGCCAGCCACATTCAAAATGTTAAGTTGCCTAAAGGTTGGCTCTTTTCTTGTGGTAATCTTTCTTTTACTTATATTCCAGCCAATCTAACCGGAGGGCCTTGTGCCTGGTCACGCTTAGGCTTTCTCATGTTTCCTATGGATACTGCTCTACACCCTCGCTATACCAGAGACACTATTCAATTACCTACGGACTGTGATTCTGAAATTTCATTGCTGTCCAAAACAGAATATGTTAGTTTAGCTGGTTCTATCGTAGGGGTGCCAGGACTTGCAGTATATAATACCAGAGTTATTAATAAACTTGCATGTTTAGTAGTCAAGAATATTAACTATACATCAGCTGCCTTAGCTGAGCTGTTATTAGATGTACAGGGAATTAGAAGAGCTGCTTTGCAGAATCGCGCTGCTATTGATTATTTACTGCTTAAACACAACCATGGCTGCAGTGATTTTGAAGGATTATGTTGTTTCAATTTATCCGACCACTCCATATCAATCAACTCCCACATAGAGGCCCTGCATAAGTTGGTGAAGGGGGTGCAGCAGGATGTTGACAAGGGGTGGTGGGATTGGGCTTTTGGATGGCTGCCTAATTTAGGCCAATTGCGTTATATCTTTGGTGTAATCATTATCATAACAGTTATTTTAATTTCATTATGTTGTTGTATTCAGTGTGTGCCTAACCTTCTATCTCAGTGTCGCCCAAGAGCATTGCCATTTCAGCTTATAGGATATACTTAGTTGTAAGTTGGCCAAATGGTCCAAGGGTGGAAATGTATTGCTACATACACTACGTGCATGCGGCAGCACTACGTGCAAGGTAAACAGTGGTGCAGAGTGTGGACCATTGGCCTCTGCTTTCATTGGCCTTCGCTTCCATTTTGGTTCACGACTCCATTTTGTCGAGTCTGGTTCGGTGCGTAAGGCACTGTTCTGTGTTTTTCCACAAGCTTCGGCAAGCTGAAGGGTGGGGTGTTTTTCTGCTCAACTTCGCTCCATCTGCCTGGTACGAAGGGCGCTATTTACATTCCACGAGCTATCAGTTAGAACAACAGGGGGATGCGCCTGTACACAAGGAGGAATGCAAGCTTCACCTTGGAGTCCTCTCCTGGGAACTTGGCCCGTTCTGAGGAGACGTCTCGAAGGGTGAACAAGGTACCGCCGATTGCACAATTTGTAAAGGAGGGGGTCTTTTTCTAGAAAAGACTCCTGGGCGTTAGTAAATACTATAAAAGTTGGGGGCCTGGATGGGCTGGTTTAGGAACTCTCTTCTGGGTTGGACGCAACGCCAGGAGGACTGATTGTCCCGAACAGAGGCTCCCTGTGCCAGCTGATTTGGGTTCCCCAGCTTTGTGTACGGCGGAGGGATGCAGACGCTCTTTTCGGTGAAGCTTTTCAATTTATTAAGTGTATTGTGTGTGCGCGCGTAATATGTACTTATTCTTGCAGTCATTTTCATGCTATTGAGCATTGAAGTATATTGTGTGTGCGCGCGTAATATGCACTTATTCTTGCAGTCATTTTCATGCTATTGAGCATTGAGGTATATTGTGTGTGCTTGTATTATATGCACTTACTCTTGCAATTATTCACAGAGTGCTTATATCTTTATCATTATTCTCATGTTATTCTCCTGATGTATATATATATATATATTAGTGTGGTTTAGTTTTGCTAGCTGAGAACTTGCCCCTTAAATAAACTTGATTATTCTACTTACGAAGGTGTTTGAGAGTGATTGCTTTACATTGTGCCTTAAAATATCCTGAAGTGCATAGTTTTGATATTCTGAAGAGTAAAGCAGCACACTTGGGAACTGTAAGTGGTAGAGACTTCTCATTTCACCATTATTTACCATGTTATCTTCTCCATAAAATTAAGTATAAATAAAAGCACTATTCATTTTTTTTGTAAAACTATCACTCATTGAAACGTAGCTTTATCAATTGTGGTCATCAATAGTTACTCCATTTAGGATCATCTTCACATCATCTCCTTTGGTTAAGTTGCGACTGCAGTCACCACTACCAGTGGTGTCAATGGACTTAGCTTAGCTAATCATTTCAGTTCTAGTGTCAGTATGAATAACAGTAACTGTATCTCGACCCTGGCTAACTGCTTTCTGCAAAAGGAAGGATTTAAAGAGAAGGTTTGGCACGTCACTCCATCCCTTCTGACATCCTGCCTCTTTCTGTATCCAGATGGAAGGGCTGTGTGACCCATTGTTTAAGGCAATGAGACTTGCTGTCATTGATGTTAAATCAAAAGTCCTATTTCTGACACAAAGACATACAACAGAACTTGTGGACTGGGGAAAAATGGATATGCTATGACTACACTAATTATTGAACAGAGGCTTCAGATTCCACCCTATAGTACCATTATAGAAGGCATTTTAAATTATTAGTGCTTAGTTTTAGCGCGGTTTCTTTCTTTAACCAAGTACCGTAACTCCTGGGATTGGTTTATTAACTTTTTCCGACACTGCTCTCTGCTCTTTATAGGTCATTCCACCATAATGTTCTTTCTTCCACTTTAATCCACATTCGACATTCATCGATGCATTCCAATGTTTTACAATTGGTGCTCTTCCTTCCACAGTTAAAAACATCTCCCATATGTCCTCTTGCTCTAGTGCTACTCCTTATATTCCCTGTCACCCACCTGTTGTGCATGCCTTTGGTGCTCTCTCTCTCCTCCTAACAATGCTCTCTGCCCAATTATACCCATTACCAGCATACTGTAGAGGTCAGATATTTTACCTCTCGAACATGATGATATTCTTTCTTCCTCCTTATTTCCTTCCTGGCCTGTAAGTTGACACTCTATGCTGGGCTCTACCTCAATTCATTTACTAACATTGGTCATGGCCCATGACAGTGCTCTAGTATGATGAAAACCAAAATGGTCCCTAATGTGTATGGTTTGGGGTGGATTTATCTCCTGTATATCAGATGAGATCGTAAACAGCTATGAACAACATTGTGTTTTACACTGTTTGGGATTCCCAGGGGGTCACAAATTACCTAACTCATTATTATGCAATTTGTGACCTATTGGAAATCTCTAAAAACACAAGGATGGTGGCCTGCTGGGGACAGTAGCCCACCATGTCTGTGTTTTGCTTTTAAATGAAACATATTTTTCTTTTTCTCTTAAAAGAAAATAGGATGTGTTTCAAAAACAAAAATGAAAAGTGGGCCACTGCCTACTCTTAAAAAATATGTTCACCCACATTCACCAACAGAAAGGGCTCCCTTGGGGACTCCTCCCCATTTGTGAATGGGTTACCACCCCCTTCAAGGAGTCATTAAAATGTGAATGCTTTGCGACAGAATCTCAGTCGCAGAACATTCACACATACCAGTGTGAGTCGCTATTAGAGACACCCTTAGCACACCCCTTCCTAATACCAACTAGCAAACCCATTTTGCATTTCGGTAATAGGTTACCAAATCGCAAACTCGGTTTTGTACATTCAAAAGGCTTCTTTTGGGTTGCAAATGGCCCAATTCTGTGATTCTAGCCATTTAGGATTTCAAACAACCTACGTACACGTGACCCTCAGTCTCCCCTGCCATGTCCATCCCAGGCATGGATAAGTCACTCAGTTCTGGCACATGGATCAGCCAATGCAATTGTCATGCTGTGACGAGGCATCAACTCAGCCCTTGCATTCCACCCCCCAGGTATATTCATCCTCTCCCTAGCTTGCATTGTCACTATAGCACTGTATTTGTGCCATGTAGTTAAGAAGTCTCATACTAGTTATAAGTCTAACCCCTCACTGGCTAGCGGTCACACACTATTCTCTCACACCCCTTACACTGTACCAGAGGCTCTTTCACACCCTTCATAAACTAGCAGGGACACACTATCAACAGCATTCTCACACTCCTCACAGACTAGCAATCTCTGACTACAGACAGCCTTTTCACACCTTGATACAGTAGCAGTCACACACAAAATACATCATGCTATTAGATCTCACAGACCATCACCAACATATTACTAAGAATGTTTCAAACCCTTAACATAATGGCAGTCTCACAAGTCAAATGCAACAGCGCTTCATCCTCAAACGAGGAGTAGACATATCCAGTTGTAAGCACTCCAATTGCTGTCAATAGCATTCCTGTGCTACCAACATCACTGTCAAAATCTTCACAGAGAAGCGGTCACAGGAAATCTTACCCTTCACTGATTATTATTCAAACACCACTGACAGCATACTCAAACCATGTAATGTATTTAGTAAGTTCTGGTACTTTAAGCAATAGCACTTTGTAATCTGGTTCTTGTAGTTTCAGTTTTTCCATTATAGGTACAGGCTCAAGACCTATCATGCAAAGGATTTTGTTAAAATTGACAGGGCAGATTGAAGGGACTTTATTGGCCTGTCCAAAATGTAGGTACTGCTGAATATTGTTTGTGCACAGTGTTTCTTTCACATTTGTAAGAAATCCTTTGTGCATATGCAAGTGTAATTTTATACTTAACCCCTTCGCTGCCAGGCCTTTCCCCCCCCCCAGGTGCCAAGCCTTTTTTTGGCTGTTTGTGCTTATGCCCTCATAACATTTTGTTCACATAAGCTACCCACGCCAAATTTGCATCCTTTTTTTCCAACATCCTAGGGATTGTAGAGTTACCCAGACTTTGTATGTTCCCCTGAAGGACACTAAGAAATTAGCCAAAATACAGCGAAAATTTCGTTTTTTTTTAAAAAATGGGGAAAAAGGGCTGCAGAAGAAGGCTTGTGTTTTTTCCCCCTGAAAATGGCATCAACAAAGGGTTTGCGGTGCTAAAAATCACTATCTTCCCAGCTTTCAGGAACAGGCAGATTTGAATCAGAAAACCCAATTTTTCAACACAATTTTGTCATTTTACTGGGACATGCCCCATTTTTACTATTTTTTGTGCTTTCAGCCTCCTTCCAGTTAGTGAAGAAATCGGTGTGAAACCAATGCTGGATCCCAGAAAGCTAAACGTTTCTGAAAAGTAGACAAAATTCTGAATTCAGCAAGGGGTAATTTGTATAGATCCTACAAAGGTTTCCTACAGAAAATAACAGCTGAAATAAAAAAATATTGAAATTGAGGTGGAAAAAAAAAAAACTGCCATTTTTCTCCAGGTTTTACTCTGTAACTTTTTCCTGCGATCTCAGATTTTTGAATGCAATATCGTGATACGTCTGCTGGACACTTCAGGTTGTGGGGATATATATAGGGCTTGTAGGTTCATCAAGAATCCTAGGTACCCAGAGCCAATAAATGAGCTGCACCTTGCAGTGGGTTTTCATTCTATACCGGGTATACAGCAATTCATTTGCTGAAATATAAAGAGTCAAAAATAGGTATCAAGAAAGCCTTTGTATTTACAAAATGGGCACAAGATAACATGTTGAGAAGCAGTGGTCATTTGCACATCTCTGAATTCCGGGGTGCCCATACTAGCATGTGAATTACAGGGCATTTCTCAAATAGAAGTCTTTTTTACACACTGTCTTACATTTGGAAGGAGAAAATGTAGAGAAAGACAAAGGGCAATAACACTTGTTTTCCTATTCTGTGTTTCCCGAAGTCTCTTGATGAAAATGGTACCTTCACTTGTGTGGGTAGGCCTAATGCTCGCGACAGGAAACGCAACATGGGCACATCACATTTTTACATTGAAATCTGACATGTTTTTTGCAAAGTGCCTACCTGTAGATTTTGGCCTCTAGCTCAGCCGGCACCTAGGGAAACCTACCAAACCTGCGCATTTTTTAAAACTAGACACCTAGGGGAATCCAAGATGGGGTGACTTGTGGGGCTCTCACCAGGTTCTGTTACCCAGAATCCTTTGCAAACTTCAAAATTTGGCCAAAAAACAAAATACACTTTTTCCTCACATTTCTTTGACAGAAAGTTCTGGAATCTGAGAGGAGCCACAAATTTCCTTCCACCAAGCATTCCCCCAAGTCTCTTGATAAAAAATGGTACCTCCCTTGTGTGGGTAGGCCTAGCACCTACAACAGGAAATGCCCCAAAAAACTATCTGAACACATCAAAATTATCAAATACAAAACTACTTGTTTTTGGGCCCGGGGGCACCTGCGATTTTGGTCCTGGGCTCAGAAGCCATCTAGGGAAACCTACCAAACCCAGACATTTCTGAAAACTAGACACCCGAGGGAGTCCAGGGAGGTGTGACTTGTGTGGATCCCCCAATCTTTTCTTACCCAGAATCCTCAGCATACCTCAAATTTTGCTAAACAAAAAAAAAAAGAAATCACATTTTTCCCACATTTCTGTGTGGGATCACCGCCCCGGGGCAAATGTCCTACCACCCAACGTTCCCCTCAGTCTTCTAGGAAAAATGATACCTAACTTGTGTAGGTGGGCCAAGTGCCTGTGACAGGGAAGAGTCAAAAACATGTTGAAATTGAGAGGGAACCAAAGCGTGTCCAAAAGGGCAGTTTGAAAAAAAAACATTTTTAGGCTGACAAGTGCAGCAGAATTTGTATCGGTATGGATGAGATAATGTTGTGTGCTAGGAACTTTGTGGATTCCTGCAGATTTCAGAAGGTTCCTTCACAAACATGTGTGATTTCTAGCAAGGTTTGAAGTTTGCAGGGCATTGTGGGTAAGAAAATGGTGCGGGGTGCATGTGAGGCACACCACCCTGGAATCAACCAGATGTGTTTAGGTCTTGTGGATTTTTCTACATGGCAGCGTCCCAAGGTCCAAAAAGTGCAGCCGCCACCATTCCAAGTGGGATGATTTTGAGAGTTACCAAGCTATCTCTCATGGCCCAAATGTAAAACAAAAACCCCAAATAATCAAGCGTACTCTTGCTTGCTGTGGGATAAGATGTTTTAGTGTGCGGGGAGAGAGCTGAAAGACTGTTACCCCCTTCAGTTGGGGTGGGGGCATAACCAGGCTCATACTGGTTGGTAGCCACCACCCCACTATTTTTTGTTTTTTTTAATTCCCTGGCATCTAGTAGACTTTCTTCCCCCCGGGTGTGGATTGGGGATAATTGCCCAATCTCCCCACTAGTGGGCAAAACAACTATGGCCCCATTTATTTGGGGTGGGGGTATGGCCACACCCTCATGCACTTATTTTGAAAATAAAAAAAAAACTTCCCTGGTCTCTGGTGGGCTTTCTGCACCCCTTGCAGGCAGATGGGCCTTCCAAAAATAGGCCAGTGTGCCCCTAGATGGGCAGATATGGCCAGCAGTAATGTTCCCCCATGGGGAGCGACCCTAACCCAAGTACATGTACTGATAGTGTGCATGGTTGTGGATGTTACAAAACGTGATACAATACATGGCAGACTATGGATTTCATTTTTGGAGACCCAATGCTGTATGTTGAAAAATTAGGAGGTAGAGGAATCATCCCCCCCCCCCCCCCCATGACCCCCAAGACAGATTTGTGTATTGCTGCATTCCTGTAAGCTGGATGGGACACATCGGAAAAGGGAGAGCCAGACATGCCCTGTAGACTTCAAAGAGTGCTCTTTGATTCAGAGAGAGTTCACAAGGAAGGGGCCTGGATGCTTTTCAGGAAGAAGATGGGGCTGATAAGAGAAACAAAGAGTAGGACTGAGGTCCTGGGCTAACCCTTTGATAAACCTATCACTGTGGCTGACAGGTAAGTGCAAACTCTATTCACTCCCAAGGACTGTGTTGTGGAGCTAGCAGGTTTGGAGGCAATCCTGCTGTGACAGACTTCTTTCAAGATGTATGGATGGCAGAGGAGTGGGCACCACAAAAGAAAGCAGACTTCCAAAATGAACTTCAAAGACTAAGGTTCAAATGCACATTTGGTGTCTGGAAACGGACTATGAAAAGGGGTGCTTGAGATTCCAAAATTGTCAACTGCCAAGCAGCCAGCTGGGCTGTGTGAGGAGAGGAAGCTCTGCAGGACCTCTGCCTATGCCCAGGACTTGTGGCCAAAGTCTGCTAGTAGCCCTACTGGGTGAAGGGACACCGCCCAGGGAATCCAATACCACCTGCATTGAGTGGTAGAACCACATGTGAGGATTCAGAACTCTACACTGTTGAGCAAAGGCCTGCAACAGCTGTCTGCATGCATAGAGGGTATTTGGTTTGTAATGTGCGCAGCAATAGCAGTAGCTGAAATTAATTCTAGCTCTAGTTCCTTGACTTTGTTATTGGTTGCACTTGACTGTCTTTTGCAGTGAAAGAGAACCAGAGCCAATGTCACTTCTGGCAATCATTCTGGTGTGAATACAGAGCTGTGCACTGATAATGAATGAATAGTTATTTCCAAAGCACGGGATTGACCTTATAAAATATCCTGGTAATGTATGGAGTCTATCAATGCTGTGAATCATAGTGACAATAGGCAGGTGTTGAGCACCATCCTGAAAAACCTCACGACGGTAAATTAAACATAGCTCAGAGGTGGGAAGACACTCATCATTTCACAGCAAGATAAGCAAAACACTTCCCATTCATTGTGAGTCCGAAGAACCATAAGAGTTAATAGGCATAGCCTTTTTTTCAAGAACAGGGGGCCTGCGCTAAGTGCCCAAACTGTACACATGTTTCGATCCCTCATGCTAATTTTTTTTGCCAATGCACAGATCGTATATGTACGCCATGACAGAGGCCTGTCTACCAGATTGCAGTCTTGTTGGACTGGAAGTGGTGCCCAACAGCTACCTTCATATGGTGCAGGTTACTGCCTTTACCAGACGTTAAGCAGCATATGCATGTTGGTGGCAACATAATGTGCATTGATGAGCAGAGGCAAACAATTATTTTTTAGCCCGTGCCACTGGAATGAGGCTCACCTATTCAAAAGTTATGCTGCTGTGTGCTTAATTCACCCCTTGACCTACATCAATTTGTGGTGGAGTGCTGCGCAGTGGTGTACCTGCACTGGGTGTATGTGTGCCTGGGATGAGCACAATAAAGGAATAATACAGTACAGAGCAGTGCATGCATTTTGAATGCATGTGCTAGGTGTATGCGTACCTGTGAGTGGTACAGTATATTAGAGATGTAGTGCTGTGCAGTGAGTGCATGTTAAATGCATGGATGTATTTGTGACTGTGAGAAGTACAGTACATTAAAGATACAGTGCTGTAAAATGAGTGCATGTTAAATGCATTTGCTGAGTGTATGTCTGTGAGTGGTAGAGAGCATGTAGATGAAGTATACAGTGCTGTGCATTGTGTGTATATTAAAAGCATGTACTGATAGTGTGCATGGTTGTGGATGTTACAAAACGTGATACAGTACATGGCAGACTATGGATTTCATTTTTGGAGACCCAAGGCTGTATGTTGAAAAATGAGGAGGTAGAGGAATCCCCCCCCCCCCATGACCCCCAAGACAGATTTGTGTATTGCTGCATTCCTGTAAGCTGGATGGGACACATCGGAAAAGGGAGAGCCAGACATGCCCTGTAGACCTCAAAGAGTGCCCTTTGATTCAGAGAGAGTTCACAAGGAAGGGGCCTGGATGCTTTTCAGGAAGAAGATGGGGCTGATAAGAGAAAGAGTAGGACTGAGGTCCTGGGCTAACCGTTTGATAAACCTATCACTGTGGCTGACAGGTAAGTGCGAACTCTAATCACTCCCAAGGACTGTGTTGTGGAGCTAGCAGGTTTGGAGGCAATCCTGCTGTGACAGACTTCTTTCAAGATGTATGGAGGGCAGAGGAGTGGGCACCACAAAAGAAAGCAGACTTCCAAAATGAACTTCAAAGACTAAGGTTCAAATGCACATTTGGTGTCTGGAAACGGACTATGAAAAGGGGTGCTTGAGATTCAAAAATTGTCAACTGCCAAGCAGCCAGCTGGGCTGTGCGAGGAGAGGAAGCTCTGCAGGACCTCTGTCTATGCCCAGGACTTGTGGCCAAAGTCTGCTAGTCGCCCTACTGGGTGAAGGGACACCGCCCAGGGAATCCAATACCACCTGCATTGAGTGGTAGAACCACATGTGAGGATTCAGAACTCTACACTGTTGAGCAAAGGCCTGCAACAGCTGTCTGCATGCATAGAGGGTATTTGGTTTGTAATGTGAGCAGCAATAGCAGTAGCTGAAATTAATTCTAGCTCTAGTTCCTTGACTTTGTTATGGGTTGCGCTTGACTGTCTTTTGCAGTAAAAGAGAACCAGAGCCAATGTCACTTCTGGCAATCATTCTGGTGTGAATACAGAGCTGTGCACTGATAATGAATGAATAGTTATTCCCAAAGCACAGGATTGACCTTATAAAATATCCTGGTAATGTATGGAGTCTATCAATGCTGTGAATCATAGTGACAATAGCCAGGTGTTGAGCACCATCCTGAAAAACCTCATGACGGTAAATTAAACATAGCTCAGAGGTGGGAAGACACTCATAATTTCACAGCAAGATAAGCAAAACACTTCCCATTCATTGTGAGTCCAAAGAACCATAAGAGTTAATAGGCATAGCCTTTTTTTCAAGCACAGGGGGCCTGCGCTAGGTGCCCAAACTGTACACATGTTTCGATCCCTCATGCTAATTTTTGTTGCCAATGCACAGATCGTATATGTACGCCATGACAGAGGCCTGTCTACCAGATTGCAGTCTTGTTGGACTGGAAGTGGTGCCCAACAGCTACCTTCATATGGTGCAGGTTACTGCCTTTACCAGACGTTAAGCAGCATATGCATGTTGGTGGCAACATAATGTGCATTGATGAGCAGAGGCAAACTATTTTTTAGCCCGTGCCACTGGAATGAGGCTCACCTATTCAAAAGTTATGCTGCTGTGTGCTTAATTCACCCCTTGACCTACATCAATTTGTGGTGGAGTGCTGCGCAGTGGTGTATCTGCACTGGGTGTATGTGTGCCTGGGATGAGCACAATAAAGGAATATTACAGTACAGAGCAGTGCATGCATTTTGAATGCATGTGCTAGGTGTATGCGTACCTGTGAGTGGTACAGTATATTAGAGATGTAGTGCTGTGCAGTGAGTGCATTTTAAATGCATGGATGTATTTGTGACTGTGAGAAGTACAGTACATTAAAGATACAGTGCTGTAAAATGAGTGCATGTTAAATGCATTTGCTGAGTGTATGTCTGTGAGTGGTAGAGAGCATGTAGATGAAGTATACAGTGCTGTGCATTGTGTGTATATTAAAAGCATGTACTGATAGTGTGCATGGTTGTGGATGTTACAAAACGTGATACAGTACATAGCAGACTATGGATTTAATTTTTGGAGACCCAAGGCTGTATGTTGAAAAATGAGGAGGTAGAGGAATCGCCCCCCCCCCCCACAATGGCCCCCAAGACAGATTTGTGCATTGCTGCATTCCTGTAAGCTGGATGGGACAAATTGGAGAAGGGAGAGCCAGACATGCCCTGTAGACCTCAAAGAGTGCTCTTTGATTCAAAGGGAGTTCACAAGGAAGGGGCCTGGATGCATTTCAGGAAGAAGATGGGGCTGATAAGAGAAACAAAGAGTAGGACTGAGGTCCTGGGCTAACCCTTTGAGAAACCTATCACTGTGGCTGACAGATAAGTGCAAACTCTATTCACTCCCAAGGACTGTGTTGTGGAGCTAGCAGGTTTGGAGGCAATCCTGCTGTGACAGATTGCTTTCAAGATGTATGGAGGGCAGAGGAGTGGGCACCACAAAAGAAAGCAGACTTCCAAAATGAACTTCAAAGACTCAAGTTCAAATGCACATTTGGTGTTTGGAAACGGACTATAAGAAAGGGTGCTTGAGATTCAAAAATTGTCAACTGCCAAGCAGCCTGCTGGGCTGTGTGAGGAGAGGAAGCTCTGCAGGACCTCTGCCTATGCCCAGGACTTGAGGCCAAAGTCTGCTAGTCTCCCTACTGGGTGAAGGGACACCGCCCAGGGAATCCAATACCACCTGCATGGAGTGGTAGAACTACATGTGAGGATTCAGAACTCTACACTGCTGAGCGAAGGCCTGCAAGGGCCATGTGCGGTGAACTCACCAGAATCAGTTGCTGCTCTTCCAGTGTCCGCAGAATGGGTGTGCTCAGAAAACACTGGCCACTCCAATCTAGTGGTGGTCATTATGAAATTAGCAGTGAGTGATAAAGTGGCAGAAATACCACCAACAGGCTGGCGGTAATTACCACCAAATTATGACCATGGCTGTGAGAACATCCATAGACAGCCAATGTACCACACCATCCGCCAGGGCGTAAACACCACTCACCACAGCGGTAGCCGTTAACAGCCAGTCGGAAGACGCGTACTGCCCACCATATCATGACCTTGCAATCAACGCTATCAAAAGCCTGGCGGAAACACTGCACAAAAGACCAAAGACTCACCATCATAGACACTGAGAAGAACACCGCCATGGAACCGGAACTGCAAGTCTTCCCCATGCTTTTCTACGGCATGCTCCACCTGGAAAACAAAGACGATGATGGTTAGTACAGCCACCTAGCACACAAGGAAGGGAGGGAGGAAAAGGAGAGTGACACACACACGGCATACACACAACCAGCTGCAGACGTAAACCAATGGCACACAACAAACAGCATAATAACACAAGGACTAGAGTTCGGAAGTACTGAAAATGTATTAGCAAGACAAAAGACACCACATGAACCAGAAATGTACAATTGTCCACAAAGTGTCAATGCTCAGTCCAAAGTACTAAGGGCTCACATGGCCACAGGGTGCAGTCCAAGGCCCAACTCATTTCCTGATGACATCCTTACAGAACTGTGCAGGGGCATCATTATTGAAGTGGGCAGGGATCTCAGGGGGGAAGGGGGATGGGGGCACCTCAGCCGAATTCAGGAACTTGCCCACTGGTTCTGGAGGGGTCTCCATGCCTATTTTACTTTGCTTGGGAATGCAAGGTCACAGTCTAGGAGGTGGGGCACTTGCCCACGGTTCTGTAGGGGGTTCCATGCCCATTTCCCTTTTCTGGGGAGTGCAAGGTCACAATCTCTGAGGTGGGGAACTCGCCCACTGGTTCTGGAGGGGGCTCCATGCCCATTTACCTTTTGCTGGGGAGTGCAAGGTCACAGTCTGAGGTGGGGAACTCGCCCACTGGCTCTAGAGGGGGCTCCATGCTCATTTATCTTTGCTGGGGAGTGCAAGGTCACAGTCTCGGAGGTGAGGGACGTGCCCAGTGCTTCTGGAGGGGGCTCCATGCCCCTTTCTCTTTGCTGGGGAGTGCAAGGTCACAGTCTGAGGTGGGGAACTCGCCCACTGCTTCTGGAGGGGGCTCCTTGTACAGCAGTCCCTGGTGGGTGGCCTACATGTCCGCTGCTGGAGGGGAGGGCTGCACCATCTCAGCTGGAGGTGAGGGTCTGTGACAACTGGTGGTGGTACCCTGCTAGCCTCCATTGGAGGTGAGGGCTGCTTTGTCTCAGCTGTGGAAGGTGCCTCCTGGGTAGCTTCCGCTGGAGGCGAGGCCTGCTGTGTCTCAGCTGTGGAAAGTGCCTCCTGGACAGCCTCCGTTTGAGGCGAAGGATGCTGAGTCGCAGCTGGAGGTGAAGGCTTCTTCACTTTCATGGCAGGAGGTGAGAGCTTCATCCTTGTCCTGGCTGTCGAAGTGGGATCCTTCCCCTTCCTGGCTGTTGGAGTGGGATCCTTCCCCTTCCTGGCTGTTGGAGTGGGATCCTTCCCCTTCCTGGCTGTTGGAGTGGGATCCTTCCCCTTCCTAGATGTTGGAGTAGGATCCTTCACTGTCTTGCCTCCATGACTAGTAGGTGCCTCCACTGTCCCCATGGACAGTTTGGCTGAGTGCTGGGCTGGGTCATTGGGACCCTGCTCTTACGGGCAGGATGAGGGGGGTGGTGAGGGAAGAGGTCAACTTGGGCAAGGAAAAGTTTTGAAGGGACGATGGGGTGGGATTTGGGAGGAGGGATGGGAGTGGAGGTTGAGGGAGTGGTTGTTGGAGGAGTACATCTGCTGTTGAACGGGGAGTGTGCTGATATGAGGTGGATGGCTGTTGGGTGTCTGAGCGCCTGTGTTTGTGTCCTTTCCGAGGGGGGATGCATGGATGAATGTTGTGGCGGTGTCTGCAAGTGAGGTGTGTGTGCTGCTTGGTGTGGGGATGGTGGTGGTGGATGTTGAAGCAGTGCATGCAGGTGTGAGTATGGGCATGACTGTGATGGAGGAGGAGGAGGAGGAGGAGTGGGAGACAGTAGAGGATGTGGATGTGGTTGTGTGTGCAACTGTCTTGTGTTTGCGTGAGTGCTTGTGGGCTGAAGTGTGGTGCCTGTGTTTGACTGTGCCACTCTTGTGTGTGGTCTTGTGTGTATGCTCGTCTGTGTGCATGGGATGGGTTGGGGTTGAAGAGACTGGGATTGGGAAGAGGTAGTTGGGGGGGAGGGAACGGTAGGAACATGGACAATGGCTGCCATCAGAGATGAGGCCAGAACCTGAATCGATCTCTGTTGGGCCACCAATCCACCGTGGATGCCTTCCAGGAAAGCATTACATTGCTGCATCTGGGATGCCAGCCCCTGGATGGCATTCACAACGGTTGACTGCCCTATAGAGATGGAACTCAGTAGGTCAATAGCCTCCTCATTCAGGGCAGCAGGGCTCACTGGGGCAGGGTGTGAGGTGCCTGGGGCGAAGGAGATGCCCACCCTCCTGGGTGAGTGGGCACAGGCAACTCGCTGAGGGGCTACTGGGAGGGCGGTGCTGATACAGGGGGTGGCGGATGTACCTGCAGCTGGGGTGGTCACAGAGGTGTCCGCCACCACCAGGGAGCTTCCATCAGAGGAGGTATCCGAGTCAGTGTTGTCTCCTCCAATCTCTGCCGTGGTGCTCCCATTGCCCTTTGTCCCACTGGTTCTCTCTGCATTGGTAGTCAACTGTGGGATGCAGCTCCATCTGTCACCGGTGCCCCTGCTCCTCCACCAGATGATGCAAATGCACACATGGACAGGATGACAGAAGAAAAAAGGGAGGGGAGAGAAAGGGAACACTTGGTCAATTACTTCACCAACACCACAGTTGGCATACACAGCACTGTCACACACAGGGATTAGGATTGAGCACTATGCATTGCACTGCCATTAATTTGGCTAGGTGACACAGCAAGATAAGGACCAAACACTGCCAACTGCACACCTCCTGTGACCCACAAAGACCTGACTGACATGGAATGCAAACAAGCTAGGTTACCTGCATTTGCCATGCACCCATAACCCTGGAGCTGGATCACTCTGCAAAGTATGGCCTGGCATTAATGGGCACCCACTAACTCACACGCAGCACCCAGATCCCATGCCACCTACCAAATATTGTAGTAATGCCCACTGTACACACCCACTTGTGGCTGCTGTGATGTCCCTCAAGCGCCCATCCAGCTCTGGGTAGGCCTCCGCCAGTATGCGGGCCATCAGAGGGGTCAGGTTCAGAAGGGCACCCCTTCCTCGTTGGGAGGCCATCCCCAGCTGGGTCTCCACAGTCTTCCGTGCCCAGCATCTCAGGTCCTCCCACCGTTTCCTGCAGTGGGTGCTCTGCCTGCTGTAGACCCCCAGGGTCCGCACATCCTTGGCGATGGCACGCCACAATCCCTTCTTTTGATGGGCGCTGACCTGCAGAGGGAATTCAGACTGGAGGACACCATTACACATACAATCCAGCCTGTCACACATATGGCCCACCAATCCAGTTTCCATCACCATTGGCACAAACAGTGTCTGGCGCCCTCCATGTACACTACCACCAGACTTACCCCGATGACATGATGCTTGCACACACATCCCCATGCATCCTTCCCACATGCATCGTGCTCAGGGTGTACTCACCTGTTGGTCTGGAGGCCATTAGAAAAGTCAATTCTGGGGTAAGACCCCATCCACCAGCCGCACCAACTCCTCGGAAGTGAAAGCAGGGGTACTTTCCTCGGTCACACGGGCCATTGTAGGTTCCAGACACAGGTCACAGCAGCACACACAGTGTAGGTGTCGTCCTGTGGAAAGTCAGGAAACAAGTGAAGATTTCAATAGAAAATTGTAGTCACGTCCACGGCGGTGTACACCGTCACCACTGATCCCCATTGGCCACTGTACTCCATACAGCCTCATATTAGCCAATGAGGAATTGGACGGTGGTGCAAAACCGCCTTCCGCCACGACGCCCAACATCAGCGGACTTACCTCACTTCTACCTGTCCTAAGATACAGTCAGGTGGTCACCATTTCATGGTGGTGGACAAGTATCAGATAAACTATAACTGCGTTGTAGGAGGCTGGCCTGGCTTATAGTGGGTACCCTGTGGTACTTACATTCTGTGCCAGGTCTTGTTATCCCTTATTAGTAGAATAGAGGTGTTTCTAGCAGCTTAGGCTGATAGAAGGAAGCTATGACAAAGCAGCTTAGGCTGAACTAGGAGACATGCAAAGCTCCTACTACACCACTTAAATCATATAGCACAATTTCATAAGAAAACACAATACTCCGAGTCACTAAAAATAAAGGTACTTTATTTTAGTGACAGTATGCCAAAAGTAGCTCAGAGGATACTCTCACTTAGGAGGTAAGTAATATACACAAATTATATGTACACAAACCCAAAACAGGTAAGTAACAGTAAGAAAAGTAGTGCACACAATGTAGAATCACAATAGTATGCAATAGGCAAAAATAGGTCTAGGGGCAATACAAACCATATACTCCAAAAGTGGAATGCAAATCACAAATGGATCCCAGACCTATAGGAGATTGTAGCGGGTCGCTGGGACTGTGAGAAAACAGTAAGGGTTTCCAAAATACCCCACACCAAGACCCTAGAAAGTAGGAGTAAAGTTACCCTACTACCCCAGAAAGACACAATAGTCGTGATAGGGGGATTCTGCAAGAACCACAAGCACCAGCAAAACACTGAGGATGGATTCCTGGACCGGAGGACCTGAAAAGGAAGGGGACCAAGTCCAAGAGTCGCTATAGTCTCCAGAGGAGGCAGGAGCCCCGGAAACCCCGGATGAAGGTGCAAAAGGGCTGCCTCCGGGTGGAAGAAGCCAAAGATTCTGCAACAACAAAAAGGACTAGGAACTTCTCCTTTGGATGGAAGATGTCCCACAGTGTGCTGGATGTTGCAGAAGTGTTTCCACACAGAAATACCGCAAACAAGCCTTGCTAGCTGCAAGGGTTGCGGTAGAGGTTTTTGGGTGCTGCTGGGGACCAGGAAGTACCAGGATGTTGCCCCTTGGAGGAGACAGAGGGGGTGCTCAGCAACTCAGAGAACCCCTGCAGAAGCAGGCAGCACCCGCAGAAGTACCAGAGCAGGCACTTAGAAGATCTGCGAACTCAGAGTCACAAAAGGAGGGTCCCATGACGTTGGAGTCCAACTCAATGGGTTGAGCACTGCAGGACTGAGTGCTGGGGACCCAGGCTAGGCTGTGCACAAAGAAATCCTTGAAGAAGTTCACAGAAGCCGGAGCAGCTGCAAATCACGCAGTACACAGGTTTGCTTGGGGAGGCAAGGACTTACCTCCACCAAATTTGGACAGAAGGGCCACTGGACTGTGGGAGACACTTGGACCCAGCTCCTGTGTTCCAGGGACCATGCTCGTCAGGATGAGGGGGGACCCAGAGGACCAGTGATGCCGTCTTTTGGTTTCTACGTTAGCAGGGGGAAGATTCTGTCGACCCACGGGAGATTTCTTCTTGGCTTCCAGTGCAGGGTGAAGGCAGACAGCCCTCAGAGCATGTACCACCAGTAAACAGTTGAGAAAGCCAGCAGAATGAGGCGCTACAATGTTGCTGGTAGTCGTCTTGCTACTTTGTTGTGGTTTTGCAGGCGTCCTGGAGCAGTCAGCGGTTGATCCTTGGCAGAAGTCGAAGAGGGAAGTGCAGAGGAACTCTGGTGAGCTCTTGCATTCGTTATGTGAGGAATAGCCCAGAGGAGAGACCCTAATTAGCCAGAAAAGGAGGTTTGGCTACCAAGAAAGGAGGTTTGGCTACCAAGAGAGGTATGAACCTATCAGAAAGGGTCTCTGATGTTACCTGCTGGCACTGGCCACTCAGAGCAGTCCAGTGTGCCTCCAACACCTCTGAATCCAAGATGGCAGAGGTCTGGGACACACTGGAGGAGCTCTGGGCAGCCAGCTGGGAGGTACTGGTTAGCGGAGTGGTCACTCCCCTTTCCTTTGTCCAGTTTCGCACCAGAGCAGGGCTGGGGGATCCCTGAACCGGTGTTGACTGGTTTATGTAGAGATGGGCACCATTTGTGCCCATCAAAGCATTTCCAGAGGCTGGGGGAGGCTACTCCTCCCCAGCCCTTCACACCTATTTCCAAAGGGAGAGGGTTTCCCTCTCTCAGAGGAAATCCTTTGTTCTGCCTTCCTGGGCCGGGCTGCCCAGACCCCAGGAGAGCAGAATCCTGTCTGAGGGGTTGGCAGCAGCTGCATTGGAAACCCCAGTAAAGCAGTTTGGCAGTACCCGGGTTCTGTGCTAGAGACCCCTGGGATCATGGAATTGCCCCCCCCCCCTACCAGAATGATATTGGGGAGACAATTACATGATCTTAGACATTTTACACGGCCATGTTCGGAGTTACCATTGTGACGCTTCACATAGGTAGTGACCTATGTGCAGTGCACTCGTGTAATGGTGTCCCCGCACTCACAAAGTTTGAGGAATTTGCCCTGAACGATGTGGGGGCACCTTGGCTAGTGCCAGGGTGCCCACCCACTAAGTAACTTGGCACCCAACCTTCACCAAGTGAGGGTTAGACATATAGGTGACATAAGTTACTTATGTGCAATGAAAAATGGCTGTGAAATAATGTGGACGTTATTTCACTCAGGCTGCAGTGGCAGGCCTGTGTAAGAATTATCTGAGCTCCCCATGGGTGGCAAAAGAAATGCTGCAGCCCATAGGGATCTCCTGGAACCCCAATACCCTGGGTACCTAAGTACCATATATAAGGGAATTATATGGGTGTACTAGTGTGCCAATGAGAATTGGTAAAATTAGTCACTAGCCTGCAGTGACAATTGTAGAAAGCAGAGAGAGCATAAACACTGAGGTTCTGGTTAGCAGAGCCTCAGTGATACAGTTAGGCACCACACAGGGAACACATACAGGGCATATACTATGAGCACTGGGGTCCTTCCTAGCAGGATCCCAGTGACTCAAGGGCAAAAACAAACCTACATACAGTGAAAATGGGGGTAACATGCCAGGCAAGATGGTACTTTCCTACATGCGTCATTGCCTAAAATAGCACATATATTGCCATTCCCACTGTCCCATCACATTGATGCTGTATGTACCCTCAGGTGGTGGTTCCATTGTTCAAATTGTGACAGCCTACTCATTCTTGTGTCCCTTAGATACATACCGCTGCAGAAGAATAGGAGAAGGAGACAAGCCCCGTTGTACAGACCCCTTGTGGGCTGGGCTACACTGGAGGACAGGCACATTATACTCACCTATAGACTGGACAAAGCCACAATCACAGAGCTGTGTGCCCAATTGGAACCTGACCTGATATCAGCCATCCGTCATCCCACTGGGATCCCCACCTCTTGTGCAAGTGCTATCAGTGCTCCATTTCCTGGCAACTGGTTCTTTCCAAGTGACAGGCTTTACAGCAGGAATGTCTCAGCCAATGTTCTCAATCATGCTGGCAAGGGTTCTGTCTGCCTTGGTGAAGCACATGTGCAGCTACATTGTTTTTCCCAAGATGAAGATTTGGCCACTGTTGAGGCAGGATTTCATGCAATGGGGAATATCCCCATTAATATTGGGGTGATTGACTGTACTCATATTGCGTTCGCCCCCCTGCCAGAATGAACAGGTGTTCAGGAATCAGAAGAGTTTCCACTCAATGACTCTCCAAATGTTGTGCCTGGTGTACCAGTACATCCCCCACGTCTCTTCAAAGTATCCTGGGCCGGTACATGACACCTTTGTCCTGAGGAATAGCAGCATTCCACTTGTGATGGCCCAACCACAGAGGCACAGGGTGTGGCTAATAGGTGAGCCGGAGTCCCCACCCACTATTTCGGTGTATGCCTTCAGGTGTTATCCCCATAGGATTGTGTAAAGCTAAAGTTTGTCCCTCACTATTTGCAGCTGACTCTGGCGACCCCAACCTATCGTGGCTCCTGATCCCTGTGAGAAATGCCAGGACAGGGCCTGAGAACCGTTATAATGAGTCACATAGGCGAACCAGAAGAATAATTGAAAAGCCCTTCGGCCTCCTGAAGGCCAGGGTCAGGTGTCTCCATCTGACAGGTGGATCACTGTGCTACTCACCTGAGAAGGTCTGCCAGATAATAGTGGCATGCTGCATGTTGCACAACCTGGCCCTCAGACAACATATGCCTTTTCTGCAGGAGGAGATGACTGGAGATGCCCCTGTGGCAGCAGTGGACCCGGAGGACAGGGAGGATGAGGAGGCAGGGGAGGAGGACGCGGCCAACAGAACATCAGTTATATGTCAATACTTTCAATGACACACAGGTGAGATAGTGGAACTGATCATTGCTCTGAATATTGATTTCATCTGTGTGACTGTGGCATGATGGCATTCGCTTCTTTTGCGTCTAATCTTACTGTCACGTATGGTTTCTCATTTAACAGATGTTGGTGATATGACAGTGTCCTGATGTGATTACTACAGACAGTTACAGGTCATTAATTGTATGCTATCACAGTGTCCATATCATTTGCACGAGATGGGACTGTTCCTCTAAATGATAAACAAAACCAAGGAGCAAAAGCCCTCGCACATCACAATGGATGCCTGGCATCATCATCGGGAAATGCTCAACGCCAGGCCGGCACTGCAATGCCTGACGGGCTCCCTTAATGGGGGCTCTATACCATATTGTTACTTAAGATGACGAATAGATGCAGACTATATTGAACAACAGTACAAATGGGAGAGCCAAAAAAAAGGGTGTTAAAATTGGTTATTCATCTCTCAATCACATCATAAATTTAATCAGTATAGAGAAATGAAGACCAAGGTTAAAAGTGAAAGTAGGCAATGAGTATAATGCTCAACAACTTTCAAAGCACAACAAGAGGACCAGAAAATCTGTGGTGTCTCTTAATATGGGATCGACATGTTTCGCGTCTGGTGGTCCATCAGAATCCATCGACACTTCATCAGGACCAAAAATGAGCTTCTCCAAATAACAAATATAAAAAAACAAACAGTCACTTACATTTAATCTATTTGATTATGTCACAAAAAAAGGTCACCCATCCCCAACTTAGAGATGTAGCTCCATGGAAAGCACAACCTCAGGACTAGAAAGGACAAATTCAGTCCGTGGTCCTGGATGATGGACCTACCCTCCGGTGTGCGCTCCCGTCAAATGACGTTCCTCTAAATGCACATTTTCAAAATAGAAAATACTATCAGTCAAGTTGTCTTCAAGGGTGTTTATTGTGGTGCTATACAATTAAGGGTAAAGTGCAATGGAATGGGGTGATGATAGAGGAAAGTCCAGGATATTGTTCCAGTCTGTAGCACGAGTGCAATATCCAAGGGGTCATAGGAAGGGGAGCAAAGGCAGTTCAAAGTGGACAAGGTGACAGGGTGGGACACAAGTGGGACAATCAGGAGAGTCATTTCCTGGTGGTTGTCTTGGCAACTGTCTCTGCTTTCTTTCTGGGTCGCATGGAACATTTGCAGGGTAGTTCACCTTCTGCAGGGGTAGGGGTGCTGGTGGCCTGTGGGTCCTGTGGCAGTGCCTCTTGCCCACTAGCTGCAGCAGAGGTAGTAGGCTGGTAAATAGACTGGCTAGTGGTAGGGGCCCGTTGGTGTGCTGTCGATTCCCTCATAATGTTGGCCATGTCTGCCAGCACCCCTGCTATGGAGATCATAGTGGTGTTGAAAGCCTTCAAGTCTTCCCTGATCTCCTGATGGTGTTCCTCCTGCACCCTCTTGTTCTCCTGCATGTTGTCAAGGATCTGGCCCATTGTGTCCTGGGATTGTTGGTAGGCACCCAGGATCTTGGTGAGTGCCTCCTTGAGAGTCGGTGCCCTGGGCCTGTCCTCCCCCTGGCGCACAGCGGTCCTCCCAGTGTCCCTGTTGCTCTGTGCCTCTGTCCCTTGAATGGTGTGCCCACTGCCACTGGCCCCAGGTCCCTGATTTTCTTGGGTGTGAGGTGTGGCCTGGTGTCCCTGTGCAGGTGGGCACACTGCTGATTGATGTGTCCTGGGGACAGAGGTGTGGGGACGCTGCGTAGGAGCTGTGGTGTTGGAGACTGATGGGAGAGGCTCTGTGGTTGACTGCGAGTGGGCTAGGGTGACAGACTGTCCAGTGGTCCCTGATGGGCCAGGTTGTTGATCCAGATCCTGAAGTCTAGCATTATTGTCATCACTGGGGGCATCTTCTGTTAGGAAACTGGTTTGTTGTGGCACCTCTTCTCCACGGACATTAGCTGGGGCACCTGTGGGGATGTAAGTGATATATTATGCTTCATTGATGTGACAGATTGTACATCCCTATCTACCTCTCCATCGTTGCTGTTGCATGGCCACCTTGGTTTGTGTATGTTGATGTTTTGTGGACTTTTTACTTCCCCTATGCTGTGCATGCTTTAGTGATGGGTGTCCATGCAGGGCTGGGAGGGCTGTCCATGCATTGGTATAGCATGCAGGGCTGGGCATTGGGGTTAGTCATGTGTGTAGGTGCAGTGTGTGGGATGGAGTGGAGTGATGGGAGTGAGGGTGAAGGTGTGAGATGGCATGCACGTATGGGGGGGGGGTAATAAGTAGTTATTATTTACTCACCAGTGTCCAGTCCTCCGGCAACTCAAGTGAGTCCCTCAGGGTGCAGTAATGCCAAGACTTGCTCCTCATATGGTGTGAGCTGTGGGGGAGTTGGGGGGACTACTGCCAGTCCTCTGTATGGTGAGCTGGTGCTTTGCTGCTATGGAACGTGCCTTCCCCCGTAAGTCGTTCCACCTCTTCATGATGTCATCCCTTGTTCTTGGATGCTGTCCCACAGCGTTCACCCTGTCAACGATTCTCCGCCATAGCTCCATCTTCCTTGCAACGGATATTTGCTGTACCTGTGCTCCAAACAGCTGTTGCTCTACCCTATTTCCTCCATCATGACGCTCAACTCCTCATCTGTGAAACGGGGGTGCCTTTGTGGGGACATGGGTGTTGTGTGGTGTATTTAAGTGTGTGGGTGTTGGGTACTGTGGTTGGGTGTGTGAAGTGGGGTGCATGAGGGATGGATGTGTCTAGTTGTCGCAGTGGTCTTAGTGTCAGTCTGGTGGCAATGATTTTTATTTGCAAAGGGTTGTGTGTGACGTGGGTATGTGTTTCATAGTGCTGTGAGTTGGGTGTGTGTATGAGTGTCAGGTGTGTGTTTTTGGTATTGGCCAATGTTGTGCAGTTTAGTATTTGGGTGTCCATTCTGAGCGCACCGGTGTGCACCGCCAATGGTTTGCCGCCGTTGAATGTTAGCCATGGTGATTTGTGGGTCATGATGTAGTGGGCGTTGTTTTGTTGGTGTAACGGTATGGGTGTTGGTACCGCCACTTTAACACTGGCCTTTGGGCTGGCAGATTTGTGTATGTGGCAGTATTCTGTTGGATTGGTGTGTGTGTGCGTGTGTGTGTGTGTGTGTATCATAATATAGAGAATGGATATTCGCCACCACGTGGTATGTTGGCTGCCATCACCATGGCGGTAAGCGGCATTTACCACCAAAGTCATAATGAGGGCCTTTTGTGTCTTGTGAGTATGTGTGATGGAACCGTTCTGGATCCTGAAAGAATCCTTAGATTTATGCCATATGTTTTATAACGTGGAAAAGTGAATGCAGATTTGGAATGTTGAGTTCGTGGTTACACACTCAAGAATAAAAATGTTTAACACATAGCTCCGTGTGTGGCACAGTCATTGGCATGTACCCAAGCTTGGGAGGATGCCACAACTGGCAACGAGATAAGGTATAAGTAATCCAAAGATCAACAGTGCTCTCAGTGTTTGCCGTGGTCCAAGCAAACTGCTCCTGCATGCAACGTGTGCCTTTGTGGAAGAGCGTAATCGACGGTTGGCGTATGTGGCATCAAAGTAAAATTCCAGCCGAGGTAAAGCACATTAAGATAAAGAAAGCTTTACTGAGAAGTCCATGCATCACTGATGAAGAAACTACGATCAAGACATACAGAAAGGTACAATGGTACAACACAATATAAAGCTAAACAGTGCATGGAGTGATAACACCAAAGGCAGCCAAACATAGATACAGAAAAAGAGTGCTAGCTGGCATGTCAATTGATGATGAAGCACATTGCAGTTAGACTTACCTGAGCCTTGAAGAGCTTTACAACCTCAGACGGGCAAGGAGACCCAAGAAGAAGCATGAGGGTTGTGCTTACTGACATGTCCAGTACTTGAAGTGACATCAAAGCTGTTGGGTAGCAGCTCAGCACGACTCCAAAAGTCTCCAGAAAGTGAAGGTCTCCAATGGAGACCAAGAAAGAGGCCACAGCTCCACCGATTGTTACAGATGATCCAGAGGTCAGCACATCCCAAGACTTCAGAGATGGTGTGCATTAACCAATTCACCAAGATCCCCAGGTAAGCCAGAGAGAGCTCCAGTTAGTGTCAGCCAATCCTATGAACAGTTACAATGCTGCTGCCATCCTGAAACCAACACCACCCTTCAATACTCCCAACAAACAGAATATTGGTGATTTATTGGTTGTACAGAGACATTTGCTGATTTCATTGATGTGCTAAAGGAAATACATAACAACAAGATTATAAAAAACCTTATTGGTCTTGCTGGTGATGGTGTGAAAGAAGTCATAAAGAAGGCCAGAAGTGCCCAAAGTGAGTCAGTCATGAACGTGAAAAGTAATCAGAAACACAAAGCTGAAGGATACAAGATGATGTCTCCACAGAAAAAGAAGTTATGTTTCAGATGTGGATTGTCGATTCCACATAGGTAAACATTCCGCCATTGGATAAATTGCTAACAAAAGCTGTGGTAAACAGAACCACTTTGTGATGGTTTGCAAGGTGAAAGAAAAGATAAGTGCATCACAGCGAGAAGATAAAATGGCTGACCTAACGTTCCAGGAGCGATGCTCAACTCGCACCCACAAGGCCAAGTGCAATATCAGTTGAGACAGATTGACACCAAACGAAGTTGATCACCATCTAAATTGTCATCAAAAACTTTATGCGTATCAGTATTGAGTGAAAATGAAGAAGATGATTTTGCAATGTCAATCTTTGTCTCAGAGAAATGCGTACATGGACTGGCCACATGTGAAAAAAAGGACCACTCAATGAGAAATTGAGATGAGAAAGAGCCCAAGTTGTTCAAACTTTTCCAAAGATTACACTGAAAATAAATGGTTGTGCAATATCTTTTATCATCAACAGTGGTGTGTTGATAAATGGTATGCCTGAGTAGAAATATGATGAACTATCTCCACTACTATGCCTGTCATCATCAAAAAGTAAAGTGTACACATGGCCTGTATTGACGCCTTTAAAAGTAAAGGTTTGTTAATAGCGGCTATGAAGCAAAAGAAAACAAAAGTGCAAGTGCCCATTCACGTACTTAAAGGTACAACGTCAAATGCCTGTTTACTCAGTTTTAGCACAGCTGCTGATATGGGACTAATATCAGTGAATTACAATATGAATGCTCATCCTGAAATAATAAGTCAGTTCCCTTCATTATCTCATGGGTTAGGAAAACTGAAGACTATGAATGTACAGCTACAAATTAATGAGGAAGTTCGTCCTGTTGCCCAAAGACACAAGAATTGCATTTCATTTACAAGAAGCTGTTGAAAAGGAACTCAGATCATCACTTTTGCATAATAATATTCACCATTTTACTGGTCTGACGCCATGGGTTTCTTCCATAATGGTAGTGCCAAAAAAGTACAGTGAAGGAGCTGTATGCACCTGAATGGATATGCATCAAGAGAACACCGCAATTGAAAGAGAACAGCAGTTAGGTATGCATATTGCTGACACGATAACACAATTGAACCTTGCAAAAGTCTTCTCTTGATTTAAATAGAGGATATTGTCAGTTGGAAATCAAGGAGAATTGCCAGTACAGTACAATGTTTTGGTCTGTTTCAATACAAAAGACTAAGGGTCTGATTTAGATATTGATGGACAAGTTACTCTGTTACAGCGGTGACTGATATCTGGTCTGTCAAAATCTAAATCTCAAGGATATAATGGGAACTCGATTTTGGCAGAAGGGATATCCATCACCATTGTGACAGAGTAACTCGTCCACCAAAATCTAAATCAGGCCCTAAGTCTCGGTGCGTCATCAGCTGCCAAAAGTTTTCAAGATATCATTAGATGTATCATACAACCTGTTGTATTTGCTTTTAACTATAGCAATGGCACGTTGGTTTTCAGAGCTTCACAGAAGGAACATGAAAAAGCTTTAAGACAAGCGTGTTGTTTACTTGTTGATGCAGTTTTAATGCTAAAAAATGTGAATTCAATAAGACAAAGCTAAAGTTTATTGACCATGTCTTTTATAATGGGGGCATGACACCTGATCCAGCTATGATAGAAGTGCCCCACAAGAAATTTCCATGTTACATTCATTCCTTGGCATGGCCAGTTACTGTTTTTCAGATATATTCAAGACTTTGCAACTGTGCGTGCTCCAAGCAGAGATTTAATGACAAATAATTTTTCATTTCACTGGTCACAAGAATCCGAGCCAAGTTTCAAGAGAATTAAACAAGCTATCAAAATGCTACTGAAATTGCATATTTTGATTCAAAACTACATACTGAAGTTGTTGTTAACTCTTGTCTAGTCGGGTTGGGCTCTATCCTTGCACAACATAGTGGACAGCCAAATACTCAATATTGTGGCCTATGCAAGCAAAAGATTGTTCCAGACTGAACGTGTTTATTCACAATCAGAAAAGAAAAGTTTAGCAGTGGTGTGCAACGTCGTGAAGGAACTCTCCAACCCCAGCTCCAATGCCAACGCCATCCCAAGACCTCTGCAACTCCCTAGCCTCCTACTTCTACAGCAAGATTGCAGACATCCATGACAGCTCCAGAACCCAGACCCCACTGGCAACCCCCAACACCACAGATTCACCTTCAACCAACTTCCTGCTCTCCTAGACCCCCATCAATGACAACACCACCATTGAAATCATGAACACCATCCACTCCGGCTCTCCATCTGACCCCTGCCCTCACCACATCCTCAGCAAAGCAAGCTCCGTCATCGCACCCCAACTACGGGAGATCATCAACAGCTCCTTCGAGTCCACCACCTTCCCGGAGAGCTGGAAACATGCAGAGATCAACGCCTTCCTCAAAAAACCCAATCTCCCTGCTCCCCTTCCCTGCAAAAGTCATTGAGAAGGCTGTCAACAGACAACTAACCTGCTTCCTTTAGGAGAACTGCACCCTGGGCCCTTCCCAGCAGCAACCACAGTACCAAAACCGCCCTCATCGTCGCCACCTACATCAGAACCATACTGGACAATGGCAAAACCGCGGCCCTCATCCTCCTGGACCTCTCAGCCGCGTTCAACACCATCTGTCACCACACCCTACACTCACGCCTCAGCAATGCAGGAATCCGCAACAGAGCCCTGGACTGGGTCACCTCCTTTCTCACTGGCAGAACCCAGAGAGTCCACCTCCCCCATTCCGCTCGGAGGCCACCAAAATCATCTGCAGCATACCCCAGGGTTCACCCTCAGCCCGACCCTCTTCAACGTCTACATGGCCCCGCTCGCTAACATCACCTGATCCCACAACATCGGCAACCAGCTGATCTTCTCCCTCACCAAGGACTCCGCCAAGACCAACCTCCACAAAGGAATGAAGGCCATTGCCAAATGGATGAAGAACAGCTGCCTCAAACTCAATTCTGACAAGGCGTAAGTCCTCATCTTCGGCTTCACCCCCTCCGCATGGGATGGCTCCTGCTGGCCTGCCGCTCTCAGAGCCGCTCCTACTCCCACCAACCAGGCACGCCACCTAGGATTCATCTTGGACTCCTCCTTATCCATGCCCCAGCAAGCCAACACCATCTCCTCCTCCTGCTTCAACACTCCTGCATGCTCCGAAAGATCTACAAATGGATACCCAAAGAAGTCAGCCAATCCCTTGTAAGCAGCAAACTGGACTACAGCAATGCACTCTAAACAGGAACCACGCCCAAACTCCAGAAAAGGCTGCAACGCATCCAGAACGCCTCTGCACACCTCATCCTGGTCATCCCCCCCACTGCCACATCACAGACCACCTGAGAAACCTGCACTGGCTTCCTGTCAACAAGAGAATCACCTTCAAACTCCTCACCTATGCTCACAAAGCACTGCACAACACTGGACCAGAATACCTGAACAGGCGGCTCTCCTTCTACACCCTGACCCGGCATCTCCGCTCCGCCGACCTTGCCCTCGCAACCGTCCCACGCATCAGCAGAACTACAACCAGCAGTAGATCATTCTCGCACCTTGCCGCCAAAACATGGAACACACTTCCAACCCATCTGTGCCAGACCAAAGACCGCCTTACCTTCAGGAAACTTCTCAAGACCTGGCTGTTCGAGCAGTAGCAGCACTTCCCCCCTTCTCCTCCCTCTCACTCACTCCTCAGCGCCTTGAGACCCTCACAGGTAAGTAGTGAGCTTTACAAATTCCTGATTAATTGATTGTGTGAACATTTCCATGCATTCCTGTATAAAAAAACCTTTCACGCTTGTGACAGATCATTAAGCATTGCTGACTATCTATGGCAATCCAAAAGCCAAGATGCCTCCACAAATTGAACTTTGGGGTCTATGATTGCAAGAGTACAACTACAGAACTGTGCATCATCCAGGGAAAGACCAAAACCCTGGAACACCAAAACCCCGCCCACTACTTCTCAAGAATACCTACACATTGTCATAGTACCCCATTGAAGACTGCTGAAGGCTACATAAATTTAATTCTGAAATCAAACACACTAGGTGCCATTTCATTGGAACAAATTTCAACGTCCATGAGTCAAGATAGTGACATGTTTAAATTAAAAGACACTATTATACATCAGCCATGGAATCAACATACTCAACCTCTAACCAGTGACAGGAAATATTAGAAGTATAAAAATGTCAAAGATTAACTGTCCATGACAAGTCAGAATTATCCTGAGGGGGTTCAAGAATTATCATTCCGGAGAGTGTGTGACAGCAAGTAATTGTTGTGACCCATGAAGGGCATTGTGGAATTGTTGCAACTAAATGAGCTACCCGAGATAGAGTCATGTCCTCATCTGGATGAACGAGTTGAAAAAGAGTTGAAAACCTATCATCTATGTAACTGCCTGTCATTGAAAACTACTCAACATGCTTAAAACATGTCAGAGCTGCCAAAGCATGCCTGGGAAAGGATTGCTGTTTACTTTTTCTGTCTACTTGACATTGGACATCACCTGTTGGTGATCTTGGATAAATACACTTGTTTCCCATTAATTGAAGATCTCACTATCACTCAAGACAGAGAAATTAGATGGTATCTTTGCAACATGTGGCATTCTTACGATTTTGAAAACTGACAATGGCCTGCCTTTTATTAGCAAAGAAACCAGAGACTTCCTCAACCTGCTTAATGTGAAGCAATAGATGATCACAACTCTTTTGCCCCACGCTAACAGCCTTGTTTCATGAGTATGTTAAAGAAAACTGTTCAGCTTGCCATATTAGAGATGCTCAACCTCAAGACTGTCTTGAATTCTACTTTAGAAGTTTACCGTTTGACTCCTCATTCAACTACAGTTGAAACCCCTGCAACCCCGATGTTTGAGAGAGCTATAACGACTAAGTTACCTCATTGGACCAACACCAGATCAAAAGCTGATAAAGAGACACATACAAAAGACTTGAGCCTTAAACAGAAAATACAGGCTTATGCTGACAAAAGGAGAAATGCAAAGAACATTGTCTTCACACGAGGAGATTGAGTGCTTATTCATCAGCCCCAATGACGTAAGTCTGATGTTCCTTTTCATGCCGAAAATTTCATGTTGTAACCAGCAAAGGGCACAGGGTGACTTCCCAATGTCCAGGAAAATCTATTTTGCGACATTCCTTGCACTTCAAACATGTGGCTCAATGCTCATTGGACACTAATGTCAACGTAGAGACTGACTCAGAGAGTAAAATTGGAGAATCCGATTCTGCTAGTGCTCCCACATCACCAAAGCAGATCATGGACACTCTGATTACTGATTCTCAGTTCCAACGACAGGATCCAGACAAGTCATCAAAGCACCAAGAAGGCTCATTGAAGATTTATAATGTTTATATGTTGTAAAAAAAATGGTATTTTTTTTTTTTAAGAGGGGAAATTATAATATATTGTGAGTATGTATGATGGAACATTTTTAGATCCTGAAAGACTCTGTAGAATGATGACATAAGTTTTGGCACTTGGTGTTGCGAATGCAGGTTTAGAATGTTGAGTTCAAGGTTACACACTGAAGACTAAAGGCATATAATACATAGCTTTGTGTGGTGTAGTCATTGGCAGATACTCAGGCTGGGAAGGATGCTACGCGATCTGGCAGGTGTGGGTAAGAATTATTTCAGGCCAGGCAGCACTGAGAGAACTTGCTTGCTAGATATGCTGCAGTGCTGGAACACTGTTGATTTTTAAATAGAGTTAGAGTGGACTCTTGGGACTCAAACTACTATTGGGCCTTACTCTGGATCCTTCCTAGTGTGAATGGGTGATAACCACAAGTTGGGAATGGGACCTGGGGAACTGCCTACATTAACAATAGAGCCCTGTCCTTAGGGAGGTTGTGTAGTTTGTGAATTTCATATTTCCCTTTCTGTTATTAGCAGTAAACAAAATACTTATTTTATCACAAAAGTCATTATTTGGTAATCATTTATTGTGGCAGCTATGAGCATGCTGAGTTGTGAGCCCATGTTCACCCCCTGTACCCACCTTTGTCCCCCCTTTGCCCAAATTAAGCATTTGACTGCCCAACCACATTATTAGGGAGAACCTGGCTTTGGCTGGACACTCTCATAGGGGCCTGTAGCAAGGATAGAATGCAGGCTGAGCCCCATGCCAGGATCCTTCGAGAAGGAGTAAAACACCCAATGATTGTGGGTTGATTGACAGTGGATCCTCTCTGAATCTTACCACGAACCAATGATTTGTTTAGTATTTTCATTTTATAAACAAGCTTCTTGAGCAGAAGACTTCTGTATAGGTCCTGATGAATGCTAATACACCTCTTGGGAGGGTCCAGAAGCAGAAACATGTTGACCTACTTCAAGTTACAAATTTAAGCAGGATTACACAGCTCCTGCGGTGTCTTTTCTTTTAACTCTGACCAAGGCATGCATGAACAAAGTTGTATGTGTGTCCTGGAGACAGTTTTAATCACTGTATCACCTTTTTTTTCTCATGCTCTGCACACTGCACCATCCTTTAGCTCACCACTAGGTCTCGACCACTATATGAAAACATTCGAAGAGCTCCCTAGTTGCCATGGTGCTAGAAGACTCCCAATGATTAAGCATGCCATCTCTGGTGGGACAATGAATTCATCCTTTAATAAGGAATATTCCTGTTTAGCTAGGTTGCATTTGTTCTTAATCTTTTGTAGACCTAGGTAACAATTGTGTGATAGTGGCCTTAGAGGTTGCCCAACCAGTTGCCCCAGTATTCCTGTGCTGTGGCTGTCACCTCACTGCTGCTTCTGCCAAGACAGGATTGTGACCTTGTAGAAGGAAGTGTGAACACTCCCAGGTGTCAAAGGCCTGGTCGGGAAGAAAGACACACCTCCATCCAATCCAGGAAGCCTAAAGAAGTGGGAGCTGTCGGTGGTGAACTTCAGTGGGCTTCCCACCTCTGATATGCAAGAAAACTGTCCCACAGTGGAGGAGAAAACCATTCCCCTGCTCCAGGTACATTTGCTCCCAAACTGGTGGACAAATTAGTTAGTTAAGAGGGGTACACCCCCAGAAGGCTAGCTACACCTCTAGTGTGGACCACCTGGTCTTTATAGCCAAGGAAGACATCTGCCATCTTGCAAAGTGGCAAAATAGAGGATTTTGGTTGAAAAAAAAAGAAAAAAGTGCCACAACCCACTCGAGGTGGTCACCTCGAGGACGGATTAGATGCTGGAGTAAGTAGCCCATAGGCTACCTGCACCCACACTCCTAATGCCCCTTAATCTAGGATTTAAGGCACACTACTGGCACAAGAACTTCACATCTGAAATAACTTGCAAAGATACAACGGAAGTCCTGGCTCGATTACAACAGACACCTGTACAAACCAAAGGCATGATAACTTGAGCCTCTGGCAACTTTTCTGGAACTGCTCTATGTAGGAGGCAGGCCTGGTTTGTAGTGGGTACCTTGGGTACTTACACCTTATACCAGGTCCAGTTATCCCTTATTAGTGAAGAAGTATTGTTTTAGCAGCTTAGGCTGATAGACGTAGCTATAGTAGAGCAGCTTAGGCTGACCTAGGAGACATGCAAAGCTCATGCAATACCACTTACAGTTGCACAGTACACAAGTAAAGACAATACTCAGTGTTACCAAAAATAAAGGTATTGATTTGGGTGACACAGTGCCCAAAATATCTTAGAGACAATACTCCTTCTGGAGGCAAGTATTATACACAATATATGCACTAGACACCAAAAGTAGATAAGTAAATAGTCGTAGAACAATGCAAACAGTAGGAGATCCTAAAGAATGCAATGGGAGAAAATAGGAATGTGAATCACGAATTCCCCCCCTAGACAAGTGTAGTGTGTGCAGAATTGCTGGGAGAATAAGAATACAGTGAAGGAAAGTAAATTACCCTACCCCAGAAAAGCAGGAGTAAAGTACTGCAAGTTTCCTCAGGACACACTACACCTCGTGATTGGGATTTTGCGGCAGCCAACCAAGTCTGCAAAGAACAACTGCTGGATTATTGGACTTGAAGACTTGCAAAGGAAGGGGACCAAGTCCAGAAGTCGAAAGAAGTTCCAGGAAGGACAGGAGACCCTGCCAACCCACAAGAGGGTGCAAAAGAAGAGTCCCTGATTAGTTGAAAACTGCAGAAATGCACTCTAGGAAGATGCCAGTGGGTTCCTATGTAATGCAAAAGATGTCCCACAGCGTGAAGATCGTTACAGATGAGATTTCGTGTTGGAAGGCACCAATAAGCCATGGCTACGGCAAAAGTATGTTTTTCATCAAAATGGCGCTGGATGGACCCAGGAGGGACCTGGGGGCCTCAACTCTGTGAGGAGGAAGAGAGGGCTCTCAGCCCTTTAGAGAGCCCTCAGGATGCCAGCCAGCACCCCCAGAAGCCACAGGATCTGGTTTCAAAGGAGGTGCAAAATGTGGTTGATGCAGCACAACAAAAGAAGGTTCCACGTTGCCGGAGAACAACTCAGCGAGTTGAGCATTGCAAGGTGGAGTGCTGTGGACATGGGCCAGGCTGTGCACTAAGGAATTTTGCAAAGAGTGCACAGAGGCCTCAGGAGGCGAAGAAGACACAAAACACAGGGGTACTATCGTTCTTTGGGAAGGCAAGGCCTTACCTCTTCCAAATCGCGTCAGCAGCATCTCAGGACAGTCTATGTCGATGATGTCCACCCTCTGTGTCCTTAGGAGTATGCTTGTGGCTGTGAGAGGAGTCCCAGGATACAGGTTGTCACCTTGGAAGGTGCCTGCTTGGAGCAGGGGAGTGACTCCATCACTCCACTGGAGATTTCTTCGGTCCTTCTGGTGCAGGATGAAGACAAGGAGTCCCCAGAGCATGCACACTGTGGAAACTGTTGCAGTTGCTGACTTGGAGCTGAGGTTGCTGAAGAAAAGTGTCTCTTGTAGACACTTCATTGCAGTTACAGCGTTTCTTGGAGCAGGCTGCGGTTGACCAGAGGTCAGAGGATGCTGAAGTTGTTGCAGAGGATTCCAGAAGGAAACTTGGAAGAAGAATCTGAAGAGCACCCACAGGAGAGACCCTAAATAGCCCTGAGAGGGGGGATTGGCTACCTAATCAGGTATGGCCCTATCAGGAGGGGTCTCTGATGTCACCTGCTGGCACTGGCCACTCAGAGCCCTTCAGAGTGCTCCCACACCTTGCAAAGCAAGATGGCTGAAGTCTGGGACACAGTGGAGGAGCTCTGGGCACCACCCCTGTGGTGGTGATGGACAGGGGAGTGGTCCCTCCCCTTTCCTTTGTCCAGTTTCTCACCAGAGCAGGAGAGAAGGGGTCCCTGAACTGGTGTACACTGGTATATACAAGAAGGGCACCATCTGTGCCCTTCAAAGCATTTCCAGAGGCTGGGGGAGGCTACCTCTCCCCAGCCTGTAACACCTATTTCCAAAGGGAGAGGGTGTAACACCCTGCTCTCTGAGGAAATTCTTTGTTCTGCCTTCCTGGGACTGGGCTGCCCAGACCCAGGAGGGCAGAACCCCGTCTGTGAGGTGGCAGCAGCTGTAGCTGCAGTAAAAGCCTCAGAGAGCTGGTTTGGCAGTATTGGGGGTCCATGGTGGAGACACCAGGATGCATGGAATTAGCTCCCCAATACCAGATTTGGAATGGGGGACAATTCCATGATCTTAGACATGTTTCATGGCCATATTTGGAGTTACCATTATGAAGCTACATATAGGTATTAACCTATATGTAGTGCACACGTGTAATGGCGTCCCCGCACTCACAAAGTCCGGTGAAATGGCCCTGAACTATGTGGGGCCACCTTTGTTAGTGCAAGGGTGCCCTCACACTTAGTAACTTTGCACCTAACCTTCAGCAAGTGAAGGTTAGACATATAGGTGACTTATAAGTTACTTAAGTGCAGTGACAAATGGCTGTAAAATAGTGTGTGCGTTATTTCACACAGGCTGCAGTGGCAGTCCCGTGTAAAGGTTTGTCTGAGCTAATTTTGGGTGGCAAAAGAAATGTTGCAGCCCATATGGATCTCCTGGAACCCCAATGCCCTGGGTACCTAGGTACCATATACTAGGGACTTATAAGGGGGGTCCAGTGTGCCAATTGAAATTGGTAAAGGAAGTCACTGGCCTACAGTGAGAAACTTAAAAGTAGAGAGAGCATAAGCACTGAGGTTCTGATTAGCAGAGCCTCAGTGACACAGGCACTACACAGGCATACATATTAGGCCACAAACTATGAGCACTGAGGTCCTGGCTAGCAGGATCCCAGTGAAACAGGCAAAACAAACCAACACACACTCACGAACCGGCCAAAAGTTGGGGTAACCATGCTAGAAAGAGGCTACTTTCCTACACTCGATTGTGGCTCATTCTGCCCCAAAACTTGATACCTCCAGCAAGAGGGAACTCTGTGAGCCAAAGGCTAGAACAGACTCCCTTAGACTAGTGACACTAGTCCCCTGCAAATCACAGGTGAAAAGCACCTACTGAAACTGAAGAAGTGCTGGCCATTCGGCCCTCAAAGGGATAGCTCAAAAGCAAGTGGTCCAGTGCATTGAGAGATGTAATCCAGCTCTTCATCAAGGTACAGCCAGCTGTCATTTTTCCACAGGACTCTGGAATGGGAGAAAGCTTCTCCACCACCTTACCATTGCCAAGGCTTATTGGTGGCCATTACCACCTTTAATTGATGCTGCAACTTGAGGGCTGACTGCAACACCTTCATCCAACATCACCAGTGTCTCCATTGTTGAGTTTGTGGATTTGCTTCTTCACCTGCAATGCCAGTCATAAAAGCAGCAGACAATGCTCCAATTCAGCATCAAGGATAGCCAAGCACACCTCTGCACTCGAGACACCTGAGCTAGGCAGAGTTGGTCTGCCTGGAGAATCCTGGTCCAGGGGCCCACACAAGCAAAACCACCAGTGGGCTCCCACAAATTAAATCTTCAAGTAACTGAGTTTCACAAGTGTCATTTTTCAGCACCTGCAGCTCCTACATTCAGCACCAAGGACAGGGAGGTCACCTCTGTACCAGGGCCCCACGAGCCAGTTAAATTTGGACTGACTGTCAAAGCTTGGTCCTGGAAAACCCATCACCTTCAGTTAACTTCAAGTGGAATCCTCTGAACTCAAGTGGCTGAGTGTTACCAGTGATTTTTCCCCATCGATCGCAATTGCAAAGGTTTGAACACTTGTATTGTCCTGACTTATTTGTCATTTGAAATTCCATAACTCTGGTTATATGTATCTGATTTACTTTGTTTTGGTGCCTAAATTAATATACAAATCTGTTTTATTTTTATAAAGTTGTGTCAGATTTCTTTTGACTTGTGTCAAATACTTATGGTCCACATCAGTACTTTGAAATGCTTAACACGTGTTCCTCTAGAAAAGCTTGACTGCTCTTTGCCACTGTACCATGACTGAGCTCAGGATTTATTATTTTAAATCCAAGAAGCATATTTGGGGTATTGTGAGAGTATTACACAGTGAATCCTACCCAGCATCAGTGCATAATACTCTACTTTTCTACAATTGTGTATTGTTGTACTGAGCTCAAACTGAAAAATAGCACAGTGATAGTGGTAATGAATATTGCTGATCATAGCAGTATTGTGGGTTTTCGAATAGAGCTCTAATTTCAACACTACTATTCTATATTTAGTGGTTCCATTCAGTGCTACTAGTCTTCATTTAGTATTCACAGTGAATGATACAAATTTTCATTTACTATTCACATTGAAACTGCTAACTTTAATGTTCACAGTTAATGTAACTAGCCTTCAACTAGTCTTCACAGTGAATACTGCTGAATAGTATTGGTATTCAGCTGGTGTTCACAATGGAATTACAATCAAACGCAGTACTACTGGCCATTTCCTTCACATTTGAATACTACTTGAGTAGAAGTAATGTTCCTTAATTTAAATATTTCAGCACTGATCCCCATGTTTACTAACTGAAAAATATTTTTGAATAGTAAATAAGCAGCACTAAGAAGACTGAAAAAAGTCAAAGAGATCTTCATTTTGGTGAGAGACGTGTTGTGGCATTCTCCCCAGTGATTGTTGCTACCTTTAGCTGTGTTGAGTGTACTCACTGGATTCAGGGCCTCATTTATGAGGTTTTGGAGCATGGCAGCGCTGCAAGGATTCTTGCTGCATTGCCCTGCATCAAATGAAAATGGCAGGAATGCACTGTATCTATGAAAAACAGTGCATTCTTGTCATTTTCCCTTGTGCTGGAGTACAATGGGCTGCCATGTGACAATGTAGGTACCTGGTGCAAGGTTGTCTGTGTTGCGCGGATGATTGTTTTTGTGCAGGAAGGGACACCTTCCTCCATAAAAAACAAATGGAAGAGGTGTTCTCTTTCTATGTGCTCTGCAGAATGTGACGTTCCAGCGGCACAGAGGAGCTTGTAAGTAAGACCCTCAGTGCGGATGCATCCAATCTCCTCCTCTGAGGCCTTCCTTGTAGCTTCTCTCCATGGTCATCTTTGCTTCTTTACGGCTGCCTGATCATTTTCTCCTCTGGGCGTTTGCCACTTCCTCCACAGGAAATTATAGTCATCTATGCATTTCAGATCTGAGCCCTCTGGGTAATGCGACTGCAATCAGGGGTTCCATGAGCAAATTCATTGAAGGTTGCTCACAGCTGGGGTTTATTGATGTAATAACATACAAAGGGTATTTCGGGGTGCAAGAGGTGATGTGTGTCCTTTGGGGATGGATGTATGGCTACAATGGCTGATCACTCAGATGTAACGCGGAGGCAGCATGGCGGTTAGTCTGATGCATCTGACATTTTCTGCTGCAATACAATTCTGCCTCCATATTTAACATTTATAGTTGAGTTTAAAATTCTGTTTTAGACATGTTCACAAATAAAATGCAAAATAAAAATGCAGTATGAGAGATTCCATGGTGTGGTCCGATGTTAATTTTTAAGTTTGTTCACCTGATTTTTAAGGGACAGTCAGTACATTTTTATCTCTAATGGGGAGACTAGCAAGACACAGGTTCAGAAGACTGTCAGTGTAAATCGCAGGTGGTAAAGCTCAGCTGTAGAGTAGAAGTACCAATAGCATAGTTCACTGAATCTCAATGTTTGGAGACACTGACTCACATCCCTTAGTCATGAGTAGGTTACCTCATTTTAGATTTAAACATATAATAATTGATGAAGCCCCACCAAAAGGGAATCAGCCCCAGTGCTTAATTTGTGCTTGCTTTTTCCAGTGCGGGCACCGGGACTTATTTTTGAGGGAGGGCACTTATTTTTCTGCCTCAAGCATTTACTGCCGACGGAGGAAGAGAAAAACAAGAAAGTGTCACATTGGGAGAAAGCAGAAACCTGCTAGAGTGATATGAAGGGGTAGGGAGTGGCTGTAAATGGATCGAAGAGGCCCGAGATGGCTTTAGATTTACGGTGCCTTAGTATTCCGTGTTTGCACATTTAATAGCAGCAACCACATGTTTAAGAAGAGGGCTTTGGGCACCAGCACATTTTTAATTTACAAATTAAGCACCGATCAGCCTTCATCAATATAAACCCTGATGAACACCTGCACAGCCACAAACTAGAGTGCCATTCAAAGAAAATAAATAATAGAGAATGAGTAATTTTAATTTCTAACTAAAGAAGCCAACGCAATATAACTTTATCATAAAATGTAGCAGCAAGAAAGACTGGTCTAAGATATCACTAAAAAATGTTTTCTTCTTCCCTTTGTTCCCTCCGGTTGTTTGTGCTTGGACTAAATATCAATTTTAGGTCTGATCTAATTATTTTATACACTGTAAACAATCTGGAAATATAAAATCATATTTTATGTTTTGACAATGCCTAATTCTTTCACTGGTTGGTTAAATGGCTAGCTCAAACTACTTGCACTATAACATTTGATTCCAGACATGGAATGGGTAAAAGCCTTTGATACATTAGCCTCCTTATCTAAAAAGTCAATATTGATAGCAGGTCCACTGCTAAACACCCCAGGCTTAAAACATTTAATGCAAATTGTAATGACAGGAACCTGTGAAAAGAGTCCTCTCACCATATGCATAGATTATAGTGTGAAAACATGACAAGACTTTCTACATACCAACAATAGTCATAGTGCATGGTGCCCCTTTTTTATGTGTGCTACATTAAGGTAATCCATGGCTTTTTTGCCCATCTTAACTTTTCTGCTGGGGTTTCTTAAGTGCATAGTTACAATTTAACAGCAAACTTTCATGCCCTGGAGCACAATGAGATGTCTGTTAAAAGGTCAGGGCTGACTTAAAACGAGGAATTTGACATGGGCACACTTGGCAGCTATAAACGTCCGTATAAAAGCAGCACATCCTTAATGTAGTCAGACAAAGATTGCCAAAAAGTAGTGGCGAGCACACTTAAAGCTTCAAGTGTCATGCACCTCAGAATGCAGGACTACAGTTTAATGTGGTGTAATTCAAACTTTTAGAAATTTCACAAGGTACTATGATGTTGACAGGGTTGACCCCCCACCCACCCACAAGGTCATAATATTTGGTAGGGATGTCGGGTAGTCTCTCATTACACTAATGAGACTACTGGATTCGGGCAGTAGACTCACTTGCAGTGTGGGGATTCCTCACCATGTGACACTTGTCGGCCTAATCTGTGTTTCTACCGGCTAACTAGCAGTGCCTCATCTCCAGCCAAAAGCAGGAATGATTGGGGCAACCGGGTGCAAGACATACATTACTCCTCAGGGGAATCGTGGTCACTCAGATCTCACCTGTTTCTCTCAGGTACATTAGTCTCACATATGCAAGAACAATCAGAGGCAGAGTAAAGTTCAATAAGGTTTTATTGAGGTAACTGCATCTCAGATAATAAAGCATGTATTGCAATAACTAGGACGATGAAGCAAAATAAAATTAAAATTGTGACAAGGAGAGTAAAACAAGAATAATGCTACCATACTGTCACCAAGGTCTGTAGGGATAGTTCCTACCTAAGCTATGTTAGAGCACAGCATGCTAAGCTCTAATTCTGCCTTTCAGGTTCCCCCTTGGAAGACATCATCCCTCATACCTGAGCAAGAGGCCTGTAGTCTATATAAGCAGCTGTAGCGAAACGATCAGCAATCAGCAAACAGTCGTGGTCATCTGGCTGGAATCTCCCTCTAACATACATGGGTCAAAGTAGTGTTTTTATAACAAAACATCTGATGTTTCCAGTAAGGATCCCCACGTAAGAGTATGTATGTTTCTGTGAACACTGTAGACAAAACGTACCACTTTTGCCGGCAACCTATCTTACTGCAGTCTTGAGAAAAGCACACAGTGAAAGAAATGTCTTGTTTAAGAACGCAGTGCTGACCTAGGCGAAGAACAGCTAGGTAGAGAAAATAAAACAAGACTGCAAATGTGGCTAATGTTAAAATAATATAACTAATCTAAATAAAATATATCTAGGTTAAAGTGCACAGAGGTTGGCATTGTTTGCTAAATAATGTGCATAAAACGATAGCTAAAATGGCTACAAAATAGGGAGTAGATAAATGACCCCAACTGTGTGCAAACATTTGTATTAAGACATTTGAATACAGCAGTCTTTTTTAAATCCTTTAACAGTCCTGTAGAATGACAGAATTCTGACAGAGTGAGTGTGAGAGGGTGTAATGAGTGAATGTGAGTAAGAGTGAAATACACAAACTTTCTATGTTTAAAACAGTCTACCATAAATCAATTGCACATACTGCCTGCCAATTGAAACATGCTACAAAGCATGCATTAATGCTCTTTTGAATCAAATATGTGCTTTATAACAATCACTGTAAAAAACAATATATTTTATGAACACTGGAAAAACACAGTTTTTGTCTACTTGGGTTTAGCCGACAGAATAAACACTGATAAGTACTGGTTTCAAGAGGTTTGGCAAACACTGAAAAAACTGATTCTGAACACTTTCTTGGCCAAGGTTGGGGAAGTTCATAATCTGTCTGAAGACCTTAAAAAAGAATTCTCTAAAGAATTAAGGGCCAGATGTAGCAAACTTTTGCGAGTCGCAAATGGCCCGAATCGCAATTTGCGACCCCGCAAAATTGGAAATGGGATGCCAAAATCCCATTTCCGACTCGCAAATGTGACGCAAGCCATTACCGACTCGCAAAATTTGCGACCCCATTTTGCGACCCACTAATAGGAAGTCGCAACCCAAATGCAAAAGCCACTCGCAAATTGCGACTAGTTGCAAAAAGCCCATTTTGCACTTCCAATTTACCACTAACTCAGAGCAGGTGGTAACCATTACCAAAGTATAAAAGGAGACCCAGAAGGCATCTGGGTTACTCAAGATGGCGGAGATATATGTGATAGGAATGAGGAGGAGAGCCCACGCCGCACAGCAGAGGAGGAGGAGGAGCCAGAGACAGGAGAAGATATACAGAACCAGGCAGACACTTTTCCAACAAACAGAGGAGGAGATTTATGATAAATATAGACTCAGCAGTGTAGCTATACTAGATTTAATAGAATTACTCAAACCACAGCTACAACGCCAGACTGTGCGCGGCTGCGCCATCCCTACGCATGTGCAAGTGCTTTGCTCACTGCACCTCTTGGCCTCGGGTAGCTATCAGGGGGTCATTGCTGTGGCAGGTGGAGTATCCCAAAGTGCACTCTCACGGTTCCTCAGGGCATTCCTAGATGCCTTACTCACACACATGTCCAGATACATATACCTACCCAGGAATGAGGCAGAAATCAACAGCACCAAGTTGGAATTCTACAGGATTGCCAACTTCCCCCATGTCATAGGGTGTGTAGACGGGACACATATACAAATATGCCCTCCTGCAAACCTGGAATATCTGTTCCGCAATAGGAAGTGTGCCCACTCACTCAACATCCAGGTGGTATGTGATGCCCATTATGTTATCACTGACATTGTTGCCAAATTCCCAGGGAGTACTTATGACTCCTACATTTTTAGGCACAGTGGAATACACCAACGCCTAGAACGTGGGGAGTTTGGAGACAGATACCTCCTAGGTATAGCGGAATACACCTTACAGAGATACACACAGGTCAATGTGGAAAGCATCCATGCCCAGCTAACATTGTACATTTTGTGCCAAACAGGTGACAGTGCATATGTACTACGACCATGGATACTTACCCCGTACTTAACACCCAGCAATGAGACAGAGAGGTGATACAACAGTGCACATAGGAGGACCAGAAATATCATTGAACGGACCTTTGGACTGCTGAAAGCAAGATTCAGATGCCTCCACAGAAGTGGAGGTGCCCTACAGTATACCCCAATAACAGCTTTCAAGATTATTGTCGCATGCGCTATACTGCACAACATTGCCACCAGACGTGGGCTACCTCTCACCCGTGAAGAACCTGATTCTGAGGATGAAGAGCAAGAGCTACCACATCGCCATCATGTGGATAGAAGCATAGCAAATCAAGGCAGACTGAGACGGGAACACATTGCAAACCAATACTTTGGAAGGTACGTGCTAACTGTCACCACACTCACTAATGTCACACACAAAGAGTCCAGGTGTCAAGTGGAAAGAACAAGTGATTTAATTTGTGCCACCAAAAAAACTATGTACATTGTGAACAGTTCAGGGGCTGTAAAAGTCCACCTGGCATGGGACACATTGACTTCATGTGCCCAAAACCCAGGACAGTGTGGAGCTCAAACCCTACGCAGGCCTCGGCCAGCATAGCTGGTACCTGGGGTGTCAGCAGTGCCCTGCCTTGCGCTTCCACTGCGCAACACCCTGGTGTCACTGGCAGAGACACTGCTGACGGTGGAGCCCTCCTCGCTATCTTGCGGCGTGTCGCCCGCGCCCTTGGCCACCTGCCGTGCCTCCATTAAATCAACAGCGTGGCTGAGATGGCCTAGTCCACGTGCCACGTCACTGGCAAAGTGGCCCATGTCAACTTGGAGGCTGACCGTGCGCCTAGAAAGGCCAGTAGTGTTCACGGCCAGCCTGACTATGGATGCTGACATTCTGTCGAGCCGGTTCAGTAGCTGCCTGTCATGACGCCTTGCACCCTCTGTCTGCGTTAGGAGTCCAGCCACAAGTTGTCGCATGGAGAGTGCAAGGTCACCCATATGTGTATTGATTTGTTGCAACTCTGTATGCACAAGCTGCATGCTACTGCCTTGATTGCGCTCCATGCGCCGCAATGCCCCTGTAATCCTCCTGATCTCCTGTGTTTGCAGGCGCTGACCCCGTAGGAGTGCGGCCTCAGCACGTGACATGGAGGCGTCCCCTGACTCTGCCTGCTGCTGTGATGCTACATTCCCACGTCGCCTGCAACGCAGTGGAGGCTCCGTGACTTCTACCGTGGCACTGTGGCTGGGACCTGGTGCAGGATCACACACCAGTATGCCAACTGGTGTCTCATGAGGGGACTGGGTGTTGGTGGTGCAGGTCTCAGTGGTGGCTGGTCCTGATCCTTCTGTTGGCTGCTGGCTGACCAGTGGCCCCTGGCTGCTTTGGCTGGTGGGGGTGTCTTGTGGGAGACCTATGGGACATACTGACAGTGTGTTCCCTATCTACTATCTGTTATCAACTTCCTAATAAACTGTTGCCTATAAACTGCCTACTTGACTACATTGCCCATAATGCACCATTCTGGTGATTGCTACTCTGAAATGGAGCTATTTTGGTTGTGCATGCTACTGTGTACAAGGTGGGTGGGGGTATGGCATTAATGAGGGTACATGCATGTCTCATGGTACTCACCGGTTGATGGTCCTGGCTCAGATGTGTCCAGCTCTCCCATCCTGCACACTGCCTCAGGCTCAAGGGTCTCCTCTACTCTTTCCTCCAGGGGTGTGGGTGGTGGTAATGTGGACGGTCCCCCTCCAGTGCCCCTCATCTCCCGGAGCCGCTCTGCCACTCTCTCCTTGGTCCGGGAGCGCAGGTCATACCACCTTTTTTTGAGTTCTTCTATGCTCCGGTGGCTGACACCCAGGGAGTTCACTTTCTCTTGGATGTCCATCCATAGTCTTCTTTTCTCCACCTCTGGCATGGTGAGGGCTGCCCTTCCAAACAGTTGGTCATGGTGCTGGCAGCACTCCTCTGTCAACACCTCCAGCTCTTTCTCTGCAAACTTAAGCTTGCGCTTCCTTGGTGTCTCTGCCATGGTAGCTGCTGTTCTTTCAGTTTGCAGTTCTGCTGTCTAAATGGGTGTGGTCCTCCCTCCTCCCAGGTGTATTTGTAAACTTCCTGGCTGTGATGTCATCATCATGTGCCAGGAAATGTTTTCCAGAGTGTTCTGCAGCACCTGCATTCAATTTCCAGCACAATCGCAATTTGCGACACCCACTCGCAAATTGCTTGTCCGTTTTTAGCGCGGTCGCAAAAAGGGACCTCTCAAACAGCGGACTCGCTATCTGCGGTGCGACTTCATTTGCGAGTCGCAAATTGAAGTTGCGTTTTCTTCTTGCATTACATTTAGCGAGTCGGAAATTGCGAGTCGCACCGACTCGCAATTTCCGACTCGCTAATTTTTCCCTACCTACATCTGGCCCTAAGTTATCTGGGAAACAGGAGGAGCTCTCCCACGTGGTTTAATATTCACTGCTGAATCTCTAAATCTGCACTGATTAGCTCTCTCAAGTCACAGGACAGATATGAGGTCCAAGCAAGGAGAACTGCATACAAGAGTGTTATCAATAAAGCTAATAGGGAATAGGATTAGGAGAGGTGGGAGTCCCTTTAAGCCGCCACAAGGGACAATGACCAGACCACCTTTTGGAACCTAGTAGCCACTGGAAACACGGAGGGGATTGCCATAATTGGAAACAATATAGTGAGTGGAACCTGGAAAGCACATTTCTCTAACCTATATTCACCATCTGCATGGGAAAGCAATTCCTATGCATTGTCTATAATTTCACCCTTGCCATCCATAGACAGGCATCCTGACAATTGTGGGTTCCCAATCATTACCTGTAAGGAGGTGGAGCAGGCTATCAGGAATATCATTCCACATATAGCCCCAGGCATTGATAAAATCCCTAGGGTCCTGTTTCTGTCTGAGGTTGATGTTTGGGGCCAATATCTCACAGTTGTGTTCATTGGCATATTAAGTGGGTTGCATATGCCTCCATCAGGAGCAGGGGTTGAAATCTTCCCTTTTTACAAGAAGGGATCTCCACTGGTTCCAGCCAGTTATGGCCCATCAGCCTCATTGACACTACTCCAACTTTTTTGTAGAATCATTCTATAGAGGCTCCAAGACTGGTTAGATGAAAATGCCGTACTTTGGCACCCGCAAACAGGTTTTCATACTTGTACATCAACAATTGATCAAGTATTTAGGCTTCAGATGATTTATTCTGAAACTATTGCACTTGAAAGGGGCAGACTCTATGCAATGTTTGTAGATCTTGGTTCAGCATTTGACTTGGTCCCAAGAAATTTATGGTGGCTGTTAGATGAGATGGGTGTCCCTGCATATCTGAGGCGTATGATTGAGAGGCTGCATGTACAGAATTTTGCTCAGGTGCACTGCGGGAAGTTTGGTGAGGTGACATAAGCTTTCCCAGCCAGGGGCATGAGACAGGGCTGAGTCCTTGCACTGACTTTCTTTACGTTCTTTATTAATGGTTTCGTCACTTGGTTTTACACTTGTGATAACTATGCTCCCAAGTTAGTGGACATAAGTGTTTCGGCTCTCATGTTCGCAGATGATACTCTTCTTTTATCTAAGTTGCCGATGGGGATCCAAAAAAATCCTGGCTGAGTTTAGTAGTTTTTGCATCCAGAGAGGGTTTGAAATCAACGTTAGTAAAACTAAATACATGATTTTCAACTTCTGTCCACAGTCTCGGTTTAATTTCAGGCCCATTCCAATGGGTCCAGCAATCCAATTTGCTTCGACGCATTTCGGTGGCCTTTCAAAAGTCCTTCCACTACCTCCTTCAGGACATTAAGATATACTCCCCACATATATCTTTCAAATCTGAATTTACTATAAATTAAGTAGGTATCAATTAACCAGTCATTCCAAATCCATATGTTTATACACACATTGGTTTTAGTTTCACGATAGTCCACAGACCGGATAACCTCAAAAGATCCACTTAACTCGCAAATCAATTTATTCCATCACACAGGGCCCTATATTAATACGTAGGCTCCCAATCTTTTGAATCTGAGCGGCGAAGCTCCGTCCTTGTCCTCTTCACACAATCACCCAGCACGAGGTGGTATGCAGAATTTTACAATCCGATATCAGCAAACCAATGGGTTTTGCTGTCTCAGGGTACCTATTTGCCATGTGGCAAATGAGGAGGAAAAATGCTTTACCTCCCCTGGACATTGTTGTTGAGTCCTTCCCTTTTTATTCTGACAATATAGGTTTGGCTGCTTTGAGTACATTTTTAAGGGGTATTTGTGTATGGACATTATTTTAACGTCCCTCGCCAGAGTGGCTTTTGTGTTGGTTTTTAGACCTTATGTTCTTCTATTAATTGTGATATGTTTATGGTAATGAATTGTGCTTTATTTTTTTTATTAACCTCATGTTTTTATGGGTGTGTGTTCTCTTTTATGGTATAAATGCCGAAATAAAGAATATTGAACTGAAAAAACACATCTGGAATACACAAACAAAACTGAAAACACGATAGCCCAGTCATGGTGTAGACTAGATTTCTGAGTTGATAACGTGCCCAGGTGGGGCAGGAGAATGCAATATCCTTGCACTGTGTTCTCCTTTTCTCTCTGCACACAACCAACTCCTAATCCACACATGACCAAATGAAGGATCCAGAGACAGGGAAAGGGAATCATGAGAATTACATGTTGCTCTGCACACTCCCTTGCACTCTTTCTCCCTCCCCAAATACTGCTCCATCTAGCATAATCTTCCATGTAACCCATCCTTTCCCGTGGAAGTCCCTCTAAAAGGTTTCATGGGCTGGCACTTTCAATCGAGTACTCACCTTTCTCTGAATCCACTGACGCCATTTTGATTATCGACTTAATAGGTCCCTCATTCCCGTCACAAATGCAGCGGGATCATAATGGAAAGGAGGATGGATAAGAAGCTGGCCGAGGAAAAGACAGTACACACGTTCATCAAAATAGCATATTGCACGCCTGCCACCCCCTACCTAGAGTACAGGAACACTTAAACGTCTGGCTCTATAGAAACATAAGTTATTGTGTGGTAGACGGATATCCTGTTTCGGAGGAGTGTTAATTTCCTTTGTTTTCTTTAGCATCATTAATTTAAGGGTTTACTATGCATGGTTTATTAAAAGATTTCCGTTTTTATCAGGACGAGAAGGAAAGCGCTTTCTACATAGACCCACAGTAGTTCAACACCCTTCGAACCACGCAGTCCCCTAAAGCGTAGCGTCCTGTCCTTTAGAAAAAGCGTCTTCTCTGTCTCGCAGTGGGGTATAAAATGTAGTTACAAAACATTACGATACAACGCCTCGCACCTGCATAGTCGAATAAAGGTCATGGAAGGCCATCCGAAGAGAGAACAGAAAGGGTGGGGATAAAGATAGGACAGAAAGAAAGGAGTGAAGGGGTAGATGTAGAGAGACAAAATGACAGGGAAAGCGAGAGAGGGAGGGGCAGTCAGACGCAGAGAGGCAATGACAATGCATGATGATGAGCAGATTGATACTCGGATGTTTACGCGTGTGTGGGCTATACGGCCAGCACCTGTAAGATTGTAATATGCTGCAATATTTGCCTAACAAAAAGACCTTTAAATAAAACAAAATTAAAATAGTGCCATTCTGCAAACTGGTTCATCTCATGAGTACTAGCGAACCAAAGGCACGAGGGAACATTGAAAACCGCAACCGCCAGAAACCAAACCACCAGTGGCGTAACATAAATTGTGCCCCCCTCCCCCCGCATCCCCACCATAATGTGAAGAATGAGCGAGTCTCCTACATCTCACAAATATGTATTGGCCTGTGGTGAAATTGGGCTCCTCTGAACGGTTGTAGGGTCCCTTAAGGGTTGGGAGCCCCTCCTGCACGCTAGAGGCTGCAAATACCTGTAGTACGCCCCTGCAACACACTGCTCTTTAGATAATGATCTGATGATACAATAACGGCTGTCCTCAAAATATCACAACTGTGACCAGCCTTTTTGTCAGCCCCTTCGACCCTCACCGCGCCCGCCCTACATAATAAGCCCAAAAACAGGCAGGGTGTTTTCGCCCATCACTTGCAGGTTCCCATCCTGTGGACTCCCCTCCCCACCTGTGTCTGTACATCCCTTACCTTTCACAACGCCTGGAGCCCGCCACCACCCATAAGACTGCAGAAGGAGACGTAGGAAATGTGACCCCCCCCTTGTGTTCGGCAGTAACATGAACTGGCATCACCGAAGACAAAGGGAGCGTATACATGCCGGCATTGCTCACAGCTGAAATTGAGCCATAGGGCGGGGACATGGAAGAAAGGTGAGAGGAGGGAATCAAATCAGGGAGTGGACCACATCTCGACCCAGGCACAGGTGCAAAACGCGCTGAACATACTGAATTGATGGCTCTTCTACCCTCTGGGTATCCATAAAAATCAAGCTGGGCTCCCACGACTAAGAAGACAACCCCCTCCCCCCCCCCTTGACAATCTTACGGCTTTGGGTACAGCGCTTAGAACATAAATGCCAGAGGAACCAAGTACAGAATATGGAGGGATATTGAAGGTACCTCGGCTCCGCTTAGGGTTTTCCTCCAAGGGCTGGGTTGCACATGGAGCTGGCTGGAATGTTCTGTGTACACAAGGGTCCTGCGTGTGTTGTCGTACGCCCTAGTGCAGCTGCTGTCGTGCGCTTCTAAAGTCGAGACGACGCTTGATAGCTCTTTTTCTGCTCCACAAGCTGGATCTTCCTGGCGTCCCTGTGTGCTGGATAGCCTTCTTCCTGAGCTCGGGCACCTTTCTGCTGCAGCTGTGTCTTCTATTTGTGCTGAGTGATGAGAGGCTCAGCGCTCTGCTGACAAGAAAGGGAGGTGCCGATGATGGGGCTCTGACATCACGGATCCAGGGAGAGCTCCATCACCGCAGAGGGGTGGAGAGCATCTGAATAGGGAGGGGGCGGGGGGAGAGCACAGAGATAGGCATATTAGATAGAGAGGAGGGAGGACAAGAGCACTGAAGAGAAAAGAGAGAAAGAGCACCACGAACGGAGGAACAGAGGTGGAGGAACAGGAAAGGATAAACGCATCGACCGAGAGCGGGATAGAGGAGCAGAGCGCCAGACCGGAATATACAAGTGACCAATGTGTCAGCGATGGACCAAAGAATAAGGCAAGAAAGGAGGAACAGAGTCACCTCCAGCGACGGGGAGAACATTTTGTGGGGATCTTCTATAGCCAGAGTGATAGAGAAGGTGCTCGGGGGACAAAGTATCCCTGATGTATTGGGTAGGGTGTTTGTAGGAGAGGGTGAGAAAGAGGAGACGAAGAGAGTTATAAACACGCAGGAGAATTAAAGACCGCAGAAGGCTCTCCTCAATGCGGATGGAAAGCGAGTTTCGTTGGGGGACAGAAAAAGCCACGGTGAAATGAGGATGTTGAAATAAATCCACAGTAGTGCGCTTATCTCAGCAGATAAAGGCCCTCATTACGACCCTAGTTTCCGCCCGCCGGCCCAGCGGGGATCTCGGCCGCAACACAGGAGCCGGCTCCAAATGGAGCCGGCGGTGTTGCGGCCATGCGACGGGTGCAGTTGCACCCGTCGGGCTATTCACTGTCTGCTATGCAGACAGTAAAAGGCTGCACGGGGCCCTGTCAGGGGGGCCCTGCACTGCCCATGCCAGTGGCATGGGCATTTCAGGGGCCCCCAGGGGCCCCGTGACTCCCCGTACCGGCAGCCTTTTCCTGGTGGTTCAAACCGCCAGGAAAAGGCTGGCGGTAGGGGGACTCGTAATCCCCTGGGCAGCGCTGCTAGCAGTGCTGCCCTGGCGGATTACTACCGCTGGGGCCATTGTGGCAGGAAACCGCCGGCCCCGGCGGTGCGACGGTCGTAATGACCTGGGAAGCACCGCCGGCCTGTTGGCAGTGCTTCCGTCATTACAGCCATGGCGGTCTTGTACCGCCAGGGTTGTAATGACCCCCAAAGTTAGTGAGAGCGATAGGCACACGTGATCAGAAAACCGAGGCAAGGCGTAGCAGGATTCTGGGAGTTCTCTAATACTGAGGTGAGAGTGGAGACTTTCCCTATCCTGAAAGACAGGTGAGAGAAACATACAGAGAAAACAAATATTGACAAACCAATAGCTCACTCTTATAGGAGAGCTACTGGCTTTGTCAATTTCTTTTAGCCATATTGTACAGCAACGCTTGTGCAAACGCACTATGACACAGCCTATGCTGACTACGCGGGTAGTGATCCATTTTTTATTCTGGGATTATTCTCAACCTTATAAAAATGTTTTATCATTATATTACATTTGAGATGAAGTTCAACGTTTTGGCCCTCCTTAAATACAGCACCAAAAAGGCCATGCAGAGCAAGGGTGGTGCAGTTCCATTTGTAGCAAGCATCAATCTGGTAGGAATTGACTTGACAAGTAACAACACAGAAAGAGGATGGGGACATGGCAGGCAACAGTGTGTGTGGGGGGCGAAGAAGGTGCAAGTAAAATGAAACAAGCGTTTGCAATGCAACAGGTCTCGCATTTGCTCGAGTTAGATCTATTAGAGTTGTAAACTTCTAACCGGACTTTTCTTGCCACACACATTACAAGAAAAAAACACAGCGCAATCGCGCTATGTAAAATGCAGCAAATCACGCTAAAATTGAAAGCGGAAAAAACGAGTGCCATTGCCCTATGTAAACCCCAGCGCGATCGTGCTGCGTGGAAAATAAAAAGATAAAGTAGTCTAGAAACTATGCTGGAAGCATCGAATGGTTTCAGTAGTTTACCGGTGTTGTGTAGGTGGGATAAACACCAGAAAAGGCATGACATATAAATGCCTTCCACAAATGAAAGCAAGCGGATTTTAAAAGGCAAGCCCACGAACCAATGAAAGTGAATGATGTGACATGGGCATGGTTAGAAGCCCAAAGAGATATTACAGCATGGGATGAAGCCTTGCCCATAAAAAAGTACCAAATCCCGACATCTAAACATATACTGCGTCAAAAGCAGATAATATGCAGGAAAGCAGGACATATCTTACAGCATATAAGGCCATCACGAAAACTGTTCGAGCAAAAGTGAACCAAACAGGTACCAATTACATAATATCAATGCTTAGAACGCATTTCAGTAAGTGTTAAATATTATTTCCTTAATTGAATGGGGATATACATAAAGACATCTAAGTAACCCGAGGGTGTTTATTGATGTTAGTATGAGGCGCCATCTGTGTGATAAATGTATAACCAAGCATAGAGCGAATAACAGTTAACTCTCAATAGTAAGGGAGTATCCACCGTCTCCTAAGTGTTAATTAATAAACTAACAAAATCAATTGTAATCCTTGTGCCTCAAGGAATACAAAGGATTACCGACGTCAGTCACAGTTGCCATTTCTTTATGAGAGATCAGAACGCACCAGTAAGCATTTAAAGTCATATTAGTGTATATTATTAAAGGAACAAATCAAAATTATGATCCACACAACAACTCTCATTTCAACAAGCCCTTTATAAAATGTGGTAGACTAATAAGTCATGAAAAGGAAGAGAGAAAAAATAAAACAAAACTAAACAAAAGAAAGAAGTGAAGAAGTAAACAAGCATCAACACTAATCAAGGCTTGGACTATTGTTTTGTGGGCTCGAGGGCTTTTGTTTTCCGTTGTGGGGATTCCCTGTTGTGAAGTGTTTGATGGTTATTCTACCCTCCGTAAGGACCTGATAACTTGTTGAGGGCAACTGAACAGATTGCTACTTTATGACTGGAGATGAGCGCCTGCAAACAAGTTTCCTAGCCATCACAATTGGACTTTTGTATCTTTCTATTAGTGGGTGGAACTCTCCAATATGTATAATATTTCTACTGGGTACACGTAACTCATTGTTATAGTAACTCTGGTTAAAATTCGGGATTTAGATCATAAGGAAAGAAAGAAGATGGCAGAGGAGATGTTCAGGGAATTAAAAGCTGGAATTCCTTTAGACAAAATTTGTAAACATAACAAGAATCCGAAAGAGGGACTTAACCCCTTTGTTGCAAGGCCTTTTCTCCCTCCTGTGCCAGGCCTTTTTTTCACATTTGGAACAGTTCTCGCTTAGGCCCTCATAACTTTTTGTCCACATAAGCTACCCACGCCAAATTTGCGTCCTTTTTTCCCAACATCCTAGGGATTCTAGAGGTGCTCAGATTTTGTGGGTTCCCCTGAAGGAGGCCAAGAAATTAGCCAAAATACATTGAAAATCTCGTTTTTTCAAAAAAATGGGAAAAAGGGGCTGCAGAAGAAGGCTTGTGGTTTTTTCCCCTGAAAATGGCATCAACAAAGGGTTTGCGGTGCTAAAATCACCAGCTTCCCAGCTTTCAGGAACAGGCAGTCTTGAATCAGAAAACCCAATTTTTCAACACAATTTTGGCATTTTACTGGGACATACCCCATTTTAAAGATTTTTTTGTGCTTTTAGCCACCTTCCAGTCAGTGACAGAAATGGGCGTGAAACCAATGCTGGATCCCAGAAACCTAAACATTTCTGAAAAGTGGACACAATTCTGAATTCAGCAAGGGGTAACTTGTGTAGATCCTACAAGGGTTTCCTACAGAAAATAACAACTGAAATAAAAAAATATTGAAATTGAGGTGACAAAAACAGCAATGTTTCTCTACGTTTTCCTCTGTAACTTTTTCTTGCAATGTCAGATTTTTTAAAGCAATATACCGTTACGTCTGCTGGATTCTTCTGGTTGTGGGGATATATAGGGCTTTTAGGTTCATCAAGACCCCTGGGTACCTAAAGCCGCCAAATGAGCTGCACCCTGCAGTGGGTTTTCAATCTATACTGGGTATACAGCAATTCATTTGCTGAAATATAAAGAGTAAAAAGTAGCTATCAAGAAAACCTTTGTATTTCCAAAATGGGCAGAAGATAAGGTGTTGAGGAGCAGTGGTTATTTGCACATCTCTGAATTCCGGGGTGCGCATACTAGCATGTGAATTGCAGGGCATTTCTCAAATAGACGTCTTTTTTACACACTCTCTTATATTTGGAAGGAAAAAATGTAGAGAAAGACATGAGGCAATAACACTTATTTTGCTATTCTATGTTCCCCAAGGTCTCCTGATAAAAATGGTACCTCACTTGTGTGGGTAGGCCTCGCGCCTGTGACAGGAAATGCCCCAAAACGCAACGTGGACACATCACATTTTTCTACAGAAAACAGAGGTGTTTTTTGCAAAGTGCCTACCTGTAGATTTCCGCCACTAGCTCAGCCGGCACCTAGCAAAACCTACCAAACCTGTGCATTTCTGAAAACTAGAGACCTAGGGGAATCCAAGACAGGGTGACTTGTGGGGCTCTCACCAGGTTCTGTTACCCAGAATCCTTTACAAATCTCAAAATGTGGCTAAAAAAAAGAATTTTCCTCACATTTTGGTGACAGAATGTTCTGGAATCTGAGAGGAGCCACAAATCTTCTTCCACCCAGCGTTCCCCCAAGTTTCCCGATGAAAATGATACCACACTTGTTTGGGTAGGCCTAGCGCCAGCGTCAGGAAATGCCCCAAAACACAAAGTGGACACATCACATTTTTCTACAGAAAACAGAGGTGTTTTTTGCAAAGTGCCTACCTGTAGATTTTGGCCTCTAGCTCAGCCGGCACCTAGTGAAACCTACCAAACCTGTGCATTTCTGAAAACTAGAGTCCTAGGGGAATCCAAGATGGGGTGACGTGTGGGGCTTTCACCAGGTTCTGTTACCCAGAATCCTTTGGCTAAAAAAAACATGTTTTCCTCACATTTCGGTGACAGAAAGTTCTGGAATCTGAGAGGAGCCACAAATTTCCTTCCACCCAGCGTTCCCCCAAGTCTCCCGATAAAAATGATACCTCACTTCTGTGGGTAGGCCTAGCGCCCGCAACAGGAAATGCCCCAAAACACAACGTGGACACATCACATTTTTCTAAAGAAAACAGAGGTGTTTTTTGCAAAGTACCTATCTGTAAATATTGGCCCCTAGCTCAGCCGGCACCTAGCGACACCTACCAAACCTGTGCATTTCTGAAAACTAGAGACCTAGGGGAATCAAAGACGGGGTGACTTGTGGGGCTCTCACCAGATTCTGTTACCCAGAATCCTTTAAAAACCTCAAAATTTGGCTAAAAAACTCATTTTCCTCACATTTCGGTGACAGAAAGTTCTCGAATCTGAGAGGAGCCACAAATCTTTTTCCACCCAGCATTCCCCTAAGTCTACCGATAAAAATGATACCTCACTTGTGTGGGTAGGCCTAGCGCCAGCCACAGGAAATGCCCCAAAACACAACGTGGACACATCACATTTTTCTACAGAAAACAGAGGTGTTTTTTGCAAAGTGCCTACCTGTAGATTTTGGCCTCTAGCTCAGTCGTCACCTGTGGAAACCTACCAAACCTGTGCATTTCTGAAAACTAGAGTCCTAGGGGAATACAAGATGGGTTGACTTGTGGGGCTTTCACCAGGTTCTTTTACCCAGAATCCTTTGGCTAAAAAAACAAGTTTTCCTCACATTTCGGTGACAGAAAGTTCTGGAATCTGAGAGGAGCCACAAATTTTCTTCCACTCAGCGTTCCCCCAAGTCTCTCGATAAAAATGATTCCTCACTTGTGTGGGTAGGCCTAGCGCCAGCGACAGGAAATGCCCCAAAACACAATGTGGACACATCACATTTTTCTATAGAAAACAGAGGTGTTTTTTGCAAAGTGCCTACCTGTAGAGTTTGGCCTCTAGCTCAGCCAGCACCTAGGGAAACCTACCAAACCTGTGCATTTCTGAAAACTGGAGACCAAGGGGAATCCAAGATGGAGTGACTTGTGGGGCTCTCACCAGGTTCTGTTACCCAGAATCCTTTGCAAACCTCAAAATGTGGCAAAAAAACATGTTTTCCTCACATTTCGGTGACAGAAAGTTCTGGAATCTGAGAGTTGCCACAAATTTCCTTCTACCCAGCGTTCCCCCAAGTCTCCCGATAAAAATGATACCTCACTTGTGTGGGTAGGCCTAGCGCCAGCGACAGGAAATGCCCCAAAACACAACGTGGACAGACCACATTTGTCTACAGAAAACAGAGGTGTTTTTTGCAAAGTGTCTACCTGTAGATTTTGGCCTCTAGCTCATCTGGCACCTAGGGAAACCTACAATCCCTGTGCATTTCTGAAAACTGAAGACCTAGGGGAATCCAAGATTCTCAGAGTTACTAAAAATAAAGGTACTTTATTTTTACGACAATATGCCAAAAGTATCTTAGCGAATATCCTCACTTAGGAGGTAAGTAATATACACAAGTTATATGTACACAAACCCAAAACAGGTAAGTAACAGTAGGAAAAGTAATGCAAACAATGCAGGATCACAATAGGATGCAATAGGTGACCATAGGTCTAGGGGCAACACAAACCATATACTCCAAAAGTGGAATGCGAATCATGGATGGACCCCAGACCTATGGGAGCTTGTAGAGGGTTGCTGTAGGAAAACAGTAAGGGTGTCCGAAATACCCCACCCCAAGAACCTAGAAAGTAGGAGTAAAGTTACCCTACTACCCAGAAAAGACACAATAGTCGTGATAGGGGGATTCTGCAAGAACCACAAGCACCAGCAAAACACTTAAGACGGATTCCTGGACGTGAGGACCTGCAAGGGGAGCAAGTCCAAGAGTCATGATAGTGTCCGGGGGGGGCAGGATCCTAGGAAACCCCGGATGAAGGTGCAAAAGGGCTGCCTCCGGGTGGAAGAAGCCGAAGATTCTGCAACAACGAAAAGGGCTATGAACTTCTCCTTTGGATGGAAGATGTCCCAAGGCGGGCTGGATGTTGCAGAAGTGTTTCCACGTAGAAATACTGCAAACAAGCCTTGCTAGCTGCAAGGGTTGCGGTAGAGGTTTTTGGGTGCTACTGGGGACCAGGAAGGACCAGGGTGTCGCCCCTTGGAGGAGAAGACAGAGTGGGTGCTCACCGATTCAAAGTGCCCCCACAGAAGCAGACAGCACCAGCAGAAGTGCCAGAGCAGGCAGTTAGAAGATTTGTGAAACTGGAGTCACAAAAGGAGGGTCCCACAACATCGGAGTCCAACTCAGAGGGTTGAGCACTGCAGGACAGAGTGCTGGGGACTCAGGCTAAGCTGTGCACAAAGGAATCCTTGAAGAAGTGCACAGAAGCCAGAGCAGCTGCAAATCACGCAGTACACAGGTTTGCTGTCTGGTGTGGGGAGGCAAGGACTTACCTCCACCAAACTTGGACTGAAGGATCACTGGACTGTGGGGGTCACTCAGATCCAGCTCCTGTGTTCCAGGGACCACGCTCGTCAGGATGAGAGGGGACCCAGAGGACCGGTGATGCAGTCTTTTGGTGCCTGCGTTAGCAGGGGGAAGATTCTGTCGACCCACTGGAGATTTTTTGGCTTCTAGTGCAGGGAGAAGGCAGACAGCCCTCAGAGCATGCACCACCAGGAAACATTCGAGAAAGCCAGCAGGATGAGACGCTATAATGTTGCTGGTAGTCGTCTTGCTACTTTGTTGCGGTTTTGCAGGCGTCTTGGAGCAGTCAGCGGTCGATACTTGGCAGAAGTCGAAGAGGGAAGTGCAGAGGAACTCTGGTGAGCTCTTGCATTCGTTATCTGAGGAATACCCCAGAGGAGAGACCCTAAATAGCCAGTAAAAAAAGGGGTTTGGCTACCAAGAAAGGAGGTTTGGCTAACAAGAGAGGTAAGAGCCTATCAGAAGGGGTCTCTGACGTCACCTGCTGGCACTGGCCACTCAGAGCAGTCCAGTGTGCCCCCAACACCACTGAATCCAAGATGGCAGAGGTCTGGGACACACTGGAGGAGCTCTGGGCACCTCCCTGGGAGGTACTGGTCAGGGGAGTGGTCACTCCCCTTTCCTTTGTTCAGTTTCGCGCCAGAGCAGGGCTGGGGGATCCCTGAACCAGTGTAGACTGGCTTATTCAGAGATATGCACCATCTGTGCCCATCAAAGCATTTCCAGAGGCTGGGGCAGGCTACTCCTCCCCAGCCCTTCACACCTATTTCCAAAGGGAGAGGGTGCAACACCCTCTCTCAGAGGAAATCCTTTGTTCTGCCTTCCTGGGCCGGGGATGCCCAGACCCCAGGAGGGCAGAATCCTGTCTGAGGGGTTGGCAGCAGCAGCTGCAGTGGAAACCCCGGAAAGACAGTTTGGCAGTAGCCGGGTTCTGTGCTAGAGACCCGGGGATCATGAAATTGTCCCCTCATTACCAGAATGGTATTGGGGTGATAATTCCATGATCTTAGACATGTTACATGGCCATGTTCGGAGTTACCATTGTGACGCTACACATAGGTAGTGACCTATGTGCAGTGCACGCGTGTAATGGTGTCCCTGCACTCACAAAGTTTGGGGAATTTGCCCTGAACGATGTGAGGGCACCTTGGCTAGTGCCAGGGTGCCCACACACTAAGTAACTTGGCACCTAACCTTCACCAAGTGAGGGTTAGACATATAGGTGACTTATAAGTTACTTATGTGCAATGAAAAAAGGCTGTGAAATAACGTGGATGTTATTTTACTCAGGCTGCAGTGGCAGGCCTGTGTAAGAATTGTCTGAACTCCCTATGGGTGGCAAAAGAAATGCTGCAGCCCATAGGGATCTCCTGGAACCCCAATACCCTGGGTACCTAAGTGCCATATACAAGGGAATTATATGTGTGTACCAGTGTGCCAATGAGAATTGGTAAAATTAGTCACTCGCCTGCAGTGACAATTTTAGAAAGCAGAGAGAGCATAAACACTGAGGTTCTGGTTAGCAGAGCCTCAGTGATACAGTTAGGCACCACACAGGGAACACATACAGAGCATATATTATGAGCACTGGGGTCCTGCCTAGCAGGATCCCAGTGACACAAGGGTAAAAACAAACATACATATACTGAAAATGAGGGTAACATGCCAGGCAAGATGGTACTTTCCTACAGTGCCACTCTGTAAAGGCATCACTATCAGCATCAAAGTTAAGTGAGATACCTACAGTAGATCAGAAATAAAATGGAGTTTGATGACAATCTTGAAGCGCTACTGGGCAATCTTTTTACAAAGATTACGATAAGATCAAAAATGCAATTTTCAAATACAATGAATAAAGATGGATTAAAGTCCAAATTTATGACTTTGGAAAAATTAAAAAAACAAGAGCTTACGAAGTGGTGGGATGGAGCCACTTTAAAGAAATATATAGAGAACAAATGTATACCAAGAGGACTTCGAATTTGGATTTTTCCAAATTTTGAGGATCTGGAGGCAGATTTGTTGCATGAATGGGAAGAAGGCCTTTATGAGGCATCCTACAAAATGATGGATATTCTGGTAACAAATTCAAAAAGAAAGGTGAAAAAAATGAGAGAGGAGATCAGTTGTCTATAGAAGGAAATCAGAGAACTAAATCTATTAGAGGCTACACAGAAGAATTATGAGATCCTAAGAAGAGAATTATCATGTTACCAGTTATATTTAAAGGATAAAAAACTAAAGAAAATCAATCAGGATGACAATGATTATGCAAGGGGACGGATTTTTACGTTTGCAAGACGCTATGATGATGTGGCTGTTAATGAAGGTTCTGCACAGAATGATCGCACCAGACAGACAAGTACCTCCTCAAGTAGCATATCCCTATCGTCATGTGAAAGTGACCCAGGAGAAGGGACAAGTAATGATAACATCAGTGGTGTAAAATCAAGTTTTTTTATGCGAGGTACAGAAATTCAGATTAGGCAACAAAAAAAAGAGGGATCAGGGTAAAGGACATAGGACCAGAAGAGGAGGAAAGAAACATAAAAACAGGAGTGCAGACCAGGCAACAGGCCAAGAGCTCAAGAGGGGAGAAAAAATAAACTTGGCAGTTAAAACCAGTGATGGGAAAAATGATACTATATGTAATGATGAAACTTCAAATGATTTAAAGATCATTAATCTGTCCTCAAGGGTATTAAACCAGGAAGAAATACGGGTGTTGAATAAAGGACTACGTTTTTGCCCAAGTACAAAATGTGATTTTGTTGGTTTACATGTTGAGCTTTTCAAATTTGTAAGAAATCTTAAATTTAAAAAGTATTTTGAGCAACACCCTAAAAAAACTGAGTGTATAGCAAGTACATCAAATATTTCTAATTTAACCATTGCAGATTTGAGAACTGTACACACGATTGCTACAATTGACAATACGGATGAGGTGGGAGATTTAACTCACATAGCAAGTGACTTGAACATTCAAGAGAATTTGAGAACACATAGCCATTTAAAATTACCATTGAAATGTATGCCACCCAGTACACAAGATAGATTAATAGATGAATTTCACAGTAAAATGACTAAAGACCTATGCAAAATCGAGGATTTACATCATAGGAACAGGAAGTGCTCACATTGGTTTAATTTAACCATTAAAGAGAAGGGTATCCTGACAAATTTTAAAAAACACCATAACATGGTTATACATAAAGTGGACAAGGGTGGCAATATTGTACTCATGATTAAGGCTGATTATTTGAAGGAAATTGAAAGACAATTGTCAGATGATAATTACTATGAAAGATTAGAAAATCATCTGATTATAGAGATACAACAACAGGTTAATGCCAAACTTATGGATTGGCATGAATCATGTTTACTTACAGATGATGAGTACAAATACTTAAAGGTATGTCTTCCGTAATATTCATGTATATACATTCTCCCTAAAATACATAAATCAGGTAATTTTCCACCTGGGTGGCCCATTATCTCAGGTATCGGATCCCCTGCAGAGCATATGGCAGAGTATGTAGATGGCTTTTAGCAGCCCTTCGTTAAGAACTTACCTTCCTACCTGAGAGACACCAAGGATCTATTGAATAAATTAGAAGATTTGTTCTGGGATAATACAGATCTCATCTTTGTGACTATGGATATAGAAAGTCTATACATTTGTATACAAACAAAGTGTGGTTTGGAAGCACTAAAGTTTTTTTTTATTTAAACGATATGCTATTTTCTTAGAACACACGCTCATGTTATTAGACATGGCTAAGATGATTCTGACTAAAAATGCATTTCTCTATAATGGAACATGGTTCCTACAGAAACAAGGGACTGCAATGGGCTCCAAATTTGCTTCATCTAATGCAAACCTATTCATGGGTCTGTTTGAGGTGGAGCATGCCTGGGGCCGACAGGCACATCAATGGATTAATAACATCATTTTCTATGGACGTTACATAGATGATGTCTTTATTATATGAAACAGTAATTTAACAGATCTTGCTGATTTCTATACTTTTCTAAATAAGAATAGGTTCAATGTGAAGTTGACCCTAAAATATGATAGACACACGATTGATTTTTTAGATTTGCAATTGTATGTACACAATAATGTTATCCACAGTGATGTTTTTAAGAAACATACTGGTGGCAATAGTGTACTCTATGCCATAAGTGCTCACCCAAAAAAAACGATAGAATCAATACCATATGGTGAAATGGTGAGAGCAAAACACAATTGCAGCCAAGAGAAGGATTTTGAAAGACGATTATTGACAATAGAACTTGAATTTCCGAAGAGAGGATACGATGAGGGTGTCCTGAGAAAGGCAAAATTGAAAATTAAAAAAGTGGATAGAAAACACACATTCAAGAAAACTAAATGAAGAAAGAACAGAACAAAAACAAGGTGAGTAATACGAAATGAGAGATATGCTTTATTACCAAATTTGACTTATATAGTAATCATATTTTCAATGCATTAAGAAAAAAGTGGCTCATTTTAAATTGAGCCACATTACCGGAAGGTACTATGTCTCAAACACCTAAAATAGTTTACAGGAGAAGTAACACATTGAGAAACATACTATGTCCCAGTTATATAAAGACAATCAAAGCAAATCGGAAGTTGGAACATGGCTAGCTGTGAAACCGGAGGGTTTTTCATGTGTGGAGGATGCTCCATATGGAAGATAGGAATTAATAAAATACAAAAGTTTAAATATAACACTCAGACAGAATATACTATTAACTCTTTTATTAACTGTAATACAGCATTTGTGATTTATGCCTTAGGATGCTTGTGTGGAAAGTTATACATTGGCAGTAGTATATGCAGTTTTAAGATAACAGTGATGGAACATGTTTGAGCTATAAAGAATGGGTATGTGAGATACCCTGTGGCTACACATATACAAAAGACCCATCCTACTAACATACAAATATGGTTTCATGGAGTGGAACATGTGCCCCATGATGAAAGGGGAGGAAATAGAGAATTGACACTGAGACAAGCGGAGGCAAAATGGATAAGTCGTTTATGAACAGTACAGGAAGGATTAAATGTTCGTAATGAATTTCACTATTTCTTGGGGACTTAAATATAGAAAGGATAAATTAGAGGCACTTCATGCACAGTACATAATTGTTTAGTATTGATCACAAGTACACATAAGTGCAGAGATGTCCTTCTTTTTCTGAGGTGATCTGGGTAGTTTAAAGTAATGCTAAAATGATTGAATTGTAAACAAGGATTTGACTTATCTAAGATTATAACTATAAGAGTAACTCTTGGAATTTCAGAAGTGTGCAATATATATATACTGTTTTTTCTGATTTCCCTATGGGTAATTAGAATGAGTGACAGAATCACTTCCCTCTTGGATATTTATGAAAAGTGAGATGAATTGGGATATGCATTCGATTTCTTATCTAGACGATTAAAATATTCTATAATTGTCTTCGGATTTAGAGAGTTAGATAATAAGAACATTTTACACTTAATAATAAGCTGTCGACACGTGAATTATGGAATTATGCTGTGTGACATGATTAGCATTGTGGTCATGATTATTAAAATTTAGAAATTAATGTTAAGTTGGTATAAACATAATATTGAGTTAATATAGGAATGATTGATGTTGGAAGCACTATAATATGGCTGTAAGATTATCCGGTATCCATATAAAAAGTAGAAAAAAATCACGGAAGTGTAATGAATATGTTAAAATAAGAAAATTGTTTTTATATATAACTGTAGTAAAATATGCAATTTGATAGATGCTGAGGACTCATAAAAATGACAACCTTAGTTATAGAGATTCAAATGAGAAAACACCAGAATACGGTTACCATAGATGCCGGTGACAGAATGAATACGTTCATAAAGAATTCATCAAGATCTGAAAGGATGCTAAAATTCACGTTGGTTTATGATAAGAAAGTAAAAATTAAAAAAATTGAAATTAGTATTATGGTTCTGACAACAAGCCATCTTTTATAGATTAACCTCAGTTAAACATACGATCTAATAAATGTAAACACCACTTCAAAATGGCTGCTAGAGTTATAAGGACTTTAATAAGGTTTTAAACGAACCTCTCAGGTGTGAGCGTTTTGCTAAAAGTATATAAGCGGCGTGAGAGCACAAGATAAGATTTGCAAGAACGTCACCAAATGGAGTTTCGCTATGGAATAAGTTATACATTTTGATTGTGAGGTAGGAGTCTCGGTTGGATGAAGATATAATTAGTATGACATCTATTTGATAAAGGTTTATAGAATCAATTTGGATGATATTGGAATGATGATGTTTAATCAATTGAATCTTGTTCTGACTGACTTCAAGCCTAAAAACATCTTTGGAAATAAGTATCGTAGTTCAGAACATGGACCACTCTCCTCAAATAAAATTATAGTAAGATATGACTTTACGGAAGCAAAGGAGGTTGAATTTGGCCATCGTTGACATATCGATGTCTATTAAGAAACAGAGTGACGCAATTGCCATAGGCACCGGCATGTATAGAAAAAAGAAATATTGAATACAGGGAAATTTGACGTAAGGTCAATATTTACTCCGGTAATCTATCTAATTTGGCCTTAATAAGAGAAGAGAAAATTGATTTTATTTTTATATCGGTAATGTGGTAAACATAACCTAGTAAACATAGAGGACATTTCAATAAGGGCGCCATAGATACACCCATTAAAACAAGATCTGAAAGGAACTCTTTGGATGTTAATTATCAGTTCTAAACTTTAAATTCAAATTAAGACCTTATTAATAGTATAAGAGAATGCGATGAGATCTATAAAGTTGTTTCCAAATGGAGTTCTGTTACTGAGTAAGTCTTATATTTGGTCCATATAGTCGGAGCGTGTTCGATCATAATATAATACAATCATTATGATGTCAGATTTGATTTTGTTTGACAGAATATTATAGAACAGATTTAATCAATATCTGAATGACTATGTAAAATCAAACGTCTAACCGATATTGGATGTTTTGACAAATGCTCATAACAAAGGGGCTGCATTGGTTTCAAAAGCACTACAGCAGTAGATTTCCATATGGCTACCACCACTTACACTTGTGTGCAAACATTCTGTCAGTATATCCCTCTATTACATATTCCTCCGATTCCCGGTATATGTGATTTTACTGGTTTTAGACCAGTTATGATAATTTACTTTGACACGGTAGCCACATCAAATACTTGGGTTATTATTTTGGTATTTATAGATTTTTGCAAATTGGGCTAAGATACCTAACACAGTAGTTATGGATGTGAGCATTTGAATTATGGACAAAACACACGTATTTAGAATTACAAGCATATTATTAAATGTGACAATAATAGCTGTATAATATGTTTTGGATTAAGGGGTTTCCTCTTTTCCTTTTGAGTACTAAAAACAACAGAAATTCATGTAATATTAATGATAGTAATATTTGGTTTCTCTATAATTCATTGACCACTATACAGAACATTTGCCTGTTTGAAATATAAACCTTTAGTATTTCTTCGGTCTCTTGGACACACATGTATTATTCAAATGAAATTTAGATGATGGTGATAGTAAAATTGAAATGTTCATGTACACACATATTAATAATGCAAGAGGAGAGCAAAATTCATATGTTCCATTATTAATGGTCTTAAATTTCGTACAGGAAACACATACTCACAGGATGATCAATACCATAATGGAATATAATCATAAAATCATGGCGACGTTAGCATGTGACTTAAACATGTTTAATGGAATTCTAGATAGATAGTATTTTAGGATGTAGATACAATTTTGTTTAAATTATGGTTTTATATGTTTATATATTTTTAGCCCTGAAGAATTCTGTTAGGACGAAACGCGTTGGCTATGGATTATTAATCTTCAATACGAATTAATAAAGAACAACAATTTTAACAAGACTTGACTGTGGAATTATGTGACTTATGATTCAATTTGAAAATATGGGAAGATACATCTTTTGGACACTAACAAATACGGCTGGGTGCTGGGTCCTCTTTTCAATGTTTTAAACCAGATATTCTAGTTATCTGAGGCCTAGGGGTTGGGCCTCAAGGCCAGAGCACCAATAGCATTATTAACTGTGTATGCAACTAAATATAAAGGTGCGGCAATGAACACCTCGACCCCCATCTTGTATAGTGAGATACGTAGGTATTCACATCATGTCCCTTTCCCACTTACGTGTGACAGGAACATAACGTACTTTTGGAGGGAATTGTTTATAATTGCCACCCCAAGCATGCCTCCTTATCTATTGTTTGGAAACATACCACCTTCAGGGGTCCAACAATATCTTTTAAAATAGATCTCATGCAGACAAGGTTATCAGAGGGATTCCTATGAGATGCCATCAACTCTAACTATGCTACATGTCGTTTTGATGCAGACCTAGCCTTTGTGTCCCTAGGGAGTCTGATCTAGAGACCTCATTCCAAGTTAACAAGAGTTGGGGGGGGGGGGTGCTTCACATGGACACTGTACTGGCAGATTAGGGATATCACACCTAGCTCTCTTTAGGTTAGAGATTAGGTTCTTCATGCTAGGGTATTAGTGCCTATTTTACATCCTATGTTTATTGCAAGATGGTGGGGGTCTTTATTCATGACTCTCATCTTCACAATTCAGTTTCTTGCACTGTTTATTATCTTAATCATTGCAGCTCATGCATTTTATAGTAGATTGCAGTCTTGCTAATAAAACCTATTGAAAACTACATTGCATCTCCTTCATTGCCTATGTGTGACTGAGACTTGTTGCTCATGTGAAAAAAGGGTAATCTCCATTTAACCACGACTCCCCTGAAATGTTGCACGCTTGTTTCCATGCGTAAAGGCTGCCAGAAATCACCTTTCACTGTTTTGGTTTTTGGTAAGGTACTGCTTGTGAGCCAGGAGGGTTGGGCCGACAGTTGTAACTTGTTGTAATTGCCTACAAACAAAAGTGCTGTCATCCCTAAACCAGCAGTCTTGCCTAGAGCAAGAGACCATCTACCACAAGACCTATGGGGAGGGCTCTTTAGAGTGCAGCTTTGCTTCCTCTTGGCCTACAGACACCAGCCGCACACCGATTTTGAGTATAACATGTGTGAAAAGGTCAATTGTGCAAAGTCTAAAGACATGTCTGTACAGCTTATGGATCATCCAGGAATGTCATATTTCTCTGGCTCAGCTCAGGATCAGAGCTCAGGACTTTTGCCACCCAGATGTGCCAAGTTAATCACATTCTCTCCAACAGCAGGAGCAAAGGCCTCCCCACACAAAAGAGGAATTAATAGTGTTTAACTCAGCTCCTGAGGAGGAAAGGGGTGGGGCAGAATGCTCAGTCAGCCAGTTGTCATACTTTTCTAGGAATGGGCCTGCCCAAACCCACTAAATAAAACAGGGAGCCCAGACCTCTGGATCCAATCCAGGGGCTCCCATGGAAGATTTGCTGGGAAAGGCTCTGGCAATGATGTCAGCAAGGGGCGAAGCTGGGCGAAGCTGAGACCCCCAGAGCAGATGTGGCAAGTGACTCCAGGGAGATGACAATTTGAAATATCCCTGCAGGCTGTGCACAAAGGTTGGGACAGGGTCAGAGAGGTGACATGGCACCCCAGGGTAGGCCAGATGTGCATCCTTGCTGGAACCTCCCACCACCCCTTAAAAGGACTTCTGCAGGGGGGAAGAGCTCTCTACTGGGTGTGCTTTTCTGCTGGACACTGAAACTGGATGCAACATCCATGGGTAGTTGGAAAAAAGAACCCCCTGATGGCATCTGGACTAAGGACTTTGACTTTATTGACCCTAGGAAACTTGTCCTCTTACACATTCCGAGAACTAGCTGTGGGAAAGAATGGCCTTCTGTGCCAAGGAGGACAGAGGTCCAGAGAAAAACAAGGAGAAAGTCTGATGCGGGGAAACAGTGAAACCAGCTCTCTGCAAAGATTGTCACCTTTGAGACCAGGAGGCCTGGTGAGAGTTCTCCTGGTGGCTAGGATTCACCATCAGGAGCAAAACAAGACCAAGACTGAGACAAACAGCCCAACAAGGCCCGAGATATGAGCCTGCAAAGGATTTGACCTTTGATCCACCCCCCCCCCCACGAGGCCTGGATGTGGCGCTCTGCTGCAGGAGCCCGGGGTTCTCACCAAGAGAATTGCCATTGTTCTACTGGCTGGAGTTTGCATGGGGCCAACTCCCCAGCATCCAAAGGGGCTTGGGGACCCCATACCCCAGGCTGGTTAATTATTGAGGGCCCAGAGACCACAACACTGGGCCCCTGAGGCAGCCAAGGTGGGGCAGCACCGTAGTGTTTCTCCCATGTGAAAGGAGGAAAAGGGAGGGTCCGGAAGGGGCCTAGGACCCCATCCCAGGGCCCCACAATGGCCAGGAAGGCATGGGGAAGAGCTGCTGCACTGCCCCTAGACATGGACGGCCTGTCCCGCTCCTCGTGACTTGGGGGAGCGAAGGCCACCACAGAAGTCAGTGCCTGCCAGCTCCTGCAACAACATGGAAGAGTGCTGCCAGTGTGGGGTGCCAGAGGAGGCAGCAAAGGGTGGACTCCCTGGGCTGCCACGCAGCACTAGCCTGCATGGGGTGCTCACACTGGGACTGTGCACCCCTACTCCTGAAAAAAAGAATAAGGGCCGCGCTATGCTGCGCAGCAAAGAAAAACAAAGGAAAACAACAACCAAAGCTCTCTCTGGCTCAGTGGGAAAGCCACTAATTAAATATGTGTGCCGCATTATGCCTTGCAGGTCTTGTTCACGTTGCATTGTTTTATCCCTTGTGGTAGCCCCTGGATGGAGGTCCACCACTGACATCATGAAAGAGGCCTCAGGGTAGGTGCAGAAGCACTGCAGCCCCCGGCTCCCAAAGAGACCACAGAAGTGTTGGGAAATGTACTGACCATAATTTTGCAGGGTCTACAGAAAGATCAGTAACCAAGGCTTCTTGCCTATTGTTATGCAGTCCCTACTTTGGAGGTGTGCTCTATAGTTGGGAATGCAGTGACCTCTAAGGGCAACATCTATGGCTGCAGTATCGGCGGCATGAAGGTGATTAACATGAGCTTCCATGTTGTGTAACGTCCCTTAAAGGCAAAGTCTATGGTGGCAGCTATTATGATCAGAAATGTGATGCTCTTTAGGAGCTATGTTTTAATTGCGTTTTTCAGGTTGTAAGTTACTATGGGTACACAAATCCTTCATACATGCCTATACCTTTTTCTTGTCAATGCTTTATTGAAATAATGATGCTGACAGCCACTTGTGATCAAAGTATAAGTGCTTTATCGCCAGTTATGGGCCTGGCACTTTCTGCGGGCTCATCCCCAAACGTTTGCCTTCCTCCGCCTATTTTTTCTGACCTTTTTTTGTTGGCTCTAGGACTCTGAGCACTTTATCACTGCTGATCTGCGTGAAACGGTGCTCGCCGAAGTTGCACAAAGGAGTCCCACGTCGCCGGAGACCAACTTAGAAAGTCGTGCAATGCAGGTTAGAGTGCCGTGGACCCAGGCTTGCCTGTGCACGAAGGATTTCCGCCGGAAGTGCACAGGGGCCGGAGTAGCTTGCAAAGTCGCGGTTCCCAGCAATGCAGCCCAGCGAGGTGAGGCAAGGACTTACCTCCACCAAACTTGGGCTGAAGAGTCACTGGACTGTGGGGGTCACTTGAACGGTGTCGCTGGATTCGAGGGACCTCGCTCGTCGTGCTGAGAGGAGACCCAAGGGACCGGTAATGCAGCTTTTTGGTGCCTGCGGTTGCAGGGGGAAGATTCCGTCGACCCACGGGAGATTTCTTCGGAGCTTCTGGTGCAGAGAGGAGGCAGACTACCCCCACAGCATGCACAAGCAGGAAAACAGTCGAGAAGGCGGCAGGATCAGCGTTACAGAGTTGCAGTAGTCGTCTTTGCTACTATGTTGCAGGTTTGCAGGCTTCCAGCGCGGTCAGCGGTCGATTCCTTATCAGAAGGTGAAGAGGGAGATGCAGAGGAACTCGGCTGAGCTCATGCATTCGTTATCTGAAGTTTCCCCAGAGACAGAGACCCTAAATAGCCAGAAAAGAGGGTTTGGCTACCTAGGAGAGAGGATAGGCTACTAACACCTGAAGGAGCCTATCAGCAGGAGTCTCTGACGTCACCTGGTGGCACTGGCCACTCAGAGCAGTCCAGTGTGCCAGCAGCACCTCTGTTTCCAAGATGGCAGAGGTCTGGAGCACACTGGAGGAGCTCTGGACACCTCCCAGGGGAGGTGCAGGTCAGGGGAGTGGTCACTCCCCTTTCCTTTGTCCAGTTTCGCGCCAGAGCAAGGGCTAAGGGGTCCCTGAACCGGTGTAGACTGGCTTATGCAGAATTGGGCACATCTGTGCCCAAGAAAGCATTTCCAGAGGCTGGGGGAGGCTACTCCTCTCCTGCCTTCACACCATTTTCCAAAGGGAGAGGGTGTCACACCCTCTCTCAGAGGAAGTTCTTTGTTCTGCCATCCTGGGCCAGGCCTGGCTGGACCCCAGGAGGGCAGCTGCCTGTCTGAGGGGTTGGCAGCAGCAGCAGCTGCAGAGAAACCCCAGGAAGGGCAGTCTGGCAGTACCAGGGTCTGTGCTACAGACCACTGGGATCATGGAATTGTACCAACAATGCCAGGATGGCATAGAGGGGGCAATTCCATGATCATAGACATGTTACATGGCCATATTCGGAGTTACCATGGTGAAGCTACATATAGGTAGTGACCTATATGTAGTGCACGCGTGTAATGGTGTCCCCGCACTCACAAAGTTCAGTGAATTGGCTCTGAACAATGTGGGGGCACCTTGGCTAGTGCCAGGGTGCCCTCACACTAAGTAACTTTGCACCTAACCTTTACCAGGTAAAGGTTAGACATATAGGTGACTTATAAGTTACTTAAGTGCAGTGTAAAATGGCTGTGAAATAACGTGGACGTTATTTCACTCAGGCTGCAGTGGCAGGCCTGTGTAAGATTTGTCAGAGCTCACTATGGGTGGCAAAAGAAATGCTGCAGCCCATAGGGATCTCCTGGAACCCCAATACCCTGGGTAACTCAGTACCATATACTAGGGAATTATAAGGGTGTTCCAGTAAGCCAATGTAAATTGGTAAAAATGGTCACTAGCCTGTTAGTGACAATTTGGAAAGAAATGAGAGAGCATAACCACTGAGGTTCTGATTAGCAGAGCCTCAGTGAGACAGTTAGTCACTACACAGGTAACACATTCAGGCACACTTATGAGCACTGGGGCCCTGGGTTACCAGGGTCCCAGTGACACATACAACTAAAACAACATATATACAGTGAAAAATGGGGGTAACATGCCAGGCAAGATGGTACTTTCCTACACAACCCCCCCCCCCAAATGAAGGACAATAAGACTAGCCATTACCTGATGAGTCTTCATTGTCTAAGTGGAAATATCTGGAGAGTCCATCTGCATTGGAGTGGCTACTCCCAGGTCTATGTTCCACTGTATAGTCCATTCCCTGTAGGGATATGGACCACCTCAACAATTTAGGATTTTCACCTTTCATTTGTTTTAGCCAAAGTAGAGGTTTGTGGTCTGTCTGAACAATGAAATGAGTGCCAAACAGGTATGGTCTCAACTTCTTCAGAGCCCAGACCACAGCAAAGGCCTCCCTCTCAATGGCAGACCAACGCTTTTCTCTAGGGGTCAACCTTCTACTAATAAAAGCAACAGGTTGATCCTGGCCCTCAGAATTAAGTTGTGATAGGACTGCCCCTACTCCTAATTCAGATGCATCAGTTTGGACATAGAATTTTTTAGAGTAACAAGGGCTTTTCAGGACAGGTGCAGAGCACATGGCCTGCTTCAGCTCCTCAAAAGCTTTATGACAGCTTGCTGTCCATAATACCTTTTTAGGCATTTTCTTGGAAGTGAGGTCATTAAGAGGGGCTGCAATGGAGCCATAGTTCTTAATGAACCTCCTGTAATACCCAGTGAGGCCTAGGAAGGCTCTCACCTGAGTCTGAGTGGTAGGGGGAACCCAATCAATAATTGTTTGGATTTTCCCCTGAAGTGGTGCAATCTGTTCCCCACCAACAAGGTGTCCCAGATAAACCACCTTACCCTGCCCTATCTGGCACTTTGAAGCCTTGATAGTGAGGCCTGCCTTTTGCAGAGCCTCCAAAACTTTCCATAGGTGGACCAGGTGATCATCCCAGCTGGAGCTAAAGACAGCTATATCGTCCAAATATGCTGCACTGAAAGCTTCCAGCCCTTGCGGGACTGTGTTCACCAACCTTTGAAAAGTGGCAGGTGCATTTTTCAAACCAAAAGGCATTACAGTAAACTGGTAATGTCCTCCAATGGTAGAAAATGCAGTCTTAGGTTTAGCATCTTCTGACAATTTGATCTGCCAATACCCTGCAGTCAAATCAAAAGTGCTTAGATACTTGGCAGATGCCAGTGTATCTATAAGCTCATCTGCCCTGGGTATAGGGTGAGCATCAGTTTTGGTTACTAAGTTGAGACCTCTATAGTCTACACAAAACCTCATTTCCTTCTTTCCATCTTTAGAATTGGGTTTTGGTACCAGTACCACAGGAGAAGCCCATGGACTGTCAGAGTGCTCAACCACTCCTAGTTCCAACATTTTCTGAACTTCTTGCTTTATGCAGTCCCTGACATGGTCAGGCTGCCTATAGATCTTACTTTTGACAGGTAAACTGACTCCAGTATCTATAGTGTGCTCACACCAAGAAGTGGTGCCTGGCACAATGGAGAAGAGTTCTGAAAATTGTCCTAGGAGATTTATGCAATTATCTTTCTGCTCAGCAGTAAGACAAGCAGCCAAAACTACACCTTCCACAAGAGCATCTTGTTCTGTGGAAGAGAAGAGATCAGGTAGAGGATCACTGTCTTCTTCCTGCCCCTCATCAGTTGCCATGAGCAGGGTGAGATCAGCCCTGTCATAGTAGGGTTTCAGGCGGTTGACATGGAGCACCCTAAGGGGACTCCTGGCAGTGCCTAAGTCAACCAAGTAGGTGACTTCACCCTTCTTTTCAACAATTGTGTGGGGTCCACTCCATTTATCTTGGAGTGCTCTTGGGGCCACAGGCTCCAAGACCCACACTTTCTGCCCTGGTTGGTACTGAACCAAAACAGCCTTCTGATCATGCCATTGCTTCTGGAGCTCTTGGCTGGCCTGAAGGTTTTTACTGGCCTTTTTCATGTACTCAGCCATCCTTGATCTGAGGCCAAGTACATAATCCACAATATCCTGCTTAGGAGCTTTTAAAGGTTGTTCCCAACCCTCCTTTACAAGTGTGAGTGGACCCCTAACAGGGTGTCCAAAAAGAAGTTCAAAGGGGCTGAAGCCCACTCCTTTCTGGGGTACCTCCCTGTAGGCAAAAAGGAGGCATGGTAGAAGGATATCCCATCTCCTGCGGAGTTTTTCAGGGAGACCCATAATCATGCCTTTGAGAGTTTTATTAAATCTCTCCACCAGTCCATTTGTTTGTGGATGATAGGGTGTTGTGAACTTGTAAGTTACACCACACTCCTTCCACATGGCCTTTAAGTATGCAGACATGAAATTGCTTCCTCTGTCTGATACTACTTCCTTTGGGAAGCCCACCCTGGAAAATATTCCCAGGAGGGCCTTTGCCACTGCAGGAGCTGTAGTGGTCCTTAAAGGAATAGCTTCAGGATATCTTGTGGCATGGTCCACTACCACCAAGATAAACCTATTGCCTGAAGCAGTAGGAGGGTCAAGGGGGCCAACTATGTCAACCCCTACCCTTTCAAAGGGAACCCCAACCACAGGCAGTGGGATAAGGGGTGCCTTTGGAGTGCTACCTGTCTTGCCACTGGCTTGACAGGTTTCACAGGACTTACAAAATTCTTTTGTGTCCTCAGACATCCTAGGCCAATGAAACAATGGTACCAATCTGTCCCAAGTTTTCATTTGACCCAGGTGCCCAGCTAAGGGAATGTCATGTGCCAGTGTTAGGAGGAACTTTCTGTACTCCTGAGGAATCACTAATCTCCTGGCAGCTCCAGGTTTAGGATCCCTATGCTCAGTGTACAAGAGGTTGTCCTCCCAGTAAACTCTGTGAGAGTCACTGACATCCCCATTAGCCTGTTTGACAGCTTGCTGTCTGAGACCCTCTAATGTGGGACAGGTTTGCTGTGCCACACTCGGCTCCTCTCTGGCAGGCCCCCCTTCACCCAAAAGCTCAGCAGTGTCTGCTTCCAGCTCCTCTGGTGTAGGTTCTGCACAGGGAGGGAATTCTTCTTCCTCAGAAGTAGAATCCACTGTAGAGGGAGGGATAGTAGGAAGTGGTTTGCTTCTACTAGCCCTAGCTTTAGGGAGCACTTGGTCCATTGTTCCAGGATCCAAGCTTCCCTGTCCATTTTGCTTTTTGGCCTGAGCCCTTGTCAAAGCAAAAATATGCCCTGGGATGCCCAGCATTGCTGCATGGGCCTCCAACTCCACATCTGACCAAGCTGATGTCTCCAAATCATTCCCTAATAGACAGTCTACAGGTAAATCTGAAGCTACCACAACTTTCTTTGGACCAGTTACCCCCCCCCAGTTGAGATTTACAACAGCCATGGGGTGGCTTTGTGTTATGTTGTGAGCATCGGTTACTTGGTACTGGTGTCCAAGTATGTGTTGTTCAGGGTGCACCAGTTTCTCAATCACCATTGTGACACTGGCACCTGTGTCCCTGTAGGCCTGGACCTCAACACCATTTATTAGGGTTAGTTGCTTGTACTTCTCCAAGTTATGGGGGCAAGCAACCAAAGTGGCTAGATCAATAGCCCCTTCAGAGACTAAAGTAGCCTCTGTGGTCTCCCTAATCAGACCAACCCCAACTAAATTACCAAAAGTGAGCCCAGCTACTCCCTTGGATTGGCTATTAGTAGGTTTGCTCCCACCACCACTGCTGTTAGTAGGGACACTAGGTGTAGCAGTAGGGGTTGTAGTGGTAGGAGCTGTGGTGCCTTTCTTGGGACAACTGGGATCTGTTGTCCAATGGCCTTTTATTTTACATAAATAGCACCATGGTTTCTTTTCCTTGTTCTGATTAAAGGAGGATTTGGACCCACCACCCCCACCAGAGTGTTTTTGTGGGCCTGATGAAGACTCATTTTTAGATTTGTCCCCACCCTTGTCAGAAGACTTACCATCCTTCTTTTTGTTGCCATCTTTGTCACCCCCTGTATGAACTTTTCTGTTCACTCTTGTTCTGACCCATTTGTCTGCCTTCTTTCCCAATTCTTGGGGAGAGGTCAGATCAGAGTCCACCAAGTACTGGTGCAACAAATCAGACACACAATTATTAAGAATATGCTCTCTCAGGATTAAGTTATACAGGCTGTCATAATCAGTAACTTTCTGCCATGTAACCACCCCTCCAAGGCCTTCACTGCCTGGTCAATGAAATCAACCCAGTCTTGTGAAGACTCCTTTTTGGTCTCTGTGAACTTTATCCTGTACTGTTCAGTGGTTAAGCCATAACCATCCAGGAGTGCATTCTTAAGAACTTGGAAATTATTGGCATCATTTTCTTTCACTGTAAGGAGCCTATCCCTACCTTTTCCACTAAATGATAGCCATAGGATAGCAGCCCACTGCTTTTGAGGGACATCCTGTACAGCACAGGCCCTCTCAAGTGCAGCAAACCACTTGTTAATGTCATCCCCCTCCTGATAAGGGGGAACTATCTTGTGCAGATTCCTGGAATCATGCTCTTTTGCAAGATGACTATGGGGAATACTGCTGCTGCCACCATGGGTTTCTAAACCCAACTTCTGTCTTTCCCTCTCTATTTCTAAAGACTGTCTATCCAAATCCAGCTGTTGCTTCTTGAGCTTCAGTCTGGTTTGTTCCACTCTCAATCTATTGAGCTCCCTTTCTAACAATCTGTCATCAGGGTGGGTGGGAGGGACATTTCTAGATACAGAGGTATGATGGGAATGAACAGAAGGAGACCTGTCCCTTACAGAGGGCACCCTAACAGCTTGGCTACCAGCATAATGTGAGATCACATCATCAGTATGGTGTGATTCAACCTCTGTACCAACTATGCTAGACTGTCCAGTAATGGGCAGGCTGAGAAGTTTCTTTCCTGAACCTTTTCCTGGGGGAGTCCCTGGATCAGATTGAGAACCATTAGCTACTTTTTCTACAGATTGGGCACTTATGGCCTTATCCTGTACTCTAAGCATATTAATTAACAGATCTAAGGAAGGATTCTTCCCTACACTCAAACCTCTCTCTATGCAGAGACTCCTTGCTCCTTTCCAGCTAAGGTGATCATATGCAAGTTTGGACAGTTCAACATTTTTTCCTGTGCCAGACATTTTTTAGAGAGAGTTAAAGTGATAGAAAAAGAGGAAAAAGTTTTCAGAACTTTTTGGAAAGACAGAAAAAAAACTTTTTAAACTTTTAAGAACTTTTTTGAAAGTTTAGAAGTACTTTTCAGCACTTAGAAAAGAGTGAAAAGAGGAAATGCAAAACTTTTTGGCTATGTGTATATACACTGACCTTGTTTTGTATATTTTTCTCTTATGAAAAGTACAATGACAAGAGTGGTAAGTAGTCTCAAGCACTTATCCCACCGCTGCACAACCAATGTAGGAGGCTGGACTGGCTTGTAGTAAGTACCAAGGGGTACTTGCACCTTGCACCAGGCCCAGTTATCCCTTATTAGTGTATAGGGTGTCTAGCAGCTTAGGCTGATAGATAATGGTAGCTTAGCAGAGCAGCTTAGGCTGAACTAGGAGACGTGTGAAGCTACTACAGTACCACTTGGTGTCATATGCACAATATCACAAGAAAACACAATACACAGTTATACTAAAAATAAAGGTACTTTATTTTTATGACAATATGCCAAAGTATCTTAGAGTGTACCCTCAGTGAGAGGATAGGAAATATACACAAGATATATATACACAATAGCAAAAATATGCAGTATAGTCTTAGAAAACAGTGCAAACAATGTATAGTTACAATAGGATGCAATGGGGAAACATAGGGATAGGGGCAACACAAACCATATACTCCAGAAGTGGAATGCGAACCACGAATGGACCCCAAACCTATGTGACCTTGTAGAGGGTCGCTGGGACTATTAGAAAATAGTGAGAGTTAGAAAAATAACCCTCCCCAAGACCCTGAAAAGTGAGTGCAAAGTGCACCAAAGTTCCCCTAAGGACAAAATAGTCGTGTTAGAGGGAAAATGCAAGGAAAACACAAATCAGCAATGCAACAACGATGGATTCCTGACTGAGGGTACCTGTGGAACAAGGGGACCAAGTCCAAAAGTCACAAGCAACTCGGAGATGGGCAGATGCCCAAGAAATGCCAGCGGTTGGTGCAAAGAAGCTCTTACTAGGCTGAAGAGCTGTGAATACTGCAGGAACGACAAGGGCTAGAGACTTCCCCTTTGAAGGATGGATCCCCCACGCCTTGGAGAGTCGTGCAGATGTGTTTTCCCGCCGGATGGATGCCAACAAGCCTTGCTACACGCAAATCGTGCGTTTGGCATTTTTGGACGCTGCTGGGGCCCAGGAGGGACCAGGAGGTCGCAATTTGGACCTGCAGAGAGAGGGGACGTCGAGCAAGATAAAGAGCCCTCACTGAAGCAGGTAGCACCCGGAGAAGTGCCAGAAACAGGCACTACGACGATGTGTGAAACGGTGCTCGCCGAAGTTGCACAAAGGAGTCCCACGTCGCCGGAGACCAACTTAGAAAGTCGTGCAATGCAGGTTAGAGTGCCGTGGACCCAGGCTTGGCTGTGCACGAAGGATTTCCACCGGAAGTGCACAGGGGCCGGAGTAGCTTGCAAAGTCGCGGTTCCCAGCAATGCAGCCCAGCGAGGTGAGGCAAGGACTTACCTCCACCAAACTTGGGCTGAAGAGTCACTGGACTGTGGGGGTCACTTGAACGGTGTCGCTGGATTCGAGGGACCTCGCTCGTCGTGCTGAGAGGAGACCCAAGGGACCGGTAATGCAGCTTTTTGGTGCCTGCGGTTGCAGGGGGAAGATTCCGTCGACCCACGGGAGATTTCTTCGGAGCTTCTGGTGCAGAGAGGAGGCAGACTACCCCCACAGCATGCACAAGCAGGAAAACAGTCGAGAAGGCGGCAGGATCAGCGTTACAGAGTTGCAGTAGTCGTCTTTGCTACTATGTTGCAGGTTTGCAGGCTTCCAGCGCGGTCAGCGGTCGATTCCTTATCAGAAGGTGAAGAGGGAGATGCAGAGGAACTCGGCTGAGCTCATGCATTCGTTATCTGAAGTTTCCCCAGAGACAGAGACCCTAAATAGCCAGAAAAGAGGGTTTGGCTACCTAGGAGAGAGGATAGGCTACTAACACCTGAAGGAGCCTATCAGCAGGAGTCTCTGACGTCACCTGGTGGCACTGGCCACTCAGAGCAGTCCAGTGTGCCAGCAGCACCTCTGTTTCCAAGATGGCAGAGGTCTGGAGCACACTGGAGGAGCTCTGGACACCTCCCAGGGGAGGTGCAGGTCAGGGGAGTGGTCACTCCCCTTTCCTTTGTCCAGTTTCGCGCCAGAGCAGGGGCTAAGGGGTCCCTGAACCGGTGTAGACTGGCTTATGCAGAATTGGGCACATCTGTGCCCAAGAAAGCATTTCCAGAGGCTGGGGGAGGCTACTCCTCCCCTGCCTTCACACCATTTTCCAAAGGGAGAGGGTGTCACACCCTCTCTCAGAGGAAGTTCTTTGTTCTGCCATCCTGGGCCAGGCCTGGCTGGACCCCAGGAGGGCAGCTGCCTGTCTGAGGGGTTGGCAGCAGCAGCAGCTGCAGAGAAACCCCAGGAAGGGCAGTCTGGCAGTACCAGGGTCTGTGCTACAGACCACTGGGATCATGGAATTGTACCAACAATGCCAGGATGGCATAGAGGGGGCAATTCCATGATCATAGACATGTTACATGGCCATATTCGGAGTTACCATGGTGAAGCTACATATAGGTAGTGACCTATATGTAGTGCACGCGTGTAATGGTGTCCCCGCACTCACAAAGTTCAGTGAATTGGCTCTGAACAATGTGGGGGCACCTTGGCTAGTGCCAGGGTGCCCTCACACTAAGTAACTTTGCACCTAACCTTTACCAGGTAAAGGTTAGACATATAGGTGACTTATAAGTTACTTTAGTGCAGTGTAAAATGGCTGTGAAATAACGTGGACGTTATTTCACTCAGGCTGCAGTGGCAGGCCTGTGTAAGATTTGTCAGAGCTCCCTATGGGTGGCAAAAGAAATGCTGCAGCCCATAGGGATCTCCTGGAACCCCAATACCCTGGGTACCTCAGTACCATATACTAGGGAATTATAAGGGTGTTCCAGTAAGCCAATGTAAATTGGTAAAAATGGTCACTAGCCTGTTAGTGACAATTTGGAAAGAAATGAGAGAGCATAACCACTGAGGTTCTGATTAGCAGAGCCTCAGTGAGACAGTTAGTCACTACACAGGTAACACATTCAGGCACACTTATGAGCACTGGGGCCCTGGGTTACCAGGGTCCCAGTGACACATACAACTAAAACAACATATATACAGTGAAAAATGGGGGTAACATGCCAGGCAAGATGGTACTTTCCTACACAACCCCCCCCCAAACGAAGGACAATAAGACTAGCCATTACCTGATGAGTCTTCATTGTCTAAGTGGAAATATCTGGAGAGTCCATCTGCATTGGAGTGGCTACTCCCAGGTCTATGTTCCACTGTATAGTCCATTCCCTGTAGGGATATGGACCACCTCAACAATTTAGGATTTTCACCTTTCATTTGTTTTAGCCAAAGTAGAGGTTTGTGGTCTGTCTGAACAATGAAGTGAGTGCCAAACAGGTATGGCCTCAACTTCTTCAGAGCCCAGACCACAGCAAAGGCCTCCCTCTCAATGGCAGACCAACGCTTTTCTCTAGGGGTCAACCTTCTACTAATAAAAGCAACAGGTTGATCCTGGCCCTCAGAATTAAGTTGTGATAGGACTGCCCCTACTCCTAATTCAGATGCATCAGTTTGGACATAGAATTTTTTAGAGTAACAAGGGCTTTTCAGGACAGGTGCAGAGCACATGGCCTGCTTCAGCTCCTCAAAAGCTTTCTGACAGCTTGCTGTCCATAATACCTTTTTAGGCATTTTCTTGGAAGTGAGGTCATTAAGAGGGGCTGCAATGGAGCCATAGTTCTTAATGAACCTCCTGTAATACCCAGTGAGGCCTAGGAAGGCTCTCACCTGAGTCTGAGTGGTAGGGGGAACCCAATCAATAATTGTTTGGATTTTCCCCTGAAGTGGTGCAATCTGTTCCCCACCAACAAGGTGTCCCAGATAAACCACCTTACCCTGCCCTATCTGTCACTTTGAAGCCTTGATAGTGAGGCCTGCCTTTTGCAGAGCCTCCAAAACTTTCCATAGGTGGACCAGGTGATCATCCCAGCTGGAGCTAAAGACAGCTATATCGTCCAAATATGCTGCACTGAAAGCTTCCAGCCCTTGCAGGACTGTGTTCACCAACCTTTGAAAAGTGGCAGGTGCATTTTTCAAACCAAAAGGCATTACAGTAAACTGGTAATGTCCTCCAATGGTAGAAAATGCAGTCTTAGGTTTAGCATCTTCTGACAATTTGATCTGCCAATACCCTGCAGTCAAATCAAAAGTGCTTAGATACTTGGCAGATGCCAGTGTATCTATAAGCTCATCTGCCCTGGGTATAGGGTGAGCATCAGTTTTGGTTACTAAGTTGAGACCTCTATAGTCTACACAAAACCTCATTTCCTTCTTTCCATCTTTAGAATTGGGTTTTGGTACCAGTACCACAGGAGAAGCCCATGGACTGTCAGAGTGCTCAACCACTCCTAGTTCCAACATTTTCTGAACTTCTTGCATTATGCAGTCCCTGACATGGTCAGGCTGCCTATAGATCTTACTTTTGACAGGTAAACTGTCTCCAGTATCTATAGTGTGCTCACACCAAGAAGTGTGCCTGGCACAATGGAGAAGAGTTCTGAAAATTGTCCTAGGAGATTTATGCAATTATCTTTCTGCTCAGCAGTAAGACAATCAGCCAAAACTACACCTTCCACAAGAGCATCTTGTTCTGTGGAAGAGAAGAGATCAGGTAGAGGATCACTGTCTTCTTCCTGTCCCTCATCAGTTGCCATGAGCAGGGTGAGATCAGCCCTGTCATAGTAGGGTTTCAGGCGGTTGACATGGAGCACCCTAAGGGGACTCCTGGCAGTGCCTAAGTCAACCAAGTAGGTGACTTCACCCTTCTTTTCAACAATTGTGTGGGGTCCACTCCATTTATCTTGGAGTGCTCTTGGGGCCACAGGCTCCAAGACCCACACTTTCTGCCCTGGTTGGTACTGAACCAAAACAGCCTTCTGATCATGCCATTGCTTCTGGAGCTCTTGGCTGGCCTGAAGGTTTTTACTGGCCTTTTTCATGTACTCAGCCATCCTTGATCTGAGGCCAAGTACATAATCCACAATATCCTGCTTAGGAGCTTTTAAAGGTTGTTCCCAACCCTCCTTTACAAGTGTGAGTGGACCCCTAACAGGGTGTCCAAAAAGAAGTTCAAAGGGGATGAAGCCCACTCCTTTCTGGGGTACCTCCCTGTAGGCAAAAAGGAGGCATGGTAGAAGGATATCCCATCTCCTGCGGAGTTTTTCAGGGAGACCCATAATCATGCCTTTGAGAGTTTTATTAAATCTCTCCACCAGTCCATTTGTTTGTGGATGATAGGGTGTTGTGAACTTGTAAGTTACACCACACTCCTTCCACATGGCCTTTAAGTATGCAGACATGAAATTGCTTCCTCTGTCTGATACTACTTCCTTTGGGAAGCCCACCCTGGAAAATATTCCCAGGAGGGCCTTTGCCACTGCAGGAGCTGTAGTGGTCCTTAAAGGAATAGCTTCAGGATATCTTGTGGCATGGTCCACTACCACCAAGATAAACCTATTGCCTGAAGCAGTAGGAGGGTCAAGGGGGCCAACTATGTCAACCCCTACCCTTTCAAAGGGAACCCCAACCACAGGCAGTGGGATAAGGGGTGCCTTTGGAGTGCCACCTGTCTTGCCACTGGCTTGACAGGTTTCACAGGACTTACAAAATTCTTTTGTGTCCTCAGACATCCTAGGCCAATGAAACAATGGTACCAATCTGTCCCAAGTTTTCATTTGACCCAGGTGCCCAGCTAAGGGAATGTCATGTGCCAGTGTTAGGAGGAACTTTCTGTACTCCTGAGGAATCACTAATCTCCTGGCAGCTCCAGGTTTAGGATCCCTATGCTCAGTGTACAAGAGGTTGTCCTCCCAGTAAACTCTGTGAGAGTCACTGACATCCCCATTAGCCTGTTTGACAGCTTGCTGTCTGAGACCCTCTAATGTGGGACAGGTTTGCTGTGCCACACTCAGCTCCTCTCTGGCAGGCCCCCCTTCACCCAAAAGCTCAGCAGTGTCTGCTTCCAGCTCCTCTGGTGTAGGTTCTGCACAGGGAGGGAATTCTTCTTCCTCAGAAGTAGAATCCACTGTAGAGGGAGGGATAGTAGGAAGTGGTTTGCTTCTACTAGCCCTAGCTTTAGGGAGCACTTGGTCCATTGTTCCAGGATCCAAGCTTCCCTGTCCTTTTTGCTTTTTGGCCTGAGCCCTTGTCAAAGCAAAAATATGCCCTGGGATGCCCAGCATTGCTGCATGGGCCTCCAACTCCACATCTGACCAAGCTGATGTCTCCAAATCATTCCCTAATAGACAGTCTACAGGTAAATCTGAAGCTACCACAACTTTCTTTGGACCAGTTACCCCCCCCCAGTTGAGATTTACAACAGCCATGGGGTGGCTTTGTGTTATGTTGTGAGCATCGGTTACTTGGTACTGGTGTCCAAGTATGTGTTGTTCAGGGTGCACCAGTTTCTCAATCACCATTGTGACACTGGCACCTGTGTCCCTGTAGGCCTGGACCTCAACACCATTTATTAGGGTTAGTTGCTTGTACTTCTCCAAGTTATGGGGGCAAGCAACCAAAGTGGCTAGATCAATAGCCCCTTCAGAGACTAAAGTAGCCTCTGTGGTCTCCCTAATCAGACCAACCCCAACTAAATTTCCAAAAGTGAGCCCAGCTACTCCCTTGGATTGGCTATTAGTAGGTTTGCTCCCACCACCACTGCTATTAGTAGGGACACTAGGTGTAGTGTAGGGGTTGTAGTGGTAGGAGCTGTGGTGCCTTTCTTGGGAAAACTGGGATCTGTTGTCCAATGGCCTTTTATTTTACATAAATAGCACCATGGTTTCTTTTCCTTGTTCTGATTAAAGGAGGATTTGGACCCACCACCCCCACCAGAGTGTTTTTGTGGGCCTGATGAAGACTCATTTTTAGATTTGTCCCCACCCTTGTCAGAAGACTTACCATCCTTCTTTTTGTTGCCATCTTTGTCACCCCCTGTATGAACTTTTCTGTTCACTCTTGTTCTGACCCATTTGTCTGCCTTCTTTCCCAATTCTTGGGGAGAGGTCAGATCAGAGTCCACCAAGTACTGGTGCAACAAATCAGACACACAATTATTAAGAATATGCTCTCTCAGGATTAAGTTATACAGGCTGTCATAATCAGTAACTTTACTGCCATGTAACCACCCCTCCAAGGCCTTCACTGCCTGGTCAATGAAATCAACCCAGTCTTGTGAAGACTCCTTTTTGGTCTCTCTGAACTTTATCCTGTACTGTTCAGTGGTTAAGCCATAACCATCCAGGAGTGTATTCTTAAGAACTTGTAAATTATTGGCATCATTTTCTTTCACTGTAAGGAGCCTATCCCTACCTTTTCCACTAAATGATAGCCATAGGATAGCAGCCCACTGCTTTTGAGGGACATCCTGTACAGCACAGGCCCTCTCAAGGGCAGCAAACCACTTGTTAATGTCATCCCCCTCCTTATAAGGGGGAACTATCTTGTGCAGATTCCTGGAATCATGCTCTTTTGCAGGATGACTATGGGGAATACTGCTGCTGCCACCATGGGTTTCTAAACCCAACTTCTGTCTTTCCCTCTCTATTTCTAAAGACTGTCTATCCAAATCCAGCTGTTGCTTCTTGAGCTTCAGTCTGGTTTGTTCCACTCTCAATCTATTGAGCTCCCTTTCTAACAATCTGTCATCAGGGTGGGTGGGAGGGACATTTCTAGATACAGAGGTATGATGGGAATGAACAGAAGGAGACCTGTCCCTTACAGAGGGCACCCTAACAGCTTGGCTACCAGCATAATGTGAGATCACATCATCAGTATGGTGTGATTCAACCTCTGTACCAACTATGCTAGACTGTCTAGTAATGGGCAGGCTGAGAAGTTTCTTTCCTGAACCTTTTCCTGGGGGAGTCCCTGGATCAGATTGAGAACCATTAGCTACTTTTTCTACAGATTGGGCACTTATGGCCTTATCCTGTACTCTAAGCATATTAATTAACAGTTCTAAGGAAGGATTCTTCCCTACACTCAAACCTCTCTCTATGCAGAGACTCCTTGCTCCTTTCCAGCTAAGGTGATCATATGCAAGTTTGGACAGTTCAACATTTTTTCCTGTGCCAGACATTTTTTAGAGAGAGTTAAAGTGATAGAAAAAGAGGAAAAAGTTTTCAGAACTTTTTGGAAAGACAGAAAAAAAACTTTTTAAACTTTTAAGAACTTTTTTGAAAGTTTAGAAGTACTTTTCAGCACTTAGAAAAGAGTGAAAAGAGGAAATGCAAAACTTTTTGGCTATGTGTATATACACTGACCTTGTTTTGTATATTTTTCTCTTATGAAAAGTACAATGACAAGAGTGGTAAGTAGTCTCAAGCACTTATCCCACCGCTGCACAACCAATGTAGGAGGCTGGACTGGCTTGTAGTAAGTACCAAGGGGTACTTGCACCTTGCACCAGGCCCAGTTATCCCTTATTAGTGTATAGGGTGTCTAGCAGCTTAGGCTGATAGATAATGGTAGCTTAGCAGAGCAGCTTAGGCTGACCTAGGAGACGTGTGAAGCTACTACAGTACCACTTGGTGTCATATGCACAATATCACAAGAAAACACAATACACAGTTATACTAAAAATAAAGGTACTTTATTTTTATGACAATATGCCAAAGTATCTTAGAGTGTACCCTCAGTGAGAGGATAGGAAATATACACAAGATATATATACACAATAGCAAAAATATGCAGTATAGTCTTAGAAAACAGTGCAAACAATGTATAGTTACAATAGGATGCAATGGGGAAACATAGGGATAGGGGCAACACAAACCATATACTCCAGAAGTGGAATGCGAACCACGAATGGACCCCAAACCTATGTGACCTTGTAGAGGGTCGCTGGGACTATTAGAAAATAGTGAGAGTTAGAAAAATAACCCTCCCCAAGACCCTGAAAAGTGAGTGCAAAGTGCACCAAAGTTCCCCTAAGGACAAAATAGTCGTGTTAGAGGGAAAATGCAAGGAAAACACAAATCAGCAATGCAACAACGATGGATTCCTGACTGAGGGTACCTGTGGAACAAGGGGACCAAGTCCAAAAGTCACAAGCAACTCGGAGATGGGCAGATGCCCAAGAAATGCCAGCGGTTGGTGCAAAGAAGCTCTTACTAGGCTGAAGAGCTGTGAATACTGCAGGAACGACAAGGGCTAGAGACTTCCCCTTTGGAGGATGGATCCGCCACGCCTTGGAGAGTCGTGCAGAAGTGTTTTCCTGCCGGATGGACGCCAACAAGCCTTGCTACACGCAAATCGTGCGTTTGGCGTTTTTGGACGCTGCTGGGGCCCAGGAGAGACCAGGAGGTCGCAAATTAGACCTGCAGAGAGAGGGCACGTCGAGCAAGACAAAGAGCCCTCACTGAAGCAGGTAGCACCCGGAGAAGTGCCAGAAACAGGCACTACGAGGATGCGTGAAACAGTGCTCGCCGAAGTTGCACAAAGGAGTCCCACGTCGCCGGAGACCAACTTAGAAAGTCGTGCAATGCAGGTTAGAGTGCCGTGGACCCAGGCTTGGCTGTGCACGAAGGATTTCCGCCGGAAGTGCACAGGGGCCGGAGTAGCTTGCAAAGTCGCGGTTCCCAGCAATGCAGCCCAGCGAGGTGAGGCAAGGACTTACCTCCACCAAACTTGGGCTGAAGAGTCACTGGACTGTGGGGGTCACTTGAACGGTGTCGCTGGATTCGAGGGACCTCGCTCGTCGTGCTGAGAGGAGACCCAAGGGACCGGTAATGCAGCTTTTTGGTGCCTGCGGTTGCAGGGGGAAGATTCCGTCGACCCACGGGAGATTTCTTCGGAGCTTCTGGTGCAGAGAGGAGGCAGACTACCCCCACAGCATGCACAAGCAGGAAAACAGTCGAGAAGGCGGCAGGATCAGCGTTACAGAGTTGCAGTAGTCGTCTTTGCTACTATGTTGCAGGTTTGCAGGCTTCCAGCGCGGTCAGCGGTCGATTCCTTATCAGAAGGTAAGAGGGAGATGCAGAGGAACTCGGCTGAGCTCATGCATTCGTTATCTGAAGTTTCCCCAGAGACAGAGACCCTAAATAGCCAGAAAAGAGGGTTTGGCTTCCTAGGAGAGAGGATAGGCTACTAACACCTGAAGGAGCCTATCAGCAGGAGTCTCTGATGTCACCTGGTGGCACTGGCCACTCAGAGCAGTCCAGTGTGCCAGCAGCACCTCTGTTTCCAAGATGGCAGAGGTCTGGAGCACACTGGAGGAGCTCTGGACACCTCCCAGGGGTGGTGCAGGTCAGGGGAGTGGTCACTCCCCTTTCCTTTGTCCAGTTTCGCGCCAGAGCAGGGGCTAAGGGGTCCCTGAACCGGTGTAGACTGGCTTATGCAGAATTGGGCACATCTGTGCCCAAGAAAGCATTTCCAGAGGCTGGGGGAGGCTACTCCTCCCCTGCCTTCACACCATTTTCCAAAGGGAGAGGGTGTCACACCCTCTCTCAGAGGAAGTTCTTTGTTCTGCCATCCTGGGCCAGGCCTGGCTGGACCCCAGGAGGGCAGCTGCCTGTCTGAGGGGTTGGCAGCAGCAGCAGCTGCAGAGAAACCCCAGGAAGGGCAGTCTGGCAGTACCAGGGTCTGTGCTACAGACCACTGGGATCATGGAATTGTACCAACAATGCCAGGATGGCATAGAGGGGGCAATTCCATGATCATAGACATGTTACATGGCCATATTCGGAGTTACCATGGTGAAGCTACATATAGGTAGTGACCTATATGTAGTGCACGCGTGTAATGGTGTCCCCGCACTCACAAAGTTCAGTGAATTGGCTCTGAACAATGTGGGGGCACCTTGGCTAGTGCCAGGGTGCCCTCACACTAAGTAACTTTGCACCTAACCTTTACCAGGTAAAGGTTAGACATATAGGTGACTTATAAGTTACTTAAGTGCAGTGTAAAATGGCTGTGAAATAACGTGGACGTTATTTCACTCAGGCTGCAGTGGCAGGCCTGTGTAAGATTTGTCAGAGCTCCCTATGGGTGGCAAAAGAAATGCTGCAGCCCATAGGGATCTCCTGGAACCCCAATACCCTGGGTACCTCAGTACCATATACTAGGGAATTATAAGGGTGTTCCAGTAAGCCAATGTAAATTGGTAAAAATGGTCACTAGCCTGTTAGTGACAATTTGGAAAGAAATGAGAGAGCATAACCACTGAGGTTCTGATTAGCAGAGCCTCAGTGAGACAGTTAGTCACTACACAGGTAACACATTCAGGCACACTTATGAGCACTGGGGCCCTGGGTTACCAGGGTCCCAGTGACACATACAACTAAAACAACATATATACAGTGAAAAATGGGGGTAACATGCCAGGCAAGATGGTACTTTCCTACACAACCCGCCCCCAAACGAAGGACATTAAGACTAGCCATTACCTGATGAGTCTTCATTGTCTAAGTGGAAATATCTGGAGAGTCCATCTGCATTGGAGTGGCTACTCCCAGGTCTATGTTCCACTGTATAGTCCATTCCCTGTAGGGATATGGACCACCTCAACAATTTAGGATTTTCACCTTTCATTTGTTTTAGCCAAAGTAGAGGTTTGTGGTCTGTCTGAACAATGAAGTCAGTGCCAAACAGGTATGGCCTCAACTTCTTCAGAGCCCAGACCACAGCAAAGGCCTCCCTCTCAATGGCAGACCAACGCTTTTCTCTAGGGGTCAACCTTCTACTAATAAAAGCAACAGGTTGATCCTGGCCCTCAGAATTAAGTTGTGATAGGACTGCCCCTACTCCTAATTCAGATGCATCAGTTTGGACATAGAATTTTTTAGAGTAACAAGGGCTTTTCAGGACAGGTGCAGAGCACATGGCCTGCTTCAGCTCCTCAAAAGCTTTCTGACAGCTTGCTGTCCATAATACCTTTTTAGGCATTTTCTTGGAAGTGAGGTCATTAAGAGGGGCTGCAATGGAGCCATAGTTCTTAATGAACCTCCTGTAATACCCAGTGAGGCCTAGGAAGGCTCTCACCTGAGTCTGAGTGGTAGGGGGAACCCAATCAATAATTGTTTGGATTTTCCCCTGAAGTGGTGCAATCTGTTCCCCACCAACAAGGTGTCCCAGATAAACCACCTTACCCTGCCCTATCTGGCACTTTGAAGCCTTGATAGTGAGGCCTGCCTTTTGCAGAGCCTCCAAAACTTTCCATAGGTGGACCAGGTGATCATCCCAGCTGGAGCTAAAGACAGCTATATCGTCCAAATATGCTGCACTGAAAGCTTCTAGCCCTTGCAGGACTGTGTTCACCAACCTTTGAAAAGTGGCAGGTGCATTTTTCAAACCAAAAGGCATTACAGTAAACTGGTAATGTCCTCCAATGGTAGAAAATGCAGTCTTAGGTTTAGCATCTTCTGACAATTTGATCTGCCAATACCCTGCAGTCAAATCAAAAGTGCTTAGATACTTGGCAGATGCCAGTGTATCTATAAGCTCATCTGCCCTGGGTATAGGGTGAGCATCAGTTTTGGTTACTAAGTTGAGACCTCTATAGTCTACACAAAACCTCATTTCCTTCTTTCCATCTTTAGAATTGGGTTTTGGTACCAGTACCACAGGAGAAGCCCATGGACTGTCAGAGTGCTCAACCACTCCTAGTTCCAACATTTTCTGAACTTCTTGCTTTATGCAGTCCCTGACATGGTCAGGCTGCCTATAGATCTTACTTTTGACAGGTAAACTGTCTCCAGTATCTATAGTGTGCTCACACCAAGAAGTGGTGCCTGGCACAATGGAGAAGAGTTCTGAAAATTGTCCTAGGAGATTTATGCAATTATCTTTCTGCTCAGCAGTAAGACAATCAGCCAAAACTACACCTTCCACAAGAGCATCTTGTTCTGTGGAAGAGAAGAGATCAGGTAGAGGATCACTGTCTTCTTCCTGTCCCTCATCAGTTGCCATGAGCAGGGTGAGATCAGCCCTGTCATAGTAGGGTTTCAGGCGGTTGACATGGAGCACCCTAAGGGGACTCCTGGCAGTGCCTAAGTCAACCAAGTAGGTGACTTCACCCTTCTTTTCAACAATTGTGTGGGGTCCACTCCATTTATCTTGGAGTGCTCTTGGGGCCACAGGCTCCAAGACCCACACTTTCTGCCCTGGTTGGTACTGAACCAAAACAGCCTTCTGATCATGCCATTGCTTCTGGAGCTCTTGGCTGGCCTGAAGGTTTTTACTGGCCTTTTTCATGTACTCAGCCATCCTTGATCTGAGGCCAAGTACATAATCCACAATATCCTGCTTAGGAGCTTTTAAAGGTTGTTCCCAACCCTCCTTTACAAGTGTGAGTGGACCCCTAACAGGGTGTCCAAAAAGAAGTTCAAAGGGGCTGAAGCCCACTCCTTTCTGGGGTACCTCCCTGTAGGCAAAAAGGAGGCATGGTAGAAGGATATCCCATCTCCTGCGGAGTTTTTCAGGGAGACCCATAATCATGCCTTTGAGAGTTTTATTAAATCTCTCCACCAGTCCATTTGTTTGTGGATGATAGGGTGTTGTGAACTTGTAAGTTACACCACACTCCTTCCACATGGCCTTTAAGTATGCAGACATGAAATTGCTTCCTCTGTCTGATACTACTTCCTTTGGGAAGCCCACCCTGGAAAATATTCCCAGGAGGGCCTTTGCCACTGCAGGAGCTGTAGTGGTCCTTAAAGGAATAGCTTCAGGATATCTTGTGGCATGGTCCACTACCACCAAGATAAACCTATTGCCTGAAGCAGTAGGAGGGTCAAGGGGGCCAACTATGTCAACCCCTACCCTTTCAAAGGGAACCCCAACCACAGGCAGTGGGATAAGGGGTGCCTTTGGAGTGCCACCTGTCTTGCCACTGGCTTGACAGGTTTCACAGGACTTACAAAATTCTTTTGTGTCCTCAGACATCCTAGGCCAATGAAACAATGGTACCAATCTGTCCCAAGTTTTCATTTGACCCAGGTGCCCAGCTAAGGGAATGTCATGTGCCAGTGTTAGGAGGAACTTTCTGTACTCCTGAGGAATCACTAATCTCCTGGCAGCTCCAGGTTTAGGATCCCTATGCTCAGTGTACAAGAGGTTGTCCTCCCAGTAAACTCTGTGAGAGTCACTGACATCCCCATTAGCCTGTTTGACAGCTTGCTGTCTGAGACCCTCTAATGTGGGACAGGTTTGCTGTGCCACACTCGGCTCCTCTCTGGCAGGCCCCCCTTCACCCAAAAGCTCAGCAGTGTCTGCTTCCAGCTCCTCTGGTGTAGGTTCTGCACAGGGAGGGAATTCTTCTTCCTCAGAAGTAGAATCCACTGTAGAGGGAGGGATAGTAGGAAGCGGTTTGCTTCTACTAGCCCTAGCTTTAGGGAGCACTTGGTCCATTGTTCCAGGATCCAAGCTTCCCTGTCCTTTTTGCTTTTTGGCCTGAGCCCTTGTCAAAGCAAAAATATGCCCTGGGATGCCCAGCATTGCTGCATGGGCCTCCAACTCCACATCTGACCAAGCTGATGTCTCCAAATCATTCCCTAATAGACAGTCTACAGGTAAATCTGAAGCTACCACAACTTTCTTTGGACCAGTTACCCCCCCCCCAGTTGAGATTTACAACAGCCATGGGGTGGCTTTGTGTTATGTTGTGAGCATCGGTTACTTGGTACTGGTGTCCAAGTATGTGTTGTTCAGGGTGCACCAGTTTCTCAATCACCATTGTGACACTGGCACCTGTGTCCCTGTAGGCCTGGACCTCAACACCATTTATTAGGGTTAGTTGCTTGTACTTCTCCAAGTTATGGGGGCAAGCAACCAAAGTGGCTAGATCAATAGCCCCTTCAGAGACTAAAGTAGCCTCTGTGGTCTCCCTAATCAGACCAACCCCAACTAAATTACCAAAAGTGAGCCCAGCTACTCCCTTGGATTGGCTATTAGTAGGTTTGCTCCCACCACCACTGCTATTAGTAGGGACACTAGGTGTAGCAGTAGGGGTTGTAGTGGTAGGAGCTGTGGTGCCTTTCTTGGGACAACTGGGATCTGTTGTCCAATGGCCTTTTATTTTACATAAATAGCACCATGGTTTCTTTTCCTTGTTCTGATTAAAGGAGGATTTGGACCCACCACCCCCACCAGAGTGTTTTTGTGGGCCTGATGAAGACTCATTTTTAGATTTGTCCCCACCCTTGTCAGAAGACTTACCATCCTTCTTTTTGTTGCCATCTTTGTCACCCCCTGTATGAACTTTTCTGTTCACTCTTGTTCTGACCCATTTGTCTGCCTTCTTTCCCAATTCTTGGGGAGAGGTCAGATCAGAGTCCACCAAGTACTGGTGCAACAAATCAGACACACAATTATTAAGAATATGCTCTCTCAGGATTAAGTTATACAGGCTGTCATAATCAGTAACTTTACTGCCATGTAACCACCCCTCCAAGGCCTTCACTGCCTGGTCAATGAAATCAACCCAGTCTTGTGCAGACTCCTTTTTGGTCTCTCTGAACTTTATCCTGTACTGTTCAGTGGTTAAGCCATAACCATCCAGGAGTGCATTCTTAAGAACTTGGAAATTATTGGCATCATTTTCTTTCACTGTAAGGAGCCTATCCCTACCTTTTCCACTAAATGATAGCCATAGGATAGCAGCCCACTGCTTTTGAGGGACATCCTGTACAGCACAGGCCCTCTCAAGTGCAGCAAACCACTTGTTAATGTCATCCCCCTCCTTATAAGGGGGAACTATCTTGTGCAGATTCCTGGAATCATGCTCTTTTGCAGGATGACTATGGGGAATACTGCTGCTGCCACCATGGGTTTCTAAACCCAACTTCTGTCTTTCCCTCTCTATTTCTAAAGACTGTCTATCCAAATCCAGCTGTTGCTTCTTGAGCTTCAGTCTGGTTTGTTCCACTCTCAATCTATTGAGCTCCCTTTCTAACAATCTGTCATCAGGGTGGGTGGGAGGGACATTTCTAGATACAGAGGTATGATGGGAATGAACAGAAGGAGACCTGTCCCTTACAGAGGGCACCCTAACAGCTTGGCTACCAGCATAATGTGAGATCACATCATCAGTATGGTGTGATTCAACCTCTGTACCAACTATGCTAGACTGTCTAGTAATGGGCAGGCTGAGAAGTTTCTTTCCTGAACCTTTTCCTGGGGGAGTCCCTGGATCAGATTGAGAACCATTAGCTACTTTTTCTACAGATTGGGCACTTATGGCCTTATCCTGTACTCTAAGCATATTAATTAACAGTTCTAAGGAAGGATTCTTCCCTACACTCAAACCTCTCTCTATGCAGAGACTCCTTGCTCCTTTCCAGCTAAGGTGATCATATGCAAGTTTGGACAGTTCAACATTTTTTCCTGTGCCAGACATTTTTTAGAGAGAGTTAAAGTGATAGAAAAAGAGGAAAAAGTTTTCAGAACTTTTTGGAAAGACAGAAAAAAAACTTTTTAAACTTTTAAGAACTTTTTTGAAAGTTTAGAAGTACTTTTCAGCACTTAGAAAAGAGTGAAAAGAGGAAATGCAAAACTTTTTGGCTATGTGTATATACACTGACCTTGTTTTGTATATTTTTCTCTTATGAAAAGTACAATGACAAGAGTGGTAAGTAGTCTCAAGCACTTATCCCACCGCTGCACAACCAATGTAGGAGGCTGGACTGGCTTGTAGTAAGTACCAAGGGGTACTTGCACCTTGCACCAGGCCCAGTTATCCCTTATTAGTGTATAGGGTGTCTAGCAGCTTAGGCTGATAGATAATGGTAGCTTAGCAGAGCAGCTTAGGCTGAACTAGGAGACGTGTGAAGCTACTACAGTACCACTTGGTGTCATATGCACAATATCACAAGAAAACACAATACAAAGTTATACTAAAAATAAAGGTACTTTATTTTTATGACAATATGCCAAAGTATCTTAGAGTGTACCCTCAGTGAGAGGATAGGAAATATACACAAGATATATATACACAATAGCAAAAATATGCAGTATAGTCTTAGAAAACAGTGCAAACAATGTATAGTTACAATAGGATGCAATGGGGAAACATAGGGATAGGGGCAACACAAACCATATACTCCAGAAGTGGAATGCGAACCACGAATGGACCACAAACCTATGTGACCTTGTAGAGGGTCGCTGGGACTATTAGAAAATAGTGAGAGTTAGAAAAATAACCCTCCCCAAGACCCTGAAAAGTGAGTGCAAAGTGCACCAAAGTTCCCCTAAGGACAAAATAGTCGTGTTAGAGGGAAAATGCAAGGAAAACACAAATCAGCAATGCAACAACGATGGATTCCTGACTGAGGGTACCTGTGGAACAAGGGGACCAAGTCCAAAAGTCACAAGCAACTCGGAGATGGGCAGATGCCCAAGAAATGCCAGCGGTTGGTGCAAAGAAGCTCTTACTAGGCTGAAGAGCTGTGAATACTGCAGGAACGACAAGGGCTAGAGACTTCCCCTTTGGAGGATTAATCCCCCACGCCTTGGAAAGTCGTGCAGAAGTGTTTTCCCACCGGATGGACGCCAACAAGCCTTGCTACACGCAAATCGTGCGTTTGGTGTTTTTGGACGCTGCTGGGGCCCAGGAGGGACCAGGGGGTCGCAAATTGGACCTGCAGAGAGAGGGGACGTCGAGCAAGACAAAGAGCCCTCACTGAAGCAGGTAGCACCCGGAGAAGTGCCAGAAACAGGCACTACGAGGATGTGTGAAACGGTGCTCGCCGAAGTTGCACAAAGGAGTCCCACGTCGCCGGAGACCAACTTAGAAAGTCGTGCAATGCAGGTTAGAGTGCCGTGGACCCAGGCTTGGCTGTGCACGAAGGATTTCCACCGGAAGTGCACAGGGGCCGGAGTAGCTTGCAAAGTCGCGGTTCCCAGCAATGCAGCCCAGCGAGGTGAGGCAAGGACTTACCTCCACCAAACTTGGGCTGAAGAGTCACTGGACTGTGGGGGTCACTTGAACGGTGTCGCTGGATTCGAGGGACCTCGCTCGTCGTGCTGAGAGGAGACCCAAGGGACCGGTAATGCAGCTTTTTGGTGCCTGCGGTTGCAGGGGGAAGATTCCGTCGACCCACGGGAGATTTCTTCGGAGCTTCTGGTGCAGAGAGGAGGCAGACTACCCCCACAGCATGCACAAGCAGGAAAACAGTCGAGAAGGCGGCAGGATCAGCGTTACAGAGTTGCAGTAGTCGTCTTTGCTACTATGTTGCAGGTTTGCAGGCTTCCAGCGCGGTCAGCGGTCGATTCCTTATCAGAAGGTGAAGAGGGAGATGCAGAGGAACTCGGCTGAGCTCATGCATTCGTTATCTGAAGTTTCCCCAGAGACAGAGACCCTAAATAGCCAGAAAAGAGGGTTTGGCTACCTAGGAGAGAGGATAGGCTACTAACACCTGAAGGAGCCTATCAGCAGGAGTCTCTGACGTCACCTGGTGGCACTGGCCACTCAGAGCAGTCCAGTGTGCCAGCAGCACCTCTGTTTCCAAGATGGCAGAGGTCTGGAGCACACTGGAGGAGCTCTGGACACCTCCCAGGGGAGGTGCAGGTCAGGGGAGTGGTCACTCCCCTTTCCTTTGTCCAGTTTCGCGCCAGAGCAGGGGCTAAGGGGTCCCTGAACCGGTGTAGACTGGCTTATGCAGAATTGGGCACATCTGTGCCCAAGAAAGCATTTCCAGAGGCTGGGGGAGGCTACTCCTCCCCTGCCTTCACACCATTTTCCAAAGGGAGAGGGTGTCACACCCTCTCTCAGAGGAAGTTCTTTGTTCTGCCATCCTGGGCCAGGCCTGGCTGGACCCCAGGAGGGCAGCTGCCTGTCTGAGGGGTTGGCAGCAGCAGCAGCTGCAGAGAAACCCCAGGAAGGGCAGTCTGGCAGTACCAGGGTCTGTGCTACAGACCACTGGGATCATGGAATTGTACCAACAATGCCAGGATGGCATAGAGGGGGCAATTCCATGATCATAGACATGTTACATGGCCATATTCGGAGTTACCATGGTGAAGCTACATATAGGTAGTGACCTATATGTAGTGCACGCGTGTAATGGTGTCCCCGCACTCACAAAGTTCAGTGAATTCGCTCTGAACAATGTGGGGGCACCTTGGCTAGTGCCAGGGTGCCCTCACACTAAGTAACTTTGCACCTAACCTTTACCAGGTAAAGGTTAGACATATAGGTGACTTATAAGTTACTTAAGTGCAGTGTAAAATGGCTGTGAAATAACGTGGACGTTATTTCACTCAGGCTGCAGTGGCAGGCCTGTGTAAGATTTGTCAGAGCTCCCTATGGGTGGCAAAAGAAATGCTGCAGCCCATAGGGATCTCCTGGAACCCCAATACCCTGGGTACCTCAGTACCATATACTAGGGAATTATAAGGGTGTTCCAGTAAGCCAATGTAAATTGGTAAAAATGGTCACTAGCCTGTTAGTGACAATTTGGAAAGAAATGAGAGAGCATAACCACTGAGGTTCTGATTAGCAGAGCCTCAGTGAGACAGTTAGTCACTACACAGGTAACACATTCAGGCACACTTATGAGCACTGGGGCCCTGGGTTACCAGGGTCCCAGTGACACATACAACTAAAACAACATATATACAGTGAAAAATGGGGGTAACATGCCAGGCAAGATGGTACTTTCCTACACTCTCCTTTCTAAAGTTGGTATGATTGGCTTACACCTAATTGGCACATTTAATTTACCTGTAAGGTCCTTGTACAGTGATATCCCTAAACCCAGGGTCTGTAAATTAAATGCTAGTAGTGGGCCTGCAGCACAGCTTCTGCCACCCACAGAAGTAGACTTTCAAACCTGTCTCAGGTCTGCTAGCACAGGGCCTGCATGCACAGTTTACTGCCACAGGGATATGGCATCTAAATGTACTTGTCAGGTCTGGAGCGCTCCTTTTACTGCACATAACCTACCCCTAAGATAGGCTCTTGCTAGCCCTATGGGCAGGGTGCTAGGCATGTAAAAGGCAGGACATGTGCCTGGTTGAGTGGCCTGTCCTGGTAGTGACAAACAGCCTATTTGGTTTCTCACTGCTGTGAGTGCTGCCTTGCTTCTAGGATTGCAATGGAAATGCCATACCTTTTTGTCTCTGTGGTATTGTCTGATCTATGAGGGGTAGCGTAGGCATCTTTGGTATGGTTGTAATGGTAGTGAGAAATGCTGCTTACTGGTGTAGGTGGATTTGTTATCACCATTACATAAATGCCACTTTTAGAAAGTGGGCATTTCTCTGTGCTTATGACTCTGGTGTGTTGAAGCTTGACCCCAATCCAGGTCTGGGGCAGAGTGACAGCTGGGCTTTGTGCATAGTTTTCAGACAGCCAGTACACAGGGAGGGTGGAGGTGTCACAGAGGTGCATCTACATATTGAATGGGCTTCTTGGGCTGGGAGAAGGGGAGGCGGGGCACACCTGCATTTGTAAAGGCTGTGCCCTGGCTTCACACAAAGGACTCATTTACCTCCCACTGATGTCTGGAGCCTGTGCTGGAGGAGAAAGGGGACACTCCAAGAACCAGTTAGGACTGGTTGGGACCTATTCTCCCCCTTTTGTAAAAGTTGTGCAAAACTGAGTATAAGTGCAGGGGGTATGTCACATGTTAGAGAGAAACTAATGGACGACCGAAATGGACACAGGATGCTGCTGGAAGGACTCGCCAGGAACCACCTTTGGACTGCTGCTGTTGTGCTGATCTGTGACCTGCTGGTTCACTAAGAGGAGCTGTCACTGCCTGCTAAACCTTTGTGCTGGTCTGCTTGCTTGTGTCCTGATGCCCTGTACCCCATTTTGCTGTCTCCAGGGGCTGGGTGGTGTGCCCCCTGTTCCCCTGCAGCTCTTTTTGTCTCACAGCGCTGGAGAGAGCTCAAGCTGACTAATTCCCTTGGTGCAGGAACAGCGCTTTGCCACCCTCCTTTTTACCTGCACGAAGGAGGTGCAGGAGGCATTGCTGAGGAGCCCTTTGTCTTTGTGAGAGGTGTAGGAGGCTGGCCTGGTTTGTAGTGGGTACCTACAGTGCTTACACCTTATACCAGGTCCAGTTATCCCTTATTGGTGAAATGTAGGCAGTGTTCTAGCAGCTTAGGCTGTTGACAGGTAGCTGTACCAGAGCAGCTTAGGCTGAACTGGGAGACATGCAAAGCTTCTGCAATACCACTATAGTTATACAGTACTTATACACAATAAAAGACAATACCCAGTGTTACCAACAATAAAGGTGCTTTAATTTAGTGACACAAGGCCAAAAATATCTGAGAGGCAATACTCCTTCTGGAGGTAGTATTATACACAATATATACACTAGAGACCAAAATAAGGTAAGTAAATAGTCATAGAATAGTGCAAACTGTAGAAAATACAATAGAATGTAATAGGCCTAGGGGCAATACAAAACCATATACTAAGAACGTGGAATGCGAATCACAAATTCCTCCCTAGGCAAGTATAGTGTGTAGAGGGGCACTGGGAGTGTAAGAAAGCACCAGAGTAAGTAAAATACCCCACCCCAGAGCCAAGGAAAGTAGAAGTAAAGTACTGCAAGTTTCTTCAGGACACACTACAAGTTGTGATAAGAGTTCTTGCAAGAACCAAGCAAGACTGCAAGCAACAGATATTGGATTCCTGGACCTGAAGACCTGTGAAGAGAGGAGATCAAGTCCAGAAGTCGCAGAAGATTCCAGGAAGGACAGGAGCCCCTGCCAACCTAGAAGATGGTGCAAAAGAGGATTCTCCGGTTAGAAGAAGTGTGCAGAAGAGCACCAAAGAAGTTTCTGTGGGTTCCTGAATGGTACAGATGTCAAACTTCGAGATCTTGGATGCTGGCTGTTTGCATAGCTGGATTCGTCCAACAAGCCTTTGTTCAAGCAAGTTCGTGGTTTGCATCAAAATGGCGCTTGCCTGGACCCAAGAGGAACCTGGGGGGCCTCAACTCGGACTGAGGAGGCAGAGGGGGCTCCCAACACTGGAGAGAGCCCAAAGATGACCAGGCAGCATCCACGGGAGTCCCAGGATACGGGGACAAAGAAGGTGCAAAATGCAGTTGGTGCAGCACAACAAAAGAAGGTCCCACGCCGCCGGAGAACAACTCAGCGAGTTGTGTGTTGCAGGATGGAGTGCTGGGGAACTGGGCTACACTGTGCACGAAGGATTCTTGGAAGAAGTGCACAGAAGCCCAATGACATGGTGCACAGGGGTACTGTCGCAAACCAGGAAGTAAAGCTCTTACTGCCACCAAACTTGGACAGCTGGACTTTAGGACAGTCTGGGTCATGTTGGTCCACCACCTGTATTCCAGGGAGCATGCTCTTCATCAGGAGAGGAGCCCCAGAGAACCGCTCTTTGCCGCAGAAGGTGCCTGCAGGAGCAGGGAAGTGACTCTGTCACTCCACAGGAGATTCCTTCAGTTCGTCTGGTGCAGGGTGAAGACAGGGAGTCCTCAGAGCGTGCACACCCTGGAAACTGTTGCAGTTGCTGGCTGGAGCTGAAGTTGCAGGTCATAGGAGTCATCCTGGATACTTTGTTGCAGTTACAGCGGTTCCTGGAGCAGTAGATCGCATGGTTAGAAGCTGAAGCAGAGGATCCCTGGAGGAGTCTTGCAAGCTGAATCTGAAGAGACACCCACAGGAGAGACCCTAAATATCTCTGAGAGGGGGATTGGCTAACTACCCAGGTATGCACCTATCAGGAGGGGTCTCGGACATCACCGGCTGGCACTGGCAATTCAGAGATCTCCAGACTGTCCCCACACCTTGGAAAACAAGATGGCTAACGCCTGGGGACACACTGGAGAACCTCTGGGCACCACCCCTGAGGTAGTGATAGACAGGGGAGTGGTTACTCCCCTTTCCTTTGTCTAGTTTTGTGTCAGAGCAAGGACTGGGGGGTCCCTGAACTGGTAAAGACTGGCTTATGCAAGGAGGGCACCATCTGTGCCCTTCAAAGCATTTCCAGAGGATCTGGGAGGCTACCCTTCCCAAGCCTGTAACACCTATTTCCAAAGGGAGAGGGTGTACCACCCCTTTCCTAAAGGAAATGCATTGTTCTGCCTTCCTAGGACTGAGCTGCTCAGACCCCAGGAGGACAGAAACCTGTCTGTGAAGTGGCAGCAGCTGCAGCTGCAGTGCAAGCCTCAGAGAGCTGGTTTGGCAGTACTGGGGGTCCATAGTGGAGCCCCCAGTATGCATGGAATTGCCCCCCCAATACCAGATTTGGAATGGGAGACAGTTCCATGATCTTAGACACCTTACATGGCCATATTCGGAGTTACCATTGTGAAGCTACATATAGGTATTGACCTATATGTAGTGCATGTGTGTAATGGCGTTCCCGCACTCACAAAGTCCAGGGAAATGGCCCTGAACTATGTGGGGGCACCTTTGCTAGTGCAAGGGTGCCCTCACACTTAGTAACTTTGCACCTAACCTTCAGCAAGTGAAGGTTAGACATGTAGGTGACTTATAAGTTACTTAAATGGAGTGAAAATGGCTGTGAGATAGTGTGTGCACTATTTCACGCATGCTGCAATGGCAGACCTGTGGAAGGGTTTGTCTGAGCTCCTTATGGGTGACAAAAGAAATGCTGCAGCCCATATGGATCTCCTGGAACCCCAATGCCCTGGGTACCTAGGTACCATATACTAGGGACTTATAAGGGGGGTCCAGTGTGCCAATTGAAATTGGTAAATTAAGTCACTAGCCTATAGTGACAACTTTAAAAGCAGAGAGAGCATAAGCACTGAGGTTCTGATTAGCAGAGCCTCAGTGACACAGTCAAACACTATACACAGCACACACATTAGGCCATAAACTATGAGCACTGGGGTCCTGACCAGCAGGATCCCAGTGAGACAGGCAAAAACATACTGACTTACAGGTAAAAATGGGGGTAACATGCCAATAAAGATGGTACTTTCCTACACATATACAGTGGGAGAATAGGGTTTTGTCCAGGACACATGTACGAAGACAATGTTTTATTTTATGTGCATTGAGGATAGTGTCTAGACATCTCTGATAATGTATTTACTGTGCGATGTTCTATCTTTGGTAATAATGATGACAACCTGACTACTGCTTATGTTGCAGGAAAACCAGTAACCTGTGTGTTGCATGTGACTACTGCTAGCTTTTGCAGAGTACTGGTAACTCTGTAATGTTCTGAAAACTGCTTGTCTAGCAGGGTATTACTGACATGTTGAGTTTGGTCTAATGATTTTTTATGCAATACAGTTTAGTTTTCTATAACTTGGTGTTGCGTTTCCTTTGTGGTGTATTTTTTGCGTAACATGTGTTGTGTATGTTGTGCTATCTCTATACACATTGCCTCTGGGATAGGCCTGACTGCTCATGCCAAGCTATCAAGGGGGTGAGCAGGGGTTTTCTTGAGTGTTTAACTCTATCGCTCTAACTAGAGTGGGTGGGTTCTGCCTCGCTTAGGTGCATACCCTAGATAACCAGAAACCCCATTTCTAACACCAGTATTAAGGTGTTAATTTTGAACATGGTGGTAAATGCCAACCCGCCGGCGCTGGCGGTAACTACCGCCAACAAACTGGCAGTGCGGACCGCCAAATAATGAAGCACATGAGAAACAAGTAGCGGTCCATCCACACACCGCCATCATTGTGGTGCTGACGAGGACTGAGGACGCCAACCACAGGCCAGCGGAAAGGAACTACCCCCCCACCAAATTATGAAGCACAAGACCACTGTCAGTTCCGGGGAAGGAACCACTGCCACGCAAAGTGTGGCGGAAACAAACAAAATAAAAGAAAAAACTCACCGGAGGCACACAGAACACGCCAACGGAGACATGGAGAGAAAGTTGGAAATAATGCCAGTGCTACTCCATGCCATTTACCTCCACGACTGTGACCGCAGATGACGACGGTAAGTACCGCAACCTAGTACACATGGGAAGAAAGGACAGTTACACACCCATGCCACCTACCCTCCAACGCACTTCCAACCCCTCCCACCATCCCACACCAGAACAAGATGTACTGACCCAACACAAGGCAACAAAGACCTGCACCAAAGTACACACATGTGCACACCACACCCCCACAGTGAAACGCTGAAACAACGTCACCATAATGTGCCAACAGCACTACTGGGCTCTGAAATTTATTCACAGTAAAAAACGTACTGTCCAAATAAGGCCATTGGCCAGTCCATTAGATAAAATAAGCCGGACTTGACTCCCACATGTTCACAGGGTACTCCACCTGAAGGGGGCATCACTGGGGCAGCCAGGCACCTCAGAGAACAGGGGCAGGGGGTGGCGGGGGTGCGGACTAACATCTGGAATGGGGGCTTGGGCTTAGGTTTGGGAGGTGGAGGGGGTTTGTGCTTGCCCTTGGAAGGTGGGGGAGTGTGCTTAGACCGGGGGTGGCAGAGGGACCTGGGGCAACACAGGGCTTCTTCCACCCTGGGGAAGGGACACAGGAATGGGAAGGGCGGACTTGGGTGGACTTGGACGTGGAATGAGTGGACTGGGCAAGGAGATGGGCACACTTAGGAACGAGACGGGGTGGGTCAGTGGGTTCAAACAGGTCAACACGGAAGAGGAAAAGCTTCTTAGGGGCAGTTGGTAGGAGATTTGGAGGAAGGTCTGGGAGTGGAGGTGGAGGGAGTGCTAGTACCAGGTGTAGGTGTGCCGGACGTGGATGCAGGTGCCTGTAAAGTATGCCGATGTGTGGTGAATGTGTGTTGTGTGGATGTCTGCGAATGTTTGAGTGTTTTGGGATGGGGGGTGGACACAGTGGGAGAAGACAGGCTGCAGTGTAGATGAATGTTGTCTGGGTGTCTGCAGGTCTGGTGAGTGTGCTGCAAGTGTCTGACAATGTAGTTGTGGTGAGTGCAGGTGTGGTGTCTGGGGTGCCTGTCTGAATTTCAGATGTTGTTTTGACTGCAAGAATGAGGTCAGCAGCAGTGACTGAGGATGCAATGTGTGTGGGTGTGCATGGTGAGGTGACAGACAGGGTGGCGGGGAGGTTGACACACTGGGGGAAGTGGATGTTGTTGTCTCTGCTTTGGTATATTGGGTGTGTGCATACCTGTGGTGGGAAGTGTGGTGCTTGTGTTTCTCTGTGTGCTTCTTGTGTGTCGATCTGTGTGCATGGCTGTCTGGACGTGTGCTTGGGATGGGTGAAGGGAGTGGGGTGCGGAAAGGGGTAGAGGTGGTGGGAGGGGGGACAGAAAGACAAGGGACACTGGCTGCCGTCAAAGAGGGGGCTAAAGCCTGAAAAGATCTCTGTAGGCCAGACATGGCACCATGAATGCATTCCAGGTATGCCTTGCATTGCTGCATCTGGGATGCCTGCCCCTGGATGGCATTCACCATAATTGTCTGCCCTATAGAGATGGTCCTCAGTAGGTCAATAGCCTCCTCTGTGAGTGCAGCAGGGCTGACTGGGGCAGGGGATGAGATGCCTGGGGCGCAGGAGACACCCACCCTCCTGGGTGAGCGGGCATAGGCAACTGGGTGGGGAGCAACTGGGAGGGCGGAGATGGCATGGGGGGTGGCGGAAGATGACATAGAATCGGTGGGCCCAGTAGGGTCCGCCACCACCAGGGAGCTGTCATCAGAGGAGATATCAGAGTCACTACCGCCAGTGGTAGTTGCCTTCCCCATGGTACTCCCCTCACCCTCCAACCCACTGGTCCCCTTGAATCCACCGACTCTGCCTCCTTGGAACCGTGGGCTGCTGCATCCCTTCTCGCCGGTACCACTGTTCCCTCACCAGATGATGTTGATGTACACAAAGGACACAAGGGCACAGGGGTGGAGAGACAAAACATGGGAGAACTTTGTAGGTACATGAATTAATGTACAACACTGGCTCACACACACTCCCATTCAGTTCACACACCTATACGCAGCACCTACAACAACAGTCATGACTGTGCCCCTGACTAGTGGCCACTATCCCAGAATACACCCCATTACCCACTTGAAACACGGACCTGATTAACTCTGTGGAGTACACACATGGGAGACCATGCCCAACGAATGCACTCACCAGTCAATGAGCCCACAAAATATCCAGGATTACAGAAAGGGGGCCCCCCATGGGCCTATTGGGGCCGCACAAACATGCCCTAACACCATACCCGGGTCTTTGAGGGGGCAGGACTGCATGAACACACCTGTCCGAGTGCCTGTTACTAGACAGCATACATACTGCAGCACTCAAACACATCCATCAAAGAGGATTACAACAGTGTAGGTACTCACCCTCTTGTGGCTGCTGTGCTGCCTTCAAGCACCCATCTAAATCCGGAAGGCCACCACCAGATTGCAGGCCACTAGGAGGGTCAGGGTCCGACAGGCACCCCTTCCTCGTTGGGAGGCCTTCCCCAGTTGGGCCTCACCGATCTTCCTGGCCCAGCGCCTCAGGTCCTCCCACCGCTTCCTGCAGTGGGTGCTCCTCCGGTTGTAGACCCCCAGGGTCCGCACTTCCTTGGCAATGGCTTGCCAGAGTCCCCTCTTCTGATGGGCACTGACCTGCATAGGACACACAGAGCAGAAAAACAGACGTCAGTATGTGTGCACCGAATACAGATGACATGTTGTCCCCTATTTAACGGACATTTTTGAAAGCCATGTCTTCAACATACATACAGTACATGCCAGACAGTGTACGGCTGGGCACTCACATATTGAACACACATGCATATAGGCATCCACCACAATCACACACATCCAAGGATGACTGTAGGAATGTAGCCTCTTTCTAGCCTTGTTACCCCCACTTTTGGCATGTTTGTGAGTATACGTCAGGGTGTTTTTACTGTCTCACTAGGATCCTGCTAGCCAGGGCCCAGTGCTCATAGTGAAAAACCTATGTTGTCAGTGTGTTTGATATGTGTCACTGGGATCATGCTAGCCAGGACCCCAGTGCTCATAAGTTTGTGGCCTATATGTGTTCCCTGTGTGGTTCCTAACTGTATCACTGAGGATCTGCTAACCAGAACCTCAGTGTTTATGCTCTCTCTGCTTTTAAAATTGTCACTGCAGGCTAGTGTCCAATTTTACCAAAATCAGAATATCAGCACAGCTCCCACCCAGCGGGCCCATGCCTCTGTCTCCAGGACAGGTCAATCAGCGGTGTGTCTGCCACTACAGGGCACCCAGGCTGACCCAACACCCCAACAACAACAGGGACCTGGGGGCAGTGGTAGTGGGCACACCGTCCAAGGGACAGAGGCCCGGGGAAACAGGGCAACTGGGAGGGCTGCTGTGTGACAGGGGGGGGAGGACAGGCCCAGGGATCCCACTCTCCAAGAGGCCCTCACCACCATCATGGGAGCATACCACCGCTCCCAGGAGACGATGGCGACGGTACTGGCCAGGTTCCAGGAGATCCAGGCACAGCAGGAGGAACGGTACTTGGGGTACAGAGAGGAGCTCAGGAACATCGTCCTGGCCCTGAACCAAATAGTCAACACATTGCGGGACCATGTGGCACCCCAAAGGGCCCCTGTCACCAGCCTGGACCAGGAACAGCCTACCACCTCCGCCGGCGCTAGTGGACAGGAGGCCCCCACACAACGACTGGCCACCAGAACCCCACCTCCTGCTGAAGATCAACCACCCCGCAAGAGGAACCTGAGATCACAAAGGAAGACAGAGTAGGATGCCAAGACCCCCGCCAGCATAAAATACCCCCTAATGTCATTCCACTGTCCCACATTGTCACCCTGTCAAACCTTGAACTGCCCCAGCTCCATCTTTCCACAGGCATATGGACAATGCACCTGTGCGACTGAGAACTGGACTCTGCCATGGACATTACTCCACGCCCACCCATCACCGTTTTACTTTCATGGACCTATATGTAGCACTTTAAATAAATCACTAATTGCACTTAAAACACTCAGGAGTCTGCTTGTATTCTTAACAAATGTATTACACATAACGGTTAAAAAATGTTCAGTTACATTGTGATGACAACATACCAATGTCAATGTGCTTTACTCCATGGGCAAACAAAGCAGAAGTCACGCAGTGGGTCATACAGCTCTGAAAAGGAAAGGGAAAGTCACAAGTCAGTTGAAAGGAACTGGGGGGAAACACAGAAAGTAGAGATGCAGGAGGCCTGAAGTAAATGTAAAATGGCGTGGGGGATTCTTACCCGTGTGCTACTGAAAATACTGTTGTATGACTGTGTCCCTGTTGTCTGTGTCGTCCCCGTCGTCTTCCTCCTCGTCACTCTCCACAGGCTCCACAGCTGCTACAACACCACCATCTGGACCATACTCCTGCAGGAAAGGCACCTGGCGTCGCAATGCAAGATTGTGAAGCATACAGCAGGCCACAATGATCTGGCACACCTTCTTTGGTGAGTACATTAGGGATCCCCCTGTCATATGCAGGCACCTAAACCTGGCCTTCAGGAGGCCGAAGGTCCTTTCTATGATCCTCCTAGATCGCCCATGGGCCTCATTGTACCGTTCCTCTGCCCTGGTCCGGGGATTCCTCACTGGGGTCAGTAGCCACAGCAGGTTGGGGTAACCAGAGTCCCCTATTAGCCACACACGTTGTCTCTGTAGCTGTTCCATCACATAGTGGATGCTGCTATTTCGCATAACATACGCGCCATGCACTGACCCAGGGAACTTGGCATTCACATGGGAGATGTACTGGTCAGCCAAACAGACCACCTGCACATTCATAGAATGGTAATTCTTCCTGTTTCTGTACACCTGCTCGTCGTCTTTTGGGGGTACTAAGGACACATGGGTCCCATCAATGGCACCAATGATGTTGGGGATATGTCCAAGGGCATAGAACTCACCCTTCACAGTGGCCAAATCCCCCTCCTCAGGGAAAACAATGTAGCTTCGCATGTATTTCGTCAGGGCAGACAACACCCTGGCCAAAATCTTAGAAAACATAGGCTGAGACATCCCTGATGACATGGCCACTGTAGTCTGAAAAGACCCACTTGCCAAAAAATGGAGGACTGACAGAACCTGCACCAGAGGGGGAATTCCTGTGGGTTGGCGGATGGGGGACATCAGGCCTGGCTCCAGCTGGGCACACAGTTCATGTATAGTGGCTCGGTCAAGTCGGTATTGAAGTATTATATGACGTTCCTCCATTGTCGACAGGTCCACCAGCGGTCGGTACACAGGAGGATTCATCCTTCTCCTCGCAAGTCCCAGCGGACGGTGCCTAGGAAGGACAACATGGAGTACAGAGTCAAGCAACCCACAGGTACGTAACTACAGGTTGCACAGTACACGAATCGCTATGCATTGAATGGATTGTATGAGTGGCAATGCAAGGCCTAGGCCTGTGTGACGCAGTAGAAATTAAGCCATGTGGGCCCTTGAAATGGCAGCTGCCTGACCTGAGAAGTGTGACAGTGGGATGTGAGGTCAATGCACTGGCGTGACACACCGTGGCGGTAGGCGGTCGAAGACCGCGGGGCAAAGCCGCATTGGTTAACATTGAACCCTATGGGTTTCAGGAGCCAATGACGATGTGCGCCGGCGGTCGCGGTACGCACCGCGGCGGTACGCACCGCCGCGGGCGTGACCGCCATTTTCTATCTGTTTAATCACTCGAGACCTGATCATCCACAGGAGAGGACCTATACTGCAAGTGCTGCTGTGACCTCGGTCTGGAAGAGACAATGGCTGCTGCGACTGGGTAAAGGGCCCCTGCCTTCACTACAGAAGAGTTGGAGAAACTTGTGGATGGGGTCCTGCCCCAGTATGCGCTACTCTACGGTTCTCCAGACCAACAGGTAAGTCCACTGTGTGCACGTGGAATGGGCTATGCCTGTGTTGAGTGGGGTGGATATTAGATGGTGGGGTGGGGAGAGAATGACGAGTGCAAGGCACGACAGATGAGAGCATGTACCACATGGCAAGGTTGGGGAGGGGGGCCAATCATATATATCATGCGGAATAGTGATGATATGTCCAATTCCATCCTGTACATGTCAAATAGGTCAGCGCCCATCAGAAAGTCGATATTTGTCGTGCCATCGCCAAGGAAGTCCGGAACCTGGGGGTGCACAACAGACGGGGCACCCACTGCCGCAAGAGGTGGGAGGACATCCGCCGCGGGACCAGGAAGACCGCCGAGTCACTGCTGGGGATGGCCTCCCACCCTAGGAGGGGTGCCAGTTGTACCCTGACCCCCCTGATGTCCCGGATCCTGGCGGTGGCCTACCCCGATTTGGATGGGCGCGTGAGGACATCACAGCAGACACAAGGGGGTGAGTACCAGCACATTCAGCTATATTTACGCGCAGTGGAGGTGCCTGGGTGGGGGAGGAGGGCTGTGGGTGACATGAGGCCAGGGCGCTTTCTGTAGTGTAGTCCTCTCCTTTAGCCATGTCCCTGTGCCCCCGCCCCCCACCTCTGTAGGGTGACAAGTACAGCTATCCATGGTCCACCATCACCCAACTGCGCGTTTCTTGTCCCTACACCTGTTGGCCTAGTCACAAGTACTGAGTAGTGTACCCCGATTGCGCGGCTTAGTGCATGAGGCTCCTGTGTCTGTCCTCTCCGCCAACGGTGTTGACAAAGCATGCACTCAACCTGTTTTTATTTCTCCCCCCACCCTTTTTCTTTATCTTCTTGTGCATGTGTGCATTAGCATCATCAGGCGGAGGAGATTTGGCACCGGAGCACGAGGGAGCTGCAACTCACAAGGCCCCGGTGGGCCATGGCACAGACACCGAGGCCACCAGTGATACGGAGGGCGAGGGGAGCACCACAACGGGGACCCGTGGTGACACCAGCGACACCGACACGTCCTCGGATGGGAGCACCAGCTCCGCCCTCCCAGCAGCCCCTCAGCCTTCGCTCCGTGCCCGCTCGCCCAAGAAGGCGGGCATCTCCTTCACCCCAGGCACCTCAGGCCCTGCCCCTGTTACCCCTGCTGCCATCAGTGAGGAGGTCATTGACCTCCTACAGACCATCATTGTTGGGCAGTCTACCCTTTTGAATGCCATCCAGGGGGTAGAGAGGGAGGTGCATCGTAGCAATGCATACCTGGAGGGCATTCATTTGGGTCAGGCTGCCCATCAACGATCGTTCAATTCTCTGGCCTCAGCACTGACGGCAGCCATTGTCCCTGTTTCCAGCCTCCCTCTTCTAACTGCCTCCACCCTGTCTCTGTCTCCTGTTCCTCAGCCTATCCCATCCACACCATCTGACCAGCCTGCACACACCTCAACACCCAAGGGCAGCTCATCCAGACATAAGCACCACAGATCACACAAACATTCACCCAAGCAACACCCAGATGCAGACATGCCAACAGCCACTACCTCCTCTGTGTCTGCCACCTCCTCGTCTCCCTCCTCCCTCCCTGTGACGTCTACACTCACACCTGCCTGCACACCACCAACAGCCAGTACTGCCATCACCAGCACACCCTCCAGTACAGTCCGCACACGTGCAGTCACCACCCCCACTGCCATTTACACGTCCCCTGTGTCCTCTCCCACTGTGTCTGTCACCCCCTCTTCCAAGACACACAAACGCAGGCAGCCACCCACCCAACAGCCAACCACCTCACGACAGCCTCCAGCCCATGCACCTTCACCCAAGGACAGCACACCTGACTCTCCTACAACCACATCCTCTTCCTCCACTCCCATAACCACTACACCTACCCTTTACCTTGGTCCTAAAAAACTTTACCTCTCTACTCTTGACCTCTTTCCCTCACCTGACCCACCCCCTCCATCTGCTAAGAGTCCCAAGAGCGCCTCAGCCACCACCAGCCCGGATTCAAGGGTCACCGTGTTGCATGGATTTTGGAGTCCCCCCTTTGCCAGCAGTGATACATCGGTCAGCAGCAAGGGGACAGCCAGCCCCCCACCTGGAAAGAGGACCCGTAAAGTAAGGGGCCGCCGCGAGAAGACTGACACGGCTGCCCCCAAGGACCAAAGTTCTGCCACTTCACCTGCCACAACATCCAGGGGAGGCAAGGCCCAGAGAGCCACATCGAAGGAGGGCAAGGGCAGCAGGGCGGAGAAGTCAGCCAGCAGGAGCGCGGAGCAGGAGGGCCCCACAAGCCCCATCCCGGGTGTGAGGGAGGACACCCGAGGGCCCAGGACACCGTCACCGAAGGGTCCAGCAACTGCATGGTCGGAGGGCGACTGAGCAGGGAGTCCTGGCCATGTCAGACTCCCTTGACTAACAGAACAAGCACCGCTGAAGAGGGCCCCACCGTGCGGAAAGTCACCGCTGAACAGGGCCCCGCCGTGCTGAAAGGCACCGCTGAACAGGGCCCCGCCGTGCTGAAAGTCACCGCTGAACAGGGCCCCGCCGTGCTGAAAGGCACCGCTGAACAGGGCCCCGCCGTGATGAAGGGCACCGCTGAACAGGGCCCCGCCGTGCTGAAAGGCACCGCTGAACAGGGCCCCGCCGTGCTGAAGGGCACCGCTGAACACGGCCCCGCCGTGCTGAAAGGCACCGCTGAACAGGGCCCCGCCGTGCTGAAAGTCACCGCTGAACAGGGCCCCGCCGTGCTGAAAGGCACCGCTGAACAGGGCCCGCCGTGCTGAAGGGCACCGCTGAACAGGGCCCCGCCGTGCTGAAAGGCACCGCTGAACAGGGCCCCGCCGTGCTGAAGGGCACCGCTGAACAGGGCCCCGCCGTGCTGAAAGGCACCGCTGAACAGGGCCCGCCGTGCTGAAAGGCACCGCTGAACAGGGCCCCGCCGTGCTGAAGGGCACCGCTGAACAGGGCCCCGCCGTGCTGAAAGGCACCGCTGAACAGGGCCCCACCGTGCTGAAAGGCACCGCTGAACAGGGCAAAGCAAAGACAGGCACCGCTCCGCTGGGCCCGCCGTCTCAAGCACCGCTCCGCTGGGCCCTTCATCTCAAGCACCGCTCCGCTGGGCCCCGCCGTCTGAAGCACCGCTCCGCTGGGCCCTTCATCTCAAGCACCGCTCCGCTGGGCCCTTCATCTCAAGCACCGCTCCGCTGGGCCCTTCCTGTGAAGCACCGCTCCGCTGGGCCCTGCCGTCTCAAGCACCGCTCCGCTGGGCCCTTCATCTCAAGCACCGCTCCCCTGGGCACCGCCGTCTCAAGCACCGCTCCGCTGGGCACCGCCGTCTCAAGCACCGCTCCGCTGGGCCCTTCATCTCAAGCACCGCTCCGCTGGGCCCTTCATCTCAAGCACCGCTCCGCTGGGCACATCATCTCAAGCACCGCTCCGCTGGGCACCGCCGTCTCAAGCACCGCTGGCCCAATGACAGTGCTGGTTCTGTGTTGAGCTACTGTTCACGCTGCACTCGGGCCACCCTGCCTCCTCCATTGCCTGTGGAGACTGTTATCCACTTGATAGACTGTGGCTTTGCACTCCCCAGGATATGACAGTGGGCACCCCACCCACTACAGAGACTTGAGAGACTGTGGCTTTGCACTCCCCAGGATGGAACAGTGGGCACCCCACCCACTACAGAGACTTGAGAGACTGTGGCTTTGCACTCCCCAGGATTGAACAGTGGGCATGGTGGCCCCTTCGTGGATCTGGCGTCGTGGACTCATGTGGCTGTGGTGCCCCCCCTTCCCTTCCCCCTGAGGTGCCTGTAGTTTTATCATCTGATGCCCCTGCAGTGTTCTCTCCAACGGACTCAGGTCTCCTGTGTGGGCTTTGCCCATATGTTGAGAACTTTGGCCCACGGACAGTTGATATTTCAGTGACTGTGATGGACTTATGGCCTCTATTTATCGGTTACGCAATGTTTAAAGTTGAATTATTTTTATTCCTTTTCATATTTTACCATGACTTCAATGGACCTCTTTTATACATAAATTTAGTTTCTCACTTTTATTATATCGTTTATTTCTTCCGGGGGGTTTGGGTGGTGTCACTTTGACTTGGTGCTCTGCATTGGTGTGTAGATAGTTGGGGGGTGGGTGTATTGCGTATGTGTGTGCCCGTAACCCTTCCTCCTCCCCCCTCCCCTGTGTCGTAGGTGCGGTACTCACCGTTGTCGTCTGCGCCGGAGTTCGTACTCGTGGTAGATGAGCAGGTAGACGAGAGCAGGTAGGATGTTCAATTCGGGCTCCATGCTGTCCTCCGTCCTCGTGGAGTGTATGGAGGTGAGCGTTTTCCCGTTCGTAGTCTGTTTCCGCCGTGTTTTTATCGGCGGGGCTCCCGCCCCGGAAAAGGTGGCGGATTGGTGAGTTGTGATCGGGTGGGCGGTACATTGTCTGCCGCCGGCCTGTTGGCGGTGTCCGCCGCGCTGTTTGTGTGTCCCGCCGTGGCCGTCGGAGTGTTAAAGTGGCGGGCCGTGTTGGCGGTTCCCGCCAGGGTCAGAATTCCATTTTTTGGTCCGCCAGCCTGTTGGCGGGTTGGCCGCCGCTTTAACACCGACCGCCAGGGTCAGAATGACCCCCTTAGTGTGAGGGCACTCTGGCACTAGCCAAGTTGCCCCCACATTGTTAAGGGCAAATTCCCCAGACTTTGTGAGTACGGGGACACCATTACACATGTGAACTACATATAGGTCAATACCTATGTGTAATTCACAATGGTAACTCCGAACATGGCCATGTAACATATCTAGGAACATGGAATTGTCACGCCAATACCATTCTGGTATTGGGGGGACAATTCCATGATTCGGACCCCGGGTACTGCCAAACTAGTTCTCTTGGGTTTTCTCTGTAGCTACCGCTGCTGCCAACCCTCAGACAGGTTTCGGCCCTCCTGGGGTCTGGGCAGCCCAGTCCCAGGAATGCAGAACAAAGGATTTCATCTGAGAGAGGGTGTTACACCCTCTCCCTTTGGAAATATGTGTTAAGGACTGGGGAGGAGTAGCCTCCCCAACCTCTGGAAATGCTTGGAAGGGCGCAAATGGTGCCCTCCTTGCATAAGCCAGTCCACACCGGTTCAGGGAGCTCCCAGCCCCTGCTCTGGTACGAAACTGGACAAAGGAAAGGGGAGGAGTGACCACTCCCCTGTCCATCACCGCCCCAGGGGTGGTGCCCAGAGCTCCTCCAGTGTGTCTCAGACCTCTGCCATCTTGAATGCAGAGGTGTGATGGCACAATGGAGACCTCTGAGTGGCCAGTGGCAGCAGGTGACGTCAGAGACCCCTCCTGATATGCTCTTACCTGGTTAGGTAGTCAATCCTCCTCTGAGGGCTATTTAGGGTCTCTCCTGCGGGTTTCTTGTCAGATAACGAATGCAAGAGCTCGCCAGATTTCCTCTGCACTTCTCTCTTCGACTTCTGCCAAGGATCGACCGCTGACTGCTCCAGGACGCCTGCAAAACCGCAACAAAGTAGCAAGAAGACTACCAGCAATATTGTAGCGCCTCATCCTGCCAACTTTCTCGACTGTTTCCTGGAGGTGCATGCTCTGAGGGCTGTCTGCCTTCACCTTGCACTGGAAGCCAAGAAGAAATCTCCATTGGGTCGACGGAATATTCCCCCTGCCAACGCAGGCACCAATCTTCTGCATCACCGGTCCTATGGGTCCCTCTTATCTTGACGAGCGTGGTCCCTGGAACACAGGAGCAATGTCCAAGTGTCCCCGACAGTCCAATGGTCCTTCTGTACGGTGAGGTAAGTCCTTGGTAGCCAGACAGTAATCCTGTGTACTGCGTGAACTGCAGCTGCTAGGGCTTCTGTGCTATTTTGCAAGACTTCGTTTGTGCACAGCACAGCCAGGGTCTCTAGCACTCGGTCCTGCATTGCCCAACTCGCTGAGTTGGATTCCAACTTCGTGGGCCCCTCTTTTGTTGTCCTGAGACCACTGCCATGCTCATATGTTCTGAATGCCTGTTCAGGTGCTTCTGCGGGTGCTGCCTGCTTATGCATGGGCTCTCCCTATTGCTGAGTGCCCCCTCTGTCCCCTCCTCCAAGGGGCGAAAATCCTAGTCCTTCCTGGGGCCTGGCAGTACCCAAAATCCTCAACCGCGACTCTCACAGCTAGCAAGGCTTGTTTGTGGTCTTTCTGCGTGGAAATAACTCTGCATCCTCCAGCACGCCGTGGGACATCTTTTGACCAAAGGAAAAGTTCCTGGCACCTTCCGGTATTGCAGAATCTATCGCTTCTTCCACCCGGAGGCAGCCCTTTTGCACCTTCATCCGGGGTTTAGTGGGCTCCTGCCCCCCCCCCCCGGACACTTGCATGACTCATGGTCCTCAGGTCCAGGAATCCGTCTTCAGTGCTTTACAGTCAGTTGTTGTCTTTGCAGAATCCCCTATCTCGACTTTACTGTCTTTCTGGGGTAGTAGGGTCCTACTTTTCAGGGTCTTGGGGTGGGGTATCTTGGACACCTTTAGTGTTTTCTTACACTCCCAGCGACCCTCTACACACTACACTAGGCCTGGGGTCCATTCGTGATTTGCATTCCACTTTTGGAGTATATGGTTTGTGTCGCCCCTAAGCCTATTTTCTCCTATTGCATTCTATAGTGTTCTACAGTGTTTGCACTACTTTTCTAACTGTTTACTTACCTGATTTTAGTGTGTGTGTACATTTTGTATATATTACTTACCTCCTAAGGGAGTATATCCTCTGAGATACTTTTGGCATAGTGTCACTAAAATAAAGTACCTTTATTTTATGAGTATTGTGTTTTCTTATGATATAGTGCTATATGATATAAGTGGCATAGTAGGAGCTTTGCATGTCTCCTAGTTCAGCCTAAGCTGCTCTGCTGTAGCTACCTCTATCAGCCTAAGTTGCTAGAACACTTCTAATCTACTAATAATGGATAACTGGACCTGGCACAAGGTTTAAGTACCACCAGGTACCCACTATAAGCCAGGCGAGCCTCCTACAATGACACCCATCAACTCACCTGCTCCTCTTTTCACCCATATAACTTGGCATACAGGAGTAGGAACCCGTCCACCAGCTTCTCCAGTTCCTCCGTGGTGAAGGCCGGGGCCCGTTCCCCTGTGACTCGCGCCATCTCAGGGATCTGAGTTAGCACGCAGCAGCACATGCAGTGAAGTACTGCCCTGCACAGGAATTAGGAGTCAAGTTGCAAGGGTCTGACGACATGGTGCACGTTCTGTGGCGGTGTGCACCGCCACCGCCGGTGGCGATCATGATAGGCCCAGGTTCCCCATTGATAACCACGTAATCCAATGATTGGGTACACAGAGGTGAACACCGCTTTCCACCATGACGACTACCGCCAGTAGTATAATGTTGCTTCCACTCCCTCAGACCTGGATGGCAGGAGGCTGCCATCTTGCTTCCACCACGTTATCATGGCCTGGCCAGGGGCCCCATTCAAGGCCTCCTTGTCTACGACCTTAGTCGCTTGCTTACATGAGTTTCTGTTCCTCACATGCACCCATCTTTGGAAATCTGTCCACACTGGTATGCCATTTAAACAGAGTTGACTCTGCACACATTTGCCTGACGGTGTACTTAATACTTAGCGTTAGTATGTGTAACCTACGTGTCGCACATTAATTGAAACAGTAACATCATGTGTTGCAGGTGTATGAGTGCCCTTCATATGTGTTCTTTCCTCCCCCATGGGTACAGACCCATGTGGCTAGGGAGGGCCCCATCTGTGTGTAAAGACCTCTGGTTGATTTGGAAACGATGAATGAACGTCACATCATTGTCACCTACAAACTCAATCGTGCTACAATCCATGACCTCTGTGCTTTACTGGATCCTGTACTGAGGCTGGCTAATCAGAATCAGCATGTCATCCCTACTGAAGTGCAAGTGCTATCGGTACTCCATTTTTTGGCTACTGGCTCTTTTCAGGTGACAGTGGGCATGGGTGCAGGGGTCTCACACCCAATGTTTAGCCTCATCCTGTACAAATTCCTGGATGCATTTGTTCAACACCTGCAGACAAACGTCCAGTTCCCCCAAAGGGCTGAACTTCCTGCCATCAAGTCTGGATTTTATGCCTTTGCTAACATCCCACATGTGATAGGTGCCATTGATGGAACCCACATAGCTGTCATACCCCAAAGAGTGAATGAACAGGTGTACATGAATTGAAAGAACTTCCACTCCATGAATATACAATTTGTGTGTACTGCTGACCAGTACATATCTCATGTAAATGCCAGGTTCCCAGGCTCAGTCCATGATACCTTTGACTTGAGAAACAGCAGTGTACCACACTTGATGGGACAACTACAAGGGGACAGAGGATGGCTCATAGGAGAGTGTGTATGACAATGGTTCTGTACATAGATGACAGCCAGCCAATATGTATGTGCAGTCAGTTCATTATGGTCATGTTTACGTCCACTATTGTAGGTGGTTCTGGCTACCCCAACTTGCAATGGCTCCTGACATCAGTGAGGAATCCCAGGACAGAAGCAGAGAAGAATTATAATGAGGCCCATGGATGTACTAGGAGGGTGATAGAGCGCACTATAGGTCTCATGAAGGCTAGGTTTTGTTGCCTCCATCTCTCTGGGGGATCCCTGTGCTATGTCCCTGACAAGGTGTGTTAGATAGTGGTGGCCTGCTGCATGCTGCAAAACTTGGCTGTGAGGAAAGTTATCCCCCTTCTGGAAGAGGAGGGTGATGTCCGAATAGCCCAGCAACCTCAGAGAGGGGATGAGAGTGATGGTGAGGAAGAAGAGGGGGAAGATCTTAACTCCAGGACCCAGCTGATCCGTCTGTACTTCCAGTGTCCCTAAGGTATTGTTCAATAATGCTTTTGTCTTCACTGCATAGTTTCAGTCTGACTCATGTAATTGGTAATGTGGTGTCTATAGTCATTGGCACTGTTAACTGAGTAGTGAAGTGGCATGTGCCAGGTGACCCAATATTATGTACAGTGTGACTTACTTCAGACACTACAGTGTGTTGGGATCACCTCCTGCAATAAAGGTATGATTATGAAATTGACTGCCGAATGCATACACACTCACAATTTAAACTTATAATTACGAGGGACATATGATTTGAGTCCATATGTGTTTTTATTAAGTGACCCAAATTTGTTATATTGTTGTACAATGATAGGGAGTGGGTGCATGGTGCATATCCATACTCTGGTGCATGTGCTCAGCTGTTGGTGGCACTGGGTTTTGGTCCATGTGTCCATTGGTAGATGGCGTGTTGGTAGTGGCAGGTCTACAAGGTAGCACAGTGGCACACAAGGGAGACAGTTCAGGACAGAGGGGGTCATTCTGACTCCCGCCGGGCGCGGTCACCGCGCGCCCGGCGGGAGCCGCCAAAATACCGTACCGCGGTCGGAAGACCGCGGTGGGTATTTTGAGGTTTCCCCTGGGCTGGCGGGCGGCCTCCAAAAGGCCGCCCGCCAGCCCAGGGGAAAACGTCCTTCCCACGATGAAGCCGGCTCGTAATCGAGCCGGCGGAGTAGGAAGGTGCGACGGGTGCTACTGCACCCGTCGCATATTTCACTGTCTGCTAAGCAGACAGTGAAATACAAGCGGGGCCCTCTTACAGGGGCCCCTGCAGTGCCCATGCCATTGGCATGGGCACTGCAGGGGCCCCCAGGGGCCCCGCGACACCCCCTACCGCCATCCTGTTCCTGGCGGGCGAACCGCCAGGAACAGGATGGCGGTAGGGGGTGTCAGAATCCCCTCGGCGGCGCAGCAAGCTGCGCCGCCTTGGAGGATTCCAACGGGCAGTGGTAAACCGGCGGGAGACCGCCGGTTTACCCTTTCTGACCGCAGCTGAACCGCCGCGGTCAGAATGCCCTCGGGAGCACCGCCAGCCTGTTGGCGGTGCTCCCGTGGTCGGTGGCCCTGGCGGCCACCGGCCGCCAGGGTCAGAATGACCCCCTGAGTCACTTCTTAGTTGGCCTTGGTCTTGGCTGGTGTTCCAGTGCCATGTCTGGGTCTGAAGGCACGTTTGTGTGACTGGAGCTGGTCTGCAGGGCTAGATGTGCTGGTCTCCTGGGTGTCCTCTGGCAGTCCCACCAGTCCAGTAGCTGCTGCTGATGTAGATGGCATGGCAGTGTCCTGGCTAGTGGTAGGGACTTGCAGGTGGGTGGAGGTCTCAGGCTGGCTAGGGTAGTTGTGCTGCAGCACCCCGTGCAATGGTGGCCATGGTGGCATTGAGCTGTTTCCATTGCTCCATGGCCTCTTGGTGGTGTGCTATCTACAGCCTTTGATTCTGCTCCAGGGTGGCCAGGATCTGCCCCATCCTGTCCTGGGTATGGTGGTATGCTCCCAGGACCTCAGATATCACCTCCTCGGCTGCTGCATCTATCCTTTGGCTTCCCCACTGTGCCACTGATGCCCTCCCACTGGCCCTTGCCCCTTGTGTCTGTGTCCCCTGCACAGGTCTGGCAGTCCCACTTGCACTGGGGCCTTCGTCATCCTGCCTGTTGGTGGGTGGAGATTCTGGCCTCTCTACATGTGGGCCGCCAGATTCTACCCAGGAGACACTTGTGTGGGGTTGTTTTTCCAGAGCTGATGTTGGTGGCTGGGTGGTAGGGCTGTCAGTGGTATCCTGGGTGGGGCTGCTGGAGGGTGACAGTCCAGGACTGTGTGACGGGCCAGGGTATTCCTCACTTTCCATACATCCCTCTCCAGTCTCCTGAGTGGGGCCTCTGTCTCCATGTGACAAGCTGGCACTCCTTGGCCTTTCTGTCTGGGTGGCATGGGTGGTGGTGCCTGTGGGGGGAATGGACATGTATGTATCATGTACTATTTCGGAAATGTATGCACAGCTCTGCCCTATTTTGTGCTTTTATTCCCCTGTCGTGGCTTGCAGGGTCCTTTCGTGTACTTATCTTTGCATTTTGTGTAGGAGGTGGAGGTGCATTATGGGTGCTGTAGTGCCACTGTGAATCCTTGCAGGGGTAGGTGGCTGTGCACAGGGGGCAGGATGGGGGCCTGTTTGTGGGATTGTGGGCTTGCAGGGTCACTGGATGTGGTTGTTGTGGCCTAGGTGGGGATAGGGCCCTGGTGGTAGTGAGAGTGGTGGGGTGCTGCATACATTATAGGTGGGGTGACCGTTAAGGTATTGTAGTTGACTTACCCAAGTCCAGTCCTCCAGTGAGTCCAGTGAGACCCTCCGGGTGTAGAATAGCTAGGACCTTCTCCTCCCAGTCGGTGTAGTCAGGGGGGGTGTAGGTGGGGGACCGCCACCAGTCTTCTGTACGGCGAAGTAGTGCCTGGATGTCATTGACCTCACCTTCCCGCGCAGGTCGTTCATCTCTTCCGGATGTCGTCCCTTGTGCGTGGATGGTTTCCCACTACGTTAACCTTGTTGGCAATCGTCTGCCATAGCTCCATCTTCCTAGCGATGGATGTCTGCTGCACCTGTGCCCTGAAAAGTTGTGGCATTACCTTGAGGATTTTGTCCACCATGGTCTTTAGCTCCCTATCAGTGAAGCAGGGATGCTTAGGGGGTGCCATGGTGTGTGTTGTCGGTGTATTGGTGAGGGTGCTGTCGATGGTTGTGTGTGTGGTCTATGAGGGTGTTTGGGGTTTGTGTGTGTTTTGGTGGTGTATTTGTGCGTGTGAATTTTGTTATTTTGTGTTCAGTGAATGCGTGTTATGGTGTCAGTCTCATTAGAGCTATTGGCGATGCAAAGGATTGTGGGGTGTGTATGTGAGTGTTTTATAGTGCTGTGGATGTGTGTCAGGTGTGTGGGTTTCTAAGTTGCCAATGTGTGCATTTGTTTGTTGTTAGGTCCCATTGCTGGCCGTGGCAGTGCGCACCACCAATGGTCGTTCGGCATCCACTATGCGCCACGCTGATTTGTGCATCATTATTTGGTGGTCGGAGGATTTGTCTGCATGGCATTGGTTGGGTGGGGTGTACAGCACTTCCACCGTCGTAGGCCATGGCAGTGGGGGCAGGTTGCAGGAATTTTGGAGGTTTGTCTTTTTGGCATAATAATTTGGCTGTGTCCAGTCTTCCGCCACTGACGGTCTTCTGTTCACCGTCGCCACGGCGGTCGGAGGTGATTGCCGCCTAGTTCTTAATGAGTGCCTAAGTGTTTTATTGCCAGTATCAAGTGTGGGCATTCCAAGTATTGCATTTAAGGACAAGTTAATGTTTTGGCACGTGGTTGGTTGAACTAGGCCTCCTTTTGGAAGGTCAGATGTGATTACAGAAATGTCAACAAAAGGTATTTCCATCAGCCTTATGTATATTTGTAAATTACTGCATAGTATTGAGTGGTGTGTGTGTAATAAATGTACTTTTCCTTTTTTAAGATAAAAAGCACAAACTGAATAATCATATTTTTAGGTTATTATGTGTGCCCACAAATGGTGATCACAAGCCCACACAACCTTCCTTGAGCAGGCCTTGGTCAAGGGTTACAATGGGGTGTTTGGCTCCCAGTGAAGGACAAATGTGGACTCATTTTGCAGGCCACGCAATTAATGCCCCGTTTTCTTACAGGCAATGTACGTTTTATTACCAGATATGGTAGTGATGTGGGGAGATTAAGTCATATTCCTAACAAAAACTGCTTCATGCTCCAAATGGATCTCACACTTAAGGAACTTGTTACGTCACATCCGAGTATTACTTACCAGAGGTTCACAACTGTTAAATAATATCATTAGTCTGACCTACCCAAGATCAGCTAAACCTCAACGTTGGCCAGGTCCTTTGTCTAATGGATTTTTCAAATGTGGATTTTGTTAGGCATGCAGATTAGCAATTGATAACAATTGCTCATTTAGTTACAATGGTAGCCCTGAATACTCCATCAAGATGCAGTTGACATGTCAAACTAAATATGTTGTATATGTTTTACTGTGTGCCTGTGGAAACATTTGTGTGGGAGCACTATGCGACATCTGAGGAAGAGAATCCTGAAACACATAACAGCTGTCAAAATGAACAATGATAAATACCCAATTGTTGTAAATGCGTCAACACATGATGCTATGAAATTGCATTGTAATCTTAAATTTCATGCTATTGATAATGTGCCTGTTGGTCCCAGGCATAGCAATAGGGAATTAAGCCAGCAATGTCAGCATGCTGAGTGGATAATGAAAATTCAAGCTGTTGACTGTGGCTTTACTATGAATCATGAACTACAGTATGTTGTGGGGGATTGAGCTTTTGTTTGCGTTGTGGGTTATTATACATAATTGGTTGCATTGCATTGATTCTCCTCCACACAGCTCTTTTTGATCACACTTTCTTTTGATCAGCCTTCATTTGTTTTTTCTCTCTTCCTTTTCATGACTTACTAGTCTACCACACTTTACAGAGGGCTTGTTGAGTTGAGAGTTATAGTGGGGATCTTACAGTTGATTTTGTGTCTTTAATAGTATACAATAATATTACATTGAATGGTTATTGGTGTACTCTGATCTCTAATAGATATGGCACCTGTGACTGATGTTAGTAATCCTTTGGCTCTCTTGAGGCATCATAGTTACAAGTGATTCTGTTTGTTAATAATGTCCACTTAAATGACTGTGGATACCACTTAATATTGAGCTTTAACTTGTATGTGCTCTATACTTGGCTCTACATTTATCACATATCACTTTTTGTATACTTTTGCGCATTTCTTTCTGTCACTTCCCATACAATAATTTTACAGAATGTATTTATGTAAGATATCGTTAAGAATATAAATACTTCTAAATGTTTGAGTTTAAAGCAACGTTAAATGAAAGGGGAGCACAGGAACACATTTAGGGCCACACGTACGAACGATTTTGCACATCGCAAATAGCAAATCTGTCTGTTTGCGACGTACAGAATGCAGTTCCCGAAGCACAAGCCCAGTTTTGCGATTCGGTAAACTTTTTACCGAATTACAAAACAGGATTACAACTTGCAATTAGGAAGGGGTGTTCCCTTCCTAACTGCGACTCACACTCCCATGTATGATTGTTTTGTGACCGCGAATGTGGTCCCAAAAAACAATCGCAGTTAGCACCAGTGGCGCTGAAGCTAACACATTCGCAAACGGCAAGGGGTCCCCATGGGACCTTCCCCTTTGTGAATGTCACTGAAAAAATATTTTCAAAGGAGGCAGTGGTCCTACGGACCACTGCATGCTCTGAAAAAATGAAACAAAAACGTTTCATTTTTTGTTTTTGTCATGCATCTCGTTTTCCTTTAACCTCTTAGCTGCTGGGCCTTTCCCCCCCCTAGTGCTGAGCCCTTTTTTGGCTATTTGGGGTGGTTCACTCTTAGGCCTTCATAACTTTTTGTCCACATAAGCTATCCATGCCAAATTTGTGTCCTTTTTTTACAACATCCTAGTGCTTCTAATGGTACCCAGAGTTTGTGGTTATCCCTGGAGGAGACCAAGAAATTAGCCAAAATACAGTGAAAATTTAGTTTTTTTCCAAAAGAAATGGGAAAAAAGGGCTGCCAAAGAAGGCTTGTGGTTTTTTCCCTGAAAATGCCATCAACAAAGGGTTTCTGGTGCTAAAATCACCATCTTTCCACCTTTCAGGAACGGGCAGACTTGAATCAGAAAACCACATTTTTCAACACGAATTTGGCATTTTACTGGGACATACCCCATTTTTACTATTTTTGGTGCTTTCAGCCTCCTTCCAGTTAGTGACAGAAATGGGTGTGAAACCAATGCTGGATCCTGGAAAGATAAACATTTCTCAAACCTAGACAAAATTCTGAATTCAGCAAGGGGTCATTTGTGTAGATCCTATAAGGTTTTCCTACAGAAAATAACAGCTGAAATAAAAAAATATTGAAATTGAGCTGAAAACAACAGCCATTTTTCTTTATGTTTTACTCTGTAACATTTTCCTGCGATGTCAGATTTTTTAAAGCAATATACCGTTATGTCTGCTGGACTCTTCTGATTGCGGGGATATAAAGGGCTTGTAGGTTCATCAAGAACCCTAGGTACACAGAGCCAATAAATGAGCTGCACCCTGCAGTTGGTTTTATTCTATACTGGGTATACAGCAATTCATTTGCTGACATATGAAGAGTGAAAAATAGGTATCAAGAAAACCTTTGCATTTCCAAAATGGGCTCAAGATAAGGTTTTGAGGAGCAGTGGTTATTTGCACATCTCTGAATTCTGGGGTGCCCATACTAGCATGTGAATTGCAGGGCATTTCTCAAATAGACGTCTTTTTTACACACTCTCTCATATTTGGAAGGAAAAAATGTAGAGAAAGATAATGGGCAATAACACTTGTTTTTCTATTCTATGTTCCTCCAAGTCTCCCGATAAAACTGATACCTCACTTGTGTGGGTAGGCCTAGCGCCCGCGACAGGAAATGCCCCAAAACACAACGTGGACACATCCCATTTTTGTGACAGAAAACAGAGCTGTTTTTTGCAAAGTGTCTAGCTGTGGATTTTGGCCTCTAGCTCAGCCGGCACCTAGGGAAACCTACCAACCCTGTGCATTTGTGAAAATTAGAGACCTAGGGGAATCCAAGATGGGGTGACTTGTGGGGCTCTGACCAGGTTCTGTTACCTAGAATCCTTTGCAAACCTCAAAACGTGGCTAAAAAAACAAATTTTCCTCTCACTTCGGTGACAGAAAGTTCTGGAATCTGAGAGGAGCCACAAATGTCCTTCCACCCAGCACTCCCCCAAGTCTCCCAATAAAAATTATACCTCACTTGTATGGGTAGGCCTAGCGCCCGTGACAGGAAATGCCCCAAAACACAACGTGGACACATCCCATTTTTCTACAGAAAACAGAGCTGTTTTTCGCAAAGTGCCTACCTGTAGATTTTGGCCTCTAGCTCAGCCGGCACATAGGGAAACCTACCAAACCTGTGCATTTCGGAAAACTAGAGACCTAGGGGAATCCAAGATGGGGTGACTTGTGGGGCTCTGACCAGGTTCTGTTACCAAGAATCCTTTGCAAACCTCAAAACGTGGCTCAAATAACACGTTTTCCTCACATTTCGGTGACAGAAAGTTCTGGAATCTGAGAGGAGCCACAAATTTTCTTCCACCCAGCGTTCCCCCAAGTCTCCCGATAAAAATGATACCTCACTTGTGTGGATAGGCCTAGCGCCCCCGACAGGAAATGCCCCAAAACAGAACATGGATACATCCCATTTTTTGACAGAAAACAGAGCAGTTTTTTGCAATGTACCTACCTGTAGATTTTGGCCTCTAGCTCAGCCGGCACCTAGGGAAACCTACCAATCCTGTGCATTTTTGAAAACTAGAGATCTAGGGGAATCCAAGATGGGGTGACTTGTGGGGCTCTGACCAGGTTCTGTTACCCAGAATCCTTTGCAAACCTCCAAATGTGACTAAAATAACACGTTTTCCTCACATTCCCGTGACAGAAAGTTCTGGAATCTGAGAGGAGCCACAAATTTCCTTCCACCCAGCGTTCCCCCAAGTCTCCCGATAAAAATGATACCTCACTTATGTGGGTAGGCCTAGCGCCCGTGACAGAAAATGCCCCAAAACACAACGTGGACACATCCCATTTTTTGACAGAAAACAGAGCTGTTTTTTGCAAAGTACCTACCTGTAGATTTTGGCCTCTAGCTCAGCCAGCACCTAGGGAAACCTACCAAACCTGTGCATTTTTTAAAACTAGGGACCTAAGGGAATCCAAGATGGGGTGACTTGTGGGGCTCTGACCAGGTTCTGTTACCCAGAATCCTTTGCAAACCTCAAAATGTGACTAAAATAACACGTTTTCCTCACATTTCCGTGACAGAAAGTTCTGGAATCTGAGAGGAGCCACAAATTTCCTTCCACCCAGCGTTCCCCCAAGTCTTCCGATAAAAATGATACCTCACTTGTGTGGGTAGGCCTAGCGCCCGCGACAGGAAATGCCCCAAAACACAACGTGGATCAATCACATTTTTTCATAGAAAACAGTGCCTACCAGTGGATTTTGGTCTCTAGCTCAGCCGGCACCTGGGGAAACCTAGCAAACCAGTGCATTTTTTAAAACTAGAAACCCAGGGGAATCCAAGATGGGGTGACTTGTGGGGCTCTGACCAGGTTCTGTTACACAGAATCCTTTGCAAACATCAAAATGTGGCCAAAAAGACACTTTTTCCTCTCATTTCCGTGACAGGAAGTTCTGGAATCTGAGAGGAGCCACAAATTTCCTTCCACCCACCATTCCCCCAAGTCTCCCGATAAAAATGATACCTCACTTGTGTGGGTAGACCTGGTGCCCGCGACAGAAATAGATCACACAACGGTCAATGTTGGTCCTTACATGAGGCAGCTGTTGACCCTGGGGTGATCCATTCCTGACGCAGGGACTAGGTGTAGGCACTCAAGTGGGGTAGTGTTTTTATCAGGACAGGTGAGGAATCACTGGGTGGTAGGAATTTTGTGGATCCCAGCATATTCCTGTAGTTTGTGTGACAGAAATGCGAGAAAAATAGAGTTTTTATTCAACATTTCAGCTTTGCAGGGTTTTCTGGGTAAGAAAACTTTGGGGAATCCACACAAGTCACACCTCTGTGGACTCCCCCGAATGTCTAGTTTCCAGAAATGTTTGGGTTTAGTGTATTTCTCTATATGGCCGCCGAACCCAGGACCAAAAACACAGGTGCCTGCCTTACAAAACCAGTTTGTTTTGCGATAGATAATTTTGATGTCTCCACAATACGATTTGGGCGGTGGAATTTGGGGCTGAACTAAATTGGGGAGCTCCCAAGAGAGCACTCTCTCTCTCTTTGCTTGCCGCCGCATTCACCTGCTCTCTGGGTTGGGCTAACCCACTATTACCCAGTTGCACAGACTGCTTGCGAAGGGACAGCAGGACTGTCCTCATCACCTCCCTCATAATGTACTGGAAGAGGAGTTATCGAATGGGACTCCTCCGACTGAAGAATCACTCCCAAAGTCTGCGCCATTGTCCTATCCCTCAGATGCTGTCTCAGTATCTGATGTCTCAGTCTCTGATCCTATGTCAGAGCTGTCCTCTATAACCCGAGTGCCGGCAGCAGTCACCCATCAAGATGCCATCTCTGCTATTGGCTAAACTGTTGCTCTAACACACTAGCCTACGTAGACAGTCACAAAATCGATGGTGTGTGTGAGATACGTGCAACAGTAGAGGCCACCTTACCTGCGCTTCTTCCCTCAATCAGCACGTTCTTTCAAGACACTCAAAAAACACCTTGTCATATACCATTCGTCACAGTCTTTAGCACCTCTTGCGCCCAGTCCAACAATCATTATTGGTGCTCCCACTCCCTCCTCCTCGGATTCCCTCATTACCACCCAGCAAAAGTTCCCTTCATCTCTCCATAGCCGCCCTCCACCCCGCACATACATTTAATTTGTATTATAGCGCAGGTAATGGCTGACTTTACTAATGTACTCAGCTATTTACATAAAATACAGATTTGCTCTTTGCAGTAGGCATATAAACCTTCTGCGCTTCTTTATGGCACTAAAACTGCCACTAGACAAGTCTGACCCTTTTGTAGCAGAAACATAATCACAATACTTACTTGACTTTTTTATTGCTGCCTAAAAGCTACAGTTGAAAAGCGTCTGTTGAAGTATGTGCATTGCTTTGAAGACGCAAGCTGCAACTGCAAGACAACTGGTGGCAAATCTATATATATATATATATATATATATATATATATATATATATAATTTTTGTATGTGGGTCTGGTTTTCCTGGAGGCCGATCACAGCGGGTGGGGGGCAGGGAGAGCTTCCGTGTGTCCCTGGGACCAAAAAAAATATATATATATATCCTCGGGTGCATCGCGAGCATTTATTAAACCCCGCTGGTGTCGGCCACTGGTCGTGACCCGCACCAGGGAGGTAGTACGGGCGTCGGCCAGTGGCCGACGCCCGCATTGAAGGGGTTAAGGAAAATGGGCTGCATTACAAAAAAAAACTGCTTTGTTTAAAAGCAATCACAGACATGGTGGTCTCCAGCAGGCCACCATCCCTGTGAGGGCGGCTATTCCCAAGGGGTTGCAAATTGCGACCTACCTCATGAATAATCATGAGGTGGGCATTTGCGACCCACTTGCGAGTCGCAAATAGTGTCAAGGACACTTTACTACATACGGTTTTGCGACTTGCAAATTGCGAGTCGCAAACAAAAACATTGATACATGTAGCCCTTACTTCAGTTGCCCTAATTGTACAAATATGAGTAATCATGTCTTCTTTCAATTACACCTAGTTGTTAATTTTGGTTGTGAATATGAACTGATTGCAGCCAGGTAAGTCAGCAGGCAGGATCACCCTACTATTGCCCAGATTTACAAAGAAGTTGTGTTGAGTTTGTGTTACTGTTTTGATATTGACCAGACGCAAAATTCATTTTGGTTGTTACAAACCTCGGTTTGTGTTGCTCTGTAAAAAAAAAAAAAAAAGAGTTAACTCAATGCAAGACACTGTGCTGCTTTGCCTTACTTTGCTCAGGTAAGTGTGGAGGCATGGGAATGTCTATTCACCAAACATTGACTCAGACATAAACCCATATCTACCAATACTTGCAGATACTGATTTGGGCTAAAAGTGGTGTGCCTGCCTATGGGTGGCATAGCAAAGAGAAATGTCTCTATTTTTCCCTGTTATTTCCTTATTGCTTTTGTGCTGCATTCTGCAGCACACACAGAAAGAGGAAATAGCCTCCAGGCATATTTTTTGTGCAAGAAGGTACACCTTTCCACACAAAAACTACTCTAACCATAATGCGGGCACCCCTGCACTATGGCACAAGGGTGCCTAAGTTGGCACAAGGCAACCCCAAGTCCATCAGTGCAAGAAGAGAACAGAACTGCCCCATTTCTTTAGTAACATGGTGCAGTTCTGATCTCTCCCTGTCAAGCAATACAGCAACTTCACCTGGTACACTGCGTTGCATGAATCAGTGAAGTGAACTGTGTACACCTGGGTCTATGTGTCGGCCTTTAGCAGTGGTGGAATGCAAGCTTCTTTAGCCCCCTCCATCTCCCATTACAAAGGGGCCCAACCCTCAAGAGGACCCCTAGCTATTCACAGGGCCCCAATAAGCGCAAGTTCAATGCATATCTTTGCTATATAGGAGACTTTGGGGCCCCACATAACATTCTGCAGGAGGGCCCCATCATTTTCTGTTATGCCACTGGCCTTTAGCGACGCAGTCAGGCACAGTGATTATGATAAGTAAGCTTTGAAGGTGGGCTGTGCAGGCGTGCACAGACCTCGCCACCCATGTAGGAGGCTGGCATGTCTTATAGTGGGTACCTTGTGGTACTTACACCATGTGCCAGGTCCAGTTATCCCTTATTAGTAGAATAGAGGTGTTTCTGGCAGCTTAGGCTGATGGAAGGTAGCTATGGCAAAGCAGCTTAGGCTGAACTAGGAGACATGCAAAGCTCCTACTATACCACTTATATCATATAGCACAATATCATAAGAAAACACAATACTCAGAGTTAATAAAAATAAAGGTACTTTATTTTAGATACAATATGCCAAAAGTATCTCAAAGAATACCCTCACTTAGGAGGTAAGTAATATACACAAGTTATATGTACACAAACCCAAAACAGGTATGCAACAGTAAGACAAGTAGTGCAAACAATGTAGAACCACAATAGGATGCAATAGGCAAACATAGGTCTAGGGGCAACACAAACCATATACTCCAAAAGTGGAATGCGAAACAAGAATGGACCCCAGACCTATGGGAAGTTGTAGAGGGTCGCTGGGACTGTAGGAAAACAGTCAGGGTGTCCAAAATACCCCACCCCAAGACCCTAGAAAGTAGGAGTAAATGTACCCTACTACTCCAGAAAGACACAATAGTCGTGATAGGGGGATTCTGCAAGAACCACAAGCACCAGCAAAACACTGAAGACGGAGTCCTGGACCTGAGGACCTGAAAAGGAAGGGGACCAAGTCCAAGAGTCGTGATAGTGTCCGGGGGTGTAGGAGCCCAGGAAACCCCGGATGAAGATGCAAAAGGGCTGCCTCCGGGTGGAATAAGCCAATGACTGTGCAACAACGAAAATGGCTAGGAACTTCTCCTTTGGATGGAAGATGTCCCACGGCGTGCTGGATGTTGCAAAAGTGTTTCCACGCAGAAATACTGCAAACAAGCCTTGCTAGCTGCAAGGGTTGAGGTAGAGGTGTTTGGGTGCTGCTGGGGACCAGGAAGGACCAGGATGTCGCCCCTTAGAGGAGGAGACAGAGGGGGTGCTCAGCAACTCAGAGAGCCCCCGCAGAAGCAGGCAGCACCCGCAGAAGTACTGGAGCAGGCACTTAGAATATCTGTGAACTCAGAGTCACAAAAGGAGGGTCCCATGATGTCAGAGTCCAACTCAGCGGGTTGAGCACTGCAGGATGGAGTGCTGGGGACCCAGGCTAAGCTGTACACAAAGGAATCCTTGGAGAAGTGCACAGAATCCAGAGCAGCTGCAAATCATGCAGTACACAGGTTTGCTGTCTGGCGTGGGGAGGCAAGAACTTACCTCCACCAAATTGGGACAGAAGGGCCACTGGACTGTGGGAGACACTTGGACCCAGCTCCTGTGTTCCAGGGACCATGCTCGTCAGGATGAGAGGGGACCCAGAGGACCGGTGATGCAGTCTTTTGCTGCCTGCATTAGCAGGGGGAGGATTCCGTCGACCCACGGGAGATTTCTTCTTGGCTTCCAGTGCAGGGTGAAGGCAGACAGCCCTCAGAGCATGCACCACCAGGAAACGGTTGACAAAGCCAGCAGGATGAGGTGCTATAATGTTGCTGGTAGTCGTCTTGCTACTTTGTTGCAGTTTTGCAGGCGTCCTGAAGCAGTCAGCTGTCAATCCTTGGCAGACGTCAAAGAGGGAAGTGCAGAGGAACTCTGGTGAGCTCTTGCATTTGTTATCTGAGGAATAGCCCAGAGGAGAGACCCTAAATAGCCAGAAAAGGAGGTTTGGTGACCAAGAAAGGAGGTTTGGCTACCAGGAGAGGTAAGAACCTATCAGAAGGGGTCTCTGACGTCACCTGCTGGCACTTGCCACTCAGAGCAGTCCAGTGTGCCCCCAACACCTCTGAATCCAAGATGGCAGAGGTCTGGGACACACTGGAGGAGCTCTGGGCACCTCCCCTGGGAGGTACTGGTCAGGGGAGTGGTCACTCACCTTTCCTTTGTCCAGTTTCGCGCCAGAGAAGGGCTGGGGGATCCCTGAACCGGTGTAGACTGGCTTATGCAGGGTTGGGCACCATCTGTGCCCATCAAAGCATTTCCAGAGGCTGGGGGAGGCTACTCCTCCCCAGCCCTTCACACCTATTTCCAAAGGGAGAGGGTGTACCACCCTCTCTCAGAGGAAATCCTTTGTTCTGCCTTCCTGGGCCGCGGCTGCCAGACCCCAGGAGGGCAGAATCCTGTCTGAGAGGTTGGCAGCAGCTGCAGTGGAAACCCCGAAAAGGCAGTTTGGCAGTACCCGGGTTCTGTCGAGAGACCCGGGCGATCATGGAATTGTTCCCCCAATACCAGAATGGTATTGCGGTGACAATTCTATGATCTTAGACATGATCCATGGCCATGTTCGGAGTTACCATTGTGACGTTACACAAAGGTAGTGACCTATGTGCAGTGCACGCGTGTAATGGTGTCCCCGCACTCACAAAGTCCGGGGAATTTGCCCTGAACGATGTGGGGGCACCTTGGCTAGTGCCAGGGTGCCCACACACTAAGTAACTTGCCACCCAACCTTCACCAAGTGAGGGTTAGACATATAGATGACTTATAGGTTACTTATGTGCAGTGACAAATGGCTGTGAAATAACGTGGATGTTATTTCACTCAGGCTGGAGTGGCAGTCCTGTCTAAGAATTGTCTGAGCCCCCTATGGGTGGCAAAAGAAATGCTGCAGCCCTAGGGATCTCCTGGAACCCCAATACCCTGGGTACCTAGGTACCATATACAAGGGAATTATAAGGGCGTTCCAGTGTTCCAATGAGAATTGGTAAAATTAGTCCCTAGCCTGCAGTGACAATTTTAAAAGGAGAGAGAGCATAAACACTGAGGTTCTGGTTAGCAGAGCCTCAGTGATACAGTTAGGCACCACACAGGGAACACATAGAGGGCATACATTATAAGCACTAGGGTCCTGACTAGCAGGATCCCAGTGACACATAGGCAAAAACAAACATACATATAGTAAAAATGGGGGGAACATGCCAGCAAGATGGTACTTTACTACAACCACTGGTCTCCAACTCTAAGGAAGCTCCAAGGCTCCTTAAGAGACCTTTTTCTCCCTGCAGAAAGGGAAACAGCCTGTGGGACAGGTATCATGTGCACTGTAATTTTCTCTACACAAGACACCGGTAATTGTGTGGATGGCACGCAAAAGATGATGAAAAGTCATTCAAACCAAGTGTGTTTTCTACGGCAAGCCACTGAAGGCAGACCAATAAGGGCATGCTAAGGACGGCGCAGAGGCCCAATCCCAGATTTATTTTCAGTGTGCTCTCTGGATAAGCAAGAGTACATGGATGTGGGAAGGACGGAAAGAGTACTACTCCCCAGTAAACAATGACTCCTGGGGGAGGGGCCATTTGGCACAAATTTATCTCTGCTTTCTGGACTGGCCTCTGAAGTGGATGCACACAAGAGGCTTCAACACTGCAGTTTCTGAGAGCTTTGTTTGGGGCCAACCAGTCCAAGAGTGTCCCCTTTGAGGTGAAATGTATGGGAAGCCCTGATAGGCCTCTAACGCAATAAGAGATGCTTCTTGTACTTTAGGGTGGGTACTACTGGCTTATTCTTTCTGCTTGGATTTCTTAGAATGGTTCCTTCTTTTGTTCATTTTCTCTCTCGTGCAGCCAGCCCTGCTGGCGCCTTAGTTGCACCATTTTTTAAGATGACTTGGACTCTGAGTGGGTTAGGGTGCAGTGGAGGGACTGTTTACAGGAGGTGGCACTGTGGTTCAGATATCCTGGTATCTGGCTGCTTTGCAGGTATTGGTCTAACGTTTTCAGTTTTTGGCCATGTGTGACCTCTATCACAGGTCATGGTATCCTTTCAGTATCTGGGTTTTCTGCCCGAAGGGATTCACTTTGGTTTAACTGCCTTGTTTTTGAGTGGTCAGAGGGGAGCTAAGTATGTTTCTGTGTTGTGTGGTTGCTAACGGGTCCTTCTATGTCAATTTATTACACATTATGACTCGTTTTAGGCCAATGAATCTTGTAACCCAGTGGAGGGACACCGTAGGATGAGATAACTGATCAATATGTCAAGCTATATATCAATAATGTCATCAATATGTACCACCACAATGCATTTTACTTTGGATAGAGACATTAATCAAATTGTCAGCGCAACCATGGCCTTTAAGCCATGAATAACCACACCTTTTGATAGAATTTTTTATGAATGTTATTCCCTATTGATTACAATCTACGAGCAGCAGGGTTAATCTCAATACCAGAAAGCATAAGAGCATAGTCACAATATGGCAACTGTGATAAGATTTCATTAATGCAAGAATCACAAACATAAGAACATGGCACGGCGTGAACATAGATCAGAATACAGTGAATATCATATATGTCTCAGTTCAGCATAGCGTAACGTCAGTCATTTGTCTATTTGCGTCAGTTGAAGTGAACTCCTATTCTAACCACTAATAAGCATCAGCATGTTGGGCTTCAGGCAAAAACTATTTAGAACACCAATTTAGAAAACATCTAACTATGGTCTCTATCAAAATGAGCAGTTGGTACCTAGAAAGGAAAAGCAAACAGACAAATTACAAATTGCATTGTCAAAATTACCCTCCAAAGATTAGGTCAGCACGCAGGATCAGTCTTCGTCTTCAGGACATCAGTCAAAACGCCATCAGTCTAAACTCGTATAAAGGATAGGGGACACTTCCCTCATAAGGAGGAGAAGTGTAAGGGGCAGTCTATGAGTGAGGATGATTTAATAAGTCTCAAAGTCACCAGACAGAGTGACAGAGTTTCTGGATAAAATCAAAAGCATTCCCTACCTAGTTATTCTGACCCTTCTGTGACATGGGTTTTTATCCCTTTTTCGTAATACCTTCCCCCAAAATTCTATTGGACATTTACTATACCCCACTATCTTTAACCTATCAAATTATACATTAGGTAATTCTAATTGTCACCCCACGATCATTCATAACACTTTGATTGGTCTTCGTAATTGGCGTTTTCGGAGGTGGCACATCCGGAGATTATTTCACAGCTTGGCACGTCTTCTCGGGTCATGAGTTCCTTTGTCCATGGTTTAAACGTCCTTGTACACTACATTTGTTTCAACTTTGTGTATAAACTCATACTAAAGCAGCAAGCATGCGGATGAGAACAGAATTTGTACTGATACATTGGGATGAAGAAAAGAACATTTGCAGGGTCATGGCCCTTTGCAAGTCAGCACGCTGAAAAACAGAAAAATGCTTTTAATATGAGAGCCAGGCAGCTAAAACCCACAGCTTACCCTAACTTAAGGCCTATGAGATTTTCAATATAATGCAATATCATAATTGTTAATATAACTTGATTAACCATAGCATTAGTGATTCTATTAATGAGTTATTAGTTTGCATATACATTGGTAGCCACACACATTATAGTCATAATTCGAGTGCACGTTTAAGCAAAATCACTATTATTGTCGTTTTCTATGCAACATCGTTAAGCATTGATATTAAGCATTTCATTTTTAATATATGTTATTTAAACTACGCTCTCTCATGGTCACACATGTCTCCAATGATGCTCTTTGCTCACATCTTGAACAGTTAACTTCAACAGCTGCCAGGGTGTCCTATATTCTAGTGCAGAACGTTCGCCAACCTGTGCACCGGCACCCTTTTCTCTGTTGTAGTTTCCTTGAGAAGGGTTCCACCACGATTATCTTACAAGCCATACCCTCTCACTTCCTCTTAGCACAGACTTTTAATGTATTCTTTATCCCCGTTCTCCTCTCTTCTGGGGTGTCTGAGCTCCATTATTTTAAGTTGTGGAAGGTTCTGCCTTTAGGTTTTATCCTGTTGCCATGAGCTTCCTTGGCAATGCTTTGTTAGCTGGAGTCTGCACCTTGGCATGCTGTGCCTAAGGCTGAAGACCCTCTTCTGGTGGGTTTCTTAGGTTACACTGTTTGTGACTTGGCAGCTTCTTGGGACAGGGCCCGGTTGCTCCTTTAAAGAGGTCTGTGGTGCACTGTCTCCCTTTTTATGGTCTAGCGTGCAAGGGCATGCACTAGTGCATATGTCTCTCTTGCAAGGCACCATTATATACAAAAATGGCTTGGAGCCTGCCTACAGCTTACCATTTGTTGACTTCATGTCATTCCTCTTTGCAGCCTCCTTAATTAGCCAGTGAATGCGAAATTTCATTTCTGATCATTTTTGTAGAGCAGAGACCAAGCAAAGATTTATTCAGGATCGAGCCTTTGAGAGCATCTAATAGTGCACGTATCTCGCTTCTAAGATAATATTTATACAAAAAGGGCTTGGATCCTTCCAATTGGTTACCATTTGTTGGTTTAACATCACTCTTCTTTGTAGCCTTCTTTATTAGGGAGTACATGTGAAACATAATTTCCGATATTGTTTGTGGAGCAGAGACCAAGCTCAGATTGATTCAAGTTAATCTGTGGCTGTCCACTGCTCCCAACGATATTGAGGTACTAGTTCTTCCTACCTGCCAGGCCCCCTGCCTACTGCTCTCTCCATAGCGCTTAGTTTTTTTCTTGTTTCTTTAGTCTCTGATTTTGCTCCATTAAAGGCACACAGGTTTTCATGTTTGGCAATGCTTGAGGCCTTTTCATGTGAACTGATTGTACTCATTGCCAGGAAGAGCCAGGGCAGGGCCACCCCCCTAATAATTTGAACGAGGTAGGCTCAAATGTGATGCCCCTTAAAAGCAGTGCGCCTGGGTCTATTTAAGTACAAACAATCTTACCCATATCGCACTACCTCCCAATTAGGGCCTATGGGCTTCTGGAATTTATTACCCAAGGTATTCATAACTCCCCCTTCGCGCACTAGTTATAAACGTCTTTGAGGCAAATAGCTTACCAAGATGGGGAAAAGGAAAGCTACCAGTAATCCTACTGAGCAGGGAAGGGCAAAAAGAGCACCTCGACACGCGGCCGAAAATTGTACGCTCACCCAAATTGACGATCTTATAGAGGAAGTGGAGAGTTTGCTAGCCACGAAACCCTCAAAATCTCGTAGGAAAGATGCTTCTTCCTCCTCTAATGTCATAAAATCTTTCTTCGCTCCTGTACACAGAGATTCGCAGATATCTATACCCCAAGGCACCAGCACAGAACTTAGGAAGTCAGAAATTTTAAAGAATCCAACAGAGAGCCCTAACTTAAATTTGCCTAACCGGCAAGATGGTGTATCCCCCCTGCCAAACTGTAATAACCGTTTCTTACCCCTTGTCCTACCATCGCCAGCTGAATTAGAGAGAACCATCTCAAGGGAAATTGAGAAACCAGTCCCAGTCATAGCCACTCAAGATGAACATCTAGCTGTCTTCCAGCTAGTAGAGATAAGAGATGAAATTTTAAGCCTTAGAGAGCATCTTACATCTTTTACTCATATGATATATGAGAAGCTGGACGGCATATCTGCAGTAATTGGGGATATAAGGAAGATACCACAAAAATTAGACCTTAATTCCTTACCAAAGTCAGTTGAAATACCGGAAACACCCATCCCACAGAGGCGTAGGCGTCAAAGGGTCGAAATGGTAACACAGACTACTCAGGGGGGCAATAGCGCACCTCCTGTAGCGTGTGTTCGTAATAACTACAATCCACCCTTGGACACAGGGAATAATTGGAAGGTGCACAGAGAAAGACACCTAGATACAAGCTCCAAATGCCCCTTGGGAAATAACCTCCAATGCCAGACTAAACATAACGTCTATGATATTTACATAACAAACGTCCCGAAGCTAAGTAAAGATCAATTTGAGCAAGGGGATTCCCTTAAAAATAAAGTTATACATTGGATAAGAAGGACAAAGAAGTGTAGATCCATTATAAGGGACGATATAGTCATTGCACAGAGACTTATAAAAATAGGTTCAACATCAGATCTCATAGGGATAAAATTGACCAGTCAGAATCTAGTTAAGGGCCTTTTGGCAATTGAGGAAAGAATGAGACCGGGCACCTCCTCCCAAATGACACTTGTTCACAAACTTCCGCAATCATTGACAAACCGGTCTCCACAAGAGATAAATAGTACTATAATGGCCCAATATTCTTGCCCGCAGAGAAGGGATCGAAAGCAAACCCATACTTCAGACATAGATTGACGCGAAGTCTCTGCCGTTGAAGTTCCTGCCGTTGAAGTTGGGAGCAATGGCATACCCAATCCCGACTCTTATACTACAAAAAATGACTTACCTGATATCCTGGGAGCAGAGCCTAAAACTTATTGTAGTGGCTCGCCAAAGGGAAAGTCCCAGCAAGAAATATTTTGTACATATGAGACTAGGGAAAATCTACCAGAAAATGGGCATGACCATGACCCACCGATTAAGATTCTATCCTGGAATGTGGCAGGCCTGACTCAGAAAATAGCTAATCCTGACTGGTGCAGACTTATAGATCAACACCACATCATTTTATTACAGGAGACCTGGGCGCCATCTGTAGTAAATAGAGAAGGCTATTGGACCTTCCAGAAGGCTGCATTACCATCACCATCAGGTAGGGCTTCAGGCGGCCTGATAATTTGGTTAAAACACGACTTGTTCCCAAAAGTTAAAGAGATAGTATCCCCTTTGAGGGATTTATTAGCCGTTGCAGTTGAAATTAGTACTGTTAAAGGTCTTGTTAACATAATAATTGTAAATTTATATATTAGACCTGGAACCCAAAGGACCCAGACCATCCAGATGAGTTCAATAGTAGAATTTCTTAACTGCTTACCTATTGGGCGGGGTATAATGGTTGCGGGCGACTTCAATATGCAATTGAATCGCGGAGATGGCAATCAGCAAGAGGGATCCCAGTTCACAGACTCATGGGATAGATCAGGGCCGGTGCAAATTACATCTAAGAAAGAAGGTGGAGCCTTAGACCTACTGGAAGACCTAATAAAAATAAAGGGATTAAGAATAGTAAATGGGAATACCAGATCAGACAATCCGGCGTCACCTACATATAGGAGAGGTGTATATACTAGCCACCTGGACTATGTCTTAGTAAATGACGCCCTCTGGAAATCCCTAACTGACATGATAGTTCTCCCTCGCATTGATAGTGACCATCTAGCCTTAAGTACCTCCTTTTCCACTATCTTATTTAGTTCCAAGACACTATCAACGTGGACTTCAAATAGTGCCCTCATTAGGACCAATGACCGTAAAAATGTGAAATGGGATCGGGTTGAAAGTGATGTAAATTTCCAGCTAGCGATCTATAGAACAGTTGCAACAACACTTTCCCCCCTGAAACATATAAATATCAAATTGGTTGATTTGGTCTATCTTCATAATATCTTGGCCATCCGACTAAAACCACACTTTCAGACGGTAAGGAGGCGGACAGAGACTGTGATTAAAACCTCTAGGTGGTTCTCCAACTCCTGCCGTCAAGCTAAGATACACTTACTGGGAGCACTTAAGGAAGGGAATTTAAGAGAGATAAGGAAGAGCAGGACTGTGTACAAAGATGTACTTAAAAATGCAAAAAAAGAATGGGCGAATAGGAATTGGAACAAGATGGTTGTGGCGCTCCAGGAAAAAGATCTTAACCTATTCTGGAAACTAGTGTCAGACAAGAGTAGCCCTCGAGAAATGGAAAGTTACCCTGTCATCCAGCCAGGAATTTGGATGACGCACTTTTCAAATATATACAGAAAACCACATACCAATAGCACTATTACACCCCTACTAAAACCTAATGATCCTGTTGGCAATACCCTAACGTGGGGGAGTACAACACCACCCAAATTTGACCTGGACTTATTCTCCATAAAAGAAACAACAGAGGCTCTCCAATCCACACGCAAGGGAAAGGCCCCTGGTCTTGATGGTATCCCAGGAGATTTATATCTTTCTCATCTGACAACGTGGTCATTGTATCTAAACGCACTTAGTAACGAAATACTGAGGGGGGGAGGACTCCCTACTACATGGCAAGGAGCAGTTATAGTCCCTATTTATAAGAAAGGGCCAAGGGAACAACCTAACAACTATAGACCTATCAGTCTTATTGATGTTAGCCAAAAAATCTTCGCTAAGCAAGTGCTGAACAGATTACAGACATGGATAGATGATGCCCAAATTCTCTCAGAATCCCAGGGAGGCTTCAGAAGAGGAGTGAGTACAATAGACCAGGTATTTAGGTTTAACCTCCTCTGCTGGAAATACCTGTCATTCAACAAAAGTCAACTGTATGTAGCTTTTATCGACTTAAAAGCTGCTTTTGACATGGTACCTCGGGATACATTATGGGAAGTTATGGAGAGTTATCAACCCAATAGCGAACTACTAAGACTGATTAGATATCTCCATGAAGGGACTTACGCTCATTTACGTTGGTCAGATAGTGGCGACCTAACGGAAGCCATACCCGTTAATAGAGGGGTTAGGCAGGGCTGCATCTTGGCACCAACACTATTTAACCTCTACATAAACGGTGCTGTGGACCAATTGCTACACTGTAATCATGATGCCCCTAGATTAGCTGGAACCCCAGTCCCTATTTTAATGTTCGCCGATGACACCTTAGTAATTTCAAGAACACCTATGGGCTTGCAAAACGAATTGGACACTTTTTATAATTTTTGCTCTAACAGAGGACTTGAAATTAATTCAACAAAATCTAAGTTTATGGCCTATAACCCACACAAACTATTTAGGGGGAAAATGATGATAGCAGGCCAACCAGTGGAGAGAGTCAGACAATTTGATTATTTGGGGATTAGGTTAAGTGACGACCAACGTTGGTCGGCACAGATTAAGAAGAGTCTGACAACACTTAGGCAAAGGTCTATAGTGATAGCTAAGAAAATAGCTAATACTTGTGAAGGGGAGATAACACCTGCCATCACCGTTTACAAATCAGTGGCAGTAGCGGCCTCAATTTATGGTGCCGAGCTTTGGGGTCATACCAACTATAGGTGTCTGACCACTGTAGAAAACCGGTTTATTCGAAATTTCCTAAAGTTGCCGATGAGCACCCCTCTCACTCCACTAAGATTTGATTTAGCCCTAAATGAAATACACAATGAAATTGCATTAAGACCCCTAATGTATTGGATTAATCTTTGGTCCTCAGAGGACCGGTCCATTCTCCATAAAGCACTAGATGAATTTCTTGCAAATGACAGCGTATTAAAGATCCCTTGGTTCAGATGCATCAGAGATACGTGTAAATTTCTTAAAATGGAGGAGGTGTGGAGTGCTCCCCACAATTTGGCAAAGGGAACAAAGGAACGTGTAAAAAGGTGTTACTGGGAGAGCATTCTGACCCAAATTTGGTTAAAAAATCATGGTAGTCTGACTTTGCAGTTCTTAGACCATAAATGTAGTCCCAAGTTCGAGGCCTATATGGATAATGTAAATCCTCCATATACCAAAACACTATTTATTAAATTTAGACTAGGGACTCTTCCGCTTAAGTCATTTACAGCGCAATGGAGACCGGAGGACTGCAATTCAATATACTGCCATCATTGTCAAAAGACAAAAGAGTCACTCGCGCACTTTATGTTTTTCTGCCCTAGATATTTGGTACCTAGGAAAAAGTGGATTGCTCCACTATGTAGGGCTATTGGGATAAGGGAATGGAATACGGCATTACGACTCCTAACAACTGATACAAATGATAAAATAGTTTTTTCTGTGGTGGGATATCTGCGAAGTGCATGGTTACTAAGAACAAAAGAACTATTATAAATGTGTAATTTTAATACATTGGTTCTAGACTATATTCACTTAATATATCAGTTTTTAACCGGATGAACCTAAAACCTAAACGGTCTGGATTTTAGTTTAAGGAATAATGACGATTTGTATGTTTTATAAATATATGACCTCACTATTTATTTAGGGTTCTTAAAAAAAAAAAAAAAAAAAAAAAAGGAAATTATGCTATTTTCTTCTTTTATCTCGGATAACAGAGACAAATGTTAAAATTGGTCACTCAGCGGCAAGGTTCTTGTAAAATGCACAGGTGACACGAACTAGAATTCTGATAATCATGTGCTTCTAATGTCCTGATTTTAGATTATATTTAATTAGTTTGATAAAATTTTAATTAATTGAAGTTAAATTTTAACAACCTAATACTTTTATATGTCTTTGAGATTTCGTAAAAACAAAAAATGTTTAAAAATAACGTTGTCTATACATTCTTAAAATTTTTAAAGTGCTATGCTTCTTAATCATGTTATGTCTTGTATTGTTTACTTTTATGGCTTATAGCCGAAATAAAGTTATATATGATGATGATTGTACTTTAAAACTTTCTGCACAGTTTTACCAATCAAACCAAGCATTCAATTTCTCACAGGAACATCACAGTCATAGGAACAAGAGTTCTTGCAAGTAGGAAAAGCGCACAGCTCTTCACACTTTTTCATCAAGAGGTGTGTGAACCTTCCCTTATCATCCATTAAATCAGAATATGACTCTTTAGAGGAGTAGGGTCTGCCTGCTCCTGCAGCTTCCAAACCAATTTCTCGAGAATACCAAGACTTGCTTTTATTGTACAGCCTTCTTCCACTTGACACGGAGGAAGGAAGGAAGTGATCAGAACTTGCAACATTAAGATCTGACATAGATCTCCACACCACGTGCATTAAAAGAAAACCTTTTGTACTTGGTTACATATGGATTCAGTTTTTGCTGCTTCGCATCAGTATCAACAATGGGGCTTAATGTTACTCGAGTTATCAGTACTTAATGTCTCTGGAAGATGAACGACACAGTTGGTCATAGACAGATCTCAAAGGCAGTCTCATTAACATCATGAACCATCTGTGCGCATGGAAGAGCACTCTCAGACCTGGCTTACTTTGTTTACAACTAGAATCTCTAACCAATAGGCAGAGATTCTGGTAGACCTATCCACGCCCTGCTGGATAGCAGAAACTGTACATTTCTTCCCCTTCTAGCCTCATTCAGCTCTGGTGACAACGGTATTGGGGAAAGCAAGTGAAGCCCCTAACAAACGCAGCTCAGCGCTGTCAAAGGTGCCACTGCAGGGAGAACACAACTGTTATGTAGATTCACTGTCCCAGAATGGTGGCCTTAATCCTCGTTCGTTCAGGCACACCACTCGGATCTGCAACAATTCCAGAATTGTCTGCGCCTTTGTTGCTGTCTTCCATGGGGTGTGAATTCAGAAGCAGGCCTTGCCTCTTGCACCTCGTTTACTTTTAGGTGCACACACTTGAGACATTTAGGCCCTGATTTAAGAGGGCATAGCGCCACTTTAATGCCACCCTAGCATATTTTTTTTTACGCTAAGGTGGCCTTTTCTTTGTGCCATATTTACAAAGTGGCTTAGTGCATACATTGTGCCACTTTGTAACCCTTTGCGCTACATTATGCCTTCACCAGCCATACTGTATGCAAAGGGTGGGGCCGAAAAAATTGCATTTCTTTGTGTCATTTGTCTGCACTTTTAACCCATGCTTAGAGCAGGCGTTAAAAGGGGGCAAACCACTGTTTACAATGGGACCCTATGTACTTTTTTAGAGTTAGTGCCAAACTTTTGGCGCTAATCCTGAACAGTACACCAATAGTGTCAGAAATTCTGACTCTATTGCCCCTATCCTGTGCCATGGTGCGCCATATTTTTAATTATGGTGCACACATGGTGGCAGTAGGGTGGTGCAAGGGGCCACAAGAAAAGTGGCACTACATGAGTATCTGCATTCCTAATATAATTTTCTCATTTTAACTTTCACTTCTGACATCAGCGTACTTTATTACTGCCTTATTAAGAATAATATTTAAAAGCTACTCTAGGAATAACCTTTACCAGAATTGCACATGCCACAACTCATGAAGTCAATGCACCTATAAAAGACATCTGGGAGTCAATGATTTTCATTCGGTAGGGGCTTGTGGCACAAAAACTTATTGTTACACTTAGATCCTTGAACTAACATGCTCAAATCCAATAGGTCTCGCCTATGCAAGATCAATAAACTTTGTCACTGTTTCTGTTAGCCATGTTGTACAGCCGCGGGGCTGCTGTGCAGCATGAAAGAAAGTAAAAATAAAGTGAAATGATGCAGTTAGAGATGGCTATGACATAGTGCTTTTTTTCTTTACTTTCACAGCACTGCTATATAACACAGCAAAGAAACGTTCACAAAGGCAATAGCTCTAGCATAGGCAAGAACTATAGGTCTTGCCAATGTTTGTTCATTCTTTGGTGTCATTTTGGCAGCATGTAGGTAGAGGGCTATGAATTTCCATAAGAATCTGCATTTATTTTCCCGGTGTTTCTGGTGTTCTACATTTCAGACGTAGGTTCTGGTATCCCTGATGGAAACCAAGAAATTAGCCAAAATACAGAAAAAAATTGTTTTATTCAAACAAATGGGAAAAAGGGCTACAAAACAAAGCTTGTGTTTTTTTCCCTGAAAATGGCATCAACAAAGGGTTTGCAGTGCTAAAAGCACCAGCTTTCCAGCTTTCAGGAACAGGCAGACTTGAATCAGAAAACCCAATTTTTCAACACAATTTTGACATTTTACTGGGACTCACCCCATTTTTACTATTTTTTGTGCTTTCAGTCTCCTTCCAGTTAGTGACAGAAATGGATGTGAAACCAATGCTGGATCCCAGAAAGGCAAACATTTCTGAAAGTAGACAAAATTTTGAATTCAACAAGGGGTAATTTGTGTAGATCCTACAAAGGTGTCCTACAGAAAGTAACAGCTGAAATGAAAAAATATTGAAATTGAGGTTAAAAAACCAGCAATTTTTCTCCACGTTTTACTCAGTAACTTTTTCCTGCGATGTCAGATTTTTGGAAGTAATATGCTGTTACATCTGCTGGACTCTTTTGGTTGCGGGGATATATAGGGCTTGTAGATTCATCAAGAACCCTAGGTACCCAGAGCCAATAAATGAGCTGCACCTTGTAATGGATTTTCATTTTATACCGGGTATACAGCAATTTATTTGCTGAAATATAAAGAGTGAAAAATAGTTATCAAGAAAACCTTTGCATTTCCAAAATATGCACAAGATAAGGTGTTGAGGAGCAGTGGTTATTTGCACATCTCTGAATTCTGAGGTCCCCTTACTAGCATGTGAAATACAGGGCATTTCTCAAATAGATGCCTTTTTTACACACTGTCTCACATTTGGAAGGAAAAAATATATAGAAACACAAAGTGCAATAACACTTATTCTGCTATTCTGTATTCCCCCAAGTCTCCCGATAAAAATGGTACCTCACTTCTGTGGGTAGGTCTAATGCCCACGACACGAAACGCAGCATGTACACATCACATTTTCCCAAAGAAAACTGACGTGTTTTTTGGAAAGTGCCTAGCTGTGGATTTTGGGCTCTAGCTCAGCCAGCACTTAGGAAAACCTACCAAACCTGTGCATCTTTTAACACTAGACACCTAGGGGAATCCAAGATGGGGGGACTTGTGGGGCTCTCACCAGGTTCTGTTACCCAGAATCCTTTGCAAACCTCAAAATGTGGGCAAACAAACACTTTTTCCTCACATTTTGGTGACAGAAAGTTCTGGAATCTGAGAGGAGCCACAAATTTCCCTCCACCCAGCGTTCCCCCAAGTCTCCCGATAAAAATGGTACCTCACTTGTGTGGGTAGGCCTAGCACCCGTGACAGGAAATGCCCCAAAACACAACATGGACATATCACATTTTCCCAAAGATAACAGAGCTGATTTTTGCAAAGTGCCAAGCTGTGGGTTTTGGCCTCTAGTTTAGCCGGCATCTAGGGAAACCTACCAAACCTGTGCCTTTTTCAAAACTAGTGACCTGGGGAATGCAGGATGGGGTGACTTGTGGGGCTCTCACAAGATTCTGTTACCCAGAATCCTTTGAAAATCTCACAATTTAGCCCAAAAAAAACTTTTTCCTCACATTTCGGTGACAGAAAGTTCTGGGATCTGCGAGGAGCCACAAATTTCCTTCCACCCAGCATTCCCCCAAGTCTCCCGATAAAAATGGTACCTCACTTGTGTGGGTAGGCCTAGCGCCCGTGACAGGAAATGCACCAAAACACAACATGGACACATCATATTTTCCCAAAGAAAACAGAGCTGTTTTTTTGCAAAGTGCCAAGCTGTGGATTTTGGCCTCTAGCTCACCCAGCACCTAGGGAAACCTACCAAACCTGTGCCTTTTTCAAAACTAGTGACCAGGGGAATGCAGGATGGGGTGACTTGTGGGGCTCTCACAAGATTCTGTTACACAGAATCCTTTGAAAATCTCACAATTTAGCCCAAAAAACACTTTTTCCTCACATTTCGGTGACAGAAAGTTCTGGGATCTGCGAGGAGCCACAAATTTCCTTCCACCCAGCGTTCCCCCAAGTCTCCTGATAAAAATGGTACCTCACTTGTGTGGGTAGGCCTAGCACCCGTGACAGGAAATGCCCCAAAACACAACATGGACACATCACATTTTCCCAAAGAAAACAGAGCTGATTTTTGCAAAGTGCCAAGCTGTGGGTTTTGGCCTCTAGTTCAGCTGGCATCTAGGGAAACCTACCAAACCTGTGCCTTTTCAAAACTAGTGACCTGGGGAATGCAGGATGGGGTGATTTGTGGGGCTCTCACAAGATTCTGTTACCCAGAATCCTTTGAAAATCTCACAATTTAGCCCAAAAAACACTTTTTCCTCACATTTCGGTGACAGAAAGTTCTGGGATCTGCGAGGAGCCACAAATTTCCTTCCACCCAGCATTCCCCCAAGTCTCCCGATAAAAATGGTACCTCACTTGTGTGGGTAGGCCTAGCGCCTGTGACAGGAAATGCACCAAAACACAACATGGACACATCACATTTTCCCAAAGAAAACAGAGCTGTTTTTTTGCAAAGTGCCAAGCTGTGGATTTTGGACTCTAGCTCACCCAGCACCTAGGGAAACCTACCAAACCTGTGCCTTTTTGAAAACGAGACACCTAAGGGAATCTAGGATGGTGTAACATGTGGGGCTCTCACCAGGTTCTGTTACCCAGAATCCTTTACAAACCTCAAAATTTGGCCCAAAAAACACTTTTTCCTCACATTTCGGTGACAGAAAGTTGTAGAATCTGAGAGGAGCTACCCAGTGCTCCCCCAAGTCTCCCAATCAAAATGGTACCTCACTTGTGTGGGTAGGCCTTGCGCCCGCGACAGGAAATGCCCCAAAACACAATGTGGACACATCAAAATTTTCAAATACTAAACATAACTGTTTTTGAGAGGGTGGGGCCTGCGTTTTTGGTCCTGGACTCAGTAGCCATATAGGGAAACCTACCACATCCAAACATTTCTGAAAACTAGACACCTGAGGGAATCCAGGGAGGTGTGACTTGCGTGGCTCCCCCAATGTTTTCTTACCCAGAATCCTCAGCAAACCTCACATTTAGCTACATAAATCAATTTTTTCCCACATTTCTGTGTGGGATCACTGCACCAGGACAGATTTCCTACCACCCAAAGTTCCCCTCAGTCTCCTGCTAAAAATGATACCTCATTTGTGCCTGTGACAGGGAAGAGCCAAAAACATGTCAACATTGAGGGGGAACCAAAGTGGGTCCAAAAGGAAGTTTGCAAAGAAAGATGTTTAGGCTGACAAGTGCGGCAGAAATGGCCTAAAGACAAGTTGCCCCCCAGGGGAGCGACCCCTGCCTAAAGGGTCGCTCCTCACATATAAAAAAATAATATAAACAAAGAAAAAAATCCCTGGTGTCTAGGTGTTTTTGCCCCCAAGGGGGGCTGATTGCCCTAATTACAATAGGCCGATCTACCCCCAAGGGGGCAGAAATGGCCTACAACAAATTTGCCCCACCTGGGGAGCGACCCTTGCCTAAGGGGTCGCTCCACTCACATGAAACTCAATTATAATAGGCCGATCTGACCCCAGGGGGGGGACAGAAACGGCCTAAAAATATTTTGCCCCGCTAGGGAGCGGCCCTTGCCCTTACGTATACATATAAATTAAAAACAAAATTCCCTGGTGTCTAGTGCTTTCTGTCCCCCTTGGGGGCAGAGTGACCTAATAAAAATAGGCCGATCAACCCCAAGGGGGGGCAGAAAAGGCCTAAAAGTAATTTTGCCCCAACTGAGCGACCGTTGCCTAAGAGGTCACTCCCCACATATAACAAAAAAAATAAAAAATTATCCCTGGGGTCTAGCGGTTTCTGACCACCCCCCCTCCCTGGGGCAGATCGACCTAATTATGATAGGCCGATCTGCCCTGGGGATTGGGGGGCAGAAATGGCCTAAAAATAAATTGCCCCTCTGGTTAGCGGCCCTTGCCCAAGGGGCCACTCCCCTTATTCAATAACAACAACAAAAAACTCCCTGGTGTCTAGTGGGCATTTCTGCCGTGATCAGGCAGCAGGAATGCAGAGAGAGACATCAAAGGAAAGGAAAGGAAAGGCCCTTCCTTTCCTTTTATGCTTTTGATGCTTTTGATGCCTTTCTCGGCCCCTCCAGTAGCTGCCCTGATACAAAGTTGTCACTCCCGGGTTTGTTCTGGGCTCTCCGTAAATCGTTTGTATCACAGGACATTCCACCATAAATGAAACAAGCATTTACAATGCAACGGGTCCCACATTACGTCGAGTTAGAGCTTTTAGCGTTGTAAACTCCTAACTGGACTTTTCTTGCCACATTAAATGAGAAAAAAAACAAGCGCGATCGCGCTGTGGAAAACGCAGTGCATTGCGCTGCAAAATAAAGGAAAAATTAGTCCAGAAACCATAGGGAAAACATGGAGCCTCGTATGTTTTCAGTAGTTGGTTGGTGCACTCGAGAAGGGCTAAACACCGGAAAAGGCATGACGTATGCATGCCTTTCACTAATCAAAGCAAGCGGATTTTAAAAGGCAAGCCCACAAACCAATGAAAGTGACCGACGTAGCATGGGTGTGGTTAAAATACCCCTAAAGGGAAATTAGAAGAGGGACAGAGCGCTTTGCGCTCGCCCCTAGAAACAGCATGGCTGTCCAATTCAGACTGAGCACACAGCCAGCAGCAGTACAGTGATTTTTTTTGTCTGAAGATTAAAACATAAATCAGTGTGGCTAGTGTGAGGCATTACACTGTTCTAACTAAAATTAGTATAGAAAATATAATGGATGAATCTTTTCAGTCGTCGTTAGAGAAGCATTAATAACCGAGAAGATAGTCTTCAAGGGTGCAACTCCACAGAAGTTCTTCAACAATTTGACAAACCAAGAGCTGAAAAAAAAAAAAAGAGTAGCAGCCAACAAGAAAGTTAGGATTGAGTCAGTTACCCAAAGGTAAAATAAGACAGTATTAAAATATCAGGGAGTTGAAGTAAAGAAAGAGAAATTAAAACTGTGGCATTCGAGACAGCTCTGGAATGTCAACCTCTGTCGACCAGACTAATTACACCCCTGAACCTCTACCAGGAGATAATACAGAGTTTTTTCAGGGTGCTGAAAATGCATTCTACATCTGATGCACTACGAGAGACCACAAAACATGGGCTGGTGTCTGTATGACCTGCTAAATGATTTGCAAATTATTTCCTTCATATTATGGAGGAAAAACAAAAACGTATTGACCACATTCACTTATCAGACTCTTTTCTGGACAAGCGCAGATATCCAGATTTAGCAACAGATTATAAATAAAGCTTTTGCTCTTTTCACAGCTGCCAAGGGGTGATCTCGCTATGATACAGAAAACCAGTTGCGGACTACCTTTACGTGGGCATGTGCCTATGGTAACTTCTCTGTGCAGAAGCGTTAAGAAGCTACCCTTGAAATAAGAAACTGTGAAAAGAAAACAGGAAAAATACACTAATAAAATAGCAGTTTTTTGGAAAGCAACTGAAACTGCACACTGCTCTGCATCAGTCGGACCTTCGTAAGGCAAGTCCTGCTGTCCTAGGACCCTTGATCGCAGACCAGGTACAATTAAACGTCGACAACAACCAAGAAGGGCTTTAAAGGGAATGGTCTTTTTCTCATGCTGACTAGGCCAGGGAAAAGAGTCTTGAACTGAATGAAAAGGCACCACAGTGCCGAGTGATCACGTGATCTTGTTTATCCACAAAGCATCCATGTCAAATTCTAATGCGTACACACAGCCTGCTCCTCCTCTCATAGATGAGCAAAAACAACCGAGCAGGGCCCGTTTGTTTATAGAAGTTAAAGCTGGCAGAGCTTGTGTGATGACCTGCAAGGAGCACCCTTCTCTCCACATTCCAGACAGTCAAGTTTTAGTTTGTTGCTGTGCCAACTCAATCGGTGTTCATCGCTGGAGATTCAAAAGTTAAGATTTGCAAGAGGGTAATGTTGAAAAAATCCACGACTGTCTCCTGAAAAAAACATCTGACGCTTCCTTAAAATGGTCAGGAGAGTCCTGCACAGGTGGCTATGTGCTGAGAACACGAACAGTGACATATGCAGCCCGTGCTAAATGTTCCAATGTAATCTTCAGGAACCATCTATATTTAAGAGACACTATTTTGTCTCACAGAAGAGTACTTCAAAAGGGCAACACAGTTTTTATGGCTTGGCAAATGTGGCGAACATATTTGCTCCTATTAGGGAGCGAGCGAGAGAAGGAAAGGCAGTCTTATTAAACACCTGGCATGGCGCGTGAACGGGCATGGAAAAATTACTACGGCAACAATATCACGCTGTGAATACCGGATGCAACCAAATGAGATCGCGTTGCGAAAATAGAGAAAAAGTCGTCCACAAACTGAATGGAAAACAGTGAAACGTGCATGTTTTCTGTACTTGGTGGATGTGCTCAAGGAGGGCTAACCACCGGAAAAGGCATGACGGATGCGTGCCTTCCACTAATGAAATCAAGCAGATTCTAACAGACAAGCCCACTAACCAATGAAAGACACTGACGTCACATGAACGGGCTCCGAGCCCTTATTAATCCCTAAAGCGTCTCGCTAGCGAAACGCATTCGCAAGCGCATGCGATGCAGGCTCGACCCTAAAAAGAGTACCTCTGAAAGAGGTTAGCAGTGTAAGGACGCTGTACAAGGGAAGCAGTAATTGGGCCATACTCTAAAGTAGGTACAAACACACAAAGAGGATGCAAAGCCAGCACTTGCTGACAAAACAGAAGCAAGTAAATTAGATTGATGATGAAGCCAACCAATGGTAAGCAATGGATGGACTCTAAGGCCTTTAAGCATTCAAAATATCTCAGAAGCAATAGCATATGTGCTGTCTCAAGGGAGACCTAAAGTATAGGACAGCAATACTCAAAGTGTGGCGTGGGGGCCACTTGAGGCCCTCTAGACCTTTTCATGCAGCCTACCAGTGAGCAGCAGCACAGGTTACTGTTTACTTGTCTAAGCGCTAATATTCAGGAAAAAAGTTAAATACATGGACATTTATTTGCTAGTTAACTAATGTCATGAAGTAACTTAGGCAGTGTCCTGCACCACTTAACTTTTGGAGCGTCTTTATTTTTAAAGACATCTTGCAACAAATGTGTAAAAATAGGATTACATTTTTTTCAAAATTCAAAAAAGTGTATTTCATTAACATGCAGAAGTGTTTCACCGTACCACTGCATTGAGAGTATGTTTTTAGAGTGATAGTTTTCAAACATGAATTTAGAAACAATCATATTTCCCTTCCCAACGTGACAACAATGTCAACAGTGAAATAAGAGGCAATTCAGTTGTCATGGGCACACTCTGGGTGGCTTAGGTTACTCATAGACATGGACACCATTATAATCAAACTCAGGAGAAGGCTTTATGCAAAGCACATTCTGAGCTTGTGTATTTTGAGGTCCTCCTATATGCTATAATGAAGATAAAGGAGTCAAAATGAAAAAAATAATTGCCTAGGATCAAACAGTTTGGTCAAGGGGAAGACAGGATTGATCCCAGTTTTTTCTGGTTTCACATTGTGCAGTTCAGCCACTAGATGTACATGCTTTGCTTCACCTATGGCCACCTTACACAATCCGTGACCCCCTGTCTCCATCTGGCTGGGATCAGTGCAGACTTCAGTCACACTACAGATCATACTTTGTGTCCCCTGGGCAAATGTTTGGGAGTACCCATGGTATAGGGTGTGATAGTACAGGAAGAGAGAGAAGGGGCAAACTGTCAAAGAGGCAAAGATGCCTGCCAAACATATTGAAGGGCATACAACAACCAATATAGTTCCCCCAAAACATTTGTTTCCTGTCTGGAGGGGAACAGCCTTTACCTCACAACCTTTACCAAGCAGAACCTGTACCACACAGACTTTACCAGACAGGTAAGTACCACACAGGTAAGTATTTTTACCTTTACTACGTAGTACTTTATCACAGAGGAAGTTTTTATGAATATCATGCTTTCTGTGTTCTTTAAAACGTCACTTCAGGGCTTAGGGATTGGTAGAGATAAAGATGACTTGAGGGTTGAGAAGTGAATAGAGTTAAAGGGATGTGAGGGTGACAAGAGGTGTGGCTTAAGCAGCCAAAATGGTGGTCGCCCCTTAGCAGAGCTCTGTCTTGATACCCCAGTTATCCCGCCATTTCCTTGCTTTGCGCCGGCAATTGGAGTCTGATATACTACCTGTTGCATCCCTCTCATCACCCAAGTTGTGCGGGCTGTGCAGTCTTCAGCTGTGACCCTGATGAGAGCCATTGACAGATCGAGGCATAACCAAGCCGGCCTTGTGGCAGTCCACCTTGGGGACATGGAGGAAATACTTCAGCAGCTGTCCAGGACTCTCTGAGGAGCACAGTCACTGCCTGCCCCTACTGGCACTAATCAACATACATTAATTGTTGTGCCAAGCTGACCATGCTGCAACGTCCTCGAGATCCAATTGACATCAGCAAGTGTAGGAAAGTAGACTCTTTCTAGCTTGGTTACCCCCACGTTTGGCCTCTTTTTCAGTGTGTTTGACTGTGTCTACTGGGATCCTGCTAACCAGGACCCCAGTAGTTATGCTCTCCCCCTTAAAATTGGTTGTTGGCTACTGTTAACACAGTATTTTACCCACAATTGGCATAGTGGTTCCCCCTTATAAGCCCCTTTTGAAGGAGGCTGGCCTGGTTTGTAGTGGGTACCTTGGGTACTTACACCTTATACCAGGTCCAGTTATCCCTTATTAGTGAAGATGTAGTGTTCTAGCAGCTTAGGCTGATAGCGGCAGCTGCAGCAGAGCAGCTTAGACTGAACTAGGAGACATGCAAAGCTCATTCAATACAACTTATAATTGCACAGTACTTATACACAAGTAAAGACAATATTCAGTGTTACCAAAAATAAAAGTATTTATTTGGGTGACACAGTACCAAAAATATCTTAGAGACAATACTCTTTCTGGAGGTAAGTATTATACACAATATATACACTAGACACCAAAATTAGTAAATAGTCATAGAACAATGCAAACAGTAGAAAATCCTATAGAATGCAATGGGAGAAAATAGGTATAGGGGCAACACAAACCATATACTAAGAAAGTGGAATGTGAATCACAAATTCCCCCTTAGACAAGTGTAGTGTGTGCACAATCGCTGGGACAGTAAGAATACAGTAAAGGTAAGTAAATTACCCCACCTCAGAGCCCAGAAAAGCAGGAGTAAAGTACTGCAAGTTTCCCTAGTGCACACTACACCTCGTTTTGGGGATTTTGCAGCAGACAACCAAGTCTGCAAAGAACAACTGCTGGATTATTGGACCTGAAGACCTGCAAAGGAAGGGGACCAAGTTCAGAAGTCGAAAGAAGTTCCAGGAAGGACAGGAGCCCCTGCCAACCCAGAAGAGGGTGCAAAAGAAGAGTCCCTGGTTAGTCGAAGACTGCATAAATGCACCCTAGGAAGAAGCTAGTGGGTTCCTGCATGATGCAAAAGATGTCCCACAGCGTGAAGATCGTTACAGATAAGAGTTTGTGTTGGAAGGCACCAACAAGCCTTGACCACAACAAATGGGCATTTTCCATCAAAATGGTGCTGGATAGACCCAGTAGGGACCTGTGGGCCGCAACTCTGTGTGATGAGAAAGAGGAGGCTCCCAGCACTTTAGGGTGTCCTCATGATGCCAGCCAGCACCCCCAGAAGTCGCAGGATCCGGGTTCAAAGGAGATGCAAAATGCAGTTGATGCAGCACAACAAAAGAAGGTCCCACGCTGCCGGAGAACACCTCAGCGAGTTGAGCATCACAGGGTGGAGTGCTGGGACCTGGGCCAAGCTGTGCACAAAGGAATTTTGCAAAGAATGCACAGAGGCTTCTGGAGATGAAGAAAACATAGTACACAGGGGTACCATCGTTCTCGGGAAGGCAAGGTCTAACCTCCTCCAAATTGCATCAGCAGGACCTCAGGTCAGTCTATGTTGATGATGTCCACCCTCTGTGTCCTTAGGAGCAAGCTCGTTGTTGTGAGAGGAGTCCCAGGGTACCAGTCGTCATCTTGGAAGGTGCCTGCTTGGAGCAGGGGAGTGACTCAGTCACTCCACTGGAGATTTCTTCGGTTCTTCTAGTGCAGGATGAAGACAGGGAATCCCAAGAGCGTGCACACCGTGGAAACTGTTGCAGTTGCTGACTTGGAGCTGAGGTTGCTGAAGAAAAGTGTCTCTTGTAGACACTTTGTTGCAGTTACAGAGTTTCTTGTAGCTGGCTGCGGTTGATCCGAGGTCAGAAGAGTCTGATGTTGTTGCAGAGAATTCCTGAAGGAAACTTGCAAGCAGAATCTGAAGAGAACCCACAGGAGAGTCCCTAAATAGCCCTTAGAAGGAGATTGGCTACCTTATTAGGTATGGACCTGTCAGGAGGGGTCTATGACATCACCTGCTGGCACTGACCACTCAGAGCCCTCCAGAGTGCCCCCACACCTTGTAAAGCAAGATGGCTGAAGTCTGGGACACACTGGATGAGCTCTGGGCACCACCCCTGGGGTGGTGATGGACAGGGGAGTGGTCACTCCCCATACCTTTGTCCAGTTTCCCACCAGAGAACTGGTGTAGACTGGTTCATGCAAGGAGGGCACCATCTGTGCCCTTGAAAGCATTTCCAGAGGCTGGGGGAGGATACCCTCCCCAGCCTGTAACACCTATTTCCAAAGAGGGTGTAACCCCCTGCTCTCAGAGGAAATGCTTTGTTCTGCCTTCCTGGGACTGGGCTGGCCAGACCCCAGGCAGGCAGAACCCTGTCTGTGAGGTGGCAGCAGCTGTAGCTGCAGTGCAAGCTTCAGAGAGCTGGTTTGGCAGTACTGGGTGTCCATGGTGAAGCCCCCAGGATACATGGAATTGGCACCCAAATACCAGATTTGGAATGAGGGGACAATTCCATGATCTTAGACATGTTACCTGGCTATATTCGAAGTTACCATTGTGAAGCTACATATAGGTATTGACCTACATGTAGTGCACACGTGTAATGGTGTCCCCACACTCACAAAGTCCAGGGAAATGGCCCTGAACTATGTGGAGGCACCTTTGCTAGTGCAAGGGTGCCCTCACACTTAGTAACTTTGCACCTAACCTTCAGCAAGTGGAGGTTAGACATATAGGTGACTTATAAGTTACTTAAGTGCAGTGAAAATTGCTGTGAGAAAGTGTGTGCACTATTTTGCGCAAGCTGCAATGGCAGTCCCATGTAAGGGTTTGTCTAAGCTCCCTATGTGGCAAAAGAATTGCTGCAGGCCATAAGGATCTCCTGGAACCCCAATGCCCTGGGTACCTAGGTACCATATACTAGGGAATTATAAGAGGGGTCCAGTACACCAATTGAAATTGGTAAATGAAGTCAGTTGCCTACAGTGACAAATTTAAAAGAAGAGAGAGCATAAGCGCTGATTTCTGGTTAGCAGAGCCTCAGTGACACAATTAGACACTACACAGGCATACATTTTAGGCCACAAACTATGCACACTACACTATGTCCAGTGCACGTGTAAAATGGCGTTCCCGCACTCACGAAGTCCGGGAAAATGGTGCTGGATGATGTGGGGGCACCTCTACTAGTGCAGGGGTGCCCTCACAAACAGGTACTTTGCATCGAGCCTTCAGGGTTGGAAAGCCTGAAATATAGGTGACTTATGAGTTACCTGGTGCAGTGTAAATGGCAGTGAAAGGGTGCATGCACCATTTCACGCAGGCTGCAATGGCAGTCCTGTAGAAGCCTTTGCATGGGCTCCTTATGGGTGGCAAAGGTAATGCTTCATCCAATAGGAATCCCCTGGAAACCCAATGCCCTGGGTACCTAAGTACCATATACTAGGGATTTTTAAGGGGTGACCAGTATGCCAATTTGGGATGAAATACTGGGTTACCAGTATGTAGTGACAACATTGAGAGGAGAGAGAGCATGAGCACTGGGGCCATGGCTAGCAGGATCCCAGTAACACAGTCCAACACACTGACATCAGTCAGACATTGGGGGTAACATGCCAAAAAGGGGGTACTTTCCTACACAATCCCCCTCCCAAACGAGGGACAATAAGGCTAACCTTGCCCAGATGGGTCTTTATTATCTAAGTCCAAATATCTGAAGAGTCCATCTGCAATGGAGTGGTTACTCCCAGGTCTATGTTCCACTGTAAAGTCCATCCCTTGTAGGGAAATGGACCACCTCAACAATTTAGGGTTTTCACCTTTCATTTGTTTTAACCATAAGAGAGGTTTGTGGTCGGTCTGAACTATGAAGTGAGCCCTAATTAGGTATGGTCTCAGTTACTTCAGGGCCAAGACCACATCAAAGGCCTCTCTCTCTATGGCTGACCAACACTTTTTCCTAGGGGTCAACCTTCTACTAATAAAAGCAACAGGTTGATCCTGGCCCTCTGAATTGAGTTGTGATAGCACTGCCCCAACCCCTACCTCTGAGGTGTCTGTCTGGAGAATAAACTTATTTGAATAGTTTTGGCTTTTTAGGACAGGTGCAGTACACATAGCCTGCTTAAGCTCCTCGAAACCTTTCTGACAGCTAGCTGTCCACAATACCTTTTTAGGCATTTTTTTAGAAGTGAGGTCATAAGGAGGGGCGACAATGGAACTATAATTCTTAATAAACCCCCTGTAGTACCCAGTGAGACCAATAAAGGCTCTGACCTGGGTCTGTGTTGTAGGGGGAGACCAGTCTAAAATAGTCTGGATATTTCCCTATAGTGGTTTAATCTGTTTCCCACCAATTTGGTGTCCCAGATAAACCACCTTCTCTGCCCTATCTGGCACTTTAAAGCCTTGATAGTGAGGCCTGCCTTTTGCAGGGCCTCCAAAACTTTCCGTTGGTGGACCAGGTGGTCATCCCAGGTGGAGCTGAAAACAGCAATATCATTAAGATATGCTGCACGGAAAGCTTCCAGGCCTTGGAGGACTGTGTTCACCAGCCTCTGGAAAGTTTCAGGTGCATTCTTCAAACCAAAGGGCATAACAGTAAAGTGATAATGCCCTCCAATGGTAGAGAAAGTAGTTTTTTGTTTAGCCTCTTCTGATAGCTTGATCTGCCAATACCTTGTCAAGTCAAACGTGCTGAGATACTTGGTAGATGCCAGTGTATCTATAAGCTCCTCTGCCCTGGGTATAGGGTGAATATCAGTCTTTGTGACTGTATTGAGCCCTCTATTATCAACACAAAACCTCATCTCCTTTCTCCCATTCTGAGAATGAGGCTTGGGTATTCGCACCACTGGGTTGGCCAAGGGGCTATCTGAGTGCTCAGTCACTCCTAATTCCAAAAGCTTCCGAACATCAGACTCAATGCAGTCCCTGACATGGTCAGGCTGTTTATAAATCTTACTTTTGACAGGTAAACTGTCTCTAGTATCTTTGGTGTGCTCACACCAAGAGGTTTGACCAGGTGTCAGAGAGAAGAGTTCAGAAAATTGGCCTAGGAGGTTCCAGCATTCCTCCCTCTGTTCTTCAGAAAGGCAATCTGCAAGAACAACTCCTTCCACTGAGCCATCACCTTCAGTGTTGGAGAATAGATCAGGGAGAGGGTCACTCCATTCTTCCTGTTCCTCATCAGTGGCCATGAGAAGGGTTAAGTCAGCCCTATCATAGTAGGGTTTTAGGCGGTTCACATGAAGTACTCTTAGAGGACTTCTGGGGGTGCCTAGGTCCACTAAATAAGTGGCCTCACCCTTTTTCTCCACCATCAGATGTGGGCCACTCCATTTGTGCTGGGGAGCTCTGGGTGCCACAGGCTCCAGTACCCACACCTTCTAGTCTGGGTGGTACTCAGTCAGGACAGCCTTCTGGCCTTGCCATTGTTTTTGCAGCTCTTGGTTTTTGATGGCCTTTTTCATGTACTCGGACATTCTAGATCTTAGGCCAAGTACATAATCCACTATATCCTGTTTAGGGGGGCTTTAAGGGTTGTTCCCACCCCTCTTTTACAAGAACTAATGGATCCCTAACATGGTGACAAAAAAGGAGTTCAAACGGGCTGTTTCCCACTCCCTTCTGTGGTACCTCCCAGTAGGCAAAAGGAGGCATAGTAAAATGACATCCCATCTCCTTCTGAGCTTTTCAGATAGTCCCATATTCTTACCTTTGAGATTTTTATTAAATCTCTCAACCAACCCATTTGTCTGGGGATGGTAAGGTGTGTGAACTTGTAGGTTACCCCACACTCTTTTACCCCACACTCTTTTACATTGCTTTAAGGTATACAGACACAAAGTTACTACCTCTGTCTGACACCACCTCTTTTGGGAAGCCCACCCTGGAAAAGATACCCAGGAGGGCCTTTGTCACTGCAGGAGCTGTAGTGGTCCTCATAGGAATTGCTTCTGGATATATAGAGGCATGGTCCACTACCACCAAGACAAACCTATTTCCAGAAGCAGTAGGAGGATCAAGGGGGCTAACAATGTCAACCCCTACTTTTTCAAAGGGGACCCCAACCATAGGCAGTGGGTTCAAGGGGGCCTTTGCGGTGCCACCAGTCTCACCAGTGGCTCGGCAAGTGACACGCTTTGCCCCATATGTCCAGCAAGGGGAATGTCATGTTGTTAGAAATGGGGTTTCCGGTTGGCTAGGGCATGCACCTAAGTCAGGCAGAACCCACCCACTCTAATCAGGTCAAGGGAGTTACACGTCCAAGATAACCCCTGCTCACCACATTGGTAGCTTGGCACGAGCAGTCCGGCCTAACCCAGAGTCAATGTGTAAAGCTTTTGCATAACACACATAGCGCACGTGATGCACTATCCCCACCACAAAGGAAACACAATACCAAGTTATATGAAAATATACTGTATTGTACACAACACAATTATTAGACCAAACACAACATGTCAGTAATATCATGCTACCTTAGCAGTTGTCAGAACGTTACACATTAGTTACTCTGCAAAACTAGCAGTAGTCACATATAACGCACAGGTTACTTAGTATTCTGCAACATAAGCAGTAGTCAGGAATTATATTACTACACAAATGCACTTGTCATAGAAATATCATAAACGCCCATATTAGGAACATTATAAAACTTATGGCAAGTCAAGAAAACATATTAGCATGCCATGCCCATAAAAGGAACATTTGCATACATATAGGAAACATCAAAAACATAGGTAGGCAACATATAAATCCATAATGTCTATATAAAGAACCTATGAGATATATATTGTCCTTTCAAAAGTACCTGGTTTCATGATGAAGGCACCTCCCGTGCCATGGAAAGTGCAAACAGGGCCCCCAGTGCTCCACTGCGCAAAACGGGGGCCCTCCAGTGATTTGGGGGAAGAGAAGGGCGACACGCACCTCCTCTGGATTTATGATGGGCCCCTCCTTGGGCCCGCGATCTCTGAGGGCCCCCCCAGGCCTCGACCAGACCTCACCAGGGGGGCCAAAGTCAACCAAACCATTAGGGAAGGAGGGGGGAGCCACGCACCCCCTCCAATTTGTAATGGGCCCCTCCTGGGGCCTTTAATCGCTAGGGCCCCCCAGTGCTCCACTGGCCCTTTCACAACGCTCCTGGGGCCCGTGATCACTGGTGCCTAGAAGGAAGACCAGCGGTACGGGGGGAGCCTCCGATGAGGCTTCCTTCCCCCCGCCCAGATGCTCTCTCCACGCGGTGACCCGTCGGCCGTAACAGAGGGCAGGCACCAGAGCAGGAGCCTGACGGTGCCACGGGGGTGCTCCGCAGAGCGTGCTTCGTCCCGGGGGCACAGAAGGAGCACGCTCACTCCTTTTTGTCAAGGAATGATGCCCTGGGGGTCCCAGAGCCACGCTCCTCTTCTGCTTGGCAGAAGTAGCCCAGGTCACGGCGGTGAATCGGGCAGTGATAATCAAGAGCGCTCCAGGTGCTTTTGAATTGAACTAAAAGCACTGTCGAGGCGCTAGGACGAACGCAGGGACAGTGCTTCCCCAGCCCTGCAGGATGAGGGTGAAACACTTTTCTAGGCACTCCAGGTGGGCAACAAAGCACTCTTCATGCTCAGGTAGTTGCAGGGGTCAGGGGCCACAGCACCCTGCCCCAGGGAGACAAAGTTCCATTGGGCACAGGGCGGCAGGGCCCAGCAGCAGGCCAGCTCAAGGTGGATGCAGGCAAGTGGCAGTTCCTTACAGTGACAAAGCTGGTCACAGGTCAACACAGCAGCAGCATTCCATGGCTGTTCCTGGTGAGTCCCTCCAGCAATCTGTGTCCATTTCCAGGTAAGTTCCAGTGTCACCAAATTGTGGAGAAAATTCCCCTGTACTTATACTCAGTTTTACAGAGTGTGCACAAAGGAGGGGAGGGGAGAGGAGGTTCTGACCAGTTACAACTGGTTCTGGGAGTGCCCTCTCTCTCCTCCAGCACAGGCTCCAAACATCAGTTGGAGGTAAACGACCCTAGTGTGTGGCGCCAGGGCACAGCCTTTACAAATAGAGGTGTGCCCCGCCTCTCCCTTCTCTCAGCCCAGGAAGACTATTCAGGTTGCAGATGCACCTCTGTGACACCTCCAGCCTCCCTGTGCACATGCCGTCTGAAAAGTATGCACAAAGACCAACTGTCACTCAGCCCAGACATGGATTGGAGTCAATCTGCAAAACACCAGAGTCCTAAGCACAGAGAAATGCTCACTTTCTAGAGGTGGGATTTCTGTAATAGTAATAAAAAATACACCTTCACCAGTAAGCAGCATTTCTTGCCACCATTACAACCATGCCAAACATGCCTACGCTACCCCTCATAAATCAGACAATACCCCCTACATATGAAGCAGGGCATTTCTGATGCAATTCTATGAAAAGGCAGCACTCATAGCAGTGAGACACCAAGTTAGGCTGTTTGTCACTACCAGAACAGGCCACACAACCTGGCACATGTCCTGCCTTCTACATACATAGCACTCTGCCCATAGGGCTAGCTAGGGCCTACGTTAGGGGTGACTTACATGTAGTCAAAGGAGAGGTCTGGGCCTGGCAAGTAAATTTAGATGCCAGGTCCCTGTGGCAGAACACTGCGCACACAGGCCCTGTACTAGCAGGCCTGAAACAGGTTTGAAAGGCTACTTCAGTGGGTGGCACAAGCAGCGCTGCAGGCCCACTAGTAGCATTTAATTTACAGGCCCTGGGTATAGAGATACCGCTGTATAAGGGACTTTTAGGTAAATTAAATATGCCAATTAGGCATAAGCCAATCATACCAACTTCAGATGGGAGAGCACCTGCAATTGAGCACTGATCAGCAGCGATAAAGTGCTCAGAGTCCTAGAGTCAACAGCGAGAGGTCAGAAAAAATAGGAGGAAGGAGGCAAAAACTCAGGGAATGAACCTGCCACAAGGGCCGGGTCCAAAACATGTGCTAGTGTCAGAAGAATCTCCCTATACTGCAAGGGAATGACCAGCCTCCTGGTAGCACCAGGTTTTGGGTCCCTTGCCTCTATATAAAGGAGATTAATTTCCCAGTACACTCTGTGAGAGTCACTGACATCCCCTGCTTCTTGTTTGACAGCTTGTTGTCTCAATCCCTCTAGTGTGGGACAGGTCTGCTGTGCCACACTCAACTTCTCCCTGGCAGGCCCCCTGAACCCAAAAGCTCAGCTGTGTCAGCCTGAGGCTCCTCTGGTGTAGGTTCTGCCTAAGGAGTAGAATCCTCCTCATCAAAAGGGGAATCTTCAGTGGGAGGAGGGATAGTGGTTAAGGGTTCACTCTTTCTAACCCCAGTTTTTGGGAGCACTTGGTCCTGTGTTCCAGGATCCAAGATTCCCTGTCCTCTTTGCTTCTTGGCCTGAGCCCTTGTCAAAGCAAAGGTGTGCCCAGGAATGCCCAGCATTTCTGCATGAGCCTCCAATTCTACTTCAGCTGAAACTGAAGTCTCCAAATCATTGCCCAGTAGACATTCTACAGGTAGGTCAGTGGATACAACAACTTTCTTTGGACCAGTAACTCCCCACCCAGTTGAGATTCACAACAGCCATGGGGTGGCTGACAGTGTTATTGTGGGTGTCAATCACTTGGTACTGATGACCAAGTAGATGTTGCTCAGGGGCTACCAGTTTTTTCCATCACCATTGTGACACTGGCACTTGAGTCCCTGTAGGCCTCAACCTGAACTCCATTTATTAGGGGTTGTTTCTTGTACTTATCCATGTTACGAGGACAAGGAACAAAGGTGGCAAGGTCAGTGCTACCTTCTGGGACTACAACAGCCTCAGTGGTTTCCCTAACTAAACCAACCCCTACCACATTACCCAGAGTGAGCCCTGCTAAATCCTTGGACTGGTTATTTGTAGCATTTTTCCCACTACCACTGCTATTACTAGGGGCACTAGTGGAAGCAGTGGGGGTTGTGGTGGTGGGAGGTTTGGTTTTCCTCTTGGGACAAGTGGTGTCACTTGCCCAATGGCCTTTGTTCTTACACATGTAACACCAAGGCTTTTTATTCTGCTTGTAGGAAGACAATTTAGATGCATCCCAGAGGATTTCTGTGGGCCTGATGAAGGCTTCTTGCTTTTTATCTTTGTCCTAACCTTTGTCATGTGACTTACCATCCTTCTTCTTGCCCTTTCACCCCCTGTATGAGCTTTTCTGCTCACCTTTATTTTGACCCATTTGTCTGCCTTCTTTCACAATTCTTGGGGAGAGGTCAGATCTGAGTCTACCAAGTACTGGTGCAACAAATGAGACACACAATTATTTAGAATACGCTCTATCAGAATTAGTTTATAAAGACCCTCATAGTCAGACACTTTGCTGCCATGTAACCAACCTTCTACAGCCTTCATAGAACAGTCCACAAAGTCCATTCAATCTTGTGAAGACTCTTTTCTTGTCTTTCTGAACTGTATTCCTAATTGTCTGAATCTTCTTCCCTGGCAGTGAGAAGTCTACCCCTCCCCTTGCCAGAAAAGGACGTCCACGGAATAGCAGCCTACTGCCCCTGAGGGACCCTCTGTGGTTTGTAGGCCCTCTCAAGTACAGCAAACCACGTATAGATGTCACCACCCTCCTTGTAAGGGAGGACAGTCTTGTGCAGATTTCTGCAATCAAAAGTATTCTCCCTGACACCATTATTACTGAAACTGCTGTTGCTGCCACCATGGGGAACTAACTGCAACCTCTGCCTCCCCCTCTCTCTCTACAGCCAAGGCCTCCCTATATAGTGCTAGCTGTTGCTGCTGTAGTCTCAGCCTGGCCTCCTCCAGTCTCAGTTTCCTGAACTCCCTATCTATGGAGTCATCACCTGGAGTTGAACCATGGGATCCCTCAGAAACTGACCTAACCTTAGTAACCTGACCTCTAGGGCTGAAGGGAGTCCTCCTAGAGTGACTACCCCTCCCACTGCCAGCTACACTAGATAGTTTGCTAGGGGGAAGATCTTTTGAAAAGCCCTCCCCTGAATATCCAGGATAATCCCCTGATTCTAAAGGGTTAGGATCTCCCCCCTCCTCCTCTTCCCGGTTACCAGACTGCTCCTGGTCATCCTGAAGAAGGAGACTCAAAAGAAAATTCTTATTAGGTTCTTCCCTACATCTAAGCTCCTCTCTGAGCAAAGCCCCTTGAGTTCTTTAAAGGTCATGCCCTCATAGGGAGTGCCCATGACCTTAGACCTAGGCCCAGCAGTAAACATAGGCCCTCATTACAACATTGGCAGTAAGTGCCGCTTACCGCCATGCTGACTGCCGCCAACATACCGCGACCGCGGCAGTATATCGATACGTGTATTATGACCCGCACATAGAAAGCTGCCACTATACAGACACACACACAAGTCCGCCTGCCAGTGGTAAACTGGCAGTACCAAAACCCACAACGTTACGCAATAGAAATACACCCACAGCATCATGACCGGCGAATCACCGCAGCGGTCATTAAACCACGGTAAACCATTGGCGGTACAGACAGCCGCGCTCAAAATACACATACACATACAAAACTACACCACATTGGACAATTCAAACTACACACACCTGACACACATGCACACCCTACACCCACACCAATATAAAACCCACACCCACACTACCCACAACCCTTTACGACCCAAAGATTTTGGCAAGTGAGAGAGAGACAAGCCAGGAGCACCCACTGATTCTGACCCACAAAACACCATCACCCATACACCATCCACACATCACCCATACACCATCCACACACCTCACAGCACACACCCGAACACATCACCCCACACACCCTCACACACACCACTCACACTACACCCATGGCACCACAACGACCCCCCAGGTTCTCAGAGGAGGGGCTAAGGATCATGGTGGAGGAAATCATCAGGGTAGAGCCACAGATATTCGGATCACAGGTGCGGCATACATCTATTGCAAGAAAGATGGAGCTAATGCGGAGAGTCATGGACAGGGTCAATGCTGGGACAGCACCCAAGAACAAGAAATGACATCAGGAAGAGGTGGAAGCCCTACGGGGAAGGTATGTTCCATGGTTGCAAGACACCAGATAGCTGTACAGAGGACGGGCAGTGAACCCCCATCTCCTCCCCCACAACTAACAACATGGGAGGAGCAAGTCTTGGTAATACTGCATCCTGAGGGCCTGGCAGGAGTAGCAGGAGGACTGGACTCTGGTAAGTCAAATATTTACTACTTTATCCCCTACCCTACCTGCATGCCATCACAAACAACAAACCCTACCCTCACCCCCATCACCCCACCACCTCACATATACCCCACCATCACAACCCACCCATCCCAATACCAAGCCCTGCATGCAACACCAATGCATGGACCCCCATCACAGACCTGCATGCACACCCATCACCACAGCATGCACACTAGTGACAATCACTTAGCCAAACAAATCACAACTCGCACAAGCCAAAGCTGCCTTGCTAATAACAACCATAGAGGGAAACATACCCATGCACAAGATTGCACACGCAGAAACAATAACACTGCATTTACATCCCCACAGGACCCCCACTCAATGTCACCGGAGAGGAGGTGCCAGCCACATCCAGTCTGCCCCAGAAGAGGCCCACAGTGATGACAGCAGCTCTGCATGCCTGGATCACGATGACCAACCTGGCCCATCAGGGACCTCTGTACAGTCGGTTACCCAGGCACAGTCCCAACCTACCACAGAGCTTCCCCCCTCAGGAAACACCACCACAGTACACACCCAGAGGGCCCATCCTTTCTGTCCCCAGGACACGTCAATCAGCGGTATGTCCACCACTACAGGGAACCCAGGCAACCCAACAAACACAGGACGATCAGGGACCTGGGGTCAGTGGCAGTCGGCAAACGGTTCAGTGGTGTAGGAAAGTACCATCTTCCCTGGCATGTTACCCCATTTTCACTGTATGTATGTATGTATGTTTTAGCCCTTGTGTCCCAGTGCTCATAGTATGTGCCCTGTATGTGTTCCCTGTGTGGTGCCTAACTGTATCACTGAGGCTCTGCTAACTGCGGGCTAGTGACTAAATTTACCAATTCTCATTGGCACACTGGTACACCCATATAATTCCCTTGTATATGGTACTTAGGTACCCAGGGTATTGGGGTTCCAGGAGATCCCTATGGGCTGCAGCATTTCTTTTGCCACCCATAGGGAGCTCAGACAATTCTTACACAGGCCTGCCACTGCAGCCTGAGTGAAATAACGTCCACGTTATTTCACAGCCATTTTTCACTGCGCATAAGTAACTTATAAGTCACCTATATGTCTAACCTTCACTTACTGAAGGTTGGGTTCAAAGTTACTTAGTGTGTGGGCACCCTGGCACTAGGCAAGGTGCTCCCACATTGTTCAGGGCAAATTCCCCGAACTTTGTGAGTGCGGGGACACCATTACACGTGTGCACTATACATAGGTCACTACCTATGTATAGCGTCACAATGGTAACTCTGAATATGGCCATGTAACATCTCTAACATCATGGAATTGTCCCCCCAGTACCATTCTGGTATTTGGGGGACAATTCCAAGATCCCTCGGGTCTCTAGCACAGAACCCGGGTACTGCCAAACTGCCTTTCCGGGGTTCCCACTGCAGCTGCTGCCAACCCTTCAGACAGGATTCTGCCCTCCTGGGGCCTGGGCAGCCCCAGCCCAGAAAGGCAGAACAAAGGATTTCCTCTGAGAGAGGGTGTTACACCCTCTCCCTTTGGAAATAGGTGTGAAGGGCTGGGGAGGAGTAGCCTCCCCCAGCCTCTGGAAATGCTTTGATGGGCACAGGTGGTGCCCATCTCTGCATAAGCCAGTCTACACCGGGTCAGGGATCCCCCAGCCCTGCTTTGGAGCGAAACTGGACAAAGGAAAGGGGAGTGACCACTCCCCTGACCAGTGCCTCCCAGGGGAGGTGCCCAGAGCTCCTCCAGTGTGTCCCAGATCTCTGCCAACTTGGAAACAGAGGTGTTGGGGGCACACTGGACTGCTCTGAGTGGCCGGTGCCAGCAGGTGATGTCAGAGACCCCCTCTGATAGGCTCTTACCTTTCTTGGTAGCCAATCCTCCTTTCTTGGTAGCCAAACCTCCTTTTCTGGCTATTTAGGGTCTCTTCTCCGGGGAATTCTTCAGCTAACGAATGCAAGAGCTCACCAGAGTTCCTCTGCACTTCCCTCTTCGACTTCTGCCAAGGATCGACCGCTGACTGCAACGTGGACACATCACATTTTTCTACAGAAAACAGAGGTGTTTTTTGAAAGTGCCTACCTGTAGATTTTGGCCTCAGGCTCAGCCGGCACCTAGGGAAACCTACCAAACCTGTGCATTTGTGAAAACTAGAGACCTAGGGGAATCCAAGATGGGGTGACTTGTGGGGCTCTCACCAGGTTCTGTTACCCAGAATCCTTTGCAAACCTCAGAATTTGGCTAAAAAAACACATTTTCCTCATATTTCGGTGACAGAAAGTTCTGGAATCTCAGAGGAGCCACAAATTTCCTCCCACCCAGTGTTTCCCCAAGTCTCCCGATAAAAATTATACCTCACTTGTGTGGTTAGGCCAAGCGCCCGCAACAGGAAATGCCCCAAAACACAACGTGGACATATCACAATTTTTGACAGAAAACAGAGGTGTTTTTTGCAAAGTGCCTACCTGTAGATTTTGGCCTCTAGCTCAGCCGGCACCTAGGGAAACCTACCAAACCTGTGCATTTTTTAAAACTAGAGACCTAGGGGAATCCAAGATGGGGTGACTTGTGGGGCTCTGACCAGGTTCTGTTACCCAGAATCCTTTGCAAACCTCAAAATTTGGCCAAAAAAACACGTTTTCCACTCATTTCGGTGACAGAGAGTTCTGGAATCTCAGAGGAGCCAGAAATTTCCTTCCACCCAGCGTTCCCCCAAGTCTCCCGATAAAAATGATACCTCACTTGTGTGGGTAGGCCTAGCGCCCGCGACAGGAAATGCCCCAAAACACAATGTGGACACATCACAATTTTCTGCAGAAAACAGAGGTGTTTTTTGCAAAGTGCCTACCAGTGGATTTTGGCCTCAGCCGGCCAAGGGGGGGCAGAAATGGACTACAATAATTTTGCGCCCACCCCCCCACCCCCCGCCTCTTGCGTGACATTGGCGCAAAAAAAGGAATATTCTAAATACAATTTGCCCCCCAGGGGAGCGACCCTTGCCTAATGGGTCGCTCCCCATCTCTAAAAAAACAAACAAACAAAAAAACACACAAAAAAAAAACATTTGCCCAGGCGCCTAGATGTTTCTGCCCCCAGGGGCCTAAAATAAATTTGCCCACCCCCCCCAACCCTCCCCCGGGAGCGACCCTTCCCTATGGGGTCGCTCCCCTTGCGTGACATTGGCGCAAACTCCCCACCCCGGTGCCTAGTGGTTTCTGCCCCCTTGGGAGTAGATTGACCTAAAATCGGCCGATCTGCCCCAAGGGGGGCAGAAATGGTCTAAATACAATTTGCCCCCCCCAGGGGAGCCACCCTTGCCTAATGGGTCACTCCCCATCTCTAAAAAAACTAACAAACAAAAAAAAAAAGACAAAAATAAATTTGCCCTGGCGCCTAGAATGGCCTAAAATAAATTTGTCCCCCCACCTCCCCAACCCCCCCGGGGAGCGACCCTTGCCTACAGGGTCGCTCCCCCTGCGTGATATTGGCACAAAAAAAAAAATCCCTGGTGCCTAGTGGTTTCTGCCCTCTTGGGGGCAGATTGACCTAAAATCGCCTGAAAATGTTCTAAATACAATTTGCCCCCCAGGGGAGCGACCCTTGCCTAATGGGTCACTCCCCAGCTCTAAAAAAACAAACACACAAAAAAAAAATTGCCCTGGCGCCTAGAGGTTTCTGGCCCCCCGGGGGCAGAAATGGCCTAAGATAAATTTGTCCCCCCTACCCCTCCAAACTCTCCGGGGAGCGACCCTTGCCAGGGGGTCGCTCCCCCAGCGTGACATTGGCACAAAAAAAAAAGCCACGGTGCCTAGTGGTTTCTGCCCCCTTGGGGGCAGATTGACCTAAAATCGGCCAAAAATGCTCTAAATACAATTTGCCCCCCAGGGGAGAGACCCTTGCCTACGGGGTCGCTCCCCCTGCGTGACATTGGCGCAAAAAAAAAAATCCCCGGTGTCTAGTGGTTTGATTGGCGTATCAAAAATCGACCGATCTGCCCCCAAAGGGGGCAGTAAATACAATTTTCCCCTCCAGGGGAGCGACCCTTGTCCAAGGGGTCGCTCCCCATCTGTTAAACAAAAAACAAAACAAAAAACAAAACGGTGTCTAGTGGTTTCTGCCCCCCTTGGGGGCAGATTGGCCTAATCAAAATAGGCTGATCTGCCCCCCAGGGGGGCATAAATGGCCTAAAATAAATTTCCCCCCCAGGGGAGCGACCCTTGCCTAAGGGGTCGCTCCCCTTGCGTGAAATTCACGTAAAAAAAAAAAACCTCCCTGGTGTCTAGTGGTTTCTGTCCCCCTTGGGGGCAGATTGGCCTCATAAAAATAGGCCAATCTGCCCCCAAGGGGGGCAGAAATGGTCTAAATATAATTTGCCCCCCTAGGGGAGTGACCCTTGCCTAAGGGGTCGCTCCCCACCTCCAATAAAACAAAACAAAACAAAAAAAAAAAAAAATAATCCCTGGTGCCTAGAGGTTTCTGCCCCCCTGGGGGCAGAAAAGGCCTTACAAAAAAATGCCCCTTTGGGAGCGACCATTGCCCAAGGGGTCGCTCCCTTAAGCCAATTTAAAAAAAGAAAGAAAATCCCTGGTGTCTAGTGGGCGTTTCAAAAGCCGGATTGATTTGTAATCCGGCTTTTGAAACGCTCAGAGAGACTTCAAAGGGAAGGAAATTCCTTTCCTTCCCTTTGAAGCCTCTCTGGGCCTCCCCCACGTGATCGAAAGAGAAATGCTTTGCATGAGCTGAGCTTCCAGCGCGATGGGAGGAGGCCCTCTGTGATTGTCAGCGAGCGATGCGCGCTGACGTCATGGGGGGTGGGGGGGGTCGGGGTGGAAGGGGAAGGGCTTCCCCTTCCATCCCTTCCTTGGGGGCGTGGGTAGGGAGAACATGGGGGGAGCGCTAGCGCTCCCCCCAGTTCCCGGGTGTAGGACGAGATCACCTCGTCCAAGGCACCCAAGGGGTTAAAGAGCAAGATTCCAGGAATCTGCACAAGATAGTCCCCCCTTAAAAGGAGGGGGATGACATTAATAAGTGGTTTGCTGCACTTGCGAGGGCCTGTATGGTACAGTTGGTCCCTCAAAGGCAGTGGGCTGCTATTTTGTGGCTTTCTTTCACTGGAAAGGGTAGGGATAGGCTCCTTACTGTCAGAGAAAATGATGCCAATAACTACAAAGTTTTGAACGATGCACTCTTGGATGGATTTGGCTTAACCACTGAACAATACAGGATTAAGTTTAGAGACACCAGAAAAGAGTCTCAAGACTGGACAGATTTTGTGGACTGTTCAGTGAAGGCCTTGGAAGGGTGGTTGCATGGCAGTAAAGTTTCTGACTATGAAATCCTGTACAATCTTATTCTGAGAGAGCATATTCTTAACAATTGTGTGTCTGACTTGTTGCACCAATACCTAGTGGACTCTGATATGACCTCTCCCCAAGAATTGGGAAAGAAGGCAGACAAATAGGTCAGAACAAGGGTGAACAGAAAAGTTCATACAAGGGGTGACAAGGATGGCAAGAAGAAGGATGGTAAGTCTTTTGAGAAGGGTGGGGACAAAAGTAAGCATTCTGAGTCTTCATCAGGCCCACAAAAATCCTCTGGGGGTGGTGGGTCCAAATCCTCTTCTAATGATCAACCTAAAAAGCCTTGGTGTTATTTGTGTAAAGTCAAAGGCCATTGGGCAAGTGATTCCACTTGTCCAAAGAAAAACACCAAACCTCACACCAAATCTACTACTAATAGCCAATCCAAGGGTGTTGCCGGGCTCACTATTGGCAATGTTGTTGGGGTTGGTCTTGTTAGGGAGACCACAGAGGCTGTTTTAGTCTTTGATGGTGGCATTGATTTTGCCACCTTGGTTGCTTGTCCCCTTAATATGGGTAAGTACAAGCAACTTCCCCTAATCAATTGTGTTGAGGTTGAGACCTACAGGGACACAGGAGCCAGTGTAACTATGGTGATAGAAAAACTAGTCCACCCTGATCAACCACTACTTGGTCAGCAGTACCAAGTAACAGATGCTCATAACAATACTCTTAGCCACCCAATGGCTGTTGTGAATCTCAACTGGGGGAGGGGTTACTGGTCCAAAGAAAGTTGTGGTAGCCACAGATTTACCTGTAGACTGTCTACAAGGAAATGATTTGGAGACATCACCTTGGGTAGAAGTGGAGTTGGAGGCCCATGCAGTAATGCTGAGCATTCCTGACCATATTTTTGCTTTGACAAGTGCTCAGGCCAAAAAGCAAAAAGAACAGGGTGACTTATATCCTGGAACAATGGACAGAGTGCTCTCTAAAGCTAGGGTAGAAAGGGTTAATCCCTGCCCACTATCCCTCCCTCTACAGATGAGTCCCCTTCTGAGGAAGAGGAATTTCCTCCCTGTGCAAAACCTATACCAGAGAAGCTGGCAGCAGACACTGCTGAGCTTTCGGGTGGAGGGGGGCCTGCCAGGGAAGAGCTGACTGTGGCACAGCAAACCTGTCCCACATTAGAGGGTCTCAGACAGCAAGCTGTCAAGCAGCAAAATGGGGATGTCAGTGACAGTCATAGGGTGTACTGGGAAGACAACCTCTTGTACACAGAGTCAAGGGACCCAAAACCTGGAGCAGCCAGGAGATTGGTCATTCCCCTGCAGTACAGAGAGTTTCTTCTCACCCTAGCACATGACATTCCTTTGGCTGGGCATTTGGGCCAGGCGAAAACTTGGGAAAGACTTGTCCCCTTGTTTCACTGGCCTCATATTTCAGAGAATACAAAATACTTTTGTAAGTCTTGTGTGACCTGCCACACCTAAGGCCCCCTTAATTCCACTTCCAGTGGTTGCAATGCCCTTTGAAAGGGTAGGGGTTGACATAGTTGGCCCCCTTGACCCTCCAACTGCTTCAGGCAATAGATCTATCTTGGTTGTAGTAGACCATGCCACAAGATATCCTGAAGCCATACCTTTAAGGACCACTACAGCTCCTGCAGTGGCAAAGGCCCTTATGGAAAACATTTCCTGGGTGTGTTTTCCTAAAGAGGTGGTGTCAGACAGAGGTAGCAACTTCATGTCTGCATACCTAAAAGCAATGTGGAAGGAGTGTGGTGTTACCTACAAGTTCACCACCCCTTACCATCCACAAACAAATGGTCTGGTTGAGAGGTTTAATAAAACTCTCAAAGCTATGATAATGGGACTCCCTGAAAAACTCAGAAGGAGATGGGATGTCCTGTTACCTTTGCCTCCTTTTTGCTTACAGGGAGGTACCCCAGAAAGGAGTGGGCTTCAGCCCCTTTGAACTCCTCTTTGGGCACCCTGTAAGAGGTCCACTTGCTCTCGTGATGGAGGTTTGGGAACAACCTTTAAAAGCTCCTAAACAGGACATAGTGGGCTATGTACTTGACCTAAGATCCAGAATGGCTGAGTACATGAAAAAGTCCAGTAAAAACCTTTAGGCCAGCCAGGAGCTGCAAAAGCAAAGGCATGACCAGAAGGCTGTCCTGATCCAGTACCAACCAGGACAGAACGTATGTGTACTGGAGCCTGTGGCCCCAAGAGCACTCCAAGACAAATGGAGTGGACCCCATTGAATTGTTGAGAAGAAGGGTGAGGTTACCTATTTGGTAGACCTGGTCACTGCCAGGAGACCCCTAAGGGTGATTCATGAACCCAACGAAGACAGGGCTGATCTCACCCTGCTCATGGCAACAGATGAGGGACAGGAAGAAGAGAGTGACCCTCTCCCTGATCTCTTCTCCACCACTGAAGCAGACACCATAGTGGAGGGAGTAGTTTTAGCAGATTGTCTGACTGCAGAACAGAAAGACAACGGCATCAATATCTTAAGCCAATTTTCAGACCTCTTTTCACTTGTACCAGGTACAACATCCTGGTGTGAACACACAATTGACACTGGAGACAGCCTGCCTGTCAAAAGTAAAATGTATAGGCAGCCTGACCATGTCAGAGACTGCATCAAACAAGAGGAGCAGAAAATTTTGGATTTAGGGGTGATTGAACCTTCTGAAAGCCCCTGGGCTAGCCCAGTTGTGCTTGTACCAAAACCTCACACCAAAGATGGAAAGAGGGAGATGAGGTTTTATGTAGATTACAGAGGGCTTAATCAGGTAACCAAAACTGATGCTCACCCTATACCCAGGGCAGATGAGCTCATTGATACACTAGCTTCTGCCAAGTATCTTAGCACTTTTGATCTAACTGCAGGGTATTGGCAGATTAGATTGGCAGAAGATGCTAAACCAAAGACTGCATTTTCTACCACTGGAGGACAATACCAATTCACAGTAATGCCCTTTGGTTTGAAAAATGCACCTGCCACTTTTCAGAGGTTGGTGAATACAGTCCTGCAAGGGTTAGAGGCTTTCAGTGCAGCATATCTAGATAATATTGCTGTCACTAGCTCAACCTGGGATGATCACCTGGTCCACGTATGGAAAGTTTTGGAGGCCCTGCAAAAGGCAGGCCTCACTATCAAGGCCTCAAAGTGCCAGATATGGCAGGGGAAAGTGATTTATCTGGGCTACCTGATTGGTGGAGAACAGATTGCACCACCACAGGGGAAAATCCAAACTATCATGGATTGGGTTCCCCCTTCAACTCAGACCCAGGTGAGAGCCTTTTTAGGCCTCACGGAGTACTACAGGAGATTCAACAAGAATTATGGCTCCATAGCAGCCCCTCTTAATGAGCTCACTAGCAAGAAAATGCCTAAGAAGGTGTTATGGACAGCTAGCTGTCAGAAAGTTTTTGAGGAGCTCAAACAGGCCATGTGTTCTGCACCTGTCCTAAAAAGCCCATGTTGCTGCAAAACAAGAAGTTCATTGTTCAAACTGATGCATCTGAATTAGGGGTAGGGGCAGAACTATCACAACTGAATTCTGAGGGCCAGGATCAACCAGTTGCTTTTATCAGCAGAAGGTTGACCCCTAGAGAAAAGCGTTGATCTGCCATAGAGAGGGAGGTCTTTGCTGTGGTCTGGGCACTGAAAAAGTTGAGACCATACCTGTTTGGCACTAACTTTATTGTTCAGACAGACCACAAACCTCTACTAAAACAAATGAAAGGTGAAAACCCTAAATTGTTTAGGTGGTCCATATCTCTACAGGGAATGGACTATACAGTGGAACATAGACCTGGAAGTGCCCCCTTTAATGCAGATGGACTCTCCAGATATTTCCACTTAGACAATGAAGACTCATCTGGACAAGGCTGGTCTTATTGTCCTTCGTTTGGTGGGGGGGGGGGGGTGTATAGGAAAGTACCATCTTGCCTGGCATGTTACCCCCATTTTCACTGTATATATGTATGTTTTAGCCCTTGTGTCACTGGGATCCTGCTAGGCAGGACCACAGTGCTCATAGTATGTGCCCTGTATGTGTTCCTGTGTGCTGCCTAATTGTATCACTGAGGCTCTGCTAACCAGAACCTCAGTGTTTATGCTCCCTCTGCTTTCTAAATTTGTCACTGCAAGCTAGTGACTAAATTTACCAATTCTCATTGGCACACTGGTACACCCATATAATTCCCTCGTATATGGTACTTAGGTACCCAGGGTATTGGGGTTCCAGGAGATCCCTATGGGCTGCAGCATTTCTTTTGCCACCCATAGGGAGCTCTGACAATTCTTACACAGGCCTGTCACTGCAACCTGAGTGAAATAACTTCCACGTTATTTCACAGCCATTTTCACTGCACATAAGTAACTTAGAAGTCACCTATATGTCTAACATTCACTTGGTGAAGGTTGGGTGCAAAGTTACTTAGTGTGTGGGCACCCTGGCACTAGCCAAGCTGCCCCCACATCGTTCAGGGCAAATTCCCCGAACTTTGTGAGTGCGGGGACACCATTACACGTGTGCACTATACATAGGTCACTACCTATGTATAGCGTCACAATGGTAACTCTGAATATGGCCATGTAACATCTCTAACATCATGGAATTGTCCCCCCAGTACCATTCTGGTATTTGGGGGACAATTCCAAGATCCCTCGGGTCTCTAGCACAGAACCCGGGGTACTGCCAAACTGCCTTTCCGGGGTTCCCACTGCAGCTGCTGCCAACCCTTCAGACAGGATTCTGCCCTCCTGGGGCCTGGGCAGCCCCAGCCCAGAAAGGCAGAACAAAGGATTTCCTCTGAGAGAGGGTGTTACACCCTCTCCCTTTGGAAATAGGTGTGAAGGGCTGGGGAGGAGTAGCCTCCCCCAGCCTCTGGAAATGCTTTGATGGGCACAGGTGGTGCCCATCTCTGCATAAGCCAGTCTACAACGGGTCAGGGATCCCCCAGCCCTGCTTTGGAGCGAAACTGGACAAAGGAAAGGGGAGTGACCACTCCCCTGACCAGTGCCTCCCAGGGGAGGTGCCCAGAGCTCCTCCAGTGTGTCCCAGATCTCTGCCAACTTGGAAACAGAGGTGTTGGGGGCACATTGGACTGCTCTGAGTGGCCGGTGCCAGCAGGTGATGTCAGAGACCCCCTCTGATAGGCTCTTACCTTTCTTGGTAGCCAATCCTCCTTTCTTGGTAGCCAAACCTCCTTTTCTGGCTATTTAGGGTCTCTTCTCCGGGGAATTCTTCAGCTAACGAATGCAAGAGCTCACCAGAGTTCCTCTGCACTTCCCTCTTCGACTTCTGCCAAGGATCGACCGCTGACTGCAACGTGGACACATCACATTTTTCTACAGAAAACAGAGGTGTTTTTTGAAAGTGCCTACCTGTAGATTTTGGCCTCAGGCTCAGCCGGCACCTAGGGAAACCTACCAAACCTGTGCATTTGTGAAAACTAGAGACCTAGGGGAATCCAAGATGGGGTGACTTGTGGGGCTCTCACCAGGTTCTGTTACCCAGAATCCTTTGCAAACCTCAGAATTTGGCTAAAAAAACACATTTTCCTCATATTTCGGTGACAGAAAGTTCTGGAATCTCAGAGGAGCCACAAATTTCCTTCCACCCAGTGTTTCCCCAAGTCTCCCGATAAAAATTATACCTCACTTGTGTGGTTAGGCCAAGCGCCCGCAACAGGAAATGCCCCAAAACACAACGTGGACATATCACAATTTTTGACAGAAAACAGAGGTGTTTTTTGCAAAGTGCCTACCTGTAGATTTTGGCCTCTAGCTCAGCCGGCACCTAGGGAAACCTACCAAACCTGTGCATTTTTTAAAACTAGAGACCTAGGGGAATCCAAGATGGGGTGACTTGTGGGGCTCTGACCAGGTTCTGTTACCCAGAATCCTTTGCAAACCTCAAAATTTGGCCAAAAAAACACGTTTTCCACTCATTTCGGTGACAGAGAGTTCTGGAATCTCAGAGGAGCCAGAAATTTCCTTCCACCCAGCGTTCCCCCAAGTCTCCCGATAAAAATGATACCTCACTTGTGTGGGTAGGCCTAGCGCCCGCGACAGGAAATGCCCCAAAACACAATGTGGACACATCACAATTTTCTGCAGAAAACAGAGGTGTTTTTTGCAAAGTGCCTACCAGTGGATTTTGGCCTCAGCCGGCCAAGGGGGGGCAGAAATGGACTACAATAATTTTGCGCCCACCCCCCCACCCCCCGCCTCTTGCGTGACATTGGCGCAAAAAAAGGAATATTCTAAATACAATTTGCCCCCCAGGGGAGCGACCCTTGCCTAATGGGTCGCTCCCCATCTCTAAAAAAACAAACAAACAAAAAAACACACAAAAAAAAAACATTTGCCCAGGCGCCTAGATGTTTCTGCCCCCAGGGGCCTAAAATAAATTTGCCCACCCCCCCAAACCCTCCCCCGGGAGCGACCCTTCCCTATGGGGTCGCTCCCCTTGCGTGACATTGGCGCAAACTCCCCACCCCGGTGCCTAGTGGTTTCTGCCCCCTTGGGAGCAGATTGACCTAAAATCGGCCGATCTGCCCCAAGGGGGGCAGAAATGGTCTAAATACAATTTGCCCCCCCCCAGGGGAGCCACCCTTGCCTAATGGGTCACTCCCCATCTCTAAAAAAACTAACAAACAAAAAAAAAAAGACAAAAAAAAATTTGCCCTGGCGCCTAGAATGGCCTAAAATAAATTTGTCCCCCCACCTCCCCAACCCCCCCGGGGAGCGACCCTTGCCTACAGGGTCGCTCCCCCTGCGTGATATTGGCACAAAAAAAAAAATCCCTGGTGCCTAGTGGTTTCTGCCCTCTTGGGGGCAGATTGACCTAAAATCGCCTGAAAATGTTCTAAATACAATTTTCCCCCCAGGGGAGCGACCCTTGCCTAATGGGTCACTCCCCAGCTCTAAAAAAACAAACACACAAAAAAAAAATTGCCCTGGCGCCTAGAGGTTTCTGGCCCCCCGGGGGCAGAAATGGCCTAAGATAAATTTGTCCCCCCTACCCCTCCAAACTCTCCGGGGAGCGACCCTTGCCAGGGGGTCGCTCCCCCAGCGTGACATTGGCACAAAAAAAAAAGCCACGGTGCCTAGTGGTTTCTGCCCCCTTGGGGGCAGATTGACCTAAAATCGGCCAAAAATGCTCTAAATACAATTTGCCCCCCAGGGGAGAGACCCTTGCCTACGGGGTCGCTCCCCCTGCGTGACATTGGCGCAAAAAAAAAAATCCCCGGTGTCTAGTGGTTTGATTGGCGTATCAAAAATCGACCGATCTGCCCCCAAAGGGGGCAGTAAATACAATTTTCCCCTCCAGGGGAGCGACCCTTGTCCAAGGGGTCGCTCCCCATTTGTAAAACAAAAAACAAAACAAAAAACAAAACGGTGTCTAGTGGTTTCTGCCCCCCTTGGGGGCAGATTGGCCTAATCAAAATAGGCTGATCTGCCCCCCAGGGGGGCATAAATGGCCTAAAATAAATTTCCCCCCCAGGGGAGCGACCCTTGCCTAAGGGGTCGCTCCCCTTGCGTGAAATTCACGTAAAAAAAAAAAACCTCCCTGGTGTCTAGTGGTTTCTGTCCCCCTTGGGGGCAGATTGGCCTCATAAAAATAGGCCAATCTGCCCCCAAGGGGGGCAGAAATGGTCTAAATATAATTTGCCCCCCTAGGGGAGTGACCCTTGCCTAAGGGGTCGCTCCCCACCTCCAATAAAACAAAACAAAACAAAAACAAAAAAAAAAAATCCCTGGTGCCTAGAGGTTTCTGCCCCCCTGGGGGCAGAAAAGGCCTTACAAAAAAATGCCCCTTTGGGAGCGACCATTGCCCAAGGGGTCGCTCCCTTAAGCCAATTTAAAAAAAGAAAGAAAATCCCTGGTGTCTAGTGGGCGTTTCAAAAGCCGGATTGATTTGTAATCCGGCTTTTGAAACGCTCAGAGAGACTTCAAAGGGAAGGAAATTCCTTTCCTTCCCTTTGAAGCCTCTCTGGGCCTCCCCCACGTGATCGAAAGAGAAATGCTTTGCATTTCTCTTTCGATCGCGCTGGAAGCTGAGCTTCCAGCGCGATGGGAGGAGGCCCTCTGTGATTGTCAGCGAGCGATGCGCGCTGACGTCATGGGGGGTGGGGGGGGTCGGGGTGGAAGGGGAAGGGCTTCCCCTTCCATCCCTTCCTTGGGGGCGTGGGTAGGGAGAACATGGGGGGAGCGCTAGCGCTCCCCCCAGTTCCCGGGTGTAGGACGAGATCACCTCGTCCAAGGCACCCAAGGGGTTAAAGAGCAAGATTCCAGGAATCTGCACAAGATAGTCCCCCCTTAAAAGGAGGGGGATGACATTAATAAGTGGTTTGCTGCACTTGCGAGGGCCTGTATGGTACAGTTGGTCCCTCAAAGGCAGTGGGCTGCTATTTTGTGGCTTTCTTTCACTGGAAAGGGTAGGGATAGGCTCCTTACTGTCAGAGAAAATGATGCCAATAACTACAAAGTTTTGAACGATGCACTCTTGGATGGATTTGGCTTAACCACGGAACAATACAGGATTAAGTTTAGAGACACCAGAAAAGAGTCTCAAGACTGGACAGATTTTGTGGACTGTTCAGTGAAGGCCTTGGAAGGGTGGTTGCATGGCAGTAAAGTTTCTGACTATGAAATCCTGTACAATCTTATTCTGAGAGAGCATATTCTTAACAATTGTGTGTCTGACTTGTTGCACCAATACCTAGTGGACTCTGATATGACCTCTCCCCAAGAATTGGGAAAGAAGGCAGACAAATAGGTCAGAACAAGGGTGAACAGAAAAGTTCATACAGGGGGTGACAAGGATGGCAAGAAGAAAGATGGTAAGTCTTTTGAGAAGGGTGGGGACAAAAGTAAGCATTCTGAGTCTTCATCAGGCCCACAAAAATCCTCTGGGGGTGGTGGGTCCAAATCCTCTTCTAATGATCAACCTAAAAAGCCTTGGTGTTATTTGTGTAAAGTCAAAGGCCATTGGGCAAGTGATTCCACTTGTCCAAAGAAAAACACCAAACCTCACACCAAATCTACTACTAATAGCCAATCCAAGGGTGTTGCCGGGCTCACTATTGGCAATGTAGTTGGGGTTGGTCTTGTTAGGGAGACCACAGAGGCTGTTTTAGTCTTTGATGGTGGCATTGATTTTGCCACCTTGGTTGCTTGTCCCCTTAATATGGGTAAGTACAAGCAACTTCCCCTAATCAATTGTGTTGAGGTTGAGACCTACAGGGACACAGGAGCCAGTGTAACTATGGTGATAGAAAAACTAGTCCACCCTGATCAACCACTACTTGGTCAGCAGTACCAAGTAACAGATGCTCATAACAATACTATTAGCCACCCAATGGCTGTTGTGAATCTCAACTGGGGGAGGGGTTACTGGTCCAAAGAAAGTTGTGGTAGCCACAGATTTACCTGTAGACTGTCTACAAGGAAATGATTTGGAGACATCACCTTGGGTAGAAGTGGAGTTGGAGGCCCATGCAGTAATGCTGAGCATTCCTGACCATATTTTTGCTTTGACAAGTGCTCAGGCCAAAAAGCAAAAAGAACAGGGTGACTTATATCCTGGAACAATGGACAGAGTGCTCTCTAAAGCTAGGGTAGAAAGGGTTAATCCCTGCCCACTATCCCTCCCTCTACAGATGAGTCCCCTTCTGAGGAAGAGGAATTTCCTCCCTGTGCAAAACCTATACCAGAGAAGCTGGCAGCAGACACTGCTGAGCTTTCGGGTGGAGGGGGGCCTGCCAGGGAAGAGCTGACTGTGGCACAGCAAACCTGTCCCACATTAGAGGGTCTCAGACAGCAAGCTGTCAAGCAGCAAAATGGGGATGTCAGTGACAGTCATAGGGTGTACTGGGAAGACAACCTCTTGTACACAGAGTCAAGGGACCCAAAACCTGGAGCAGCCAGGAGATTGGTCATTCCCCTGCAGTACAGAGAGTTTCTTCTCACCCTAGCACATGACATTCCTTTGGCTGGGCATTTGGGCCAGGCGAAAACTTGGGAAAGACTTGTCCCCTTGTTTCACTGGCCTCATATTTCAGAGAATACAAAATACTTTTGTAAGTCTTGTGTGACCTGCCACACCTAAGGCCCCCTTAATTCCACTTCCAGTGGTTGCAATGCCCTTTGAAAGGGTAGGGGTTGACATAGTTGGCCCCCTTGACCCTCCAACTGCTTCAGGCAATAGATCTATCTTGGTTGTAGTAGACCATGCCACAAGATATCCTGAAGCCATACCTTTAAGGACCACTACAGCTCCTGCAGTGGCAAAGGCCCTTATGGAAAACATTTCCTGGGTGTGTTTTCCTAAAGAGGTGGTGTCAGACAGAGGTAGCAACTTCATGTCTGCATACCTAAAAGCAATGTGGAAGGAGTGTGGTGTTACCTACAAGTTCACCACCCCTTACCATCCACAAACAAATGGTCTGGTTGAGAGGTTTAATAAAACTCTCAAAGCTATGATAATGGGACTCCCTGAAAAACTCAGAAGGAGATGGGATGTCCTGTTACCTTTGCCTCCTTTTTGCTTACAGGGAGGTACCCCAGAAAGGAGTGGGCTTCAGCCCCTTTGAACTCCTCTTTGGGCACCCTGTAAGAGGTCCACTTGCTCTCGTGATGGAGGTTTGGGAACAACCTTTAAAAGCTCCTAAACAGGACATAGTGGGCTATGTACTTGACCTAAGATCCAGAATGGCTGAGTACATGAAAAAGTCCAGTAAAAACCTTTAGGCCAGCCAGGAGCTGCAAAAGCAAAGGCATGACCAGAAGGCTGTCCTGATCCAGTACCAACCAGGACAGAACGTATGTGTACTGGAGCCTGTGGCCCCAAGAGCACTCCAAGACAAATGGAGTGGACCCCATTGAATTGTTGAGAAGAAGGGTGAGGTTACCTATTTGGTAGACCTGGTCACTGCCAGGAGACCCCTAAGGGTGATTCATGAACCCAACGAAGACAGGGCTGATCTCACCCTGCTCATGGCAACAGATGAGGGACAGGAAGAAGAGAGTGACCCTCTCCCTGATCTCTTCTCCACCACTGAAGCAGACACCATAGTGGAGGGAGTAGTTTTAGCAGATTGTCTGACTGCAGAACAGAAAGACAACGGCATCAATATCTTAAGCCAATTTTCAGACCTCTTTTCACTTGTACCAGGTACAACATCCTGGTGTGAACACACAATTGACACTGGAGACAGCCTGCCTGTCAAAAGTAAAATGTATAGGCAGCCTGACCATGTCAGAGACTGCATCAAACAAGAGGAGCAGAAAATGTTGGATTTAGGGGTGATTGAACCTTCTGAAAGCCCCTGGGCTAGCCCAGTTGTGCTTGTACCAAAACCTCACACCAAAGATGGAAAGAGGGAGATGAGGTTTTATGTAGATTACAGAGGGCTTAATCAGGTAACCAAAACTGATGCTCACCCTATACCCAGGGCAGATGAGCTCATTGATACACTAGCTTCTGCCAAGTATCTTAGCACTTTTGATCTAACTGCAGGGTATTGGCAGATTAGATTGGCAGAAGATGCTAAACCAAAGACTGCATTTTCTACCACTGGAGGACAATACCAATTCACAGTAATGCCCTTTGGTTTGAAAAATGCACCTGCCACTTTTCAGAGGTTGGTGAATACAGTCCTGCAAGGGTTAGAGGCTTTCAGTGCAGCATATCTAGATAATATTGCTGTCACTAGCTCAACCTGGGATGATCACCTGGTCCACGTATGGAAAGTTTTGGAGGCCCTGCAAAAGGCAGGCCTCACTATCAAGGCCTCAAAGTGCCAGATATGGCAGGGGAAAGTGATTTATCTGGGCCACCTGATTGGTGGAGAACAGATTGCACCACCACAGGGGAAAATCCAAACTATCATGGATTGGGTTCCCCCTTCAAATCAGACCCAGGTGAGAGCCTTTTTAGGCCTCACGGAGTACTACAGGAGATTCAACAAGAATTATGGCTCCATAGCAGCCCCTCTTAATGAGCTCACTAGCAAGAAAATGCCTAAGAAGGTGTTATGGACAGCTAGCTGTCAGAAAGTTTTTGAGGAGCTCAAACAGGCCATGTGTTCTGCACCTGTCCTAAAAAGCCCATGTTGCTGCAAAACAAGAAGTTCATTGTTCAAACTGATGCATCTGAATTAGGGGTAGGGGCAGAACTATCACAACTGAATTCTGAGGGCCAGGATCAACCAGTTGCTTTTATCAGCAGAAGGTTGACCCCTAGAGAAAAGTGTTGATCTGCCATAGAGAGGGAGGTCTTTGCTGTGGTCTGGGCACTGAAAAAGTTGAGACCATACCTGTTTGGCACTAACTTTATTGTTCAGACAGACCACAAACCTCTACTAAAACAAATGAAAGGTGAAAACCCTAAATTGTTTAGGTGGTCCATATCTCTACAGGGAATGGACTATACAGTGGAACATAGACCTGGAAGTGCCCCCTTTAATGCAGATGGACTCTCCAGATATTTCCACTTAGACAATGAAGACTCATCTGGACAAGGCTGGTCTTATTGTCCTTCGTTTGGTGGGGGGGGGGGTGTATAGGAAAGTACCATCTTGCCTGGCATGTTACCCCCATTTTCACTGTATATATGTATGTTTTAGCCCTTGTGTCACTGGGATCCTGCTAGGCAGGACCACAGTGCTCATAGTATGTGCCCTGTATGTGTTCCTGTGTGCTGCCTAATTGTATCACTGAGGCTCTGCTAACCAGAACCTCAGTGTTTATGCTCCCTCTGCTTTCTAAATTTGTCACTGCAAGCTAGTGACTAAATTTACCAATTCTCATTGGCACACTGGTACACCCATATAATTCCCTCGTATATGGTACTTAGGTACCCAGGGTATTGGGGTTCCAGGAGATCCCTATGGGCTGCAGCATTTCTTTTGCCACCCATAGGGAGCTCTGACAATTCTTACACAGGCCTGTCACTGCAACCTGAGTGAAATAACTTCCACGTTATTTCACAGCCATTTTCACTGCACATAAGTAACTTAGAAGTCACCTATATGTCTAACATTCACTTGGTGAAGGTTGGGTGCAAAGTTACTTAGTGTGTGGGCACCCTGGCACTAGCCAAGCTGCCCCCACATCGTTCAGGGCAAATTCCCCGAACTTTGTGAGTGCGGGGACACCATTACACGTGTGCACTATACATAGGTAACTACCTATGTATAGCGTCACAAGGGTAACTCCGAACATGGCCATGTAACAGGTCTAAGATCATGGAATTGTCACCCCAATACCATTCTGGTATTGGGGGGAAATTCCATGATCCCCCGGGTCTTTAGCACAGAATCCTGGTACTGCCAAACTGCCTTTCCGGGGTTTTCACTGCAGCTGCTGCTGCCAACCCCTCAGACAGGATTCTGCCCTCCTGGGGTCTGGGCAGCCCCAGCCCAGGAAGGCAGAACAATGGATTTCCTCTGAGAGAGGGTGTTACACCCTCTCCCTTTCGAAATATGTGTGAAGGGATGGGGAGGAGTAGCCTCCCCCAGCCTCTGGAAGTGCTTTGATGGGCACAGATGGTGCCCATCTCTGCATAATCCAGTCTACACCAGTTCAGGGATCCCCCAGCCCTGCTCTGGCACAAAATTGGACAAAGGAAAGGGGATTGACCACTGCCCTGACCAGTACCTCCCAGGGGAGGTGCCCAGAGTTCCTCCTTTGTGTCCCAGACCTCTGCCATCTTGGAAACAAAGGTGTTGGGGGCACACTGGACTGCTCTGAGTGGCCAGTGCCAGCAGGTGACGTCAGAGACCCCCTCTGATAGGCTCTTACCGTTCTTGGAAGCCAATCCTCCTTTCTTGGTAGCCAAACCTCCTTTTCTGGCTATTTAGGGTCTCTTCTCTGGGGAATTCTTCAGATAACAAATAGAAGAGCTCACCAGAGTTCCTCTGCACTTCCCTCTTCGACTTCTGCCAAGGATCGACCGCTGACAGCTCCAGGACGCCTACAAAACCACAACAAAGTAGCAAGACGACTACCAGCTGCTGGGGACCAGGAAGGACCAGGATGTTGCCCCTTAGAGGAGGAGACAGAGGAGGCGCTCAGCAACCGAGAGAGCCCCCACAGAAGCAGGCAGCTACCGACTGCTAGCAACATTGTAGCGCTTTATCCTGCCGGCTTTCTCGACTGTTTCCTGGTAGTGCATGCTCTGAGGGCTGTCTGCCTTCACCCGGCACTGGAAGCCAAGAAGAAATCTCCCATGGGTCGACAGAATCTTCCCCCTGCTAACACAGGCACCAAACATCTGCATCACCGGTCCCCTGGGTCCCCTCTCATCTTGTTGATCGTAGTCCTTGGAACACAGGAGCTGGATCCAAGTGACCCCGACAGTCCAGTGGTCCATCTGTCCAAATTAGGTGGAGGTAACTCCTTGCCTCCCCACGCCAGACAGTAATCCTGTATACTGCGTGAACTGCAGCTGCTAAGGCTTCTGTGCACTTTTGCAAGGAATCCTTTGTGCACAGCATAGCCCAGGTCCCCAGTACTGTGTCCTGCTTTGCTCAACTCGCTGAGTTGACCACTGGCTTTGTGGGACCCTCCTTTGTAGTGTTGAGATGACTGCTGTGCTTAGTTTTCTTGAACCCCTGTTCAAGTGCTTCTACGGGTACTGTCTGCTTTTGCAAGGGCTTTCTGTACTGCTGTGCACCCCCTCTGTCTCCTCCTCCAAGTGGCGACCTCCTGGTCATTCCTGGGCCCGGGCAGCACCCATTTTCTCCAACCACGACCTTAGCAGCTATCAAAGCTTGTTTGCAGTCTTTCTGCGTGGAAACAACTCTGTATCTTCCAGCACACCGTGGGACATCTTCTGTGCAAAGGAGAAGAAGTTCCTGGCATTTTCTGTTGTTGCAGAATCTTCAGCTTCTTCCACCCGGAGGCAGCCTTTTTGCACCTTCATCCTGGGTTTAGTGGGCTCCTGCCCCCCCGGACACTTTCGTGACTCTTGGACTTGGTCTTCTTCCATTACAGGTCCTCAGATCCAGGAATCCATCCTCAGTGCTTTGCAGTCAGTTGTGGTCTTTGCAGAATCCCCTATCACGACTTTAGCATGTCTCTGGGGAAGTAGGGTAACTTTACTCCTACTTTCAGGGTCTTGGGGTGGGGTATCTTGGACATCTTTAGTGTTTTCTAACACTCCCAGTGACCCTCTATAAACTACACTAGGCCTGGGGTCCCTAAGTGGTTTGCATTCCACTTTCTTAGTATATGGTTTGTGTTGCCCCAGGCCTATTGCATCTTATTGTATTCTACAATGTTTGCACTACTTTTCTTACTGTTTACTTACCTGTTTACTTACCTGATTTTGGTTTGTGTGTATATTTTGTGTATTTTACTTACCTCCTAAGGGAGTATATCCTCTGAGATACTTTTGGCATATTGTCACTAAAATAAAGTACCTTTATTTTTAATAACTCTGAGTATTGTGTTTCTTCTGATATAGTGCTATATGATATAGGTGGTATAGTAGGAGCTTTGCATGTCTCCTAGTTCAGCCTAAGCTGCTCTGCTATAGCTACCTCTATCAGCCTAAACTGCTAGAACACTACTAATAAGGGATAACTGGACCTGGCACAAGGTGTAAGTACCATCAGGTACCCACTATAAGCCAGGCCAGCCTTCTACATTGGTGGTGTGCAGTGAGATAAGTACTTGTAACTGCTTTACCACTTTGTTTGTGCTTTTCATAAGAAAAACATATACCAAATACTTAAAAATATACACAATTAACCTAAACAGTTTAACTTTCCTTCTACAAACTTTCTAAAAAGTTTCAGAAAAGTTTTAAAACTATACACAGTTAACCTAAACAGTTTAACTTTCCTTCTACAAACTTTCTAAAAAAGTTTCAGAAATGTTTTGAAAAGTTTTGAAACGTTTGAAAAAGTTTTCCTCTTTTCTCTAAAAGTTTCTAAACTTTTTTCTTTCTATCCTAACCCCTTTCTAACAATCATGTCTGCAGTAGAACTTACTCCCACAGTTGTCCAGGCAACCAATGATAGTTTAAACTTTAAAAGTTTGAGGGGTCTCTGCATAGAAAGAGGTTTAAGCATTGGTAAGAACCCTGCCAAAGATCTTCTCCTTAGCCTTCACCTAGAAAGTGACCAGAACCAGTCTGGCCCATCCCAGGATCAGGAGTAGAGGAGGGGAGTACCCAGCAAGACTCAGAGGAGTCCCCTGAGGATGCTGGGGAGGGTTCATCCAAAGACCTGAAAGCTAACAGCCCTCCTAGTGACACTTGTAATGGTAGGGGGTCACACACTAGTGGGGCACCTTTTACTCCAAAAGGCCAGGTTACTAGAGACCAGCCACTTAGAGACAGGTTCACTTCTGCCAATTCCCACATCTCCTCTGTGTCCTCTGTGTCTCAGAATTCCCAAGCCTCCCACCCTGAGGATAACACTATGGAAAGGGAACTCAGAAAGCTGAGCTTGGAAGAGGCTAGACTGAAGCTCAGACCGCAACAGTTGGCCTTAGACAGGGAATCTCTAGATGTAGAGAGGGAAAGGCAGAGGTTGGGGTTATTCCCCACGGTGGCAGCAGCAGTGTTTTGATAGCAATCCTGTAAGAGAACAAGATTCCAGAAACCTGCATAAGATAGCCCCCCCTTACAATGAGGGGGGTGACATTAACTAGTGGTTTGCTGCACTTGAGAGGGCTTGTATGGTACAGTTGGTCCCTCAAAGGCAGTGGGCTGCTATCTTGTTGCTATCTTTCACTGGTAAGGGTAGAGATAAGCTCATTACTGTCAGAGAAAGTGATGCTAATAATTACAAAGTTTTGAAGGATGCACTCTTGGATGGTTTTGGCTTAACCTCTGAACAATCCAGGATAAAGTTCAGAGATGCCAGAAAAAAGTACTCTCAAGACTGGACAGACTTTGTAGACTGTTCAGTGAAGGACTTGGAGGGTTGGTTACATGGCAGTAAGGTGACTGACTATGAAAGCCTGTATAATCTAATCCTGAGAGAGCATATTTTGAACAATTGTGTGTCTGATTTGCTGCACCAGCACTTGGTAGACTCAGATCTGACCTATACTCAAGAATTGGGAAATAAGGCAGAGAAATGGGTCAGAACAAGAGTGAACAGAAAAGTTCATACGGGGGTGACTAGGATGGCAAGAAGAAGGATGGTAAGTCTTCTGACAAGGGTTGGGACAAAGAAAAAAAAGCCTTCTGAGTCTTCATTAGGCCCACAAAAATCCTCTGGGGGTGGTGGGTCCAAATCCTCTTCCCACAATCAAAAGAAGCCATGGTGTTATTTAAGTAAAAGTAAAGGCCATTGGGCAAGTGATTTCACTTGTCCAAAGAAAAACACCAAGGCTCCCACTACCACAACCCTAACTGTGTCCTCTAGTGCCCCCAGTAATAGCAGTGGTGGTGGGAAGTCTTCTACAAATAGCCATTCCAAGGGTGTAGCTGGGCACATCATTGGTAATGTAGTTGGGGTTGGTCTTGTTAGGGAGACCACAGAGGCTACTTTAGTCTCTGATGGTGGTATTGACTTTGCCACCTTGGTTTCTTGTCCCCTTAATGTGGGTAAGTACAAGCAACTTTCCCTAATAAATGGTGTTGAGATTGAGGCCTACGGGGATACAGGAGCCAGTGTCACTATGGTGATTGAGAAACTGGTTCACCCTGATCAACACCTACTTTGTCAGCAGTACCAAGTTGCTGATGCTCATAACAACACTCTTAGCCACCCCATGGCTGTTGTGAATCTCACGGGGGGGTTACAGATTCAAAGGAAGTTGTGGTAGACACTGAATTACCTGTAGATTGCTTACTAGGCAATGATTTGGAGACATCAGCTTGGGCTGAAGTGGAGTTGGAGGCTCATGCAGCAATGCTGGGCATTCCTGGCATATCTTTGCTTTGTCAAGGGCTCAGGCCAAGAAGCAAGGAGGACAGGGACACTTGGATCCTGGAACAAAAGACCAAGTGCTCCCAAAAGCTAGGGGTAGAAAGGGTAAATCCTTGCCCACTATCCCTCCCTCTCCAGAATATTCCCCTTTTGAGGAAGAGGAATCCTCTCCCTGTGCAGAACCTACACCAGATGAGCTGGCTACAGACACTGCTGAGCTTTTCGGTGCAGGGGCCTGCTAGGAAAGAGCTGAGTGTGGCACAGCAGACCTGTCCCACACTAGAGGGTTTGAGGCAGCAAACTGTCAACCAGCAGAATGGGGATGTCACTGATAGCCATAAGGTGTATTAGGAAGACAACCTTCTTTATACTGAGTCAAGGGACCCTAAACCTGGAGCTGCCAGAAGATTGGTTATCCCTTTGCAGTATAGGGAGTTTCTTCTAACCTTGGCACATGACATTCCTTTGGCTGGGCATTTGGGACAGAATAAAACTTGGGACAGACTTGTTCCATTGTTTCACTGGCCTCATATGTCAGAGGACACTAAATAGTTTTGTTGCTTTTGTGTGACCTGCCAAGCCAGTGGCAAGACTGGTGGGACACCTAAGGCCCCCTTAATTCCACTCCCGTTGGTTGGGGTGCCCTTTGAAAGGGTAGGGGTTGACATAGTTGGCCCCCTTGATCCTCCAACAGCTTTAGGCAATAGATTCATCCTTGTGGTAGTGGACCATGCCACTAGGTATCCTGAAGCGATTCCCTTAAGGACCACTACAGCTCCTGCAGTGGCAAAGGCCCTCCTGGGAATCTTGTCCAGAGTGGGCTTCCCTAAGGAACTGGTGTCAGACAGAGGTAGTAACTTCATGTCTGTATACCTCAAAGCTATGTGGAAGGAGCGTGGTGTAACTCATAAGTTCACTACTCCTTATCATCCACAGACAAATGGTCTGGTTGAGAGGTTTAATACAACTCTCAAAGGTATGATTATGGGACTCCCTGAAAAACTCAGAAGGAGATGGGATGTCCTGTTGCCATGCCTCCTTTTTGCTTGCAGGGAGGTACCCCAAAAAGAGGTGGGCTTTATCCCCTTTGAACTCTTCTTTGGACACCCTGTAAGAGGTCCCCTTGCACTTGTGAAGGGGGGTTGGGAACAACCTTTAACAGCTCCAAGCAAGACATTTTGGACTATGTACTTGGTCTAAGATCCAGAATGGCTGAGTACATGAAAAAGGCCAGTAAAAACCTTCAGGCTGGCCAAGGGCTCCAAAAGCAATGGCATGACCAGAAGACTGTCCTGACCCAGTACCACCCAGGACAGAAGGTGTGGGTATTGGAGCCTGTGGCCTCAGGAGCACTCCAGGACAAATGGAGTGGGCCCCATCTCATTGTTGAGAAAAAGGGTGAGGATACCTACCTGGTAGACCTAACAATGCAAGGAGTCCCCTTATGGTGCTCCATGTCAATCACCTAAAACCCTACTATGACAGGGCTGACTTAACCCTGCTCATGGCAACAGATGAGGGACAGGAAGAAGAGAGTGACCCTGTCCCTGATCTCTTCTCCACCACTTAAAGTAATGGTTTAGTGGAGGGAGTGGTGCTTTCAGATTGCCTTACTGCTGAGCAGAAGGACAACTGTGTAAATCTCCTAGACCAATTTTCTGACCTCTTCTCACTAATACCAGGTACCACTACCTGGTGTGACCACACAATCAACACTGGAGACAGTTTACCTGTCAAAAGGAAGATGTATAGGCAGCCTGACCATGTCAGGGATTGCCCAAAAGAAGAGGTACAGAAAATGCTGTACCTAAGAGTGATTGAGCCTTCAGAAAGCCCATGGGCTAGCCCAGTGGTGCTTGTCCCAAAACCTCACAGTAAAGATGGTAAAAGAAAATGAGGGTTTTGTGTTGACTACAGAGGTTTCAATCAAGTAACTAAAACTGATGCTCACCCTATACCCAGGGCAGATGAGCTAATCTATAAACTGGCTTCTGCCAAGTATCTAAGCACTTTTGATTTAACTGCAGGGTATTGGCAGATTCAATTATCAGAAGATGCTAAACCCAAAACTACATTGTCTACCATTGGAGGGCACTATCAGTTCACTGTGATGGCACTTGGTTTGAGGAATGCACCTGCCACTTTTCAGAGGTTGGTGAACACAGCCCTGCAAGGGTTGGAAGCTTTTAGTGCAGCATATAGAGATGATGAAGCTGTCTTTAGCTCAACCTGGGATGAGCACCTGGTCCACCTATGGAAAGCTTTCGAGGCCCTGCAAGAGGCAGGCCTCACTATCAAGGCTTCAAAGTGCCAGATAAGGCAGGGGAAAGTGGTTTATCTGGGCCACCTGGTAGGTGTGGAACAGATTGCACCACTGCAGCGGAAGATCCAGACCATTATGGAATGGGCTCCCCTACAAATCAAACCCAGGTGAGAGCCGTCTTAGTCCTCACAGGGTACTATAGGAGATTCATTAAAAACTATGGCTCCATTGCAGCTCCTCTTAATGACCTCACTAGTAAGAAGATGCCTAAAAAGGTATTGTGGACAGCAAAGCTGTCAAAAGGCTTTTGGTGAGCTCAAACAGGCCATGTGCTCTACACCTGTCCTAAAAAGCCCTTGTTACTCCAAAAGGTTCATAGTCCAGACTGATGCATCTGAATTAGGGGTGGGGGCAGTGCTATCACAGCTTAACACTGAGGGTCAAGATCAACCTGTTGCTTTTATCAGCAGGAAGTTGACCCCTAGAGAAAAGCATTGGTCTGCCATAGAGAGGGAGGCCTTTGCTGTGGTCTGGGCACTGAAAAAGTTGAGACCATACCTGTTTGGTACTCACTTTATTGTTCAGACAGACCAAAAACCCTTATTATGGCTTAAACAAATGGAAGGTGGAAACCCTAAATTGTTGAGGTGGTCCATCTCCCTACAGGGAATGGACTATACAGTGGAACATAGACCTGGGAGTACCCAATCCAGATGGACTCTCCAGATATTTCCACTTAGACAATGAAGTCTCATCTGGGCAAGGTTAGCCTTATTGTCCCTCGTTTGGGGGGGGGGGTTGTGTAGGAAAGTATCATCTTGTCTGGCATGTTACCCCCATTTTTACTTGTGTGCCAGTTTGTTTTTGCTTGTCTCACTGGGATCCTGCTAGTCAGGACCCCAGTGCTCATAGTTTGTGGCCTGAATGTGTTCCCTGTGTGGTGCCTAACTGTGTCACTGAGGCTCTGCTAACCAGAACCTCAGTGCTTATGCTCTCTCTGCTTTTAAAATTGTCACTACAGGCTAGTGACCATTTTTACCAATTCTAATTGGCACACTGGAACACCCGTATAATTCCCTAGTATATGGTACCTAGGTACCCATGGAATTGGGGTTTCAGGAGATCCCTATGGGCTGCAGCATTTCTTTTGCCACACATAGGGAGCTCAGACAATTCTTACACAGGACTGCCACTGCAGCCTGAGTGAAATAACGTCCACGTTATTTCAAAGCCATTTTATACTGCACTTAAGTAACCTATAAGTCACCTATTTGTCTAACCCTCACCTAGTGAAGGTTAGGTGCAAAGTTACTAAGTGTGAGGGCACCCTGGCACTAGCAAAGGTGCCCCCACATTGTTCAGAGCAATTTCCTGCAGACTTTGTGAATGCGGGGACACCATTACACGTGTGCACTACATATAGGTCAATACCTATATGTAGCTTCACAATGGTAACTCCGAATATGGCCATGTAACATGTCTAAGATCATAGAATGGTCCCCCCATGACAACTCTGGTAATGTGGTGCCAATCCCATGCATCCCTGGGGCTCCAGCATGGACCCTGGGTACTGCCAAACTAGCTCTCCGGGGTTTTCATTGCAGCTACTGCTTCTGCCAACCCAAAGACAGGCTTCTGCCCTCCTAGGGTCTGTGCAGCCCAGTCGCAGGAAGGCAGAACAAAGGATTTCCACTGAGAGAGGGTGTTACACCCTCTCCCTTTGGAAATAGGTGTTAAGGGCTGGGGAGGAGTAGCCTCCCCCAGCCTCTGGAAATGCTTTGAAGGGCACAGATGGTGCCCTCCTTGCATAAGCCAGTCTACACCAGTTCAGGCATCCCCCAGCCCCTGCTCTGGCACAAAACTGGACAACGGAAAGGGGAGTGACCACTCCTCTGTCCATCACCACCCCAGGAGTGGTGCCCAGAGTTCCTCCAGTGTGTCCCAGACCTCTGCCATCTTGACTGCAGAGATGTGAGGGCACAATGGAGGCCTCTGAGTGGCCAGTGCCAGCAGGTGACGCCAGAGACCCCTCCTGATAGGTGCTTAATTGACTAGGTGGCCAATCCTCCCCTGAGGGCTATTTAGGGTCTCTCCTGTGGGTTTCTCATCAGATAACGACTGCAAGAGCTTACCAGAGTTCCTCTGCATCTCCCTGTCCGACTTCTGCCAAGGATCGACCGCTGACTACTCCAGGACGCCTGAAAAACCCGCAACAAAGTAGCAATACAACTATCAGCAACATTGTAGCGCCTACTCCTGATTTTTTTCATGACTCTTTCCTGGTGGTGCATGCCCTGGGGGATGTCTGCCTTCACCCGGCACTGGAAGCCAAGAAGAAATCTTCACAGGCACCAAACTTCTGCATCAGCGGTCCTCTGGGTCCCCTCTCATCTTGACGAGCGTGGTACTTGGAACACAGGAGCTGGATCCAAGTGACCCCGACAGCCAGTGGAGGTAAGTCCTTGCCTCCCCACTCCAGACAGTAATCCTGTGTACTGTGTGAACTGCAGCTTCTAGGGCTTCTGTGCACTTTTGCAAGGAATCCTTTGTGCACAGCATAGCCCAGGTCCCCAGCACTCTGTCCTGCTTTGCCTCAACTCGCTGAGTTGACCACCAGTTTCGTGGGACCCTCCTTTGTAGTGTTGAGACGACCGCCGTGCTCAGTTTTCTTGAACCCCTGTTCAAGTGCTTCTGCGGGTGCTGCCTGCTTCTGCATGGGCTCTCTGTGCTGCTGAGTGCCCCCTCTGTCTCCTCCTCTAAGGGGCCCGGGCAGCACCCATTTTTTTCAACTGCGACTCTTGCAGCTATCAAGGCTTGTTTGCAGTTTTTCTGTGTGGAAACAATTCTGCATCCTCCAGCAGGCCGTGGGACATCTTCTGTGCAAAGGAAATGTTCTTGGAATTTTCCGTTGTTGCAGAATCTTGCGCTTCTTCCACCCAGAGGCAGCCATTTTGCACCTTCATCCGGGGTTTAATGGGCTCCTGTCCCCCCGGACACTTTTGTGACTCTTTGACTTGATCCCCTTCCTTTACAGGTCCTCGGGTCCAGGAATCCGTCTTCAGTGCTTTGAAGCCAGTTGTGGCCTTTGCAGAATCTCCTATCACAACTTTAGTGTGTTTAATCCTACTTTTCAGGATCTTTTGGTGGGGTATTGTAGGAGGCTGGCCTGGCTTATAGTGGATACCTGATGGTACTCACACCTTGTGTTAGGTCCAATTATCCCTTATTAGTAGATTAGTAGTGTTCTAGCAGCTTAGGCTGATAGAGGTAGCTATAGCAGAGCAGCTTAGGCTGAACTAGGAGACATGCAAAGCTCCTACTATACCACTCATATCATATAGCACTATCATAAGAATCACAATACTGAGTGTTACTAAAAATAAAGGTACTTTATTTTAGTGACAATGCACCAAAAATATCTCAGAGGATATACTCCCTTAGGAGGTAAGTAACATACATAAAATATACACACAAACCAAAATCAGGTAAGTAAACAGTTAGAAAAGTAGTTCAAACACTGTAGAATACAATAGGATGCAATAGGCCTATGGGCAACACAAACCATATACTAAGAAAGTGGAATGCAAACAACTTAGGGACCCCAGGCCTAGTGTAGTGTGTAGAGAGTCGCTGGGAGTGTAAGAAAACACTGCTGGTGTCCAAGACACCCCACCCCAAGACCCTGAAAAGTAGGAGTAAAGTTACTCTACTTCCCCAAAAACACACGAAAGTCGTGATAGGAGATTCTGTAAAGACAACAACTGACTGCAAAGCACTGAAGATGGATTCCTCGACCTGAGGACCTGTAAAGGAAGGGGACCAAGTCCAAGAGTCACAAAAGTGTCCGGGGGGCAGGAGCCCACTAAACCCCGGATGAAGGTGCAAAATGGCTGCATTTGGGTGGAAGAAGCTGAAGATTCTGCAACAACGGAAGATGCCATGAACTTCTCCTTTGCACAGAAGATGTCCCATGGTGTGCTGGAGGACGCAGAGTTATTTCCACACAGAAAGACCACAAACAAGCCTTGTTAGGTGCAAAGGTAGCAGTTGAAGAAAATGGGTGCTGCCCGGGCCCAGGAAGGACCAGGAGGTCACCCCTTGGAGGAGGAGACAGAGGGGGCACTCAGCAGCACAGAGAGCCCATGCAGAAGCAGGCAGCACCCGCAGAAGCACTTGAACAGGCATTCCAGAAATATGATCACAGCGGTCATCTCAACACTACAAAGGAGGGTCCAACGAAGCCGGTGGTCAACTCAGCGAGTTGAGCAAAGCAGGACAGAGTGCGGGGACCTGGGCTATGCTATGCATTAAGGATTGCTTGCAAAAGTTCACAGAAGCCCTAGTAGCTGCAGTTCACGCAGTACACAGGATTACTGTCTGCGTGGTGAGGCGAGGACTTACCTCCACCAAATTTGGACAGAAGGACCTCTGGACTGTCGGGGTCACTTGGATCAAGCTCCTGTTTTCCTGGGACCACGCTCGTCAAGATGAGAGGGGACCCAGAGGACCGGTGATGCAGAAGTTTGGTGCCTGCGTTAGCAGGGGGAAGATTCCGTCGACCCACGGGAGATTTCTTCTTGGCTTCCAGTGCAGGGTGAAGGCAGGCAGCCCTCAGAGAATGAACCACCAGGAAACAGTCGAGAATGGCGGCAGGATGAGGTTTTACAATGTTGCTGGTAGTCGTCTTGCTACTTTGTTGCGGTTTTGCAGGCGTCCTGGAGCTGTCAGCAGTCGATCCTTGGCAGAAGTCGAAGAGGGAGATGCAGAGGAACTCTGGTGAGCTCTTCCATTCGTTATTTGAAGAGAAACCCATAGGAGAGACCCTAAATAGCCCTCAGAGGAGGATTGGCCACCTAACCAGGTAAGCTCCTATCAGGACAGGTCTCTGATGTCACCTGATGGCACTGGCCACTAAGAGGCCTCCGTTGTGCCCTCACACCTCTGCATTCAAGATGAAGGAGGTCTGGGAAACACTGGAGAAGCTCAGGGCACCACCCCTGGGGTGGTGATGGACAGGGGAGTGGTCACTCCCCTTTCCTTTGTCCAGTTTCACACCAGAGCAGGGGCTGGGGGATCCCTGAACCGGTGTAGACTGGTTTATGCAAGGAGGGCACCATCTGTGCCCTTCAAAGCATTCGCAGAGGCCAGGAGAGGCTACTCCTCTCAGGTCCTCAGCACCTGTTTCCAAAGGGAGAAAAGTAACACCCTCTCTCAAAGGAAATCCTTTGTTCTGCCTTCCTGGGAGTGGGCTGCCCAAACCCCAGGAGGGCAGAAGCCTGTCTATGGGTTGGCAGCAGCAGTAGCTGCAGTGAAAACCCCAGAGAGCTAGTTTGGCAGTGCCCGGGGTCCATGCTGGAGCCCCGGGGATGCACGAGATTGGAACCCAATACCATATTTGGCATGGGAGGACAATTCCATGATCTTAGACATGTTGCATGGCCATATTCGGAGTTACCATTGTGAAGCTACATATAGGTATTGACCTATATGTAGTGCACGCGTGTAATGGTGTCCTCGCACTCACACGGTCCGTGGAAATTGCCCTGAACAATGTAAGGGCACCTTGGCTAGTGCCATGGTGCCCTCACACTTAGTAACTTTGCACCTAACCTTCACCAGGTGAGGGTTGGACATTTAGGTGACTTATAAGTTACTCAAGTGCACTGCAAAATGGCTGTGAAATAACGTGGACGTTACTTCACTCAGGCTGCAGTGGCAGTCCTGTGTAAGAATTGTCTGAGCTCCTTATGGGTGGCAAAAGAAATGCTGCAGCCCATAGGGATCTCCTGGAACCCCAATACCCTGGGTACCTAGGTACCATATACTAGGGAATTATAATGGTGTTAAAGTGTGCCAATCATAATTGGTGAAAAGGGTCACTAGCCTGCAGAGAGAGAGCATAAGCAATGAGGTTCTGGTTACTCGAGCCTCCGTGACACAGTTAGGCACCACACAGGGAACACATTTATGCCACAAACTATGAGCACTGGGGTCGTGGCTAGCAGGATCCCAGTGAGACATACAAAACACACTGACAAATAGGGTTTCAACCTTGAGCACTGGGGTCCTGGCTAGCAGGATCCCAGTGAGACAGTAAAAACACCCTGACATATACTCACAATCAGGCCAGAAGTGAGGGTAGCAAGGCTAGAAAGAGGCTACCTTCCCACAGGTATCTTGGACACCCGCAGTGTTTTCCAACACTCCCAGCAACCCCCTACACACTACACTAGGCCTGGGGACCCTAAGTATTTCGCATTCCACTTTCTTAGTAGCAGGTTTGTGGTGCTGCCAGGCCTTTTTGCGTCATATTGTATTCTACAGTGTTTGCACTACTTTTCTAATTGTTTACTTACCTGATTTTGGTTTGTGTGTATATTTTGTGTATTTTACTTACCTCCCAAGGGAGTATATCCTCCGAGATATTTTTGGCACATTGTCACTTAATTAAAGTACCTTTATTTTTAGTAACTCTGAGTATTGTGATTCTTATGATATAGTGCTGTATTATATAAGTGGTGTAGTAGGAGCTTTGCATGTCTCCTAGGTCAGCCTAAGCTGCTCTGCTATAGCTACCTCTATCAGCCTACGTTGCTAGAACACTTCTTATCTACTAATAAGGGATAACTGGACCTGGCACACGGTGTAAGTACCATCAGGTACCCACTATAAGCCAGGCAAGCCTCCTACATACTGGACCCCTCTTATAAGTCCCTAGTATATGGTACATAGGTTCAGAGGGCATTGGGATTCCAGGGGATCCCTATGTGCTGCAGCATTTCTTTTGCCACCCATAGGAACCCCATAAAAAGGCTTCTTCAGGACTGCCATTGCAGCCTGTGTGAAATAGTGCATGCACTATTTCACAGTCATTTTCACAGCACCAGGTCACTTATAAGTCACCTATATATCAGTTCTTCCAACACTGAAGGCTAGGTGCAAAGTACCTGTGTGTGAGGGCACCCCTGAACTAGCAGAGCAGCTCAATCCCAGGAAGGCAGAACAATGCATTTCCTTTAGGAGAGGGGTGTTACATCCTCTCCCTTTGGAAATAGGTGTTACAGGCATGGGAGAGGTATCCTCCCAGAGCCTCTGGAAATGCGTTGAAGGGCACAGATGGGGCCCTCCTTGCATAATCCAGTCTACAATGGTCCAGGGACACCCAGTCCATGCTCTGGCATGAATCTGGACAAAGGAAAGGAGAGTGACCACTCCCCTGTCCATCACCACTCCAGGGGTGGTGCCTAGAGCTCCTCCAGAGTGTCTCTGGGTTTTGCCATCTTGGATTCCAAGTTGGTGGGGCACTCTGGGAGCATCTGAATGGCCAGTGCCAGCAGGTGAAGTCAGAGACCCCTCCATGATAGGTGCTTACCTGGTTTGGTGACCATTCCCCCTCTCAGGGTTATTTAGGGACTCTCCTCTGGGTGTTTCCTCAGATTCAGATTGCAAGACTCCAGCAGGAATCCTCTGCATCATTTACTTCATCTTCTACAGACGGATTAATCACTGACTGCTCCAGGAACTCTACAAAACTGCAACAAAGAAATTAAGACGACTTCTGCAACTTTGTATCTTTAGTTCCTGTGAGCAACTGAAACAGTTTAGAGGTTGTGCATCCTCTGAGGACTGTCTGTCTTCAGCCTGCACCAGAAGAAGTGAAGGAATCTCCTGTGGAGGGACTGAGTCACTTCCCTGCTTCAGTAGGCTCCTCTCTGCAGCAACGACCGGTGGCTTGGGTCCCCTCTCCAGATGACAGGCGTGGATCCAGTGACACAGGTGGTGGACTAAAGTGACTCCGACAGTCCCAACGTCCAGCTGTCCAATTTTGGTGGAGGTAAGAGCTTGCCTCCCTACGCAAAACAGTACCCCTGTGCACTACGTGACTTGCAGTTGCCATGCTTGTGTGCGTTCTTCCAAGAAGTTATTCGTGCAGAGCACAGCTTAGCCCCCCAGCACTCCATTATAGGATGCAGGCCTGGTTTGTGGTGGGTACCGTGGGTACTTACACCGTATACCAGGTCCAGTTATCCCTTATTAGTGAAGTAGTAGTGTTCTAGCAGCTTAGGCTGATAGATGTAGCTATAGCAGAGCAGCTTAGGCTGAACTAGGAGACATGCAAAGCTCATGCAATACTACTTATAATTACCCAGTACTGATACACAAGTAAAGACACTACTCAGTGTTACCAAAAATAAAGGTATTTATTTGGGTGACACAGTACCAAAAATATCTTAGAGACAACACTCCTTCTGGAGGTAAGTATTATACACAATATATACACTAGACACCAGAATTAGAGAAGTAAATAGTCATAGAACAATGCAAACAGTAGGAAATCCTATAGAATGCAATGGGAGAAAATAGGTCTAGGGTGAACACAAACCATATACTAAAAAAGTGGAAGGTGAATCACGAACTCCCCCTTTGACAAGTGTAGTGTGTGCAGAATCGCTGGGAGAGTAAGAATACAGTAAAGGTAAGTAAATTACCCCACCCCAGAGCCAAGAGAATTAGGAGTAAAGTACTGTAAGTTTCCTTAGGACACACTACACCTCGTTTTTGGGATTTTGCAGCAGCCAACCAAGTCTGCAAAGAACAACTGCTGGATTATTGGACCTGAAGACCTGCAAAGGAAGGGGACCAAGTCCAGAAGTCCAAAGACGTTCCGGGAAGGACAGGAGCCCCTGCCAACCCAGAAGAGTGTGCAGAAAGAAGAGTCCCTGGTTAGTAGAAGACTGCAGAAATGCACCCTAGGAAGATGCCAGCAGGTTTCTGCATGATGCAAAAGATTTCCCGTGGTGTGAAGATCGTTGCAGATGAGATTTCATGTTGGAAAGCACCAACAAACCTTGGCTACGAAAAAAGTGAATTTTTCATCAAAATGGCGCTGGATGGACCCAGGAGGGATCTGGGGGCCTCACCTCTATGTGAGGAGGAAGAGAGGGCTCTCAGCCCTTTACAGAGCCCTCAGGATGCAAGCCAGCACCCGCAGAAGCCACAGGATATGGGTTCAAAGGAGGTGCAAAATGCAGTTGATGCAGCACAACAAAAGAAGGTCCCAGCAAGTTGAGCATCACAGGGTGGAGTGCTGGGGACATGGGCCAGGCTGTGCACAAAGGAATTTTGCAAAATGTGCACAGAGGCCTCAGGAGGCAAAGAAGACACAATACGCAGGGGTACCATCGTTCTCGGGGAAGGCAAGGTCTTACCTCCTCCAAATTGCATCAGCAGGACCACAGGACAGTCCTTTGTCCAGTTTCCCTCCAGAGCAGGGGAGAAAGGGTCCCTGAACCGCTGTAGACTGGTTTATGCAAGGAGGGCCCCATCTGTGCCTTTCAAAGCATTTCCAGAGGCTGGGGGAGGCTACCCCTCCCCAGCCTTTAACACCTATTTCCAAAGGGAGAGGGTGTAACACCCTGCTCTCAGAGGAAAAGGTTTGTTCTGCCTTCCTGGACTGGGATGCACAGACCCCAGGAAGGCAGAATCCTGTCTCTGAGGTGGCAGCAGCTGTAGCTGCAGTGCAAGCCTCAGAGAGCTGGTTTGGCAGTACTGGGGGTCTATGGTGGAGCCCCCAGGATGCATGGAATTGGCTGCCCAATACCAGATTTAGTATGGGGGACAATTCCATGATCTTAGACATGTTACATGGCCATATTCGGAGTTACCATTGTGAAGCTACACATAGGTAGTGACCTATATGTAGTGCACGAGTGTAATGGCGTCCCCGCACTCACAAAGTCCAGGGAAATGGCCCTGAACAATGTGAGGGCACCTTGGCTAGTGCAACGGTGCCCTCACACTTAGTAACTTTGCACCTAACCATCAGCAAGTGAAGGTTAGACACATAGGTGACTTATAAGTTACTTAAGTGCAGTGAAAATGGCTGTGAAATAGTGTGTGCACTGTTTCACGCAGGCTGCAGTGGCAGGCCTGTGCAAGGGTTTGTCTGAGCTCCGTATGGGTGGCAAAATAAATGCTGCAGCCCATATGGATCTCCTGGAACCCCAATGCCCTGGGTACCTAGGTACCATATACTAGGGTCTTCTAAGGGGGGTCCAGTATTGAAATTGGTAAATGAAATCACTGGCCTATAGTGACAAATTTGAAAGCAGAGGGAACATAAGCACTTAGGTTCTGGTTAGCAGAGCCTCAGTGACAGTTAGGCACTACAGAGGCATACACATTAGGCCACAAACTGTCAGCACTGGGGTCCTGGCTAGCAGGATCCCAGTGAGAGAGGCAAAACACACTGACACATATGTTTTTATCTATGAGCACTGGGGTCCTGGCTAGCAGGATCTCAGTGACCCAGTAAAAACACACTGACACAGTCTCACAAACAGGCCAAAAGGGGGGTTAACCATGCCAGAAAGCTAGAAAGAGTCTATTTCCTACATCCATCCTGTGACGTACAGCTTCCTGAGTGGTTCTCCTGCGGTGTGAGAATCCTTTGTGTCGTGTTGTGTGGGCCTCCATTTGCACCTCTTTTGTCCTCATGCTGTGGGACTCCTGTGTGCGCTGCCTCGTCTTCTGAGGGATCTCCGAGTTGCTGAGAGCCCCCTCTGTTTCCCCTTTGTAGGGAGAGGCGACCAAGTCCCCCTGGTCCTGGGCAGCGTCATTTTCCGCTAACAGCGAGTTTTGCATGTGCCAAGGCTTGTTGGCGGAATCCAGTGACGTAAACCAGACTGCACTCATCCATCCGGCGTGGGACATCTTCTGCACTAACCAGGAACCCGCATCCGTCTTCTTTATTGCAATACTGACTTTGTCTTCTCATCGGTGGTTCTTTTTATGCACCTTCATCCAGGTTAGCAGGGGCTAATGTTCTCCCTGGACTCTTCAGTGCTTCTTGGACTTGGTCTCATTCTTCCACAGGACTTCAGGTCCAGGAATCCATTATTTGTGTTTTACAGTCTCTTCTGGTTCATGCATTATCTTCTATCACAACTTCTAGTGTGTTTTAGGAAAGGTGTTGTGTTTTACTCCTGCTTTCCTGGGCTTTGGGGTATGTTACATTACCTACCTTTGTTTTTTTCTCACACTCACAGCGCCCCCCTACACACTTTAATTGTCTAGGTGGGAAACCGACTTTTGCATTCCACTATTTTAGTATATGGTTTGTGTTCCTGTAGGCTCATTGCAACCTATTATGATTTTCACTATTTGCATTCTTTTCCTACTGTATACTTACCTGTTTTCGGTTACTAGTTTATATATAGTGTAATTTACTTACCTCCTAAGGGAGTATAGTTTCCAAAGTATTTTTGGCATTCTGTGAGTAACGAAAGTACCTTTATTTTTTAACACTGAGTATTGTCTTTCATGTGTGTAAGTACTGTGCGACTACAGTGGTATTGTTAGACCTTTGCATGTCTCCTAGTTCAGCCTTGACTGCTCTGCCTACAGCTATCTCTAGACAGCCTAGTTTCTAGACACTGACTACATTTCACTAATAAGGGTACCCACTACAAACCAGGCCAGCCTCCTACATTGGTGGTGCAGCGGTGAGATAAGTACTTGCAATTGCCTCATCACTCTGTCATCTGTGCTTTCCACAGGAAAGTGTACTCTGTACTTGGGGCTAAACAAACGTATATCCAGTAGTTGCAATTGCATTCTAAAATTCTAAAAGTTAGATAAAATAGGTCTTTCCTTTCACTTTAACTTTTCTATCACTATGTCTTCCTCTGAGGTCACCCCTAGGGTTTTCACAAGAACCTAAACTTTAAAAGTTTGAAGGGGCTTTGTTTACAGAGAAGCCTAGGGATTGGGAATAACCCTAACAAAGATTTCCTGTTAAATCTCGTTCTCCAGGATGACTAAGAACAGTCTTGTCACCAGGTAGAGGAGGAAGAGGGGGATTCTGGGGGATTCTAACCAGGTGGGATCAGGAGAAGGGATGCAGGTAAGGGTCCTTCCCAAGATCTTCCCCTTGGTAAACCAACTAGTGTAGCTGGCAGTAGGAGGGGGTCATACACAAGTAGAGCTCCCTTCACACCTGGAGGTGAGGTTACTAAGGTTACACAAGCCAGGGAAAGATCTGCCTCGGGTCATTCCCTTGTCACTTCAGTCTTGGAAGTGTCCCACACATCCAACCTTGAGGACAACTCCCTAGATAGGGAACTCAGAAAGCTGAGTTGGAGGAGGCCAGACTAAGGCTGCAACAGCAACATTTGGCCTTAGATAGGGAAGCCCTAGCTGTGGAAAGGGATGACAGGGGTTGGGACTTGTTCTCCATGGTGGCAGCAGCAATAGCAGTTTCAGGAGCTATGGTGTTAGGGAGAACAAATTTGGCTCTAGAAACTTGTTCCCCCTTCCAAGGAGTAGGATGATATCTACAAGTGGTTTGCTGCACTTGAGAGGGCCTGTAAAGTTCGGAGGGTCCCTCAGAGACAGTGGGCTACTATTCTGTGGTTGTCCTCTAGCGAGGGGAGGGATAGACTCCTTACTGTCAGAGAAGATGATTCAGATAATTACAATGGTTTGAAGACAGAACTCTTAGATGGATTTGGCTTAACCACTGAACAATATAGGATGAAGTTCAGAGAAAGCAGAAAAGAGTCTTAACAAGATTGGATAGACTTTGTGGACTGTTCAGTGAAGGCTTTAGAAGGTTGGTTATATGGTAGCAAAGTGTCTGATTATGAGGGTCTATATAATCTAATCCTGAGAGAGCACATTCTTAACAAATGTGTGTCTGACTTGTTGCACCAGTACTTGGTAGACTCAGATCTGACCTCTCCCCAAGAGTTGGGAAAGAAGGCAGACAGATGGGTCAGAACTAGAGTAAACAGAAAAGGTCATACAGAGGTTGACAAGAAGAAGGATGTTAAGTCTCATGATAAGGGTGGGGACAAACATAAAATGTCAGAGTCTTGAACAGGTCCCCAAAAATCATCTGGGGGTCGGCCCAAATCCTCTTCAAACCAATAGAAAAAGCCATGGTGTTAACTATGTAAAATCAAAGGCCATTGGTCAAGTGATCCCACTTCTCCCAAAAGGATCACCAAACCTCCCACCACCACAACCCCAACTGTTTCCACTAGAGCCCCTAGTTATAGCAGTGGTAGTGGGAATAACTCTACCAATACCCACCAATCTAAGTGTGTAGCTTGACTCACTTTTGATGTAATGTAGTGGGGGTTGGTCTAGTTAGGGAGCCAATGAGGCTATTTTAGTCTCAGATGGAGGCATTGACCTTGCCACCCTGGTTTCTTGTCCCTTTAATATGGATAAGTACAAGCAACTACTCCTAATAAATGGTGTTCAGGTTGAGGCCTATAGGGACACAGGTGCCAGTGTCACTATTGTGATGGAAAAACGTGTATCCCCTGAGCAACACCTACTTGGTCATCAGTACCAAGTGAAAGACGCCCATAACAACACTGTTAGCTACCCCATGGCTGTTGTCAATCTCAACTGGGGGGGGGGGGTTACTGGTCCAAAGAAAGTTGTGGTATCCACTGACCTACCTGCAGAATGTCTACTGGAAAATGATTTGGAGACTTCAGCTTGGGCTGAAGTGGAGTTGGAGGCTCATGCAGCAATGCTGGGCATTCCTGGGCACAACTTTTCTCTCACAAGGACTCAGGCCAAGAGATAAAGAGGACAGGGAAACTTGGATCCTGGAACAATGGACCAAGTACGCCCAAAAACTAGGGGTAGAAAGGGCAAACCCTTGTCCACTATCCCTCCCTCTCCAGATGATTCCCCTTTTGATGAGGAGGAGCAAACTCCTTGTGGAGAAACTACACCAGAGGAGCTTCAGGCTGACACGGCTGAACTCTTGGATGCAGGGTGGGCTGCCAGGGAGGTGCTGAGTGCAGCAGAGCAGACCTGTCCCACACTAGAGGGTTTAAGGCAGCAAGCTGTCAAACAAGAAGCAGGGGATGTCAATGACTCTCACAGAGTTTACCCGGAGAACAAGCTCCTTTATACTGAGGCAAGGGACCCAAAACCTGATGCTACCAGGAGACTGGCCATTTCCTTGCAGTATCGGGAATTCCTCCTAACACTGGTACATGACAGTCCCCTTGCTGGACATCTGGGGCAAAGCAAGACTTGGGTCAGTCTGGTCCCTCACTTTCACTGGCCTAACATGTCAGAAGACACAAAAGAGTTTTGTCGCTCTTGTGTCACTTGCCAAGCCAGTGGCAAGACTAGTGGCACACCAAAGGCCCCCTTAATCCCACTGCGTGTCGTTGGGGTGCCCGTTGAAAGGGTAGGGTTGACATTATTGGCCCCCTTGACCCTCCAACTGCTTACGGAAACAGGTTCTTCTTAATGGTAATGGACCTTGCCATAAGATATCCAGAAGCCATCCCCTTAAGGACCACTACAGCTCCAGCGGTGGCAAAGGCCCTCGTGGGAATATTTTCCAGGGTGGGCTTTCCTAAAGAGGTAGTATGAGACAGGGGTAGCAACTTCATGTCTGCATACTTAAAGGCAATGTGGAAGGAATGTGGTGTAACCTATAAATTCACCACACCCTATCATCCACAAACATATGGACTGTTTGTTAGATTTAACAAAACTCTCAAATGCATGATCATGTGAGTCTCTGAAAAACTCAGGAGGAGATGGGATGTCCTACTGCCATGCATCCTTTTTGCCTACTGGGAGGTACCCCAGAAGGGAGTGGCCTACAGCCCCTTTGAACTCCTTTTTGATCACCCTGTTTTCTGGGTCCACTTGCACTTGTCAAAGAGGGGAGGGAACAACCTTTGAAGTGCCCTAAACAAGACATTGTGGATTAAGTGCTTGGCCTAAGATCAAGAATGGCTGAGTGCATGAAAAAGGCCACTAAAAGCTTCAGGCAAGCCTCGAGCTCCAGAAGCAATGGCACCACCAGAAGGCTGTCCTGACTGAGTACCATCCAGGACAGAAGGTGTGGGTATTACCACCAAGAGCACTCCAGGACAAATGGAGGAGTGGAACACATCTTATAATGGAGAAACAGGGTGAGGTCACCTACCTGGTTGACCTAGGCACTCCCCGAAGTCCTCTAAAAGTACTTAATGTGGCCCGCCTGAAACCCTACTATGATAGGGCAGATGTGACCCTACTCATGGCCACTGACGAAGGGCAGGAGGAAGAGAGTGACCCTCTCCCTGACCTCTTCTCCAACACTGTAGCTGATGGCTCAGTAGAGGGAGTTATCCTTACAGACTGCCTTGCAGCAGAGCAAACGGAGGACTGCAACAACCTCCTAGGTCAATTCTCTGAACTCTTTTCACTTACACCTGGTCAGACCACTTGGTGTGAGCATACCATTGATAATGGAGACAAGTACCTGACAAAAGTAAGATTTATAGGCAGCCTGACCATGTCAGGGACTGTATTAAATCTGAGGTTCAGAAGATGTTGAACCTAGGAGTGATTGAGCACTCAGATAGCCCATGGGCCAGCCCAGTGGTGCTAGTGCCAAAACCTCATCCTCAGAAAGAGAAAAGGGAAATGAGGATTTGTATGGATTATAGAGGGCTCAACACAGTCAACAAGACTGATTCTCACCCTATACCTAGGGCAGATGAGCTGATAGATACACTGGCATCTGGCAAGTATCTGAGCACTTTTATCTTGACTGCAGGGTATTGGCAGATCAAGCTATCAGAAGATGCTTAAAATAAAACTGTAATTCTCAACCATTGGAAGGCTTTACCAATTTACAGTTATGCCCTTTGCCAGTTTCAAACGGCCGGTGAATACAGTCCTCCAAGGTCTGGAAGCTTTCAGTGCAGCATATCTAGGTGAATGTTTTGGTGGCCCTACAAAAGGTATACCTCACTATCAAGGCTTCAAAGTGCCAGATAGGGCAGGTCAAGGTGGTTTATCTGGGACACCTAGTTGGTGGGGAACAGATGGAACCACTACAGGGGAATATCCAGACTATTTTATACTGGTCTCCCCCTACCTCCAGACCCAGGTCAGAGCCTTTCTTTGTCTCACTGGGTATTACAGGAGGCTCATTAAGAACTACGGCTCCATTGTTGCCCCTCTTAATGACCTTACTTCAAAGAAAATGTCCAAGAAGGTATTATTGGCAGCCAGCTGTCAAAAGGTTTTGTGGAGCTGAAGCAGGCTATGTGTATTGCACCTGTCCTGAAAAGACCAAACTATTCTAAGAAGGTTATTTTCCAAACAGATACTGCTGAGGTAGGGGTTGGGGAAGTGTTATTAGAACTTAACTCAGAGGGCCAGGATCAACCTGTTGCTTTTATTAGTAAAAGGTTGACCCCTAGAGAAAAGCTTTGGTCAGCCATGGAGAGGGAGACCTTTGCTGTGGTCTGAGCCCTGAAGAAGATAAGACCCTACTTGTTTGGGATTCTCTTCATAGTTCAGACAGACCACAAACTTCTCTTATGGTTAAAACAGATGAAAGGAGTAAACCCTAAATTTTTGAGGTGGCCCTTTTCCCTACAGGGTTTGGACTTTGCAGTGGGACATAGACCTGGGAGTAACCACTCCAATGCAGATGGACTCTCCAGATATTTCCACTTAGACAATGAAGACTCATCTGGGCAAAGTTAGCTGTATTGTCCCTCGTTTGGGGGGGTGTTGTATAGAAAAGTACCCTCTTTTTGGCATGTTACCCCCCATTTCTGACTGATGTCAGTGTGTTTTTTACTGTGTCACTGAGATCCTGCTAGTCAGGACCCTAGTGCTTATGGTTTATAGTCTGCTTGTCAGTGTGTTTCACTGTTTTCTAAATTGTCACTGGAGTCCTGCTAATCAGAACTCCAGTGCTCATGCTCTCTCTGTTTCTAAATTTATCACAGCAGTCTAGTTACTCAGTACTTCTCTCCAGATTTGCATACTGGACCCCCCTTATAAGTCCCTAGTATATGGTACATAGGTGTCCAGGGCATTGGGGCTCCAGGGGATCCTTACGGGCTGCAGCATTTCTTTTGATACCCATAAGGAGCCCATACAAAGGCTTTCTCAGGATTGCCATTTGCAGACTGTGTGAAATAGCCATTTTCACTGCACCAGGCCACTTATAAGTCACCTATATATCAGGTCTTCCAACCCTAAAGGCTGGGTGCAAAGTACCTGTGTGTGAGGGTACCCCTGCACAAGCAGAGGTGCCCCCACATCATCCAGGCCCATTTTCCCGTACTTCGTGAGTGCGAGGATGACATTTTAAGTGTGCACTGTACATAGGTCAATACCTATGCACAGCTTCACAATGGTAACTCTGAATATGGCCAAGTAAGGTGTCTAAAAACTAGGAATTGTACCCCAATACTGATTCCAGTATTGATTGCACAACTGCATGCACCCCAGGGGCTCCACTTTGGACTTGCAGTACTGCCATACCAGCCTTATGAGGTTTCCACTGCAGCCCCTGCTGCTGCCACCTCACAGACAGGCTTCTGTCCTCCTGGGTCTTAAGCACCGGTTCAGGGATCCCCCGTCCCTGCTCTGGCACAAAACTTAACAAAGGAAAGGGGAGTGACCACTGCCCTGTCCATCACCACCACAGGGGTGGTGCCCAGAGCTGCTCCAGAGTGTTCCTGTGTTTTGCCATCTTGAATTCTAAGTTGGTGGGGCACTCTGGGAGCATCTGAGTGACCAGTGCCAGCAGGTGACGTCAGAGACCCCTCCTGGTAGGTGCTTACCTGGTTAGGTGACCAATCCCCCTCTCAGGGCTATTTAGGGTGTCTCCTCTGGGTGTTTCTTCAGATTCGGAGTGCAAGACTGTAAGGAAATGCCTCCTTGGCATGGTTGCCCCCTGACTTTTTGCCTTTGCTGATGCTATGTTTACAATTGAAAGTGTGCTGAGGCCTGCTAACCAGGCCCCAGCACCAGTGTTCTTTCCCTAACCTGTACTTTTGTATCCACAATTAGCAGACCCTGGCATCCAGATAAGTCCCTTGTAACTGGTACTTCTAGTACCAAGGGCCCTGATGCCAAGGAAGGTCTCTAAGGGCTGCAGCATGTCTTATGCCACCCTGGAGACCTCTCACTCAGCACAGACACACTGCTTGCCAGCTTGTGTGTGCTAGTGAGGACAAAACGAGTAAGTCGACATGGCACTCCCCTCAGGGTGCCATGCCAGCCTCTCACTGCCTATGCAGTATAGGTAAGACACCCCTCTAGCAGGCCTTACAGCCCTAAGGCAGGGTGCACTATACCATAGGTGAGGGTACCAGTGCATGAGCATGGTACCCCTACAGTGTCTAAACAAAACCTTAGACATTGTAAGTGCAGGGTAGCCATAAGAGTATATGGTCTGGGAGTTTGTCAAACACGAACTCCACAGCACCATAATGGCTACACCGAAAACTGGGAAGTTTGGTATCAAACTTCTCAGCACAATAAATGCACACTGATGCCAGTGTACATTTTATTGCAAAATACACCCCAGAGGGCACCTTAGAGGTGCCCCCTGAAACTTAACCGACTATCTGTGTAGGCTGACTAGTTCCAGCAGCCTGCCACACTAGAGACATGTTGCTGGCCCCATGGGGAGAGTGCCTTTGTCACTCTGAGGCCAGTAACAAAGCCTGCACTGGGTGGAGATGCTAACACCTCCCCCAGGCAGGAGCTGTAACACCTGGCGGTGAGCCTCAAAGGCTCACCCCTTTGTCACAGCACCGCAGGACACTCCAGCTAGTGGAGTTGCCCGCCCCCTCCGGCCCGGCCCCCACTTTTGGCGGCAAGGCCGGAGAAAATAATGAGAATAACAAGGAGGAGTCACTGGCCAGTCAGGACAGCCCCTAAGGTGTCCTGAGCTGAGGTGACTCTAACTTTTAGAAATCCTCCATCTTGCAGATGGAGGATTCCCCCAATAGGGTTAGGATTGTGACCCCCTCCCCTTGGGAGGAGACACAAAGAGGGTGTACCCACCCTCAGGGCTAGTAGCCATTGGCTACTAACCCCCCAGACCTAAACACGCCCTTAAATTTAGTATTTAAGGGCTACCCTGAACCCTAGAAAATTAGATTCCTGCAAACTACAAGAAGAAGGACTGCCTAGCTGAAAACCCCTGCAGAGGAAGACCAGAAGACGACAACTGCCTTGGCTCCAGAAACTCACCGGCCTGTCTCCTGCCTTCCAAAGATCCTGCTCCAGCGACGCCTTCCAAAGGGACCAGCGACCTCGACATCCTCTGAGGACTGCCCCTGCTTCGAAAAGACAAGAAACTCCCGAGGACAGCGGACCTGCTCCAAGAAAGGCTGCAACTTTGTTTCCAGCAGCCTTGAAAGAACCCTGCAAGCTCCCCGCAAGAAGCGTGAGACTTGCAACACTGCACCCGGCGACCCCGACTCGGCTGGTGGAGATCCAACACCTCAGGAGGGACCCCAGGACTACTCTAAGACTGTGAGTACCAAAACCTGTCCCCCCTGAGCCCCCACAGCGCCGCCTGCAGAGGGAACCCCGAGGCTTCCCCTGACCGCGACTCTTTGAATCCTAAGTCCCGACGCCTGGGAGAGACCCTGCACCCGCAGCCCCCAGGACCTGAAGGACCGGACTTTCACTGGAGAAGTGACCCCCAGGAGTCCCTCTCCCTTGCCCAAGTGGAGGTTTCCCCGAGGAACCCCCCCCTTGCCTGCCTGCAGCGCTGAAGAGATCCCGAGATCTCCCATAGACTAACACTACAAACCCGACGCTTGTTTCTACACTGCACCCGGCCGCCCCCGCGCTGCTGAGGGTGAAATTCCTGTGTGGGCTTGTGTCCCCCCCGGTGCCCTACAAAACCCCCCTGGTCTGCCCTCCGAAGACGCGGGTACTTACCTGCTGGCAGACTGGAACCGGGGCACCCCCTTCTCCATTGAAGCCTATGTGTTTTGGACACCACGTTGAACTCTGCACCTGACCGGCCCTGAGCTGCTGGTGTGGTAACTTTGGGGTTGCTCTGAACCCCCAACGGTGGGCTACTTTGGACCAAGAACTAAGCCCTGTAAGTGTCCTACTTACCTGGTTAACCTAACAAATACTTACCTCCCCTAGGAACTGTGAAAATTGCACTGTGTCCACTTTTAAAACAGCTATTTGTCAATAACTTGAAAAGTATACATGCAATTGAAATGATTCAAAGTTCCTAATGTACTTACCTGCAATACCTTTCCAACGAGATATTACATGTAGAATTTGAACCTGTGGTTCTTAAAATAAACTAAGAAAAGATATTTTTCTATAACAAAACCTATTGGCTGGATTTTTCTCTGAGTGTGTGTACCTCATTTATTGTCTGTGTGTATGTACAACAAATGCTTAACACTACTCCTTGGATAAGCCTACTGCTCGACCACACTACCACGAAATAGAGCATTAGTATTATCTATTTTTACCACTATTTTACCTCTAAGGGGAACCCTTGGACTCTGTGCATGCTATTCCTTACTTTGAAACAGCACATACAGAGCCAACTTCCTACATTGGTGGATCAGCGGTGGGGTACAAGACTTTGCATTTGCTGGACTACTCAGCCAATACCTGATCACACGACAAATTCCAAAATTGTCATTAGAAATTGATTTTTGCAATTTGAAAAGTTTTCTAAATTCTTAAAAGACCTGCTAGGGCCTTGTGTTAGATCCTGTTTAGCATTTCTTTTAGAGTTTAAAAGTTTGTAAAAGTTTGAATTAGATTCTAGAACCAGTTGTAGATTCTTAAAAAGTATTCCAACTTTTAGAAGCAAAATGTCTAGCACAGATGTGACTGTGGTGGAACTCGACACCACACCTTACCTCCATCTTAAGATGAGGGAGCTAAGGTCACTCTGTAAAATAAAGAAAATAACAATGGGCCCCAAACCTACCAAAATACAGCTCCAGGAGCTTTTGGCAGAGTTTGAAAAGGCCAACCCCTCTGAGGGTGGCAACTCAGAGGAAGAAGATAGTGACTTGGAGGAAAATTCCCCCCTACCAGTCCTATCTAGGGAGAACAGGGTCCCTCAAACCCTGACTCCAAAAATAATAGTCAGAGATGCTGGTTCCCTCACAGGAGAGGCCAACACCTCTGAAATCACTGAGGATAACCCCAGTGAAGAGGACATCCAGTTAGCCAGGATGGCCAAAAGATTGGCTTTGGAAAGACAGATCCTAGCCATAGAGAGGGAAAGACAAGAGATGGGCCTAGGACCCATCAATGGTGGCAGCAACATAAATAGGGTCAGAGATTCTCCTGACATGTTGAAAATCCCTAAAGGGATTGTAACTAAATATGAAGATGGTGATGACATCACCAAATGGTTCACAGCTTTTGAGAGGGCTTGTTTAACCAGAAAAGTGAACAGATCTCACTGGGGTGCTCTCCTTTGGGAAATGTTCACAGGAAAGTGTAGGGATAGACTCCTCACACTCTCTGGACAAGATGCAGAATCTTATGACCTCATGAAGGGTACCCTGATTGAGGGCTTTGGATTCTCCACTGAGGAGTATAGGATTAGATTCAGGGGGGCTCAAAAATCCTCGAGCCAGACCTGGGTTGACTTTGTAGACTACTCAGTGAAAACACTAGATGGTTGGATTCAAGGCAGTGGTGTAAGTAATTATGATGGGCTGTACAATTTATTTGTGAAAGAACACCTATTGAGTAATTGTTTCAATGATAAACTGCATCAGCATCTGGTAGACCTAGGACCAATTTCTCCCCAAGAATTGGGAAAGAAGGCGGACCATTGGGTCAAGACAAGGGTGTCCAAGACTTCAACAGGGGGTGACCAAAAGAAAGGGGTCACAAAGACTCCCCAGGGGAAGGGTGATGAGACAACCAAAACTAAAAATAGTAAAGAGTCTTCTACAGGCCCCCAAAAACCTGCACAGGAGGGTGGGCCCAGAGCCTCTTCACAAAACAATGGGTACAAGGGTAAAAACTTTGATCCCAAAAAGGCCTGGTGTCATAGCTGTAAACAGCATGGACACCAAACTGGAGACAAGGCCTGTCCCAAGAAAGGTTCCACTCCAAACTCCCATCCAGGTAACACTGGTATGGCTAGTCTCCAAGTGGGATCAACAGTGTGCCCAGAGCAAATCAGGGTCCACACTGAAGCTACTCTAGTTTCTGAGGGTGGGGTGGATTTAGCCACACTAGCTGTCTGGCCGCCTAACATGCAAAAATACAGACAGCAACTCTTAATTAATGGGACTAGAATAGAGGGCCTGAGGGATACAGGTGCCAGTGTCACCATGGTGACAGAGAAACTGGTTTCCCCTGGCCAATACCTGACTGGAAAAACTTACACAGTCACCAACGCTGACAATCAGAGAAAAGTACATCCCATGGCAATGGTTACTTTAGAATGGGGAGGGGTCAATGGCCTGAAACAGGTGGTGGTCTCCTCAAATATCCCAGTGGACTGTCTGCTTGGAAATGACCTGGAGTCCTCAGCATGGGCTGAGGTAGAACTAAAAACCCATGCAGCAATGCTGGGTATCCCTGAACTGGTGTGTGTGAAAACAAGAGCACAGTGCAAGGCACAGGGTGAACAAGTAGAGCTGGAGTCTGGAAGAATGGCCCAGCCTACCAAGAGGAAAGGAAAGTCAGTTGGGAAACCAACTGCAACACAGCAAAAGAAAGGGAACCTCTCTTCTCAGGAAGAAGTTCTGCCCTCTGAGGGAACTGAGCCTTTGGAGCTTGAACCTTATCAGGTTGAGCTCTTAGGCCCAGGGGGACCCTCAAGGGAGGAGCTGTGTAAGGGACAAGAAACCTGTCCCTCTCTTGAAGGCCTTAGGCAGCAAGCTGCTGAAGAGCCCAAGGGCAAGAAAAATGGAACACATAGGGTCTATTGGGAAGATGGACTCCTGTACACTGAGGCCAGAGACCCCAAACCTGGTGCCACTAGGAGAGTGGTAGTGCCTCAGCTGTTCAGAGAGTTCATCCTAACATTGGCCCATGACATTCCCCTTGCTGGACATTTGGGACAAACGAAGACGTGGGAGAGGCTAGTCAACCACTTCTACTGGCCCAATATGTCCAACATGGTTAAGGAGTTTTGCCTCTCCTGCCCCACCTGTCAAGCCAGTGGTAAGACAGGTGGGCATCCAAAGGCCCCCCTCATTCCACTTCCAGTGGTGGGGGTTCCCTTTGAAAGAGTGGGTGTGGACATAGTTGGTCCACTAGAACCTCCCACAGCCTCAGGAAATATGTATATCCTGGTAGTAGTGGATCATGCTACCAGGTATCCTGAAGCTATTCCCCTTAGGTCGACTACTGCCCCTGCAGTAGCCAAGGCCCTCATTGGTATCTTTACCAGAGTGGGTTTCCCTAAGGAGGTGGTGTCTGACAGAGGTACCAACTTCATGTCAGCATACCTAAAACACATGTGGAAAGAGTGTGGAGTGACTTACAAATTCACTACACCATACCATCCACAAACTAATGGCTTAGTTGAGAGATTCAACAAGACATTAAAAGGCATGATCATGGGGCTCCCAGAAAAGCTCAAAAGGAGATGGGATGTCCTCTTGCCATGTCTGCTTTTCGCTTACAGAGAGGTGCCACAGAAGGGAGTAGGATTCTCACCCTTTGAACTTCTGTTTGGTCATCCTGTAAGGGGACCACTTGCTCTTGTTAAAGAAGGCTGGGAGAGACCTCTTCATGAGCCTAAACAAGACATAGTGGACTATGTACTTGGCCTTCGCTCTAGAATGGCAGAGTACATGGAAAAGGCAACCAAAAACCTTGAGGCCAGCCAACAACTCCAGAAGTTTTGGTATGACCAAAAGGCTGCACTGGTTGAGTTCCAACCAGGACAGAAAGTCTGGGTTCTGGAGCCTGTGGCTCCCAGGGCACTCCAGGACAAATGGAGTGGCCCTTACCCAGTGCTAAAAAGGAAGAGTCAGGTCACCTACCTGGTGGACCTGGGCACAAGCAGGAGCCCCAAGAGGGTGATCCATGTGAACCGCCTTAAGCTCTTCCATGACAGGGCTGATGTAAATCTGTTGATGGTAACAGATGAGGATCAGGAGGCAGAGAGTGAACCTCTCCCTGATCTTCTGTCATCAGACCCAAAAGATGGCTCAGTAGATGGAGTGATCTACTCAGACACCCTCTCTAGCCAACAGCAAGCTGATTGTAGGAGAGTCCTACAACAGTTTCCTGAACTCTTCTCCTTAACCCCTGGTCAGACACCCCTGTGTACCCATGATGTGGACACAGGAGACAGCATGCCTGTCAAAAACAAAATCTTTAGACAGTCTGACCATGTTAAGGAAAGCATCAAGGTGGAAGTCCACAAGATGCTGGAATTGGGAGTAATTGAGCGCTCTGACAGCCCCTGGGCTAGCCCAGTGGTCTTAGTCCCCAAACCTCACACCAAAGATGGAAAGAAAGAGATGAGGTTGTGTGTGGATTACAGAGGGCTCAATTCTGTCACCAAGACAGATGCTCATCCAATTCCTAGAGCTGATGAGCTCATAGATAAATTAGGTGCTGCCCAATTCTTAAGTACCTTTGACTTGACAGCAGGGTACTGGCAAATAAAAATGGCACCTGGAGCAAAAGAGAAAACAGCATTCTCCACACCTGATGGGCATTATCAGTTTACTGTTATGCCCTTTGGTTTAAAGAATGCCCCTGCCACCTTCCAAAGGTTGGTGAATCAAGTCCTTGCTGGCTTGGAGTCCTTTAGCACAGCTTATCTTGATGATATTGCTGTCTTTAGCTCCACCTGGCAGGATCACCTGGTCCACCTGAAGAAGGTTTTGAAGGCTCTGCAATCTGCAGGCCTCTCTATCAAGGCATCCAAATGCCAGATAGGGCAGGGAACTGTGGTTTACTTGGGACACCTTGTAGGTGGAGGCCAAGTTCAACCACTCCAACCCAAGATCCAGACTATTCTGGACTGGGTAGCTCCAAAAACCCAGACTCAAGTCAGGGCATTCCTTGGCTTGACTGGGTATTACAGGAGGTTTGTGAAGGGATATGGATCCATTGTGACAGCCCTCACTGAACTCACCTCCAAGAAAATGCCCAAGAAAGTGAACTGGACTGTGGAATGCCAACAGGCCTTTGACACCCTAAAACAAGCAATGTGCTCAGCACCAGTTCTAAAAGCTCCAGATTATTCTAAGCAGTTCATTGTGCAGACTGATGCCTCTGAACATGGGATAGGGGCAGTTTTGTCCCAAACAAATGATGATGGCCTTGACCAGCCTGTTGCTTTCATTAGCAGGAGGTTACTCCCCAGGGAGCAGCGTTGGAGTGCCATTGAGAGGGAGGCCTTTGCTGTGGTTTGGTCCCTGAAGAAGCTGAGACCATACCTCTTTGGGACTCACTTCCTAGTTCAAACTGACCACAGACCTCTCAAATGGCTGATGCAAATGAAAGGTGAAAACCCTAAACTGTTGAGGTGGTCCATCTCCCTACAGGGAATGGACTTTATAGTGGAACACAGACCTGGGACTGCCCATGCCAATGCAGATGGCCTTTCCAGGTTCTTCCACTTAGAAAATGAAGACTCTCTTGGGAAAGGTTAGTCTCATCCTCTTTCGTTTGGGGGGGGGTTGTGTAAGGAAATGCCTCCTTGGCATGGTTGCCCCCTGACTTTTTGCCTTTGCTGATGCTATGTTTACAATTGAAAGTGTGCTGAGGCCTGCTAACCAGGCCCCAGCACCAGTGTTCTTTCCCTAACCTGTACTTTTGTATCCACAATTAGCAGACCCTGGCATCCAGATAAGTCCCTTGTAACTGGTACTTCTAGTACCAAGGGCCCTGATGCCAAGGAAGGTCTCTAAGGGCTGCAGCATGTCTTATGCCACCCTGGAGACCTCTCACTCAGCACAGACACACTGCTTGCCAGCTTGTGTGTGCTAGTGAGGACAAAACGAGTAAGTCGACATGGCACTCCCCTCAGGGTGCCATGCCAGCCTCTCACTGCCTATGCAGTATAGGTAAGACACCCCTCTAGCAGGCCTTACAGCCCTAAGGCAGGGTGCACTATACCATAGGTGAGGGTACCAGTGCATGAGCATGGTACCCCTACAGTGTCTAAACAAAACCTTAGACATTGTAAGTGCAGGGTAGCCATAAGAGTATATGGTCTGGGAGTTTGTCAAACACGAACTCCACAGCACCATAATGGCTACACCGAAAACTGGGAAGTTTGGTATCAAACTTCTCAGCACAATAAATGCACACTGATGCCAGTGTACATTTTATTGCAAAATACACCCCAGAGGGCACCTTAGAGGTGCCCCCTGAAACTTAACCGACTATCTGTGTAGGCTGACTAGTTCCAGCAGCCTGCCACACTAGAGACATGTTGCTGGCCCCATGGGGAGAGTGCCTTTGTCACTCTGAGGCCAGTAACAAAGCCTGCACTGGGTGGAGATGCTAACACCTCCCCCAGGCAGGAGCTGTAACACCTGGCGGTGAGCCTCAAAGGCTCACCCCTTTGTCACAGCACCGCAGGACACTCCAGCTAGTGGAGTTGCCCGCCCCCTCCGGCTCGGCCCCCACTTTTGGCGGCAAGGCAGGAGAAAATAATGAGAATAACAAGGAGGAGTCACTGGCCAGTCAGGACAGCCCCTAAGGTGTCCTGAGCTGAGGTGACTCTAACTTTTAGAAATCCTCCATCTTGCAGATGGAGGATTCCCCCAATAGGGTTAGGATTGTGACCCCCTCCCCTTGGGAGGAGACACAAAGAGGGTGTACCCACCCTCAGGGCTAGTAGCCATTGGCTACTAACCCCCCAGACCTAAACACGCCCTTAAATTTAGTATTTAAGGGCTACCCTGAACCCTAGAAAATTAGATTCCTGCAAACTACAAGAAGAAGGACTGCCTAGCTGAAAACCCCTGCAGAGGAAGACCAGAAGACGACAACTGCCTTGGCTCCAGAAACTCACCGGCCTGTCTCCTGCCTTCCAAAGATCCTGCTCCAGCGACGCCTTCCAAAGGGACCAGCGACCTCGACATCCTCTGAGGACTGCCCCTGCTTCGAAAAGACAAGAAACTCCCGAGGACAGCGGACCTGCTCCAAGAAAGGCTGCAACTTTGTTTCCAGCAGCCTTGAAAGAACCCTGCAAGCTCCCCGCAAGAAGCGTGAGACTTGCAACACTGCACCCGGCGACCCCGACTCGGCTGGTGGAGATCCAACACCTCAGGAGGGACCCCAGGACTACTCTAAGACTGTGAGTACCAAAACCTGTCCCCCCTGAGCCCCCACAGCGCCGCCTGCAGAGGGAACCCCGAGGCTTCCCCTGACCGCGACTCTTTGAATCCTAAGTCCCGACGCCTGGGAGAGACCCTGCACCCGCAGCCCCCAGGACCTGAAGGACCGGACTTTCACTGGAGAAGTGACCCTCAGGAGTCCCTCTCCCTTGCCCAAGTGGAGGTTTCCCTGAGGAACCCCCCCCTTGCCTGCCTGCAGCGCTGAAGAGATCCCGAGATCTCCCATAGACTAACACTACAAACCCGACGCTTGTTTCTACACTGCACCCGGCCGCCCCCGCGCTGCTGAGGGTGAAATTCCTGTGTGGGCTTGTGTCCCCCCCGGTGCCCTACAAAACCCCCCTGGTCTGCCCTCCGAAGACGCGGGTACTTACCTGCTGGCAGACTGGAACCGGGGCACCCCCTTCTCCATTGAAGCCTATGTGTTTTGGACACCACGTTGAACTCTGCACCTGACCGGCCCTGAGCTGCTGGTGTGGTAACTTTGGGGTTGCTCTGAACCCCCAACGGTGGGCTACTTTGGACCAAGAACTAAGCCCTGTAAGTGTCCTACTTACCTGGTTAACCTAACAAATACTTACCTCCCCTAGGAACTGTGAAAATTGCACTGTGTCCACTTTTAAAACAGCTATTTGTCAATAACTTGAAAAGTATACATGCAATTGAAATGATTCAAAGTTCCTAATGTACTTACCTGCAATACCTTTCCAACGAGATATTACATGTAGAATTTGAACCTGTGGTTCTTAAAATAAACTAAGAAAATATATTTTTCTATAACAAAACCTATTGGCTGGATTTGTCTCTGAGTGTGTGTACCTCATTTATTGTCTATGTGTATGTACAACAAATGCTTAACACTACTCCTTGGATAAGCCTACTGCTCGACCACACTACCACGAAATAGAGCATTAGTATTATCTATTTTTACCACTATTTTACCTCTAAGGGGAACCCTTGGACTCTGTGCATGCTATTCCTTACTTTGAAACAGCACATACAGAGCCAACTTCCTACAAAGACTCCAGCAGGAATCCTCTGCATCCTTTACTTCATCTTCTACCGACGGATCAGCCGCTGACTGCAAGGAACTCTATAAAACTGGCTAAGACAACTTCTGTAACATTGTATCTTCAGTTCCTTCCAGCAACTGCAACAGTTTCCAGTTTGTGCATCCTCCGAAGACTGCCTGTCTTCAGCCTGCACCAGAATAGCTGAAGGATTCTCCCGTAGAGTGACGGAGTCACCTTCTGCTTCAGGAGGCACCTCTCTGCAGTGACGACGGGTGGCTTGGGTCCCTTCTCCAGGTAGCAGGCGTGGATCTAGGGACACGGATGGTGGACTAAAGGGACTTCGACAGTCCTAACGTCAAGCTGTCCAATTTTGGTGGAGGTAAGAGCTTGCCTCCCCACCAAGACAGTACCCCCGTGCACTGCAAAAGTTGGTTTCCCACCTAGGCAAGTGTATTGTGTAGAGGGTGACACACACTCAAAAGAATAACTCGAGACCAATTTACAAAAATACTAAAGATTTTTATAACATTTTTAAGACCAAGGTCACCAAATAGGGTAGGTACTTTTTGAGTTGTGAATTTTCAAAGTTTAGAAAATGTCTCAGTTATGTGCGTAATTACACACCCTGGGACTCAATGGAGAAATAATTAAAAAATGCATATAAAATCAGGCAATGGGTTTACCACTGTCTCCTCTTGGTTGTAGTTCGAGGTCATCAGTGAGCCCTGTAGATCAGCTGCAGAAGTTCGGGTGACTTCTGGTTTCGGTGGGAGCATCGGCTGAAACATCTCTGTAACTAGTGCAAGGCCATTGTGAGGGACTGTTGCACCGCGGCACGCGGCACGAGCCGAACATTCGGCTCAGGCCGTGGCGTGCGGCATAGAGACACGCCGCGCCCCCAGCCTCTCGTGCAGCATACTAGGCCCCAAATTGGGCATGAGGCATTGTTTTTTCATCGCACGGCACACATTGGGCATGTTTAACCCTTCCCCACTCACCTGCTCTTATGTCCTTTTCTTTCTGTCGCCCTCATTTGTGCCTCCCTTTATGTTTTTCCTTCTTTCCCATTATTCCCCTCTCTTCCCAGCATGCTTTGGTTCCCTACTTTCTATGGCTCCTTGTCCATTACTTTCTATATGTTTTTCCCTATCTAACATGGTGTCCTTGCACTTCCTGTTGGTCGCTTCCTGTTTTTGAGTATTTAAGGGCTGTGATTCTTTCCCTCCTTGCGCTGCAACACTTTCTGTTTGGATGGTGTCTTCGCTCCTTCTTCTTTGTGTCAGATACTGGTTCACATCAGTTCCAGTGTTTTTTCCTGTTCTTTTTTGATCTTATATTTACTTTTTGACTTTGCTCCTGTTCCAGGAAATTTTCCTTTTGGAGGTTTTTCACGTTATTAGGGATTTCTTTCCCTCTGGCACTAATTCTGTAGGACACGGTCTGCCCTTGGCGTTCCTATTGCCTGCAGCACTGCGGCTACCAGAAAGAGTCACCCCTACATGGGCCAAGGCCGAACATTCAGGAACAAGAACATCCCCACTCGGTTAGCGGACTCCAGGTTAAATCAGCGCGTAAGTCGTGACAGGGACCACTTGGAAAAGCACTGCACAGGTGGACTTCAAGGTAAGTCCGGTGAGTCCTCTTGGAGTGTCGAGGTTGCAAGAGGTGGGGGATCCTTAGAACACAGCTGGAGCTTCGGTGCAGGGCACAGAGCCAGCAGGTGCAGAGCGAATCGGTGAGCCAAGAGCTGTGCACAAAGCTGGCCTTGGAATCAGGAGGTAGGTCACTTTGAAGGTTGCTTGCAGGTCAGCAGGGGCACTCTGGTGGGAGGCTGTGATGTTTTCAGAAGTCCCTTGACTGGGGCTTCCTCCTGGTCCTTTTTTCAGTTTGGAATGGACGCTCCTTCTGGGTGTTCAATTTTGGGGGTCCAGTACCACTGGCTATTGCACGGTTCAACCACTGGAGATTGCAGTGCCACCAAACTTGGGACACTTGCAGGGTTTCCCCTCCGGGGCCATCATATGAAATGTGGTGTGGCTGTACTGTCTGGTTCCTTGGTCAGCAGCTGGTCAGTGAACTGGATCTCACTGGCTTTTGAGTCTTTGATGTAAAAGAGTGATGCCTTCACTCTGAAGGGAGATCTGTGATTTTTAAAAGAGTGGCAGTCCTCTGGGGGTTTGTAGAGTCTGCCAGATGTCTGAACAACCCCTCAGTGGTGTTTTTTGAGTCCTGGGTACAGCAGGCAGGGGTTGGTGCCTTTTGCTTGGTGCAGCAGGACTTCAGTTCTTGAGCCTTGGGTCATCTTTGTTGTTGGTATTCTTGTGTCCTTGGAATCTGATTCTCTAGTCTAGGAGTACCCTTTAAGTACTGTATTTAGTGTGCACTTAGAGGAGTACCCGTTAGTGACCAATGGGTCACCTGCCTTAGGGTAGCTACACCCACTGATTGACCACTTCCTGTGGGCAGAGGTCACGTTCCTATACTTGATTGGCTAATTTCCTTGCATGCAAGATGGAGGAAAATCAAATGGAGGGGTCACCTCACATGCAACACCTTAGGGACGGTGCAAGCTGGGGCTGACCACTCCACCTGTCCTTTATGTGTTTTGCCGCCATTGCTCATGCCAAAAGTAGGGGTTTACAACAGGGGCAACCATCTGTTGGTAGCAGCAGGCCTGGGGTTCAGGTTTCAAAGGCGGTAAGCCCTTTGAAGCTCACTAGCAGCGCAGTGTGCCTTCCTGAGGAGGTAGGTGTTACACCTCTACCCAGGAAAGGCTTTGTTCTGGGGACCAGAGAGCAGGATCTCTCACCCCAGGGTTCCAGAATCTTGACTGGTGGTGGCAGGGTGGTTGTGACCAGCCAGCAACCATGACATTGTTAATTAGTTTTGCAGGGGTCATCTCTAAAGTGACCACTGGGTACGCTTTGCAATAAATCCAATACTGGTACCAGTTTGAATTTCTCATTCTCATTTGTTTGATACCAAAGTGGCCATCATGTAGCTGTAAAACTCGTACTTACCAGTGCCCAGCACATATTTAAAATGGCTGCTCTGTTCACTTACTATGTCCAAAGCTTGGCAAGGACACAGTAGGGGCATATTGCTCATGCAGCTATACGCTCACATACTGTATAGTGCATCCTGCTTTTGGGCTAGAAAGCCTGTCAGAGGGATGACTTATCTATATGGCATGAGTTGCATAGTGGACAGGGCAGACAGGCTGTGTGCCATGTCGAGTATGCATTTTAAGATTGCACCAGGACACTCCGCCTGCAATGGCAGGGCTGTGTGCTCCTGAATGCATGGCATTTGAGGGTGCACAATCTGTGTTGCTGCCCTCAGGGGCCTAAATTAGTCTCACAACTAATCATTACGAGTTCCCCAGCTACATGATGACCTCTGAATTCTGGGTTGTTTGGTATCAAACAACTCAGAATTCTAAACTCACATTAATGCCAGTGTTGGATTTATTATAATGTACTCAGAGGACACCTCAGTGGTGTCTCCTTCAAAACCTAACAGCCCTGGCATGATTGCTGACTGTTTTTTACCAGCCTGCCACCACCAGTCACAAATCTGGACTCCCGGGGTGAGAGCCTCTGCTCTCAGGAGCTAGAACACAAAGCCTTTCCTGGGTGGAGGAGTTACACCTCGTCCCCCAGGCAGGCACCCAGACCCAGTGGTCAGATTCAAAGGCTTTAAAATTTGACCTCTGACTCTGCTGCTAGCAGAAGATGGCTACCCAATGTTTTTTCCCCACTTTGAGTGGGAAAACGGATGGGAAAGCGTAGTCAGAGTAGGAGGAGTTTCCCCCTCAGCCTGCACCACCCCCTCATTTTCCTCCATCTTGGATGGTGGAAGAATAGCCAATCTGGGTTAGGGATGTGACCTCTTTCTACAGGAAGAGGTCACATAGTTAGTTTAGCCACCCTAAGGTAGGTGGCCCATTGGCCACTACCAGGTACTCCTGTTAATGCCCACTAAATGCAGTATTTATTAGGCATCCCTAGTCATGCAGATCAGATTCGATGAATGCAATTCTAGGAGTCCCTAACCCCTTGTAACCACTACATTCCAGGGGGACCCACTGGACTTACCTTTGAGTCCACCTTTTCAGTGTGTTTCCAAGTGGTCCCCTTTTCCCTTCTGCACCAGCTCCAAGACTTCCACCTTCTGCTCCCCCTTGAACTGGAAACTACTCGAACTTCTCCGGCTGGCCCACAGGACATCCCAGCCACCTCGACCTAAAAACAGAAGATGACACTTGTGAGAGCATTGTCTGATTTTATTTGCATTTTATATATTTCTCCTATTGATTTCAATGGTGCGTAATTCTGCAAAAAAGACTATGGCCCACATTATAACTTTGGCGGTAAGTACGGCCTACCGCCACGGTAGCGGCCATCCAAAAACCATTGCCACGGCTAACATCCGTCTGCCATAATATGACCACTTCTTGCGGCGGAAATCCGGATGTGGCCATGCCTGCGGACGGTGTTAAGGTGGCACTCTTACCACCAGCAGCCCCATGTCAATAGAACGCCATCAGCCATATTATGACAAATAATATAGCCTGGTGGTGTTCTGCTGGCTGGCACTGCTGGAGGTAGCAGCGCCCCATCCCGATCCCTGCCGGAAGATGCCCTGGATTCAGGTAAGTCGGGTTTCCGACAGGGGAGGGGAGTGGGGGGGGGGGTGTTGTGTGTGTGTGTGTGGAGGTGTGTGTGCATGAATGTGTGAGTGTGTGCATGCATGCGAACGTGTGTAGTGTTGTGTGCATGTGTGTGTGCATGTGTGAGAATGAGTGTATGAATGCAAATGTGAATGCGAGTCTGCGTGTAAGTTTGGATGTGTGTACGGATGTGTGCATGAATTAATGGATGCATGTGTGTATGAATGCTTGTATGCCTGGGTGAGTGAGTGTGTGAATGCGAAGTGTGTGCCTGCAAGTGTGCGTGTATGGGGGGAAGATTGGAAGGGGGGAGTGTGGATGGGGGGGTTGGGGTTGTCTGGAGAGTGTTTGGGGGGTTGGACCTCCTACCAGTGACAGGGAAGGAATTCCCTGTCACTGGTAGGGCCTACCACCATGGTTTTCATGGTTACCAAGGTGGGGTTGCTTGGACTATCTGCACAGTGCATGACTTTTTTGTCATAGAGATCCAGCCTCCTACAGCCACAAAGACCCCCACCTTTATAGAACCTGCTAGACAACCCCCCCTGTTGAGGACAAAATGGAGGCAGGTCTGGAGGTCATAAAGAACATTTGTACTTCCCTGGATGACACCAGAACCTCTCTTGAAACTAAACTTGTTCATGTGGCAAAAGACCTCATGCTTCATCACTGCAAACTGGTGGACAAAGTCTGCACTGGGGAGAAAACCACTGCTGAACTGCAACCACAATTCCAAGAGATGGAATCCTCTCTGAAGACTCTTGCGGGTCAAGTACACATGTTGGAGTCATGGGCAGAAAACCCTTAAGGCCATTCCAGACTGAACAACGTTCAAGTGATTGACCTTCCTGAAGGAGCCGAAGGCACTGATGCACTAGCTTATGTTGAAAGCTGGTTTCGTGACTTACAATTTTTGTCTGCCTTTTTGCAATTCTTCTCCAAAGAGAGGACACCCTGTGTACCTATGTTGAAACCTCCTCCGGGTCCAACCCCAGACTAGTACTGTTCCACGTGCTCCATTATCGTGATAGGGACTCTATGTTACGAGAAATCCAGAAATTCAAAGACTTCACTGTGGATAATGTTTGTCTCATGTTCTACCCAGACTATATTCTCAGGGTAATGTCAGAGAAACTCACTCTTAGCAGTTAAGCACCATCTCCAGAACATAGATCTTCGATACTCACTTCTATTTCCTGTCCAGTTCTGAAAAGGTCGCTGAAGGACCAACCTGATTCTTTGAATCTCCGGAAGACACCTAGGACTGGTTAGAATCAACTGGTCTGGTATCCACAGGATACTCTCCAGCAGATGCATCACAAATGCAAAAGCCCAACGGGGGCAGTCAATTGAAAAGCCAATGTCAACAGAAACATGTCCCTAAATCTGTAGTCACTCCTTACTTGGAAGAAGTAATACTTAAAAGACAACCTGCCTTGCAGACAGCTGCTGTCATTTGGATGATACCCCAACAACTCTGATCTAGATGATGCTACTAGTTAAGCAATGATGGATCTAATGCTGTGTGGCTCCCTGAGTCTGACACCATGACCTTCTCTGAGGTTACTCCTCAGACATTATTTGATCCACAATTTGGGAATATCTCTTTATCTTAAATTTATCAAATGTATAATACCTGTTGCCTACTACTACTGTTTTGAACTATATAATTGATACTGTGTTTAATTTGGCAATACTTCATCTTCTGCAACGTGTGTTTTGTTATGCATGCACTGTTTCCCATTGACTATACGTCTTACTTGATGTGCCTCCTAATGCAAGTTTTTCTTCACCAGCACATTGGTCACCTCACAAAGCCAGCACCCACATATCACTATGCATCATGGGGTAGGCTATGCTGAAGGTATTACACACCTCCTTTGCCTCCCCCCAGTCGGCTTACATCGCCACACTTGTTCTCCATTACTTGTTTGTTTGGTGGACCCATGTTGGCTATCTGCTCTGATAGTATTCATGGTTCTTATTTGTTTTTAGTTTTAGGTTTGTTTTCACACACCATGTTGCCCGCCCTCTCTATGTATGAGATATTACTACTCCACTCATACTCGTCCTGCACCAAATGTGGGGATTGCCCACTTTCTTCTTCTCTACTGGTATTATGACACACACTAATGTTATCACTTGGAATATAAGAGGAATGCAAACTCCTTCCTGATGAGGTGCTGTTTCTGCTTACCCTAAGTGTCAATCAGCCCACATTGCATTGCTACAGTTAACAAATCCAATACTTGAATAGACGACAAGTTGCATCAACGCTGGCGTGGTCCGTTTTTCACCACCAATTATTCCTCCTACACCAGCGGTGTGTTAATTTGGGTGAGACCTGGGGTTCCTTTCACAGAAGAGGCAGCGGTGGCAGATCATGAGGGTAGGTATGTATTCCTGAAAGGCCGCTAGATGACCGTTACATTCTTATATGGAACATATATGCTGTTCACTCAGACCAAGCTAGGTTTTTTCACAGCATTTCTGGGAAATTATCCTCCTGGAGCGGGCTTTCCTTGTTTTTAGGTGACTTCAATTGTACCGTGGATGCAACACTAGATCACTCTTTCCCTCCATTGCCCCACACAGCTGCTATTAATGACCAAACACTACACGACTGGTGACAGCATTGGCACCTAACAGACACCTGGCAGCAACATAATGCAGACACTAGAGTGTATTCCTTCTTTTTCCCACCCCACTGTCTCCGTATTCAGATTGATCGTCTAGTCAGCACATCTGAACTCTTACCATTGATCACTCTCACAGATCATTTAGGCCTCACCCACTCTGACCACAATCCTCAATACCTGCAGACTGCATGGAACACAGTCCTTTCCCCCATTTCCATGTGGCACCTACAGACAACGGCACTAGAGGACCATCCCTTTTGCTCCTCTCTTAATACTGTACACAATCCATTTCATGGCTGTCTTCTGACAGAAACGCAGCAAGAACATGCCTCTTTACTGGAGCAGCTATATTGCCTTAACTATGCGGGCATTCCGCTATGACCCAGAGCTCAGCAGACCACTCTGGCTCTCTCTTGCCGTGGTTAATACGCCAAGACTAAACTCATCAACTTATTGTGACACTACGCTCCAGCACTGATCTCAATCTAACATTCCACTGACATAATACTACACTACATTGCATCAATTCACCACACATACCACCCCGGAAGAAATCACCTCCTTTCTCTCAAATATACCAATACCTTGCCTCACTCATGATCTACAGACTTTACTAGATGACCCAACAATTCTGTTGCAAATACAGAAGTCCATTAGAGCCCTAGCCACCAATAAAACATCAGGCCCAAAGGCTTACTTGCAGAATTTTACAACCCTCCTAGCTCCCTGACCACAAGTATTATGCAATGAGGACCTCCAGTCTACTTCCCTTCCTGCCTCCCTTTGAGAGCACTACTTTTTTCTCTTCCTTAACCAGGCAGGGACCACACTGACGTAGGTTCATACAGACCCCTGGCCCTATGGCCAAGATTCTCGCAGTTCGACCTGTACCCCTGGTCTCCCCTATAGTGCATACAAACCAGAATGGGTTTGATCCTGCCTGTAACACCTCCCTAAACCTCAGACACTTCTTTTGCATTATGAAATACACTCCACACCACTGGCCAAGGGCAGGTTGTTTGATGCTAGATCTCGCTTATGACTCCTTAGAGTGGACCTTTCTGTTTGCAACACTCCCACATTATGACATCGGACCCAGCTTTATCCACCTGAAATGACTATTTTATACTCTACCTGTAGCCAGGGTCAAGCCAGGTCCTTTTATCTAAGACACAATACAGATACACAGGGGCACCTATCAGGGATGCCCCTTCTCCCCATTGCTCTTTGCTCTAGCAATAGAGCCACTAGCACTGGCTCTTAGGGAGGAGGGTGGCAATTGGGGCATCCCCCTCCTAGATGGCCTTCATATAGTCTCACTTTACGCAGACAACCTACTGCTTTACATTCAAGATATGCACTCTTCCCCGACTTCAATTGCCCAGACACTTTATCACTATGCTACTGTAGGAAAGTACCATCTTGCCTGGCATGTTACCCCCATATTTCACTGTATATATGTTGTTTTAGTTGTATGTGTCACTGGGACCCTGCCAGCCAGGGCCCCAGTGCTCACAAGTGTGCCCTGTATGTGTTCCCTGTGTGATGACTAACTGTCTCACTGAGGCTCTGCTAACCAGAACCTCAGTGGTTATGCTCTCTCTTTGCTTTCCAAATTGTCACTAACAGGCTAGTGACCAATTTCACCAATTCATATTGGCATACTGGAACACCCTTATAATTCCCTAGCATATGGTACTGAGGTACCCAGGGTATTGGGGTTCCAGGAGATCCCTATGGGCTGCAGCATTTCTTTTGCCACCCATAGAGAGCTTTGACAATTCTTACACAGGCCTGCCACTGCAGCCTGGCTGAAATAACGTCCATGTTATTTCACAGCCATTTACCACTGCACTTAAGTAACTTATAAGTCACCTACATGTCTAACCTTTACCTGGTAAAGGTTGGGTGCTAAGTTACTTAGTGTGTGGGCACCCTGGCACCAGCCAAGGTGCCCCCACATTGTTGAGAGCAAATTCCCCAGACTTTGTGAGTGCGGGGACACCATTACACGTGTGCACTATACATAGATCACTACCTATGTATAGCGTCACAATGGTAACTCCGAACATGGCCATGTAACATGTCTAAGATCATGGAATTGTCACCCCAATGCCATTCTGGCATTGGGAAGACAATTCCATGATCCCCGAGTCTCTAGCACAGACCCGGGTACTGCCAAACTACCTTTCCCGGGGGTTCACTGCAACTGCTGCTGCTGCCAACCCCTCAGACAGGTTTCTGCCCTCCTGGGGTCCAGCCAGGCTTGGCCCAGGAAGGCAGAACAAATGACTTCCTCGGAGAGAGGGTGTTACACCCTCTCCCTTTGGAAAAAGGTGTCAGGGCTGGGGAGGAGTAGCCTCCCCCAGCCTCTGGAAATGCTTTGATGGGCACAGATGGTGCCCATCTCTGCATAAGCCAGTCTACAGCGGTTCAGGGATCCCCCAGCCCTGCTCTGGCGTGAAACTGGACAAAGGAAAGGGGAGTGACCATTACCCTGACCTGCACCTCCCAGGGGAGGTGCCCAGAGCTCCTCCAGTGTGCTCCAGACCTCTGCCATCTTGGAAACAGAAGTGCTGCTGGCACACTGGACTGCTCTGAGTGGCCAGTGCCAGCAGGTGACGTCAGAGACTCCTTCTGACAGGCTCTTACCTGCGTTGCTAGCCTATACTCCTTACTAGGTAGCCAAACCTCCTTTTCTGGCTATTTAGGGTCTCTGCTTTGGGGAATTCTTTAGATAACGAATGCAAGAGCTCATCAGAGTTCCTCTGCATCTCTCTCTTCACCTTCTGCCAAGGAATTGACCTCTGACTGCTCAGGACGCCTGCAAAACCGCAACAAAGTAGCAAAGACAACTAGTGCAACCTTGTATCGCTGATCCTGCCGCCTTCTCAACTGTTTTCCTGGTGGTGCATGCTGTGGGGGTAGTCTGCCTCCTCTCTGCACTATAAGCTCCAAAGAAATCTCCTGTGGGTCGACGGAATCTTCCCCCTGCAACTGCAGGCAACAAAAGACTGCATCACCGGTCCTCTGGGTCCCCTCTCAGCACAACGAGCGTGGTCCCTGGAACTCAGCAACTCTGTCCAAGTGACTCCCACAGTCCAGTGACTCTTCAGTCCAAGTTTGGTGAAGGTAAGTCCTTGCCTCCCCACGCTAGACTACATTGCTGGGTACCGCGTGATTTGCAGCTGCTCCAGCTCCTGTGCACTCTTCCAGGATTTCCTTTGTGCACAGCCAAGCCTGGGTCCCCGACACTCTAACCTGCAGTGCACAACCTCCTGAGTGGTCCTCCGGCGTCGTGGGATCTTCTTTTGTGACTTTGGGTGAGCTCCAGTTCACTCCTCTTTGTAGTGCCTGTTCCGGCACTTCTGCGGGTGCTGCCTGCTTCTGTGAGGGCTCCCTATCTTGCTGGGCACCCCTTCTGTCTCCTCACGCAATTAGCAACATCCTGGTCCCTCCTGGGCCACAGCAGCATCCAAAAACCCTAACAGCGACCTTTGCAGCTAGCAAGGCTTGTTCGCGGTCTTTCTGCATGGGAACACCTCTGAAAGCTTCTTCACGACGTGGGACATCCATCCTCCAAAGGGGAAGTTTGTAGCCCTCTTCGGTCTTGCAGTATCCACAGCTTCTACCATCCGGTGGCAGCTTCTTTGCACCCTCAGCTGGCATTTCCTGGGCATCTGCCCAATCTCGACTTTGTCGCGACTCTTGGACTTGGTCCCCTTGTTCCACAGGTACTCTCATCCGGAAATCCACTTTGGTTGCATTGCTGGTGTTGGTTTTCATTGCAGAATTCCCCTATCACGACTTCTGTGCTCTCTGGGGAATATAGGTGCGCTTTACACCTACTTTTCAGGGTCTTGGGGTGGGCTATTTTTCTAACCCTCACTGTTTTCTTACAGTCCCAGCGACCCTTTACAAGCTCACATAGGTTTGGGGTCCATACGTTATTCGCATTCCACTTTTGGAGTATATGGTTTATGTTGCCCCTATACCTATGTGCTCCTATTGCAATCTATTGTAACTATACACTGCTTGCATTACTTCCTTTTGCTATTACTGCATATTTTTGGTTTTGTGTACATATATCTAATGTATATTTGCTATCCTCATACTGAGGGTACTCACTGAGATACGTTTGGCATATTGTCATAAAAATAAAGTACCTTTATTTTTAGTATATCTGTGTATTGTGTTTTCTTATGATATTGTGCATATGACACCAGTGGTATAGTAGGAGCTTTGCATGTCTCCTAGTTCAGCCTAAGCTGCTCTGCTATAGCTACCTTCTATCAGCCTAAGCTGCTAGAAACACCTCTTCTACACTAATAAGGGATAACTGGACCTGGTACAGAGTGTAAGAACCCCTTGGTACCCACTACAAGCCAAGCCAGCCTCCTACATTGGTTGTGCAGCGGTGGGATAAGTACTTGCAACTACTTACCACTTTGTCATTTTGTACTTTTCATAAGAGAAAATTATACAAAACAAGTTCAGTGTATGTACACCTAACCAAAAAGTTTTGCTTTTCTTCTCTTACTCTATTGCTAAGTGCTGAAAAGTACCTCTAAACTTTCAAAAAGTTTCTAAAAAGTTGAAAACGTTTTTTTTTCTGTTTCCTTAAAAAGTTCTGAAACTTTTTCTTTCTTTTTCTGTCTCTTAAACCTTTTTCTATCATGTCTGGTACAGGTCCTACTCTTGATCTGGTCAGCTCTGCTTATGACCACCTTAGCTGGAAAGGTGTAAGGAGTCTCTGCATTGATAGAGGTTTAGGGGTAGGGAAGAATCCCTCTAGAGAATTGTTGATTAACATGCTCATTGAAAATGATAAGGCCTTAGATGGCACATCAGTTGAGAAGTTAGCAGATGGTTCACACTCTGATTCTGGGGTAGCCCCAGTAAGAATGTTAGATGTATTCTTTCCAACTTGCCCCTTAGCAGACCACCTAGCATAACTGGTACTAATGTGAGCTCTCATCACAGTAAGGATGTCATTCCTGCAGGTCAAGTTGTTAGAGTGCCAACTGTTAGGGACAATTCTCCCTCTGTTCATTTACACCATTCTTCTGTGTCAAAGCATGCCCAACCCACCCACCCTGATGACAGAATGTTAGAAAGGGAGCTCAATAGATTGAGAGTGGAAGAGTCCAGGCTGAAGCTTAAACAGCAACAGCTGGCTCTAGATAGGGGAACTTTAGACTTAGAAAAAGAAAGGCAGAGGTTGGGGTTAGGACCCCATGGTGGCAGCAGGAGTATTACAGATAGTAATCCTGTGAAAGAGCATGATTCTAGAAATCTGCATAAGATAGTTCCCCCTTACAAGGAGGGGGGTGACATTAACAAGTGGTTTGCTGCACTTAAGAGGGCCTGTGTTGTCCAGGGGGTCCCTCAAAGGCAGTGGGCTGCTATCCTATGGCTATCTTTCAGTGGAAAGGGTAGGGATAGGCTCCTTACTGTGAAGGAAAGTGATGCCAATATTTTTACAGTTTTGAACAGTGCACTCTTGGATGGATTTGGCTTAACCACTGAACAATACAGGATTAAGTTCAGAGAAACCAGAAAAGAGTCCTCACAAGACTGGGTAGACTTTGTTGACTATTCAGTGAAGGCCTTGGAGGGGTGGTTACATGGCAGTAAAGTTTCTGACTATGAAAGCCTGTACAATCTAATCTTGAGAGAGCATATTCTGAATAACTGTGTGTCTGATTTGTTACACCAATATCTAGTGGACTCAGATCTGACCTCTCCCCAAGAATTGGGAAAGAAGGCAGACAGATGGGTCAGAACAAGAGTGAACAGAAGAGTTCATACAGGGGGTGACAAGGATGGCAAGAAGAAGGATGGTAAGTCTTCAGACAAGGGTGGGGACAAATCTAAAAATGAGTCTTCATCAGGCCCACAAAAACACTCTGGTGGGAGTGGTGGGTCCAAATCCTCTTCTAATCAAGTAAATAAACCATGGTGCTATTTATGTAAAGTAAAAGGCCATTGGACAACTGATGCCAGTTGTCCAAAGAAAAGCACCAAGCCTCCCACTACCACAACCCATACTGCTACACCTAGTGCCCCTAGTAATAGCAGTGGTGGTGGGAGCAAACCTCCTAATAGCCAATCTAAGGGAGTAGCTGGGCTCACTTTTGGTAATTTAGTTGGGGTTGGTGTTGTTAGGGAGACCACAGAGGCTGTGTTAGTCTCTGAAGGTGCCATTGATTTGGCCACCTTGGTTGCTTGTCCCCTTAATATGGATAAGTACAAGCAACTTTGCCTAATAAATGGTGTTGAGGTTCAGGCCTACAGGGACACAGGTGCCAGTGTTACCATGGTAATAGAGAAACTGGTACACCCTGAACAACACCTACTTGGTCACCAGTACCAAGTGACTGATGCTCATAACAACACTCTTAGCCACCCCATGGCTGTTGTAAATCTCAACTGGGGGGGGTTACTGCTCCAAAGAAAGTTGTGGTTGCCTCAGATTTACCTGTAGACTGCCTACTAGGGAACGATTTAGAGACATCAACTTGGGCAGAAGTGGAGTTGGAGGCTCATGCAGCAATGCTGGGCATTCCTGGGCATATTTTAGCTTTAACCAGGGCTCAGGCCAAAAAGCAAAAAGGACAGGGTGACTTGGATCCTGGAACAATGGACCAAGTGCTCCCTAAAGCTAGGGTTAGTAAAGGTAAATCCCTACCTACTATCCCTCCCTCTACAGAAGATTCAACTTCTGAGGAAGAAGAGTTTCCCCCCTGTGCAGAACCTTCACCAGAGGAGCTGAAAGCAGACACTGCTGAGCTTTTGGGAGGAGGGGGGCCTGCCAGGGAGGAGCTGAGTGTGGCACAGCAAACCTGTCCCACATTAGAGGGTCTAAGACAGCAAGCTGTCAAACAGCAAAATGGGGATGTCAGTGACTCACATAGAGTTTACTGGGAGGACAACCTCTTGTATACAGAGACAAGGGACCCTAAACCTGGAGCAGCCAGGAGATGGGTCAGTCCCCTGCAATACAGAGAGTTCCTCCTGAATCTAGCCCACGACATTCCCTTGGCTGGACATCTAGGGCAAATTAAAACATGTGAAAGGCTTGTCCCCCTGTTTCATTCGCCTAGGATGTCAGAGGACACAAAAGATTTTTGTAAGTCCTGTGTCACTTGTCAAGCCAGTGGCAAGACTGGTGGCACCCCAAAGGCTCCCTTTATTCCACTGCCTGTGGTTGGGGTTCCCTTTGAAAGGGTAGGGGTTGACATAGTTGGCCCCCTTGACCCTCCTACTGCTTCAGGCAATAAGTTTATCTTGGTGGTAGTGGACCACGCCACAAGTAATCTTGAAGCAATTCCTCTAAGGACCACTACAGCTCCTGCAGTGGCAAAGCCCCCCTGGGAATCTTTTCCACAGTGGGTTTCCCAAAAGAGGTGGTATCAGACAGGGGTAGCAACTTTATGTCTGCATACTTGAAGGCCATGTGGAAGGAATGTGGTGTAACATACAAATTCACCACACCTTATCATCCACAAACAAATGGACTGGTTGAGAGGTTTAACAAAACTCTCAAAGGAATGATAATGGGACTCCCTGAAAAACTCAGGAGGAGATGGGATGTCTTGTTACCTTGCCTCCTTTTTGTTTACAAGGAGGTACCCCAGAAAGGAGTGGGCCTCAGCCCCTTTGGACTCCTATTTGGGCACCCTGTAAAAGGTCCTCTAACACTTGTAAAGGAGGGTTGGAAACAACCTTTAAAAGCTCCTAAGCAAGACATAGTGGACTATGTACTTGGCCTAAGATCCAGAATGGCTGAGTATATGAAAAAGGCCAGTAAAAACCTTCAGGCCAGCCAAGAGCTCCAAAAGCAATGGCATGACCAGAAGGCTGTTCTGATTCAGTACCAACCAGGGCAGAAAGTGTGGGTCTTGGATCCTGTGGCCCCAAGAGCACTCCAAGACAAATGGAGTGGACCCCACATTATTGTTGAAAAGAAGGGAGAAGTCACCTACTTAGTTGACTTGGGCACTGCCAGTAGTCCTCTTAGGGTGCTCCATGTCAATCATCTGAAACCCTACTATGACAGGGCTGATCTCACCCTGCTCATGGCAAAAGATGAAGGACAGGAAGAAGAGAGTGACCCTCTCCCTGATCTCTTCTCTTCCACAGAACAAGATGCTCTAGTGGAAGGTGTAGTTTTAGCAGATTGTCTTACTGCTGAGCAGAAAGACCACTGCATAAATCTCCTGGGTCAGTTTTCTGAACTCTTTTCTACTGTGCCAGGCACCACTTCTTGGTGTGAGCACACTATAGATACTGGAGACAGCTTGCCTGTCAAAAGTAAGATCTATAGGCAGCCCGACCATGTCAGAGACTGCATAAAACAAGAGGTTCAGAAAATGCTTGAACTGGGAGTGGTTGAGCACTCTGAAAGTCCATGGGCCTCTCCTGTGGTACTTGTACCAAAGCCTCATTCCAATGATGGGAAAAGGGAAATGAGATTGTGTGTAGACTACAGAGGTCTCAACCAGGTAACTAAAACTGATGCTCACCCTATACCCAGGTGTAGGAGGCTGGACTGGCTTGTAGTGAGTACCAAGGGGTACTTGCACCTTGCACCAGGCCCAGTTATCCCTTATTAGTGTATAGGGTGTCTAGCAGCTTAGGCTGATAGATAATGGTAGCTTAGCAAAGCAGCTCAGGCTGAACTAGGAGACGTGTGAAGCTACTACAGTACCACTTAGTGTCAAATGCACAATATCATAAGAAAACACAATACACAGTTATACTAAAAATAAAGGTACTTTATTTTTATGACAATATGCCAAAGTATCTTAGAGTGTACCCTCAGTGAGAGGATAGGAAATATACACAAGATATATATACACAATAGCAAAAATATGCAGTATAGTCTTAGAAAACAGTGCAAACAATGTATAGTTACAATAGGATGCAATGGGGAAACATAGGGATAGGGGCAACACAAACCATATACTCCAGAAGTGGAATGCGAACCACGAATGGACCCCAAACCTATGTGACCTTGTAGAGGGTCGCTGGGACTATTAGAAAATAGTGAGAGTTAGCAAAATAACCCACCCCAAGACCCTGAAAAGTGAGTGCAAAGTGCACCAAAGTTCCCCTAAGGACAAAATAGTCGTGTTAGAGGGAGAATGCAAGGAAAACACAAATCAGCAATGCAACAACGATGGATTCCTGTCTGAAGGTACCTGTGGAGCAAGGGGACCAAGTCCAAAAGTCACAAGCAGCTCGGAGATGGGCAGATGCCCAAGAAATGCCAGCGGTTGGTGCAAAGAAGCTCTTACTAGGCTGAAGAACTGTGAATACTGCAGGAACGACAAGGGCTAGAGACTTCCCCTTTGGAGGATGGATCCTTCACGCCTTGGAGAGTCGTGCAGAAGTGTTTTTCCGCCGGATGGACGCCAACAAACCTTGCTACACGCAAATCGTGCGTTTGGCGTTTTTGGACGCTGCTGGGGCCCAGGAGGGACCAGGAGGTCGCAAATTGGACCTGCAGAGAGAGGGGACGTCGAGCAAGACAAAGAGCCCTCACTGAAGCAGGTAGCACCCGGAGAAGTGCCAGAAACAGGCACTACGAGGATGCGTGAAACGGTGCTCGCCGAAGTTGCACAAAGGAGTCCCACGTCGCCGGAGACCAACTTAGAAAGTCGTGCAATGCAGGTTAGAGTGCCGTGGACCCAGGCTTGGCTGTGCACACAGGATTTCCGCCGGAAGTGCACAGGGGCCGGAGAAGCTTGCAAAGTCGCGGTTCCCAGCAATGCAGCCCAGCGAGGTGAGGCAAGGACTTACCTCCACCAAACTTGGGCTGAAGAGTCACTGGACTGTGGGGGTCACTTGGACGGTGTCGCTGGATTCGAGGGACCTCGCTCGTCGTGCTGAGAGGAGACCCAAGGGACCGGAGATGCAGCTTTTTGGTGCCTGCGGTTGCAGGGGGAAGATTCCGTCGACCCACGGGAGATTTCTTCGGAGCTTCTGGTGCAGAGAGGAGGCAGGCTACCCCCACAGCATGCACAAGCAGGAAAACAGTCGAGAAGGCGGCAGGATCAGCGTTACAGAGTTGCAGTAGTCGTCTTTGCTACTATGTTGCAGGTTTGCAGGCTTCCAGCGCGGTCAGCGGTCGATTCCTTATCAGAAGGTGAAGAGGGAGATGCAGAGGAACTCGGCTGAGCTCATGCATTCGTTATCTGAAGTTTCCCCAGAGACAGAGACCCTAAATAGCCAGAAAAGAGGGTTTGGCTACCTAGGAGAGAGGAAAGGCTACTAACACCTGAAGGAGCCTATCAGCAGGAGTCTCTGACGTCACCTGGTGGCACTGGCCACTCAGAGCAGTCCAGTGTGCCAGCAGCACCTCTGTTTCCAAGATGGCAGAGGTCTGGAGCACACTGGAGGAGCTCTGGACACCTCCCAGGGGAGGTGCAGGTCAGGGGAGTGGTCACTCCCCTTTCCTTTGTCCAGTTTCGCGCCAGAGCAGGGGCTAAGGGGTCCCTGAACCGGTGTAGACTGGCTTATGCAGAATTGGGCACATCTGTGCCCAACAAAGCATTTCCAGAGGCTGGGGGAGGCTACTCCTCCCCTGCCTTCACACCATTTTCCAAAGGGAGAGGGTGTCACACCCTCTCTCAGAGGAAGTACTTTGTTCTGCCATCCTGGGCCAGGCCTGGCTGGACCCCAGGAGGGCAGCTGCCTGTCTGAGGGGTTGGCAGCAGCTGCAGAGAAACCCCAGGAAGGGCAGTCTGGCAGTACCAGGGTCTGTGCTACAGACCACTGGGATCATGGAATTGTACCAACAATGCCAGGATGGCATAGAGGGGGCAATTCCATGATCATAGACATGTTACATGGCCATATTCGGAGTTACCATGGTGAAGCTACATATAGGTAGTGACCTATATGTAGTGCACGCGTGTAATGGTGTCCCCGCACTCACAAAGTTCAGGGAATTGGCTCTGAACAATGTGGGGGCACCTTGGCTAGTGCCAGGGTGCCCTCACACTAAGTAACTTTGCACCTAACCTTTACCAGGTAAAGGTTAGACATATAGGTGACTTATAAGTTACTTAAGTGCAGTGTAAAATGGCTGTGAAATAACGTGGACGTTATTTCACTCAGGCTGCAGTGGCAGGCCTGTGTAAGAATTGTCAGAGCTCCCTATGGGTGGCAAAAGAAATGCTGCAGCCCATAGGGATCTCCTGGAACCCCAATACCCTGGGTACCTCAGTACCATATACTAGGGAATTATAAGGGTGTTCCAGTAAGCCAATGTAAATTGGTAAAAATGGTCACTAGCCTGTTAGTGACAATTTGAAAGTAATGAGAGAGCATCACCACTGAGGTTCTGGTTAGCAGAGCCTCAGTGAGACAGTTAGGCACCACACAGGGAACATATACATGCACACCTATGAGCACTGGGGCCCTGTGTGACAGGGTCCCAGTGACACATACATATAGGCCACAAACCTATGAGCACTGGGGTCCTGACTAGCAGGATCCCAGTGACACATAACAACCATACTGAAAACATGGTGTTTTCACTATGAGCACTGAGGCCTGGCGATCAGGTTCCCAGTGAGACAGTGAAAACAGTGACAAAACACCCTGACATACACTCACAAACAGGCCAAAAGTGGGGGTAACAAGGCTAGAAAGAGGCTACCTTCTCACACAACCCCCCCCCAAACGAAGGACAATAAGGCTAACCTTGGCCAGTTGAGACTTTATTGTCTAAGTGGTGATAAGTAGAGAGTAGCTCTGCAATAGACTGGTTACTCCCTTTATCATCCACTATATGGTTACTTCCCTGTGGGGATGTAAACCACCCTGTTTGAAGTTTTTTAGCTAAGCAACAATGTGAAGATATATTTTCAGAGTTTCTATCAGTAAGTTTTAGTTTAGAGCAGTGGGAATTGTCCACTGAACCTATTTGTAGTGATGGAAATGCCAGACAGGGATGCTGTCTCAGAAAAGCCATAGCTGGGCAAAAACTTTGTCCATCTGGCTGGAAGAGAGAACAGGGATGCTGTTTCTCTTGAGTTGGAGCAGGGCAGGGATGCTGTCCTATGAGCTCCACACTAGGGCAGGGATGCTGTCCTAAGTGTTGTGAGGTAGTGCAGGGTTTCTGCACTAAAGTTTCTCTGGGAGGGTTGGAGGGATGCTCCATGTTAACTAAAATGGTGCTCTTTTTCTCACCAATGTTAGTTATCCCACAGAGAGGTACTTCCACCTCAGGGAGTCCAGCTTTGCCAGCTGATGATTCCCTTGGAACAGGTGCCACCCCAGGAGAGGTTTCTCCCACCACAGGAATAGTATCCTGAATGGTAGGGTGGTTAGGGGATACTGTGATACCCTTTTTACCTGTTGATGGAGAGGGGTCCTGAGTTTTCAGGCCTTCTCTCCTTTGCTTTTTCATTTCACTTGAAATGAGAGGGAACAATTCCTCAGGGATGCCCAGCATGGCTGCATGGGCATAAAACTCTACATCAGCCCAACCTGAGGCCTCTAGGTCATTACCTAAGAGACAGTCTACAGGTAAGCTAGGTGATACCACCACCTGCTTAGGGCCAGTAACTCCACCCCAACTAAACTGAATTATAGCTAAGGGAAGAAACTTAGTGGAGTTATGGACATCAATAATCTTATACTGTTGTCCAATGATGTGTTGTTCAGGAGGCACTAGGTTTTCAGTCACCAAAGTGAAACTGGCACCTGTGTCCCTGTAGGCCAAGGCCTCAACACCATTTATTGAAACTGTCTGCCTGTACTTATCCATTGTAAGGGGACAAGCAGCCAGTGTGGCAAGGCCAATGCCACTAGGTGTGACAGAAACTGTCTTGGGACTGATTACATCAGTTTCCACTATGGACCCATAAGTGAACCCAACTACACCCTTTGCTTGACTGTTGCCAGCAGTCCCACCACTAGTACCACTACTGCTAGGGGCACTAGAGCTTGATGTATTAGTGGTGGTAGGCTCAGGGGGTTTACCTGGACAGGACTTATCCCCTGGCCTATGGCCTCTGTTTTTACACACAAAGCACCAAGGCTTTTTAATGTGTGCAGGTTGGGAAGAAGAGGAAGAATTTGTTTTATCCCCACCCTCTGAAGAGTGTTTAAGATTTGAAGTGGGATCTTTGGTTTTACCCTTATCCCCATGCTTATCTTGAGATTTTTCACCATCTTTCTTCTTATTGCCATCTTTGTCACCCCCTGTATGAACTTTTCTGTTCACCCTTGTTCTGACCCATTTGTCTGCCTTCTTTCCCAATTCTTGGGGAGAGGTCAGATCAGAGTCTACCAGGTACTGGTGCAACAAATCAGACACACAATTATTAAGTATATGCTCTCTCAGGATTGTGTTATACAGGCTTTCATAATCAGTAACTTTACTGCCATGTAACCACCCCTCCAAGGCCTTCACTGCCTGGTCAATGAAATCAACCCAGTCTTGTGAAGACTCCTTTTTGGTATCTCTGAACTTTATCCTGTACTGTTCAGTGGTTAAGCCATAACCATCCAGGAGTGCATTCTTAAGAACTTGGAAATTGTTAGCATCATTTTCTTTTACAGTAAGGAGCCTATCCCTACCTTTTCCAGTAAATGATAGCCATAGGATAGCAGCCCACTGCTTTTGAGGGACATCCTGTACAGCACAGGCCCTCTCAAGTGCAGCAAACCACTTGTTAATGTCATCCCCCTCCTTATAAGGGGGAACTATCTTGTGCAGATTCCTGGAATCATACTCTTTTGCAGGATGACTATGGGGAATACTGCTGCTGCCACCATGGGTATCTAAACCCAACTTCTGTCTTTCCCTCTCTATTTCTAAAGACTGTCTATCCAAATCCAGCTGTTGCTTCTTGAGCTTCAGTCTGGTTTGTTCCACTCTCAATCTATTGAGCTCCCTTTCTAACAATCTGTCATCAGGGTGGGTGGGAGGGACATTTCTAGATACAGAGGTATGATGGGAATGAACAGAAGGAGACCTGTCCCTTACAGAGGGCACCCTAACAGCTTGGCTACCAGTATAATGTGAGAGCACATCATCAGTATGATGTGATTCAACCTCTGTACCAACTATGCTAGACTGTCTAGTAATGGGCAGGCTGAGAATTTTCTTTCCTGAACCTTTTCCTGGGGGAGTCCCTGGATCAGATTGAGAACCATTAGCTACTTTTTCTACAGATTGGGCACTTATGGCCTTATCCTGTACTCTAAGCATATTAATTAACAGTTCTAAAGAAGGATTCTTCCCTACACTCAAACCTCTCTCTATGCAGAGACTCCTTGCTCCTTTCCAGCTAAGGTGATCATATGCAAGTTTGGACAGTTCAACTTTTTGGCCTGTGCCAGACATTTTTAGAGAGAGTTAAAGTGATAGACAAAGAGAAAAAAAGTTTTCAGAACTTTTTGGAAAGACAGAAAAAACTTTTTAAACTTTTAAGAACTTTTTGAAAGTTTAGAAGTACTTTTCAGCACTTAGAAAAGAGTGAAAAGAGGAAATGCAAAACTTTTTGGCTATGTGTATATACACTGACCTTGTTTTGTATATTTTTCTCTCATGAAAAGTACAATGACAAGAGTGGTAAGTAGTCTCAAAGCACTTATCCCACCACTGCACAACCAATGTAGGAGGCTGGACTGGCTTGTAGTGAGTACCAAGGGGTACTTGCACCTTGCACCAGGCCCAGTTATCCCTTATTAGTGTATAGGGTGTCTAGCAGCTTAGGCTGATAGATAATGGTAGCTTAGCAAAGCAGCTCAGGCTGAACTAGGAGACGTGTGAAGCTACTACAGTACCACTTAGTGTCAAATGCACAATATCATAAGAAAACACAATACACAGTTATACTAAAAATAAAGGTACTTTATTTTTATGACAATATGCCAAAGTATCTTAGAGTGTACCCTCAGTGAGAGGATAGGAAATATACACAAGATATATATACACAATAGCAAAAATATGCAGTATAGTCTTAGAAAACAGTGCAAACAATGTATAGTTACAATAGGATGCAATGGGGAAACATAGGGATAGGGGCAACACAAACCATATACTCCAGAAGTGGAATGCGAACCACGAATGGACCCCAAACCTATGTGACCTTGTAGAGGGTCGCTGGGACTATTAGAAAATAGTGAGAGTTAGCAAAATAACCCACCCCAAGACCCTGAAAAGTGAGTGCAAAGTGCACCAAAGTTCCCCTAAGGACAAAATAGTCGTGTTAGAGGGAGAATGCAAGGAAAACACAAATCAGCAATGCAACAACGATGGATTCCTGTCTGAAGGTACCTGTGGAGCAAGGGGACCAAGTCCAAAAGTCACAAGCAGCTCGGAGATGGGCAGATGCCCAAGAAATGCCAGCGGTTGGTGCAAAGAAGCTCTTACTAGGCTGAAGAACTGTGAATACTGCAGGAACGACAAGGGCTAGAGACTTCCCCTTTGGAGGATGGATCCTTCACGCCTTGGAGAGTCGTGCAGAAGTGTTTTTCCGCCGGATGGACGCCAACAAACCTTGCTACACGCAAATCGTGCGTTTGGCGTTTTTGGACGCTGCTGGGGCCCAGGAGGGACCAGGAGGTCGCAAATTGGACCTGCAGAGAGAGGGGACGTCGAGCAAGACAAAGAGCCCTCACTGAAGCAGGTAGCACCCGGAGAAGTGCCAGAAACAGGCACTACGAGGATGCGTGAAACGGTGCTCGCCGAAGTTGCACAAAGGAGTCCCACGTCGCCGGAGACCAACTTAGAAAGTCGTGCAATGCAGGTTAGAGTGCCGTGGACCCAGGCTTGGCTGTGCACACAGGATTTCCGCCGGAAGTGCACAGGGGCCGGAGAAGCTTGCAAAGTCGCGGTTCCCAGCAATGCAGCCCAGCGAGGTGAGGCAAGGACTTACCTCCACCAAACTTGGGCTGAAGAGTCACTGGACTGTGGGGGTCACTTGGACGGTGTCGCTGGATTCGAGGGACCTCGCTCGTCGTGCTGAGAGGAGACCCAAGGGACCGGAGATGCAGCTTTTTGGTGCCTGCGGTTGCAGGGGGAAGATTCCGTCGACCCACAGGAGATTTCTTCGGAGCTTCTGGTGCAGAGAGGAGGCAGGCTACCCCCACAGCATGCACAAGCAGGAAAACAGTCGAGAAGGCGGCAGGATCAGCGTTACAGAGTTGCAGTAGTCGTCTTTGCTACTATGTTGCAGGTTTGCAGGCTTCCAGCGCGGTCAGCGGTCGATTCCTTATCAGAAGGTGAAGAGGGAGATGCAGAGGAACTCGGCTGAGCTCATGCATTCGTTATCTGAAGTTTCCCCAGAGACAGAGACCCTAAATAGCCAGAAAAGAGGGTTTGGCTACCTAGGAGAGAGGAAAGGCTACTAACACCTGAAGGAGCCTATCAGCAGGAGTCTCTGACGTCACCTGGTGGCACTGGCCACTCAGAGCAGTCCAGTGTGCCAGCAGCACCTCTGTTTCCAAGATGGCAGAGGTCTGGAGCACACTGGAGGAGCTCTGGACACCTCCCAGGGGAGGTGCAGGTCAGGGGAGTGGTCACTCCCCTTTCCTTTGTCCAGTTTCGCGCCAGAGCAGGGGCTAAGGGGTCCCTGAACCGGTGTAGACTGGCTTATGCAGAATTGGGCACATCTGTGCCCAACAAAGCATTTCCAGAGGCTGGGGGAGGCTACTCCTCCCCTGCCTTCACACCATTTTCCAAAGGGAGAGGGTGTCACACCCTCTCTCAGAGGAAGTACTTTGTTCTGCCATCCTGGGCCAGGCCTGGCTGGACCCCAGGAGGGCAGCTGCCTGTCTGAGGGGTTGGCAGCAGCAGCAGCTGCAGAGAAACCCCAGGAAGGGCAGTCTGGCAGTACCAGGGTCTGTGCTACAGACCACTGGGATCATGGAATTGTACCAACAATGCCAGGATGGCATAGAGGGGGCAATTCCATGATCATAGACATGTTACATGGCCATATTCGGAGTTACCATGGTGAAGCTACATATAGGTAGTGACCTATATGTAGTGCACGCGTGTAATGGTGTCCCCGCACTCACAAAGTTCAGGGAATTGGCTCTGAACAATGTGGGGGCACCTTGGCTAGTGCCAGGGTGCCCTCACACTAAGTAACTTTGCACCTAACCTTTACCAGGTAAAGGTTAGACATATAGGTGACTTATAAGTTACTTAAGTGCAGTGTAAAATGGCTGTGAAATAACGTGGACGTTATTTCACTCAGGCTGCAGTGGCAGGCCTGTGTAAGAATTGTCAGAGCTCCCTATGGGTGGCAAAAGAAATGCTGCAGCCCATAGGGATCTCCTGGAACCCCAATACCCTGGGTACCTCAGTACCATATACTAGGGAATTATAAGGGTGTTCCAGTAAGCCAATGTAAATTGGTAAAAATGGTCACTAGCCTGTTAGTGACAATTTGAAAGTAATGAGAGAGCATCACCACTGAGGTTCTGGTTAGCAGAGCCTCAGTGAGACAGTTAGGCACCACACAGGGAACATATACATGCACACCTATGAGCACTGGGGCCCTGTGTGACAGGGTCCCAGTGACACATACATATAGGCCACAAACCTATGAGCACTGGGGTCCTGACTAGCAGGATCCCAGTGACACATAACAACCATACTGAAAACATGGTGTTTTCACTATGAGCACTGAGGCCTGGCGATCAGGTTCCCAGTGAGACAGTGAAAACAGTGACAAAACACCCTGACATACACTCACAAACAGGCCAAAAGTGGGGGTAACAAGGCTAGAAAGAGGCTACCTTCTCACACCAGGGCAGATGAGCTAATAGATACACTGGCATCTGCCAAGTATCTAAGCACCTTTGATTTGACTGCATGGTATTGGCAGATCAAGTTATCAGAGGATGCTAAAGCAAAAACTGCATTTTCGACTATTGGAGGACACTACCAATTCACAGTAATGCCCTTTGGTTTGAAAAATGCACCTGCCACTTTTCAGAGGTTGGTGAATACAGTCCTGCAATGGTTGGAGGCTTTTAGTGCAGCATATCTAGATGATGTAGCTGTCTTTAGCTCCACCTGGGATGATCACCTGGTCCACCTATGGAAAGTTTTGGAGGCCCTGCAAAAGGCAGGCCTCACTATCAAGGCTTCAAAGTGCCAGACAGGGCAGGAGAAAGTGGTTTATCTGGAACACCTTGTAGGTGGAGAACAGATTGCACCACTTCAGGGGAAAATCCAAACTATCATAGATTGGGTTCCCCCTACAACTCAGACCCAGGTGAGAGCCTTCTTAGGCCTCACTGGGTACAGGAGGTTCATAAAGAACTATGGCTCCATATCAGCCCCTCTTAATGACCTCACATCTAAGAAAATGCCTAAAAAGGTATTAAGGACAGCTAGCTGTCAGAAAGCTTTTGAGGAGCTGAAACAGGCCATGAGCACTGCACCTGTCCTAAAAAGCCCCTGTTACTCCAATAAATTAATTGTTCAAACTGATGCATCTGAATTAGGGGTAGGGGCAGTCTTATCACAACTCAATTCGGAGGGCCAGGATCAACCTGTTGCTTTTATCAGCAGGAGGTTGACCCCTAGAGAAAAGCGTTGATCTGCCATAGAGAGGGAGGCCTTTGCTGTAGTCTGGGCACTGAAGAAGTTGAGGCCATACCTGTTTGGCACTCACTTCATTGTTCAGACAGACCACAAACCTCTACTTTGGCTAAAACAAATGAAAGGTGAAAAACCCTAAATTGTTGAGGTGGTCCATATCTCTACAGGGAATGGACTATACAGTGGAACATAGACCTGGGAGTACCCACTCCAATGCAGATGGACTCTCCAGATATTTCCACTTAGACAATGAAGACTCATCAGGTCATGGCTAGTCTTATTGTCCTTCGTTTGGGGGGGGGGGGTGTAGGAAAATACCATCTTGCCTGGCATGTTACCCCCATATTTCACTGTATATATGTTGTTTTAGTTGTATGTGTCACTGGGACCCTGCCAGGGCCCCAGTGCTCATAAGTGTGACCTGTATGTGTTCCCTGTGTGATGACTAACTGTCTCACTGAGTCTCTGCTAACCAGAACCTCAGTGGTTATGCTCTCTCTTTGCTTTCCAAATTGTCACTAACAGGCTAGTGACCAATTTTACCAATTCACATTGGCATACTGTAACACCCTTATAATTCCCTAGTATATGGTACTGAGGTACCCAGGGTATTGGGGTTCCAGGAGATCCCTATGGGCTGCAGCATTTCTTTTGCCACCCATAGGGAGCTCTGACAATTCTTACACAGGCCTGCCACTGCAGCCTGAGTGATATAACGTCCACGTTATTTCACAGCCATTTACCACTGCACTTAAGTAACTTATAAGTCACCTATATGTCTAACCTTTACCTGGTAAAGGTTGGGTGCTAAGTTTCTTAGTGTGTGGGCACCCTGGCACTAGCCAAGGTGCCCCCAAATCGTTGAGGTCAAATTCCCCGGACTTTGTGATTGCGGGGACACCATTACACATGTGCACTATACATAGATCACTACCTATGTATAGCGTCACAAGGGTAACTCCGAACATGGCCATGTAACATGTCTAAGATCATGGAATTGTCACCCCAATGCCATTCTGGCATTGGGGAGAAAATTCCATGATCCCCCGAGTACCTAGAACAGACCCGGGTACTGCCAAACTACCTTTCCTGGGGGTTCACTGCTGCTGCTGCCAACCCCTCAGACAGGTTTCTGCCCTCCTGGGGTCCAGCCAGGCTTGGCCCAGGAAGGCAGAACAAAGGACTTCCTCAGAGAGAGGGTGTTTCACCCTCTCCCTTTGGAAAAAGGTGTCAGGGCTGGGGAGGAGTAGCCTCCCCCAGCCTCTGGAAATGCTTTGATGGGCACAGGTGGTGCCCATCTCTGCATAAGCCAGTCTACACCAGTTCAGGGATCCCCCAGCCCTGCTCTGGCGTGAAGCTGGACAAAGGAAAGGGGAGTGACCATTACCCTGACCTGCACCTCCCAGGGGAGGTGCCCAGAGCTCCTCCAGTGTGCTCCAGACCTCTGCCATCTTGGAAACAGAGGTGCTGCTGGCACACTGAGTGGCCAGTGCCAGCAGGTGACGTCAGAGACTCCTTCTGATAGGCTCTTACCTGTGTTGCTAGCCTATGCTCCTTCCTAGGTAGCCAAACCTCCTTTTCTGGCTATTTAGGGTCTCTGCTTTGGGGAATTCTTTAGATAACGAATGCAAGAGCTCATCAGAGTTCCTCTGCATCTCTCTCTTCACCTTCTGCCAAGGAATCGACCGCTGACTGCTCAGGACGCCTGCAAAACCGCAACAAAGTAGCAAAGACGACTACTGCAACCTTGTATCGCTGATCCTGCCGCCTTCTCGACTGTTTTCCTGGTGGTACATGCTGCAGGGGTAGTCTGCCTCCTCTCTGCACTAGAAGCTCCGAAGAAATCTCCCGTGGGTTGAAGGAATCTTCCCCTGCAACCGCAGGCAACAAAAGACTGCATCACCGGTTCTCTGGGTCCCCTCTCAGCACGAGGAGCGTTGTCCCTGGAACTCAGCAACTCTGTCCAAGTGACTCCCACAGTCCAGTGACTCTTCAGTCCAAGTTTGGTGGAGGTAAGTCCTTGCCTCCCCACGCTAGACTGCATTGCTGGTTACCACGTGATTTGCAGCTGCTCCGGCTCCTGTGCACTCTTCCAGTATTTCCTTTGTGCACATCCACGCCTGGGTCCCTGACACTCTAACCTGCAGTGCACAACCTCCTGAGTTGTCCTCCGGCGTCGTGGGATCTTCTTTTGTGACTTTGGGTGAGCTCCGGGTCACTCCTCTTTGTAGTGCCTGTTCCGGCACTTCTGTGGGTGCTGCGTGCTTCTGTGAGGGCTCCCTATCTTGCTGGGCACCCCTTCTTTCTCCTCACGCAATTGGCGACATCCTGGTCCCTCCTGGGCCACAGCAGCATCCAAAAACCCTAACCGTGACCCTTGGAGCTAGCAAGGCTTGTTTGCGGTCTTGCTGCGTGGGAACACCTCTGCAAGCTTCTTCACGACGTGGGACATCCATCCTCCAAAGGGGAAGTTTCTAGCCCTCTTCGTTCTTGCAGTATCCACAGCTTCTACCACCCGGTGGCAGCTTCTTTGCACCCTCAGCTGGCATTTCCTGGGCATCTGCCCAATCTCAACTTTGTCGCGACTCTTGGACTTGGTCCCCTTTTTCCACAGGTACTCTTGTCCAGAAATCCACTTTGGTTGCATTGCTGTTGTTGGTTTTCCTTGCAGAATTCCCCTATCACGACTTCTGTGCTCTCTGGGGAATATGGGTGCACTTTACACCTACTTTTCAGGGTCTTGGGGTGGGCTATTTTTCTAACCCTCACTGTTTTCTTACATTCCCAGCGACCCTCTAAAAGCTCACATAGGTTTGGGGTCCATACGTTATTCGCATTCCACTTTTGGAGTATATGGTTTGTGTTGCCCCTATACCTATGTGCTACTATTGCAATCTATTGTAACTATACACTGCTTGCATTACTTCCTTTTGCTATTACTGCATATTTTTGGTATTGTGTACATATATCTTATGTATATTTGCTATCCTCATACTGAGGGTACTCAGTGAGATACTTTTGGCATATTGTCATAAAAATAAAGTACCTTTATTTTTAGTATATCTGTGTATTGTGTTTTCTTATGATATTGTGCATATGACACCAGTGGTATAGTAGGAGCTTTGCATGTCTCGTAGTTCAACCTAAGCTGCTCTGCTATAGCTACCTTCTACCAGCCTAAGCTGCTAGAAACACCTCTTCTACACTAATAAGGGATAACTGGACCTGGTACAGAGTGTAAGTACCCCTTGGTACCCACTACAAGCCAGGCCAGCCTCCTACAGCTACTTTATATGGCCTGAGGGTAAACTGTATAAAAATGTGTCTATTCACCTTCAGATCCACATTGCCCAACCCCAACCTTGTCCTCAATAATATTCTGATACCATGGTAAACTACTGCGTTCAGATATCTGTGGATCCGTATATTTATTTCACCTCTGGATCCTTTCGATGGCAACCTTACCAGCACAGTCACATCTCTTTGGTTTCAAATGTCCTTTTGGCATACGTCACCTCTGTCAGTTACAGTGCTCATTGCCCTTCTAAAAATGGTTACACTCCCTAGACTCTTGTATTAATTTCCCAATTTTCCCCTTTACATTTCCCCACCCTTTTTTCACTCATTTAACCACACCCTCAGGGAATTCATTTGGAATACGTCTCACTGTAGGATAGCTCTTTCAAAACTCTATTTACTGATGGACCAGGCCAAGCTAGCGGTCCCTAATTTTGATCACTGTTACCTTGCATCCCCACTTCAATAGGCAGTCAAATGGTTAGTGGATTATAGTTATCTGACACTGCCATGACACTGACCGTCTGGGCCCACACAAATATCCTCCAGCTTTTCTATCCTTGCTCAAAACCGCCTATGCCAGGTCCCATTCTCCTGCAGGGGACAAGCAGTTCTTTCCACTGTAGTCTCTTCCTCATACACTCCTTGACTCAATACGCCCAATGATGTCCCTCCATGGTACGTCTAGGGTACAAAGTGTTAACTCCTATCGGAACTGACTGCCTGGCACAATGCCGGTATACACACACTAGGTGAACTCTACTGAGATGGGACTTAATTCTCTTTTGACACATTGATCACAGAAGATGTCTTGTCCCCGGGTCAATCAATCAAATCAAATAGTCTTTATTCAATCATATAAATAGATCATAAAAGAATCACATACAGTACAAAATATAAAAACATATCAAATATAAAAAACATTATCCATAAAAACTGACCTAAAAAATCCCAGTAAAAAACAGATCATCTCTTCTTGTTGTCATAAAAAGTTAAAACAACAACTTCCTAAACCAGGCCACCGCTCCTTTCAAGAAGTGGCCCACTGAGCAGTCTACACCATAATCATTCCAATGGTGAAGGAAGACCAAGGTGGCCCTCCAATTGGTGAAGTTTTGTTTTCGTAGCAGCGGTATCAAATGCAATTTTTTAATGGTCTCATAAAACTTACAAAAAAACACAAAGCTCAACAGCGTTTGTGATGATTGTTCCTCACAGGGGCAGATACAAATATCACTAGAGGAAAACTGTCCTTGGGGAAAGGGCAGCATCCAGTAGAGAGACCCCAGCCTAAAACGAGTTGAGAGCATTTGCTCATACACATTATGGATAAACAATAAATAAGGGGCTTGGCCCAGTGACATTTTTACCCTACAGTAGTCCCTAACTGTCATCTTAACTACCTCGTTTGTCTCTCGGGCTGCCCATCCAAGCTGGGGAAAATGATCATAAACTCATGATTTATCCTTTTTGGATATTAAATGTGGATTCTCGAACAAATGCAGACAACCCACATTGGTCAACTAGACCTTAATGTATTTCAACCACGGGATTGAACAGACAAGATTACTAGCGAGGCAGTCCTTAATAATCAGCTGGTTGAGGACACTCTCCTCATTAAGTCAAATTGTGCACCATAGCTCCAATGGAGTGACACTAATTCTATCTTGTAAGTACTCAAGACCCAACTCCTGATGAGTGGAGAAGTGTGATGGAAGGCGGGGTACCCAGCAGCCGGCGGCAAAATTGATTCTCCTCTACCTGGAGGCTCCCAACATCTCTATAGCCCCACAGCCCGATATCATAGGTCACGGTTGCAGACATTTTCTCTTACAAACCTCCAGTATGGGGGCAACTGGCTTCCTCCCTGTATTAGCGGCTAGGGTGTAGGTAAGGCCTTCTGTGCGCAAAAAGCGTGAAACCCTATATTTCAGACAGGGGCGCCAGCTGCATACTTCATCAAATTCTAACCCCAAGTATGGAAAGGAGCTTACTTTAGCCAAGGTATGACCTCCTATGTGCAGTGGGTGTGTCTTAGTATTTTTAGGGCCACAGACCATTACAAAGGTTTTTGAGCAATTAGTTAGGAGGACCAAGTTTTTCATGAACTCAGCAAAACTATCAACAAGCTGCTTAAGCTCATTAGCTATTCTCGCCAGTAAGACTGCATCATTCGTGTACAATAGAGCTGGAATAACATTGTTGCGGATGAGAGGGACATCAGCTCCTGTGGAAACCAGGGATTTCCCCAGATCATTGATATATAGGAGAAATAAGATAGGGGCAAGGACACAACCCTGGCATGCACCCTGACTCACACCAAAAAAGGAGGTAGTGTCACCGTTTCGGCCATACCTCACTTTTTTCCTCTGTTCCTGGTGTAGGAGTCTCAGGAGATTTGCCAGTCTACCATCAAGACCTGTGGCCGATAAAATTACCCAAAGCTTTTCCCTGTTGACACAGTCAAACACACTTGACAAGTCCTTGAAAGCTAAGTGAATGGACCCACCCTTCACATACTTATACTTTGCCATGAAGGTGTGGAGGTTAAGGCACTGTTCAATAGTCCTCAGGCCTTTCCTAAATCCGTATTGAACCTGAGATAGATTTTTTTTCACCTGCGCCCAAGAAATCAAGCGTTCCAGCACCACCTGCAGCGAGACTGGTCGATAGAACCTGGGGTCCAGAATATTACCCTTTTAAAGATTGGAAACACTACAGATGTTCGCCAGGATGTAGGGAGTCTACTCAACATACTATATTAAAGATCTTAGTTAAAAGGGGGGGCCCAAAATTCGGGATATTTTATGAAGAGATCCATCTGCATCCTGTCCAGGCGAGGGGCCTTGTTGGGGAGGCTATCACAGATAGCCTTTAATACTTCGGTCTCTGGAAAAGAGGGACTGAGGTTCAGCAGTAGAATCACCTGCACAGAGTTGCCCCTTGCCTCGTCAGCCCCATAAATACCAGAAAAATGGTTGAACCAAGCTTCAGTGGAGATATGTGATGTAGCAACTTCTGAGGGTTTGCCATTGGAAAGGCCAGCCCAAATCACCTGCCAAAAATGCTAGGAGTCCATTTTTTGACAGGCTACCACTAAATGTTCCCACTGCTCTTCCTTGACTTCGGCCTTCCACTACTTCAGGGCCCAGGCATATGCTTTTCTAAAGGGGATTACAGTGGCCTGATCTCTATGAGTTTGTCTAAGCTCCTGGCACAGGGAGGCATTTTCTATCATACATGATCTGTCAAACCACAAACAGCCAGCCATGGGCCATTTTTAATAGGTCTGCTCATGAGGTCCCTAATACGGGACAAAAGCTATACAAAACCTGCCGAAGAGTTTGCCGGATTGTCGCTGCCTACTTGGCATAATGTTGGCAAAAATGGACAGGCGTTTTGCACCTGATCCATAATAAGCACCAGAAATGCAGAGCGTCAGACCACCCTCCTGCCATTATCCTTTATCCCTAGTTTTTGTATATGGCCAGACTCCCTCAATCATGCCTGGAAAGGTGCTTTAAGAAGTAGGGCCAGGAGGCTGTGATCACTAAAAACTGAAGGAATCACTTCTGTCTCATAAATCAGGGTTAAGAGATTCCGAGAGACAATTGCATAATCAATGGTAGAACTACACCCCGCCAAATAAAAGTAAGCGCCACCATGGTATCTGACCTAAACATAGGTCTAACCAGGTCATGTGCCAAAAGGAAGGCATAAAGATGCCACCCCTTCGAATTCGAACCCACTTGATCCACTTCACAGCTAGCAGGATGAAAGGGGGAGTCCACTTGAAGTGATATTTCTCCCAATTTGGCATCAAAATCCCCTGCCAGAAGTTTATTAAAAGGTGCACCTTTCTCCTAAGCTATGTCGACCAGAGAGCTAATAACTAGAGAAAGTTCTTGAAAGATGGAACTGTTATTGGGTGTAAAATAATTATTGAAGTAGTTCACCATAATAAAAAATCTCAACTTGCTGCCCCAACTCACTTCAAATGCCTGAATCCCACCCGAATCTGTTGCTATTGGTAGGACCTTGTACCCAATATTAATCTTAAACCATGCCACCCAGCCCCCTTTTGCACGGCCTGTGGGTGAGGGGATGTCAAAGTTACTGAAGCTAGTATACTCATCAAGAACAAGTTCTGAGACAGCCCAGGTTTCTGGCACAAGAATGATATAAAAATTTGATATAAACAACCGCCACCCCTCCACCTCTAACTTTGAGGTCAAGCCAGCCACATTCCAGCTAAGACGTTTCAAGTGCACTGTCTTACTGATGGGAGGTTGCAGATAAGTCGGCAGAATTACCACCTCCCCAGAGGCATTTAAAGGGGGGTTAGTCTTAGACCCAGTCAGCATAGCGATGATATGCCCCTCCACCACCTGCTCCCCCCCAAATAGCTCCACTAGGCCCATTGTTAGAAGTTACAAGTGGTTGTCAACCCACTTTTTCCAATTCATTCAAGGCTAAACAGTAATTACTAAGTGGGAAAGTGGTAAGACGGGGATAATTCCCTATGCCTCGTGAGGGAACATGGTGAGGAATTTCAGTATTATCAGCGTCTCCCACAAGGGCTAGATGTTTATAGAGAAAACTCAATGGTAAGATACTGATCTGCTTGAGCCTCACCATACTGGCTTCTGCAAGCGCTAGTACTTCCCTAGCAACATTAGGGTCACAGAAGTTGATAATTACGAGCTAACAAGGCGATTGCCTCCGTGGTGGGCCTGTGCCTTACACCCAGCAGACAAACAAAATCTCTTAAATAAGGTCCCACTTAGAGCTTACATTTGTGTTTAGCCAAAAAATGACTTTGTTTGAGAGCTGAGGAAAATTACATTGTGGGGCCTTGAAGTCTGGGCACATTGTCCAGGATAATCACATAAGGGCATGAAGCTGGGGGTAAATCTATAACCGGGAGCTGAGGTAGAGGGTGCTCATCCCGTTGTTGTCTACGCTGGCTGACAGGATGTAGCATTTTATTTGAAGTTTGAAGATTAAGGGCCAGATTTATCAAACTTTTTTGCATTGCAAACAGTGCAAATCGCAAAAATCGTCCGTTTGCGAATGCAAAAATGGCAAATACGAAGTATGAAAGAAAGTTTTAGTGCAAAAATAAGGAATCGCTAAAATAGCGATTCCTTGCAACTGCGACATGATTTTATGTGTCGCAATCTGCATATCGCAAATAGCGACATGATTTAGAGAATCGCTATCTGCGTTACGCAAATTGCAAGCTAGAATTGCGAATCACAGATAGTGATCTGCAAAATCATGATGCTATTTGCGAGAAGCAGATTGTGACACGCAAATTCCGTGTCACAATGTGATGCATCAAAAATGTGCAAATAGCAAATATTTTCAGAATGGCCTTTTGCACATGCAATTGACCACAAATTGAAATCAGGTGGTAACCAGGTACAACCTATATAAAGAGGCTCAGGGTGACTCAGCCTCTTTTTCACAATGGCTGCACTCTATGTGATGATGAGGAGAATGAGGATCCTGGCAGATTTGAGGAGAGGGAGGAGGAGACAGGAACGCATTTTCAGAGTGCACATAACCCTTTTTGACCAGGCAGAGGAGGAAATTTATGAGAAGTACAGGTTAAACTCAGCCATGATACTTGACCTGATAGCTGATCTACAACCCCTACCGCAGCGCACCACACACAGGACCAATAGTTTACCCACCCCTGTACAGGTAGTATGCTCCCTGCACCTATTAGCCTCAGGGAACTATCAAGGGGTCATAGCAGCAGCAGGAGGGGTCTCACAGAGTGCCCTCTCATGATTCTTCAATGCATTTCTCAATGCCATGCTGAGCTAAATTCAGCAGCACATAAGATTCCCCAACACCCCACACGAATTACTACAGACAAAATATGATTTCTACCAGATTGCCCAATTCCCACATGTCATAGGTGCCATTGATGGGACACATGTAGCAATCTGTTCCACCATCGGCCACTGAGTATGTTTATCGGAACCCTAAGAACCATCATTCCATGAACATACAAGTGATTAGCAATGCCTCCAACATCATAACCGATTTCGTGGCCAGATACCCAGGTAGCACACATGACTCGAACATCTTTCGCCAGAACGGAATTCACACAAGACTACTAGCTGGGGAGTTTGGCGAAGGATAGCTACTGGGTAAAGTAATAGATGACAATGTTGCTTTGATGTAACTGTGAGGTCAGATATCACAAGTACTCATTTTACTCTCTTTTCATTCCAGGAGACAGTGCCAATGCAGTGCGGACCCATATACTGACTCACTACCTGAGCCTTGCAACGCCAGCCGAGAGGACGTACAATGCTGCACACAGGGCAACCAGCAGTGTGGTGGAGAGGACCTTCGGGCTGCTGAAGGGCCGCTTCAGGTTCATCCATAAGATTGGAAGTGCACCAGACTACAGCCCAGAGACGACCTGCAAAATTGTGACTACATGTGCTATGTTGCACAACATTGCAACGACAAGGGGAATACCTGTGGAACCCAAGAAGCCAGACTCAGATGAGGATTGTGATCCCTTTCCTCCCCTTCACCCAGTACACTGGAGCAGTGCAGCAGATGGCAGGCAAAGACGTGCTGACATCACGAGCAACCATTTCTGATGTAGGTAATGACAACACCACTTCAATTTTATGTATTTCTGTAGTTAGCATCTGTATTACTTTGACTTCAAGTAACATATGTGTCAATGGGACATAGCTATGCACTATAGGCAAACATGTGCAAGTAACAGTGTCACACTATTAGCATCATAGTATAACTGTATGGCTACATGTTAAGATAGTCCCCTATAGCCCTCAACATTACTTCCTACGTCCACGCACTCCACTTGAGTGTTCAGTGGCCTAACTAGCACCTCTTGTAGGGGGTTCCAAGACAGTACTGTGTCTGGTACTGCGGCGCCTAGGATCCATCACAGGGGCTGTAAGACTTCTGAGACTAGAGAGCACCTCACTATCCCCACCACCAAGTTCGCTATTTGTAGCACTGCGTGCTGTCTGCATTGCATCTGGAACATTGGTTATTTGCACCAATCCCTGTGCAACGTCCCGACTGCAATGTGCCATCTCCACCTGTATGCCCACAGCACGTCATGAAATCAAGGCAGTTGAGCTAGCAAGCAGATTGACCGATCTGCAGTACCCATCAAACCTTCCCATAAATTGGTGATGGCACCTACGGTGGCTGACACGGTCCTGCTGAATCTCAGTGCAGAGTTCCCTAATGGCATTTGTCAACTCCTTTGTCTTTTCTGCTGCTGTTTGCTGCCCCTTATTCAGAGACTCCAACTGATTGTGCGTGGATCCCATGTTTTCATTGAGTGCATCCAACTGCTTGTGGAGTACTCCCATATTGTCATTGTGAAACGCCAACTGCCTGTGCATTAACCTCATGTCATTTGTTTGCATTGCAGGTGCTGCGCTTTCAGCATGGAACCTTCAAGGCCACCAAAGATTGATGGGCCCTCCCCTTCATCTGTGCACTGTCTGCCTGCATTGTGATGCCTCCTGAGGGTAGTTGACTGATGCTGGGGCAGGAAATGCTGTCTTCCTGTGGATCTAGCCTCTGGGGTGGTGTGGGTACTTCATCCGGCATTTCATCTGAGTCCAGGTTATACTGAGGGAGAGGTAACACCCTTGCCCTGTGTGTAGTTGGTGCAATACCGAAGGACTCACTGGTGTTTGAATCGGACTGTGGCTGTGTTTTGCCATCCCCCACATTTCCACCTTCTGCTGCGTCAGGACCCAAGACATCTACCACGACAATGTGCAGCATGTCATTTATGACTATTTCACAAAATGTTGCACAATAGTAATGAATGTACACCAACATCGTATCACTGTGAGTTGTTTGTGTTGTTCCTCTGTGTGGCTGTACACTAACTTGCTATATATGTGGGATTAGAACTTTAGGGGTGTGGACTACCAGTCCCATAAGGCATTGTTGCATTTTATGTAAGATGTGGCATGGACTACTTATCGCAATGCATTGAGCTAATAGCTGTTTTCTATGGGGCATTTGTATATGCACATATGGGGATACACATCATTACTACCCTTACCTTTGCTGGTGCTGGGTGTCTCTGAGGTGTCAATGTCAGTGACACCATGTCTTCCATTGGTGTAGACGGTGTCTTGGTGGGTGGTCCTCCTCTGGTGCTTCTTGCCTCCTTTAGCCTGCTGGCTACCATCTCTTTGGCACGGGAACGCAAGTCGTACCTTCGCTTGCGTATCTCCTCAACAGAGCGCTGCGCAACACCCACCGTGCATATTTTGGTTTGGATTTCTGACCACAGTTTCCTCTTTTCACTTTCAGGTACCTGGAGTGAGTTCTTCCCAAACAGTTTGTCGTGATTCCTTACCACCTCCTCAGTGAGCACCTCCAATTCCTGCTCACTGAATTTGAGCTTGCGCTTCCTGTCTCTTTTCTCCTTCACATTTCCATCATTGGCCACGTTGCTATTTGGTCCTGGCTGGATCACACAACTGCCTCCCTGGTGCTGGGCTGTGTCTCTCTGCCTGCTCCTGTGGGTGTGGCTCCTGGAAACAGCATGGGCTGACTCACTTACTGGTTTTGATCTCATCAGCCTGTTCCGGCTTGCCGTTTTCACAATTTGCGATTTTCAAATACTGAGTCGCAAATGTCTTTGTGATTCTTTATTTGCAACATGCAAATTGCGTTTGTGATTTTTAAGAAATCACTTTTACTGACTCATAATTTTGATACATCCCATTTTGCATTTCTAAAATAGTGATTTCTTAAAATTTGCTATTTAAGAAATGCAAACCGGCAGCTTGATACATCTGGCCCTAAGTTCCTGTATGCAGGAATTAACAGAAGAAGAGGCTAATTGATTAGCTAAGCCACTTTCTCTACCCCAATCTATAAACCAGGAGGGGGGCTCTGAGTAGCTACTCTGGGAGGACAGCTAAGTCCCAGGGCCACCACCCCGGGAGAGGACCAGTCAGAGGCCATTGACTGGGTTACTACGGATTGTACTTGCACAAGACCCTTCTCTGCCATGGAGATTAGATTGCCCATGCTGGATTCTAGCAAGGCTAGACGGCTGTTGGTTTGTTGTAACTTAGAGTCCAACAAGTCATGAAACAAGATCTTCAGCTGTGCCCAAGAATTGACATTTGAAGGGTGCAAAGGAACTGAACTAGCAGAAATGTTGTGAATCCATAGCTGTGGTTTTGAGACTGGCTTAGATTTTACCTTTGGGGCCCTCCTTCACTTTTTTGGTTGTGGGCCAGATTGCATAGAGCCACTAAGAGCACCAGAACAATTAGCAACATTCAAGCCTACATCCCCCATTGAGTTGCCTGTAACAGCTCCACCTAGTTCCAAACAAGGGGTTTGAGTAACAGCAGCCGCAGGAGAAATATAATACAATGTATAGCTGGCAGAACCAGTATTACATATAACAACAGGACTAGGAGGCTTACTAAGGGGCCTAGATTCAATATCCTCCGCTACTTGAGAAAGGCGGCGCTCTGGCAACTTAATTTCATTTGACACCAAATCCACTGCGCATGCCAAAAAGTTGTCAATGTAGGACTGGGGGTGAGTTTGTGGGATAGGCATAGGGCCAGTGGTCACCTTCCTTTTCCCCATTGCGCCCAGACTTCCTCGGAAAAAGGAGGGGGAGCAGAAAGTATCTACAGCAGAGACAGCTAAGAATTAAGCAAATCCAACAAAAATAACTTCTAAAGAGTGTGGGCCCAGACCAGCCTCTAACGGTCTTTGACGGGCCCGTCGTGGCCCAGTCTTTGCCCGGGTACATGCCTGGGCACATCCCGCGCTGCGGGAAGTGCGGGCAAGTTTTCTGTGCCTCCGGGTGCAAATGTCTGTGCTAGTGGTGTCCTGATGCAATGGAGTCTGGGCCTGGAAGTGCGTGGCCCCCCTTGAAGGTGAGATGGTGAGCGTCCCGCACTGTGGGAAGTGCAGCCACGTTTTATGTGCCTCCGGGCGTGAATGTCCATGCTAGCGGCATCCTGCCGCAATGGATTCTGGGCCTTGAAGTGCGTGGCCCCCCTTCAAGGCGAGCTGGTGCGTGTCCCGTGCTGCGGGAAGTGCGGCCAAGTTTTATGTGGGTCCATGCGCGGATGTCCATGCTAGTGGCATCCTGCCGCAATGGAGTCTGGGCCTGGAAGTGCAGGCCCCCCTTCAAGGCGAGCTTGTGAGCGTCCCTCGCTGTGGGAAGTGCAGCCAAGTTTTATGCGCCTCTGGGCACGTATATCCGTGCTAGCGGCATCCCACCGTGATGGAGTCTGGGCCTAGAAGTGCGTGCCCCCCCCTTCAAGGCCAACTGGTCAGCGTCCCGCACTGTGGGAAGTGCAGCCAAGTTTTATGTGCCTCCGGGCGTGAATGTCCATGCTAGTGGCATCCTCCCGCAATGGAGTCTGGGCCTGGAAGTACAGGCCCCCCTTCAAGGCGAGCTGGTGAGCGTCCCTTGCTTTGGGAAGTGCAGCCAAGTTTAATGCTCCTCCGGGCGCAAATGTCCATATTAGCGGTGTCCTGCCACGATGGAGTCTAGGCCTAGAAGTTTGTGGTCCCCCATAAAGGTGAGCTGGTGTGCATCCCCGGGTTATTTCCTACTCTATAACTCCTTGATTGTGACACTGCAAAATGGATGTGGTGGCATGACAAAGGAACATCATAACTTTTACCATGCACATCAGACATATTTTACCATGCAGTAGCTTCACATTATGGCCCCGGGTAACTGTTCGATCTACTGGTTTTCCAAACCCCTCTGCACACATGCTGCAACATCGCTTCTCCCCCTCCGTCATCGCTGGGCGGGCGACCTCTCCTGTCCCTGCACAGACAAAGAGTTGGCTGCCATTCTGGAATGTTCGACACAGATTGCACATAATGCCTGCTTTCGGCTTATTCATTGTTTCATTGTCCACCAGGCCTATCTTACTTTGTGCAAAATTAACTTATTTTAATCACACAGACACAACATGTCTTTGCTGTTCTCTGACTGATGCTGATATACTTTATATGTTATGGGCCAGTCCATCTCTTCATTAGTATTGACAGGGTGTAGTTTCTTACCTCTCTGCCTACACAGAATGCCCTAAAACAACTCCATTTTTACAAAGTGACGATATAGGCCTCTAGCGTCACTTTTTCCACCCCAGCATAATTTTATGACAGTGTCAGATCTGGCTGTGTCAGATACCAACAATGATATGCAAGGTAGGCATTGCCCCTTAAAAAATGATGCTAGTTTGATGCATCCATATTTACAAGATTTCCCAAAAATGACCCTGACTCGCTAAGGAAAAGTCATGCTAAGTCTGACTAGTGTCAGAATTGTAAGGTCTGGTCAGACCAGGCGTTAAAATGGCTCTTTGGCACAGGTACATAAGGAGAACGCACCCAAAACTCTCTGATAACCTGGAGGACAACATGGATTTATTCCTACTATAGCCTGGGACACCAAGAAGACCACTGCAACCCCCACCATCATCACAACATCCACCAACACCACCACAATCACTACCACTGCAACACAGAGGCAATGCAAGTGCTAGGAGAAAGGTGCTCATCTACTGCCAGCGGACATCCCCGATTGCCCTCAGGGAGGAAGAGGTCATCACCTCCTACTGGCTATGCCGGGACTCCATCATCTAGCTGCTCCACCTCATTGTGCCAAGACTGCAGGCTACAGTCGACAGGGTGACCAACATACCACCACTGACCAAGCGCCTGGTCATGCTACACATGCTTGTATCAGGCTCCTTCCAGATCACTGCAGCATGAGTGGCAGGAGTATCACAGCCATCCCTGTCAGCAATTCTCCCCTCTGTCCTGGATGCCATTATCTGCCTCACACCCAGCCACATCTTCTTACCTAACACCCAGCAACTGCAGCAGGAAATAAAACAAGGCTTCTATGCTATTGCAGGATTTCCGCATATGCTAGGTGCCATGGACTGCACACATGTGCAATTCATACCTCCTGCTTCAACCGAACACATACACAGGAACTAGAAACATACCTACTCAGTGAATGTACAGGCCATCAGGCGTTGATCCTGAATGTGATGGCCAGAGCCTGGGCAGTATACATGATGCCTTCATCTTCCAGCAGTCCATCGTTAACCTGAGATTCCAGGATGGGCAATACAGAAATGACCTGCTTGTAGGTAAGCAAACAACAAGTACCTAACTGATATGATAATAAATAGATATGGGGACACAATACACAGATAACTGTCTGCCTGCACAGATAGAGACTGCAAGATGAGGCCTTTGACAGATACATGCACCATGCTCTAGTACACATATGTGATGCAAGTCACCCTGACAAACAGGTGAAGAAATGTCAACCCAGTTTTGGACACATTGCATGATGTGAAGGCACACAGCCATGCATGGCAGCCAGGAAATCTCTTCAACTTTTCTGAGTACAAGGGTGTACCATGTACACTGTGGGATGGTCACATGCAACACACATGGGCCATAAGCCACGTCATGGCTCACACATCAGGGGCCTCATATATAAGGCCCTTCCGGCACAATGCACCACCAGATCAACATTTTACTCACACTCCGGTGGCACAGTGGGCCAGTCCATATTTACAAGGCCAGGTACCTTGTGTGGCTTTTCATGGTTTTGTAAATATAGACACCAACACCCATGTTTGTTGAAGGTGTCTCATGCATTCCCAGATTTACAAGGCTGGGAATGCAGCAGAATCTTAAACCACCTCAGTGGTGGCGTAAGAGTGACACAATGGGGGAAATACCTTTAGTTCTCCCTGTTTTATTGTAGGAGGCTGGCCTGGTGTGTTGTGGGTGCCTTGGGTACTTACACCTTATACCAGTTCCAGTTATCCCTTATTAGTGAAATAGTAGTGTTCTAGCAGCTTGGGCTGATAGAGGTAGCTATAGCAGATCAGCTTAGTCTGAACTAGGAGACATGCAAAGCTCATGCAATACCACTTATAGTTACACAGTACTTAAAGACAAGTAAAGACAATACTAAGGGGGTCATTCCAACCCTGGCGGTCGGTGTTAAAGCGGCGGCCAACCCGCCAACAGGCAGGCGGTCAAAAAAATGGAATTCTGACCCTGGCGGGAACCGCCAACAGAGACCGCCACTTTAACACTCCGACAGCCACGGCGGAACAAACAAACAGCGCGGCGGTCACCGCCAACAGACAGGCGGCAGACAATGTACCGCCCACTCTATCACAACTTACCAATCCGCCACCTTTTCCGGGGCGGGAGCCCCGCCGATAAAAACACGGCGGAAACAGACAACGAACGGGAAAACGCTCACCTCTACACACTCCACGAGGAATCTGGACAGCATGGAACCCGAACTACACATCCTACCAGCAATTGTCTACCTGCTCCTCTACCAGGAGCACGAACGCCGGCGCAGACGACTACAGTGAGTACTGCACCTACGACACAGGGGAGGGGGGAGGAGAAAAGGTAACGGGCACACACATACGCGACACCTCCCCCCCCCAACTACCTACACACCAATGCAGAGCAACAACTCAGAGTGACACCCCCCAAGCCCCACGGAAGAATGCAAAGACAAACAAATATGATATTGAAAACAAAATATATTGTAAGCCTAAGTAAATAAGTAATTCGAACATCCAATAACTATATACACATGTAAATTGTCCCGTCAAAATTGGCTTACAGTCATTGTACGTGGGCCAATGGTCCTCAACACATGGGCAAAGCCCACACCGGAGACCCGAATCCATTGGAGAGAACACTGCAGGGGCATCAGATAGGAAAACTACAGGCACCTCAAGGGGAAGGGAAGGGGGGACACCTCAGCCAGATGAGTCCACGATGCTAGATCCACGAGGGCCCTCATGGCCACTGTGCCATCCTGGGGAGTGCAAAGCCACAGTCTCCCAAGTCTCTACAGTGGGTGGCCTGCCCACTGTGCCATCCTGGGGAGTGCAAAGCCACAGTCTCTCAAGTCTCTACAGTGGGTGGCCTGCCCACTGTGCCATCCTGGGGAGTGCAAAGCTACAGTCTCCCAAGTGGATGACAGACTCCACTGGTACTGGAGGAGTCTTGGTGGCCAGAGTGTATCGTGCAGCCCTGCCCAACACTGATCCAGGCCTGCCCCTTCTACCAATGGGCCAGCGGTGCTTGAGATGAAGGGCCCAGCGGAGCGGTGCTTGAGAGGAAGGGCCCAGCGGAGCGGTGCTTTAGATGAAGGGCCCAGCGGAGCGGTGCTTGAGAGGAAGGGCCCAGCGGAGCGGTGCTTGAGATGAAGGGCCCAGCGGAGCGGTGCTTGAGACGGCGGTGCCCTGTTCAGCGGAGCTGCTCTTGAAGGGCCCTGTTCAGCGGTGCTGGTCTTGAAGGGCCCTGTTCAGCGGTGCTGGTCTTGAAGGGCCCTGTGCAGCGGTGCTGGTCTTGAAGGGCCCTGTTCAGCGGTGCTGGTCTTGAAGGGCCCTGTTCATCGGTGCTGGTCTTGAAGGGCCCTGTTCAGCGGTGCTGGTCTTGAAGGGCCCTGTTCAGCGGTGCAGGTCTTGAAGGGCCCTGTGCAGCGGTTCTTGAGACGGCGGTGCCCTGTTCAGCGGTGCAGGTCTTGAAGGGCCCTGTGCAGCGGTTCTTGAGACGGCGGTACCCTGTTCAGCGGTGCTGGTCTTGAAGGGCCCTGTTCAGCAGTGCTGGTCTTGAAGGGCCCTGTTCAGCGGTGCTGGTCTTGAAGGGTCCTGTGCAGCGGTTCTTGAGACGGCGGTGCCCTGTTCAGCGGTGCTGGTCTTGAAGGGCACTGTTCAGCGGTGCTGGTCTTGAAGGGCCCTGTTCAGCGGTGCAGGTCTTGAAGGGCCCTGTGCAGCAGTTCTTTAGACGGCGGTGCCCTGTTCAGCGGTGCTGGTCTTGAAGGGCCCTGTTCAGCGGTGCAGGTCTTGAAGGGCCCTGTTCAGCGGTGCTGGTCTTGAAGGGCCCTGTTCAGCAGTGCAGGTCTTGAAGGGCCCTGTGCAGCGGTTCTTGAGACGGCGGTGCCCTGTTCAGCGGTGCTGGTCTTGAAGGGCCCTGTTCAGCGGTGCTGGTCTTGAAGGGCCCTGTTCAGCGGTGCTGGTCTTGAAGGGCCCTGTTCAGCGGTGCTGGTCTTGAAGGGCCCTGTTCAGCGGTGCAGGTCTTGAAGGGCCCTGTTCAGCGGTGCTGGTCTTGAAGGGCCCTGTTCAGCAGTGCAGGTCTTGAAGGGCCCTGTGCAGCGGTTCTTGAGACGGCAGTGCCCTGTTCAGCGGTGCTGGTCTTGAAGGGCCCTGTTCAGCGGTTCTTGAGACGGCGGTGCCCTGTTCAGCGGTGCTGGTCTTGAAGGGCACTGTTCAGCGGTGCAGGTCTTGAAGGGCCCTGTTCAGCGGTGCTGGTCTTGAAGGGCCCTGTTCAGCGGTGCAGGTCTTGAAGGGCCCTGTGCAGCAGTTCTTTAGACGGCGGTGCCCTGTTCAGCGGTGCTGGTCTTGAAGGGCCCTGTTCAGCGGTGCTGGTCTTGAAGGGCCCTGTTCAGCGGTGCTGGTCTTGAAGGGCCCTGTTCAGCGGTGCAGGTCTTGAAGGGCCCTGTTCAGCGGTGCTGGTCTTGAAGGGCCCTGTTCAGCAGTGCAGGTCTTGAAGGGCCCTGTGCAGCGGTTCTTGAGACGCAGTGCCCTGTTCAGCGGTGCTGGTCTTGAAGGGCCCTGTTCAGCGGTTCTTGAGACGGCGGTGCCCTGTTCAGCTGTGCTGGTCTTGAAGGGCACTGTTCAGCGGTGCAGGTCTTGAAGGGCCCTGTTCAGCGGTGCTGGTCTTGAAGGGCCCTGTTCAGCGGTGCAGGTCTTGAAGGGCCCTGTGCAGCAGTTCTTTAGACGGCGGTGCCCTGTTCAGCGGTGCTGGTCTTGAAGGGCCCTGTTCAGCGGTGCAGGTCTTGAAGGGCCCTGTTCAGCGGTGCTGGTCTTGAAGGGCCCTGTTCAGCAGTGCAGGTCTTGAAGGGCCCTGTGCAGCGGTTCTTGAGACGGCGGTGCCCTGTTCAGCGGTGCTGGTCTTGAAGGGCCCTGTTCAGCGGTGCTGGTCTTGAAGGGCCCTGTTCAGCGGTGCTGGTCTTGAAGGGCCCTGTTCAGCGGTGCAGGTCTTGAAGGGCCCTGTTCAGCGGTGCTGGTCTTGAAGGGCCCTGTTCAGCAGTGCAGGTCTTGAAGGGCCCTGTGCAGCGGTTCTTGAGACGGCAGTGCCCTGTTCAGCGGTGCTGGTCTTGAAGGGCCCTGTTCAGCGGTTCTTGAGACGGCGGTGCCCTGTTCAGCGGTGCAGGTCTTGAAGGGCCCTGTGCAGCGGTTCTTGAGACGGCGGTGCCCTGTTCAGCGGTGCTGGTCTTGAAGGGCCCTGTTCAGTGGTGCTGGTCTTGAAGGGCCCTGTGCAGCGGTGCTGGTCTTGAAGGGCCCTGTTCAGCGGTGCTGGTCTTGAAGGGCCCTGTTCAGCGGTGCTGGTCTTGAAGGGCCCTGTGCAGCGGTTCTTGAGACGGCGGTGCCCTGTTCAGCGGTGCTGGTCTTGAAGGGCCCTGTTCAGCGGTGCTGGTCTTGAAGGGCCCTGTGCAGCGGTTCTTGAGACGGCGGTGCCCTGTTCAGCGGTGCTGGTCTTGAAGGGCACTGTTCAGCGGTGCAGGTCTTGAAGGGCCCTGTTCAGCGGTGCTGGTCTTGAAGGGCCCTGTTCAGCGGTGCAGGTATTGAAGGGCCCTGTGCAGCGGTTCTTGAGATGGCGGTGCCCTGTTCAGCGGTGCTGGTCTTGAAGGGCCCTGTTCAGCGGTGCTGCTCTTGAAGGGCCCTGTTCAGCGGTGCTGCTCTTGAAGGGCCCTGTTCAGCGGTGCTGGTCTTGAAGGGCCCTGTTCAGCGGTGCAGGTCTTGAAGGGCCCTGTGCAGCGGTTCTTGAGACGGTGGTGCCCTGTTCAGCGGTGCTGGTCTTGAAGGGCCCTGTTCAGCGGTGCTGGTCTTGAAGGGCCCTGTTCAGCGGTGCTGGTCTTGAAGGGCCCTGTTCAGCGGTTCTTGAGACGGCGGTGTCCTGTTCTGCGGTTCTTCACATGTGTCTCCAGGGCACCAGATCCGGACAATAGATGGTGTTCACTCACCATCCGACTTCTTGCTTGCTGGGCCCTCCTGTGCTGGTGTCCCGTGCCCGTGGGTGTCCTCCTTCACCCCAGGAATGGGGCTGGTTGGGCCCTCCTGGCCAGCTCGGCTGATGCCAGACTTGTCGGCCGTGCTGCCCTTGCCATCCTTCCTTGAGTCTCTGTGGCCCTTGCCTCCCTTTGTTGATGTGCCAGGTGGCACCCCACTTCCTGACGGTGCCAGGGTGGTGGCTGTGGAGGCTGCCGTCTCTGTCCTCTCGCGCCGGGCCTTCCCTTTTTTTGATTTTTTCCCAGGGGGTGGGCTGGCTGTCCCTTTGCTGCTGGCCGATGTAGCTGCCCTCGAAGGTGGTGGACTCCAATATCCCTGGACTATGGTCCTTGTAGGTCCAGGGGTTGTGGTGGCTGAGGTGCTGATTGGACTTTTACGAGATGGAGGGGGTGGGTCAGGTGATGGAAAGAGGTTCAATTTTGAGAGGAAAAGCTTTTTCGGAGCAATGGGAAGGGTAGGTGGAGTGCGTATGGGAGTGGAGGAAGAGGATGTGGTTGTAGGAGAGTCAAGTGTGCTGTCTTTGGGTGCAGGTGCTTGCGAAGGAGGCTGTCGTGGGGTGGATGGCTGTTGGGTGGGTGGCTGCCTGCGTTTGTGTGGTTTGGATGAGGGGGTTACAGACACAGTGGGAGAGGACACAGGGGACGTGTAAATGGCAGTGGGGGTGGTGACTGCACGTCTGCGGAGTGTTCTGGTGGGTGTGCTGGTGATGGACGTAGTGGATGATGATGTTGTGCATGCAAGTGTGAGTGGAGACGTCACAGGGAGGGAGGAGGGAGACGACGAGGAGGGGGACACAGAGGAGGCAGTGGCTGTTGGCATGTCTGCATGTGGATGTTGCTTGTGTGAATGCTTGTGGGATGTGTGGTGCTTATGTTTGGATGAGCTGCCCTTGGGTGTTGAGGTGTGTGCAGGCTGGTCTGTAGGTGTGTCTGGGATAGGCAAAGGAACAGGGGAGCGGGACTGGGTGGAGGGAGTTGGAGGAGGGAGGCTGGAGACAGGGACAATGGCTGCCGTCAGTGCTGAGGCCAGAGCATTGAACGATCGCTGATGGGCAGCCTGACCCGAATGAATGCCCTCCAGGTATGCATTGCTCCGATGCACCTCCCTTTCTACCCCCTGGATGGCATTCAAAAGGGTAGACTGCCCAACAATGAGAGTCCGGAGGAGGTGAATGACCTCCTCACTGAGGGCAGCAGGGGTAACTGGGGCAGGGCCTGAGGTGCCTGGGCGAAGGAGATGCCCGCCTTGGTGTGCGAGCGGGCACAGGGCGAACGCTGAGGGGCTGCTTGGAGGGCAGAGCTGGTGCGCTGGGTGGCGGCTGTACCTGTTGTTGCGGTGGGCACGGATGTTGCCGCCACCACAAGGGAGCTCCCTTCCGAGGACGTGTCGGTGTCGCTGATGTCTCCACGTGTCCACGTTGTGGAGCCCCCCTCGCCCTCCGTCTCACTGGTCAAATCAGAGTCCGTTGCATGGCCCTCTGGGGCCATGTGAGATGCAGCTCCCTCGTGCTCCAATGCCACTTCTCCTCCGCCAGATGATGCTAATGCACAATTGAACAGGAAGAGCAGACAAAAAAAGGGGGGGGAAACAGAAAGACATGTTGAGTGCATGCATTGGCAACACAGTTGGCGGAGAGGACAGACACAGAAGCCCCCTGCACTACGCCGCGCACTTGGGGTACACTACGCAATCAGTGAGACCTGGCCTACAAGCCAATGGACGACAACTGCACACATAGGTGACACAGGGCCATGGATAGCTGTACTTGGCACCCTACAGAGGTGGAGGTCGGGGACACAGGGCCATGCCTTACGGAGGGGACTAGCCTACAGAAAGCGCCCTGGCCTACGGATACCCACATCCCTCTCCCCCACCCAGACAACTCCACTGCGCGCTAAGATAGCAGAATGTGCTTGTACTCACCCCCTTGTGTCTGCTGTGATCTCCTCACGCGCCCATCCAAATCGGGGTAGGCCACCGCCAGGATCTGGGACATCAGGGGGGTCAATAGACGACTGGCACCCCTCCTAGGTTGGGAGGCCATCCCCAGCAGAGCCTCCCCAGTCTTTCTGCTCCTGCGGCGGATGTCCTCCCAACTCTTGCGGCAGTGGGTGCCCTGTCTGTTGTGGACCCCCAGGGTCCGGACGTCCTTGGCGATGGCACGCCAAGGGCCATATTTATACTTTTCGACGCACAACTGCGCTAACGCAGTTGTGCGTCAAAAAATTTAACGCCGGCTAACGCCATTCTGAAGCGCCATGCGGGTGCCGTATTTATTCAATGACGTTAGCCGGCGTTAGCCGGCGGAGCTGCCTGGTGTGCGTCAAAAAAAATGACTTACACCAGGCAGCGCCGGCGTAGGGGAATATGGAGCTTGGGCGTCAAAAAATGGGGCAAGTCAGGCTGAGGCAAAATTTTCACCTCAACCTGATTAGCGCCGTTTTTTTTTTTACTCCCAACCCCCATTGAAATGACTCCTGTCTTAGCAAAGACAGGAGTCATGCCCCCTTGCCCAATGGCCATGCCCAGGGGACTTATGTCCCCTGGGCATGGTCATTGGGCAGAGTGGCATGTAGGGGGGCACAAATCAGGCCCCCCTATGCCACAAAAAATAAAAAAATAAAATACTTACCTGAACTTACTTTAACTTCCCTGGGATGGGTCCCTCCATCCTTGGGCGTCTTCCTGGGGTGGGCAAGGGTGGCAGGGGGTGTCCCTGGTGGCATGGGAGGGCACCTCTGGGCTCCTTCCGAGCCCACAGGTCCCTTAACGCCTGCCCTGAGCAGGCGTTCAAAAAAATACCGCAAACGCGGCTGGAAGTCATTTTTTTTGACCCGCCCACTCCCGGGCGTCATTTTTGCCCGGGAGTATAAATACGACGCACATGCCTCGGAGTCATTTTTTAGTAGGGAACGCCTACCTTGCATATCATTAACGCAAGGAAGGTGTCCACGCTAAAAAATGACGCAAACTCCATGAACTTTGACGCTAGACTCGTCTAACGCCAGAATATAAATATGGAGTTCGTTTTGCGTCGGATTTGCGTAAAAAAAAACAACGCAAATCCGGCGCAAACAGAGTATAAATATGGCCCCAAATGTCTATTTTCTGATGGGCGCTGACCTATGTGACACGTACAGGGAGAGAAAAAAAAATATCAACATTTTCTGCATGCTCGATGTGAGTGCCCCCCCCTCCCCACCCTTGCCATGTGGCACATGCTCTCATCTGTTGTTTGATGCATGCCTCATTTGCTTCCCTCCGCACCGTCGTTCATTCACACCACTCAACACAGGCATAGGCCACAAAACATGGTCCCAGTGTACTTACCTGTTGGTCTGGAGGACCGTAGAGTAGCGCATACTGGGGGAGGACCTCATCCACGAGTTTTTCCAATTCTTCTGAAGTGAAGGCAGGGGCCCTTTCCCCAGTCGCAGCAGCCATTGTCTTTTCCAGACCGAGGTCACAGCAGCACTTGCAGTATAGGTCCTCTCCTGTGGATGATCAGGTCTCGAGTGATTAATCAGATAGAAAATGGTGGTCACGCCCGCGGCGGTGCGTACCGCGACCGCCGGCGCACTTCCTCATTGGCTCCTGAAACCCATAGGGTTCAATGTTAACCAATGCGGCTTTGCACTGCGGTCTTCGACCGCCTACCGCCACGGTGTGCCACGCCAGTGCATTGACCTCACATCCCATTGTCACACTTCACAGGTCAGGCAGCCGCCATTTCAAGGGCCCACATGGCTTAATTTCTACTGCGTCACACAGGCCTAGGCCTTGCATTGCCACTCATACAAGCCATTCAATGCATAGAGATTCGTGTACTGTGCAAGCTGTGGGAACGTACCTGTGGGTTGCTTGACTCTGTACTCCATGTTGTCTTTCCTAGGCACCGTCCGCTGGGACTTACGAGGAGATGGAGGAATGTTCCAGTGTACAGACCGCTGGTGGACCTGTCGACAATGAAAGAAAGACATGTCATACAGACATACAGACTTGACCGTGCCACTATACAGGAACTGTGTGCCCAGCTGGAGCCAGACCTGATGTCACCCATCCGCCAACCCACAGGGATCCCCCCTCTAGTGCAGGTTCTGTCAGTACTCCATTTTTTGGCAAGTGGGTCATTTCAATCTACAGTGGCCATTTCATCAGGGATGTCCCAGCCTATGTTTTCTAAGGTATTGTCCAGAGTGTTGTCTGCCCTGATGAAATACATGCGGAGCTACATTGTTTTCCCTGAGGTGGGCGATTTGGCTACAGTGAAGGGTGATTTCTATGCCCTTGGACATATTACCAACATCATTGGTGCCATTGATGGGACCCATGTGGCTTTGGTTCCCCCCAGAGAAAGTGAACAGGTGTACAGGAACCGAAAAAGTTATCATTCGATGAATGTCCAGGTGGTCTGTTTGGCTGACCAGTACATCTCCCATGTAAATGCCAAGTTCCCTGGGTCAGTGCATGACACGTACATCATGCGAAATAGCAGCATCCCTTATGTGATGGAACAGCTACAGTGACACCGTGTGTGGCTAATAGGTGACTCTGGTTACCCCAACCTGTCATGGCTACTGACCCCAGTGAGGAATCCCAGGAGCAGGGCAGAGGAACGGTACAATGAGGCGCATGGGCGCACTAGGAGGGTGATCGAGCGGACCTTCGGCCTCCTGAAGGCCAGGTTTAGGTGCCTGCATATGACAGGTGGATCCCTAATGTACTCACCAAAGAAGGTGTGTCATATCATCGTGGCCTGCTGTATGCTTCACAACCTGGCTTTGCGACGCCAGGTGCCTTTCCTGCAGGAGGATGGTCCAGATGGTGGTGTTGTAGCAGCGGTGGAACCTGTGGAGAGTGAAGAGGAGGAAGACGACGGGGACGACACAGACAACAGGGACAGAGTGATACTACAGTATTTTCAATAACACACAGGTAAGATTCAACACCGGCATTTTACAATTACTTACAGTCTCCTGACTCTCTACTGTCTGGCCTATTCCCCCAGTGTATGTTAACTGAGTTGTGACTTTCCCTTCAAATTTCAGAGATGTGGCCCCCACTGCGTGACCTCTGCTTTGTTTACCCATGGACTACAGCTGTGTGACAGTTGTATGTTCTCATCACTGTGTAACTGGACATTTTGGCAGCGTTATGTCTAATACATTTGTTCACAATACAGGCAGACTCCAGATGATTTTTGTGCAATAAGTGTTTTTATTAAAGTGCAGAATTTAGGGACATGGTTGAAAATCGGTGAGGGGTGATGGTGGAGGAATGTCCATGGCAGAGTCCAGCTTTTCAGTCTCACAGGTGCATTGTCCATATGCCTGTGGAAGGTGGAGCAGGGGCAGTATAAGGTTGGACAGGGTGTCAATGTGGGACAGTGGGATGACATCAGGGGGTATCCTTTGCTGGCGGGTGTTTTGGCATCCTACTCTGTCTTTTTCCGAGATCTCAGGCCCCGCTTGCGGGGTGGTTCTTCTTCTGCAGGGGGTGGGGTTCTGGTGGCCTGTTGTTGTGTGAGGGCCTCCTGTCCACTAGCGCCGGCGGAGGTGGTAGCCTGTTCTTGGTCCATGCTAGTGACAGGGGCCCTTTGTGGTGCCACATGGTCCCGCAATGTGGTGACAATCTGGTTGAGTGCCTAGACGATGGTGCCCATTGCGGAACTGATGCTTCGGAGTTCTTCCCTTAACCCCATGTACTGTTGCTCCTGCATGACCTGGATCTCCTGGAACCTGCCCAGTACCGTCACCATCGTCTCCTGGGAGTGGTGGTATGCTCCCATGATGGAGGAGAGGGCCTCGTGGAGAGTGGGTTCCCTGGGCCTGTCCCCCCCCTGTCGCACAGCAGCCCTCCCAGTTCCCCTGTTTCCCTGGGCCTCTGTCCCCTGGACCGTGTGCCCACTACCACTGCCCCCAGGTCGCTGTTGTTGTTGGGGTGGTGAGTTAACCTGGGTGCCCTGTAGTGGTGGACACACCGCTGATTGACGTGTCCTGGAGACAGAGGCATGGGCCCGCTGGGTTGGAGCTGTGCTGGTGTTCCCAGAGGGGGTTGGGTCTGCTGTGGCCTGTGGCTGTGTGAGGGGAACCGACTGTCCCGAGGTCCCCGATGGGCCGGGCTGGTCATCTGGGTCCAGGGTGACAGAGCTGCTGTCATCACTGGTGGCCTCTTCTGGGGGTCGGATGGACATTTCTGGACCCTCCTGGGCGGTGTGGTGGCGTTCGGGTCCTGCAGGGGTATAGAGGTATGGTTATTGCTTCAGTGTGTGCCATATCGTGCAATGGGTGGGTGCCCGTGTACCCCAGGGCTGGCATTCCTGTGTGGGGGCTTTTGTGAGGGTGGCTTGTGGGGGAGATGTGTATGTGCAGTGGGCATGCTTTGGTGATGGGTGTCCATGCTTTGTGGACGCATGCAGGGCTAGGTGTTGGGATGGGTGGGTTGTGATGGTGAGACATTTGCAGGGAGTAGGTGTGATGGGGGTGGGGGTGAGGGTGGGGGTATGATTTGGGATGCAGGTGGGATGGGGGTGGGGGTGAGGGTGGGGGTATGATTTGGGATGCAGGTGGGGTGGAGGAGATGAAGTAGTTAAGATTTGACTTACCAGAGTCCATTCCTCCAGATACTCCTGCGAGGCCTTCAGGATGCAGGATGTGCAAGACTTCCTCCTCCCATGCTGTAAATTCTGGGGGAGTAGGTGCCAGTCTTCTGCACCGCAATGTTGTGCCTTGATACCATGGAATGCACCTTCCCCCATAGGTCGTTCCACCGCTTCCTGATGTCATCCCGATTTTGTGGATGCTGTCCCACAGCGTTGACCCTGTCGACTATTCTTAGTCATAGCTCCATCTTCCTGGCAATGCTGGTGTGCTGCACCTGTGTCCCAAAGAGCTGGGGCTCTACCCGAACTATTTCCTCCACCATGACCCGGAGTTCGGCGTCTGAAAACCGGGTGTGTCTTTGGGGTGCCATGGGGTGGTGTGTATGATGTGCGGGGTGGTGTATGTGTTGTAGAGTGTGGTGAGTGTGGTGATGTGTGGTGTTTTGTGCGTGGATATTGTGTGGGTGATGGTGTGGTTTGCCTCTGTGTGATGGTGTCATCTATTCTGTGCTGTCCGTCTCTGGCTTTCTGTCAGTTTTTTTGGTTGTAAGGGTTTGTGGGTGATGTGGGTGTGTGTTTTATATTTAATTGGGTGTGTGGGAGTGCTGTGTGTATGTGTATCAGGTGTGTGTATTTCGAATTGTCCAATGTGGCTGTGTTTTGTAAGAGTGTGTGTATTTTGACCGCGGCGGTGTGTACCGCCAATGGAATACCGCGGTTGAAAGACCGCCGCGTGGATTTGTGGGTCGGAATGGAATGGGCGTATTTCTGTTGGCGTGACGGTGGAGGTTTGGTCTTCGCCAGTTTCCCGCTGACCTTTGGTGTGGCGGACTTTTGTGGATGTCGAGGTTTTGGCGGTTTGCCAGTTGCGAGTCAGAATGACCGGGGCGGTTTACCGCGCCCGCGGCGGTGTTATGGCGGTCTTCTGACCGGCGGTAAGTGCCTTTTACCGCCGAGGTCAGAATGGCCCCCTAAGTGTTACCAAAAGTAAAGGTAGTTTATTTGGGTGACACAGTACCAAAAATATCTTAGAGGCAATACTCCTTCTGGAGGTAAGTATTATACACAATATATACATTAGACACCAACTTAAGGTAAGTAATTAGACATAGGATAGTGCAAACAATAGGAAATGCTATAGAATGCAATGGGAGGAAATAGGTCTAGGGGCCACATAAACCATATACTAAGAGAGAGGAATGTGAATCTCAAATTCCCCCCTAAACAAGTGTAGTGTGTGCAGAATCGCTGGGAGAGTAAGATTACAGCAAAGGTAAGTAAATTACCCCACCCGGAGCCCAGAAAAGCAGGAGTAAAGTACTGCAAGTTTCCTTAGGAATCACTACACCTCATGATATGGATTATTGCAGTAATCAACCAAGTCTGCAAAGAACAACTGCTGGATTTCTGGACCCGAAGACCTGCAAAAGAAGGGGACCAAGTCCAGAAATCGAAAGAAGTTCCAGGAAGGACAGGAGCCCCTGCCAACCCAGAAGAGGGTACAAAAGAAAAGTCCCCGGTTGGATGAAGACTGTAGGAATGCACCCTAGGAAGATGCCAGCAGGTTTCTGCATGATGCAAAGGATGTCCCACGACGTGAAGATGGATGCAGACGTGATTTTGTGTTGGAAGTCACCAACAAGCCTTCGTTACGTCAAAAGTATGTTTTGCATCAACATGACACTGGATGGACCCAGGATGGACCTGGGGGCCTCAACTCGATGTGAAGAGGAAGAGGGGTTCCTCAGCACTATAGAGTGCCCTCAGGATGCCAGACACCACCCACAGGAGTCCCAGGACACGGGGACA